>NC_090937.1:1263514134-1264138884 GCF_040938575.1 Ambystoma mexicanum | reverse complement strand
CACGATCAGAGTCAAGGAGTTCAACAATTCTATTTTCCCCTTATGGTAGTACGACAAATATCAGCATGGATACTCCATTTTTATCATTGAATCACATCACACTCCTGACACAAATGTAAGGAAGGCATGGCATCAACAGTAAGACAGGCACAAGTAACTGCAGTTCAAGGGTGTTTATTGAACTTCAAAAACAGTATTATAAACATCTATCTAAACCTAAATCTACAGATGGGAGCAAGCTACGACCATAAAATAATAATAACTCAGTCCTAGTGGTGTCTTGTCGAAATAAATCCACCTCGATCCCCCTCAACCAGGCTCAGATTCTTTCAGCATAAAGTTCCACACAGGCTTCCCTTTGCAGGGCTCGAGCCTGTCTTTCATCGTTCACTTTATCGCACAATGTTCGTAGGTTCTTCCTTTTCCGGTGACTCACGGTTCATCCTGGAACCCCCTCTGCCGGGCTCAAATCCCTTCTACACAATTAGTCTCCCTCAGCCGGGCTCGGACCAATGTCAGTTTTACATCACGTAGCAAAGACTTTCGAATGTGCAGAGGGTTTGGCTTGACCGATTGTAGGACCACTTCGATTTCACAATTCTCTTTCTTTTAACGTTCACACCCTTTCGGTTGGATACCTAACAGAGACTTTCAAATGAGCACCCACATGATGCCGGACCACTCTGTCTACGGTATTGTATTTTAGTTTTAAAGTTCATTCACTCATCTGCTGTCTTAATAATATTCATACAATGTTGCCAATTGTAACTTTTCTTTCCACACAGACTGGTCTGGTATAAGTCTCCCCAACTCACCGGCTGTGCTGATTTCACTGGTGCTGTTTTGTTGTATGAGCCAAGGAGAGTACCACAGAGGCAAATGATTCTCCTCACTTTGACTATCGACACGGGAGAGCCCCGGGCACCTCCGACACACAAAGCAGGATTCTGTAGCTTTCATTCCAGGTGTTACGTTTCCTACTTTTGAAGACTCATGAAAGATACGATTTGCCGGTGAAAAGGTCAAGGGCATTTCCCTCCTTGCAATCCTCTTCGTTCTTGCCATCTTCCGCCTTGTATTAAACTGCCATCTTGGAACTGCTGCTTCGGGTGCTTTGCCTTGCTTTTGTGCTTCGCCATTTATCTGTGTGGGGAAGTGTGATGGAAGTCAGGTGTGTGTAATGATCAGTAATTGCCTGACTCTGCCTGACCATTGTGTTGGGACATGTCAGGTATATGGCTTGGGTGTTAGTCTGTTACTCTCTCACAGTGAGCAGTCTGTGAGAAAGTGTTTGTGTCAGGAAAGGGGGGAGTGAGTTCCTAGGTAGGATGGGGAAAAGGTGTTACAGGGAAGGGGATACCACGTCTTACCATCCGGCATCCCACTCCCCAAAGACCGCCCATCCAGGTGATCCTCCCACACTGGTTCACCCCCAGGAACCGGATCCAAAAGCGGTGGCCATGTCCTGTCCACCTGGATGACAGATCTCCGGGGACTAGCGGGTGTGACACCTTCAGGTTTCTCACACCAGCCACTGGAGACAGCCTAGTGGGGAAGAAAGCTTGCCACACTTTTGCTTCCCGCTGCGCGGCCTCTGCAAAACATGTCTTCAGAGGGCAAGCTTCCCTCTCTCACTCTTCCCGTTGCGCGACCTCTGCAATTAAGGCTTCTGGAGGCAAATAACTCCTCAGGACCGGCTACTGCTCTCTGCTCAACAGTGGTCCCAATATCATCTCCCTCCTCTAGTGTCTGCTTCTGCTGCTTACACTGCTCACACTGCTCTCCCTGCTCTCTAATGGCCAGTACCTCAGGGGGCTTTTTAAGCCTACCCGACTCCCTCAGGAGTGGATCCCTCCCATTAACAAGCTGCACTCTGCAGCCTTGTTCCTATTTAACCCTCTTCTTCATCCCAGTACTTCAGGAATTATGGGACTTGAAGTCCCTAATAAAAAAACATTGTTTTTCTAACTTGATTTTCAGTCCCATACTTATTTCAGTTCCTCATAATATTCTTTAAAGAAATATCATAAGGATCAATTACAAGACTGGCTTGTGAAGAGGAATAAAGTTATTTAGGGTTTGAATTGTTCTTATTCGCAGACTTCTTTTCACTGTACCTTTGGGAGTTAGGGGGGTATCTATCTCTTTAAGTCACTAGGGCTTTAGAAGGGGTTTCATTGCTTTCAATGTATAAGGATTTATGATTGTTTTTACCCATATTAAGATGTTAAACTTAGGGAACAGAAATATTGTTATGACAACAAGCCATTACATACTTTGGTATTGATGAGATGTCCTCCCTAGAGCAAAACAAATACCTTGTCTCACCCCCACGGAGTCCTCTTATTCCCCTCGGCCCTTTCCCCCTCAGGTGATCCTACCGCAGAATACCACCCAAAAGGTCAGGATCAGAAAGCGTCTGCCCTTCCCTGGCCACCTGGGAGGAGACTTTAGTCACGGGCTCTGTGAAGATTACGTAGGATTCATCACACCCCTTCCTCTTATGTTGAATGATGAGAATTAACGAAAGGATGATCCTTCCGTGAATGGTTGCTTTAATGCCACTCCTACAGATTTTGCTGCTGCTTTTGAGGTCTGGAACATTTTTTAAGGTGTCACCCACTTTAGAGCTGAGTAGATGCACTCCATCAAAAGGCATAAATAACAATTTTGCCTGGACATCTAGGCGGAACCCCAATGTCCCCAGCCTGGAAAATCATCTGCACACTGAACTGGTGCCCATTGATTGATCCACACAATCTGTTGCATTCAGACTGCTTGGAGGGTCTGGCATGCTGCTGCCTTCCTACCCTCGACCAGGTCATTTAATACATCTCTTATCCCCCCTTTGGTAGATTAGATGCTATCTCACATGTCACATCCGCTAAAATATGAAAATATTTCTGTAGGTCGTAGGATGCAAGAATGGCTTTGAGAGCAACACTCCCCAAGATTAACACATTTTCTGACTGTAGCATCCATATGTTTTCCATCTCTATCTGGGAGGGTGGCTAGAAAACACTGCTGAAGTCACAATTGCTCGGGCTGCCTGGGTTACAAGTCTTTCGGGTGCCGGGCAATTAGATAGATCTGGGTCTGAGGGAGTTGGTCTATATTATCCACAGGTGCTAACGTGAACGGCTTCTATCAAAGTTCCATTTTGGGATCCTTTGAGGCAGCATTAAATTGTAGCAACAGATCCTTCAGTGGACTTTTATTAAGGTTGTCAGTTAGGTCATATTGAATGACTGGTCTCGAAGGGGAGTGTTGCTCTCATGATGGTCTCGAAGGGGAGCCCCAACATAGGGACCTTTGCCATTGTACACTGATAGGCAGCGTTTTGTTGGGCATAAGGGTTTTCATGCATTAAATCAAGCTTGGATGAAGTATCCTGCCCGCTCGTATCTTGTAAAATACAAGCCAAATGGGGGATCATAGCTTCCTCTGAGAGAAATCCCTCAGTGAAATCTTTCTGTGTCCCATAGGATGGCTCAAACCCAAATGAAATGGGGTTAAATTCTTGATCAAATATTGTTTGCATCTCCCTGAAAAAAACAACTCAAGATTCTGGGGCGTACCTCAAAATCGACTCTGAAACAACCTTTGCGTCAATGATCTCTTCGAGAGGGCAAGCACCGAAGAATGGACAATGCCTGATGAGAAGCATCAATACAACTCAAGCAGTTTTTGTGCATGGCAGCATCCCTAAGGATGCAGGAGTCCCTGCCTGCCTTGAAAGGTGCAGTGGGTACGGTTTGCATTTTTGGAACTGATGCTGCAGCAGTTGGCATTGCCTTTGCAAATATACCCATCGTTTGGAGCCTACATTGCTCTGATTATTCCGCTGGGGAATCTCTATATGGACATTTTGCTTGCCTTTCACTGTCCGGAGAAGAGTCAGAGGAAGTGTCTCTGTGGAGTCTTTTCTTCTTGGGAAAAGACAAATATGAATGACGGAACTCGTCTCTGAAGTGGGAGCATTTTATGTGTTTTTGCTCCTTTTATTTGGCGTTTTGGGGATTTTTCTCTCTTGGTGGCCTCATCTCCTACTCAAAATTTGGAGCATACGTCTCAAGGATTTTGAAGCCGAATGCCCAAAAGCCAATTTAGATAATCTCTCTTTAAGACCTTTTGGGTACAGGGAGTGCCACAACCTGTAGTCAGCAATATCCTGGTTAACACCTAAATAACACGAACAGGTGTGATGTGGGCCGGTCAGTGACTCAAGTTTGTCTTCTCGACGAACTCCACACATCAGACCAGTTGCAACACATTTCATAATAAAAAGGAAACATCGTTCACACTGTTTACAAGACGCGGGAGAGAAAAAACTCCAGCACGGGGCAATAAGAGCAGAAGTTTTATGTTTTTATGAATAGCATGTGACAATTACTCCTGAAGAAAGTTCCTAGATCAAGTTAAGAGAACTGAAACATGTCAAGTGTATAACAATGGTATATGTCTGATCCATTGAAATTCCAGAGTGATTTAGATAATGACATTTTCAACTTAGAGAGATAGTTTAGTTTCTCTATAGACAAAATCATAAAGGTAGATTTAGATCCTAGCCTATCTTAGTAGGCACTGCTTGTCACAGTTTTTTTGATTGGTAATTTTATATACAGTGTTTTTTATGTTTGAATAAAGTAATATTTTTATATGTCAATATTAACAGTTGTAGTTTAATGTTTGTAACTGTTGATACAAGCTTTCTATCTCTTGTTTAAAATTTAGTGCATAGCAGATAAACATTATAATGACATAGAGCTTTTTTGATCTCAGAGAATATTTTTATATACAAGTATATTAGATAATAAATTAACCCAGCGTAATCAAATCTGCATGACAGTATTCATGTACATACCTGTGATGTTATCATAACTCCTGAAGTTCATTTCAATGTGATCCCACTCCAATACCATACAGTTCTCCATGCTAGGCTGAGCAATTGTCACGTAGACGTCGTTCTTATACGTAAATGTATCCACAGATACTGACTGATATGGCAAAATCTGATGGATAACAAAATCTAAAAAAAGAAACAATTATAAGTATAGTATGCTAATACAGGAAATCAAGATTATGGGCCTCATTACACGTTTAGGGGTATCTCAGCGGCAAATCCACTAAGATACCACCAAATGGATTTACTGTTACTGCACTTAGTCCAGTGGAATTACCGCTGGATTACAAGTGGCAGCATGGCAGTGATTCTGGCCGAAAGGTCTTTTTTTGGCAGTAAGATGGGGGAATTGAGTCCTGCATTTTGCTTGAGGTTTTTCCTCCACCTTACCTCCAAGCCCATAGTCCAGCGATGCAGTAATGCGCTTTAATACAGTGGTAACTAAGTTACCACTGTATTACTACTGTTTTTGACCACACCGCCAAACTCATAATGAGGCTCTGTGTATACCTCGTATTGATTTCTAATAAGGACAAAACAGTTTCCTAGACAATTGCAATATCACCCAAAACATGATGCACTGTTCGCTGCAATATGATATCCTTTGTCTCAGCAAGCGGACTCTGGCAAACTTATTTCTCTTTTCCCCATTGCCAAAAGGCATACCTCCCCACTCTTAACTATGGTGTGGTGCTGGATCCAAGGCCCATAGGCATAGTTTTAGAAGAGGAGTGCCTGCCGACGATTGGATCCCGTGCATTATGTACTCTTCTATGGGTTTCATAGAAACATCATTGGTAAAGTGCATTGACTGCTTGCCTCCGAAAATGTAGCACCCAGGAGAATTCATTTAAAATCTAGACCCCTTCAGCACCTTTTTTTGTATTTTGTTGCTCTTGTTTTCCCATCCATAAACAGTAAAAAATAAAAAGATAGACAATACAGGGTTGAAAGTTATATACATTTCAGACAATATTTTTATCACAGCTTAGTAACAGAGGGGATCTGCAATGACACCTACACAAAGACAGATTAACCTTAACTTGAATCTGTGGTGCTGACTCTCTGGATGCTGAGGAGTTCTCCACCACTGACTCGAATACCCTCAGGTAATACAGCCAAACCCATTCCCCACTATCATATGCAGTAACGTGAAGGGTCTGCTTAATTTTTAACTCAGCTCATCAATAGACCAGGTTATATTCTTATCGACCGCAGGTGAGCCAGGGAAAGAATGTTCATCGTTGGCTCAACTTTATCACAGATAGGTGTTACAATCTGACCTTGGCCCTCATTACGACCCTGGCGGATTTTTTCCGCCATCGGCGGACTTTTCCGCCATGGCGCAAAGTCCCTTTACGCCATGGCGGATGGCGGACTTACCGCCCCATTCCGAGGTCGGCGGGGCGGTAAGTCCCCATTGACCCATTTACCCTTCCCCATTCCCATTTCGGCCCCATAGGGCTCAATGGGAGTGGGGAAGGTGTTAATTACGCCACCGTACACTACGGTGGCGTAATTAACACCGAGGTCCCATAGCGCCATGGATTTTTACGCCCGCAAAAAGCGGGCGGAAAAATGACCATGGCGCTATGGGAACTCGTAGTTGGCGGTAAGGGGTCGGCGCAGCTAACGCTGGCGCAAACCCCTTACCGCCAGGGTCCTAATGAGGGCCCTTGTCACGATCGGATGGGAATTTCTCTCAGCCTGAGGTGGGAGGCCTACCAGAGTAGTGGCAGTCCTTTCCCAGAAGTGGACAGTGGCAGTTTGTAAGGTCCAGATTGCTGCCCCTCCACAAGTTTCTGCTTGTATATGAATGGTAACACTTTACAACGGAGCGGCTTGCTACAGCCATACTTATTCCCCCAAACCTATTTGGGAATTCACTGCAACGCAGCACCCAAACATGAACTGGGACACTGGCTAATGTGGGCCGCCATTTTTGCAGCAGGGCCGCCCCGTGTGGAACAAGGGCTTAGTTAGAAAGTGGCGCTTAGTCCCATATTTTTAAGCCCTAACCCTCTTAATAAATCCCAAATGGGGAAGGCAGAACAAGATTGGTTAGGGACAGAAGTGCAATGGGTAAACGAGGGGGAGGATAAGAAGAGGGACAGGAAACAGGAAGGTATGCTATTTCGTGTGAGGTCAGAGGAGGAGGCGGCAGCAGACCAAGAGACCAGAAGGAGAAAGAACCATGGACTTGAGTGTGAAGGCGTTTTGAAGAAAAGGCAAGGTATTAGTTGGTGAGAGCAAGTGGTACTGTGTGGTGAGTGTGTGTGCAAGGTGGGTGAGTGAGAGTGTTAGAGGCTGTGTAGAGGATGAGTGGAAAGTATATGAGAGAGTAAAATGAAAGTGATTAAGATTAAAAATGGGTGGATTAATAGGAGTGTGCGGAGGGTAGAGTAGTAAGAGTGTGGAGAGGGATGTGAGGGGTCAGTAATACGAGGCAAACAACTGTTTGATGATTTATCAACATATGCCATTTTATTCTTAAAAGAAATATGATCAAAAATGCTTCACTATCCCAACTCTGCTGAGTATTTACCTGCATAACCAAAGCTAAGGGGAAAACACTGTAACAAAGGCTAATTGGCCTACACACTAAGCAACAAATACACAAAGAAAATATATGGCAAAACAATATAACATGAGCAACATTCACCGTCTCTGAACAACCTTCTAATGTCCTGGGGGATCTCCCTTCCCCAGGATTCAAGGCCAAATCTGTTAATGTTCCACCAAAGAAAGAAATGTCTCAAAACAGTTCTTGAGGTTCCAAAGTCAACGTAAGGTTTATTAACCAAAGTTCCAATGATAGCAAATCCCTTCTCCTTGGGGAAATATCCACTTTCCACTTCCACCAAATAGAGCCAATGGTAATCTCAACCAACAATGCTTTGTCACCTCTTCAAGAAGACTTGCCACAGTTAAAAAGAAGTGCAATATCCACAACTGTCAGTGATACTGTGAGAAACCTGAAGGTGTCGCACCCGCTAGTCCCCGGGGATATGTCATCCAGGTGGCTAGGACACGGCCATCGTTTTTGGATCCAGTTCCTGGGGGTGGACCAGTGTGGGAGGATCTCCTGAATGGGGGGTTGTCGGGGAGTGGAAGTGGGACACCGGAAGGTGAGACATGGTATCCCTTTCCCCATAACATCTTTTCCCCATCCTACCAGGTAGGATACCTAGGAACTCAACCCCCCCCATTCCCAACACAAACACTTTCTCATGGACAGCCCATCGTGAGCGACAACGGACTAACATCAGAGCCATATACCTGACATGTTCCAACACCATGGTCAGGCAAGGTCAGGCAATTACAGATTATTACACACACCTGACTTCCATCACACTTCCCCCACACGGATAAAAGGCGGAGCACGAAAGCACACTCTGAGCGAGGCAAAACACACGAGGAGACAGCAGTTCCAAGATGTCAGTTTAATACAAGGAGAAAGACCGCAAGACCAGAGAGGGTCGCAAGGACGGAAATACCATTGACCTCTAAAGACTGTTACTTTCATGTGCCTTGGAAAGTCAGAAACGGAAGACCAGGAATGAAGGCTGATCAAACCTGTGCAGTGTGTCAGGAGTACACAGGACTCTCCAGTGTCGATAACCCAGGTGGGGAGGAGCGTTTGCCGCTGTGGTACTGTCCTTGGCTCCTACAACAAAGCGGAGTCAGAAAAGACAGCACAGCCAGTGAGTCGGAGAGACAGATACCAAACCAGCCTGTGCTTTGAACCAAGGTTACACGCATCCACTTTGTATAAAGAGAACAGTGTGTGAGGCGTTGGAGATAAGCAACTCAAATATAATTGAAACCAAAGGAGTAATTGAACTTCACATTTGAACTTTGAGGAGGCCAACAAAAGATACCTAAACACTTGTGTACAGGCACGTTATAAATGCCACATCATATCATACCATACACAGAGTGGTCCCGCGCCGCGTGGGTGCTTATTCGAAAGTCTCTGTCAGGTATCCAACTGATGCTGAGTGCGAGAAAAAGGAATATTGAAATCAAAGTGGTCATGCAACAGGTCAAGCTAAACCCTATGCACATTTGAAAGTCTTTGATAGTTTAATGTACATCGCAATTGGTCTGAGCTCGGCAGAGGGAGACTAATTGAGAGGGATCTGAGCCTGGGTGAGGAGGATCTGGAGTGAACCCTGAGTCAACCGAGAAGGAATTCTCTGACATTGGTGTGAAAGGGATATGAGCCCGGAAGAGAGGAATCCAACCTGGACCCTTTGAGTTAAAAGGGGTCTGAGCCCAGCTGAGGGGGATCCAGGGTGAACCCCCTACTTCAACACAGGTGAAAGGAAAAGAATGTTTACTTATTGTTTTTGTATAGCAGACCCTCTGAGTCAAGAGACTTGCGAGAAGTAAAGACACTTGTACACAGAAGGTCCTGAACTGTGGAAATTGAACTCTATCTTTGTGCCACAGAAGCCAGAGTGCGTGCTTTGCTCGAGTGATCCACCTTGCCCCGTGCTGAAAACGTGAGGAAGGGAGGCCAACGGCCCAAGTATCATGACCTATCATTTTGTGAGCACTTCTTTCTTTTTCATGAACATTACCCCCACATTATTTGTAAATTAGTGGTAAGGATTGGCAATAGGCTTTATAGTATAGGCCCTTTTTATTTGACAGGTCTCCACTAGCACTGCGTTATTATTATTTGATGGTCGTAACTTGCTCCCATCTGTATATTTAGATTAAGATAGGCATCCATCATACCCTTGCAAAGCTTCAATAAACACCCTTTAACTGTGGTCACTTGTGTCTGTCTTACTTTTGCCACCATTCGTTCCTTACAATACACAATTCTTGGTTAACAGTTAGTATTTTCTTAAGTACAGTTTTAGAATTCACAATGGTATATTTGTAAGGATGACGTCTTAGTGCTGCTGCTTCAGCTTCAACAACCTCACTTCTATTTGATTCACTGTGAGAACAGTCACCTTCGTCTCAGAGTACTACACTTTGTATCTATTTCTACAATGTTGCATCTACTGACAACCAGATCTACCACCACAGTTTCAGTGCTTTGGACTACTACCACAGCTTCAATGATTCGTACTTCTAGACAGGCTTCGACAAGATATACTTAAAAGTACTTGAACACCTTCAGGTAGGCAAGGCACTCTTCTACAGAATAACTATGTTCAAAAGGGGCAGCCTCTTTGCCTCTCATGTCTGTCTGCCACATTGACATCCTGGGTTTGCCTTTAAGACTCACTTCTCTCTATCTTCAACAGTCTCTGGCACTACAGGTTGTATCAACTTCAAAAACAGTCTTTACAAGCAGCCAGTTTCCTTTCCCCAATTTTACCCGCACCTTTCTGCCAGTTATCAGCCCAAGTAATTACCCAGAAGCCTTAGTGCCACTCTCTCAGCTTCAGGTAATGCTTGCACACATGTATCTTGGGCCTATTAACTGTTGTTAACTTCACAGTACAGTTACATTGCTTATTCACTGTGAAAAGGATGGTTTCACTGTTAATATGGGGAGACTCTTGGTTTGTGCAATGCTTGTTCTCTTCAATAATATTTACACATGAACTTCTTTTAAGTGAAAGGTATGCCACTTTAAAGTAAAGATCAGGATTCAGTCTTTCTTTAGGAATTACAATTAGGCACACGCGACCACTCCTTGATGTAGTTTTCATAAGTTAAATACTTGTACTGAATTGTATTCTCGTGTGAAAGCGAAGGATAGAGTTCGGTCCTCCTTTGGGAATCATAATTAGGTACACGCGGCCACTCATTGATGTAGTTTTCACAAATGAAAAGTTTAAAAAATTTTATTGTAAATTTTAGGTATTCGGTAATGGTCTTCACAGCATTCACTCTCCTTAATTAGTGACACGTGACCACTCTTCAAGCAGTAACAGTCTTTTATAGATTGAACAATGGGTTTAAGCAATGTTAGCTTCTCACGCTACTAAAAGGACTTTCACATTATATGTGAGTGCTACATTTCCATTGTTTGGGTATTCTGAGGGAAGAGAGGCGGCTAGTCGAAGCCGGGGCCATCCTGAGGCCGTGGTTGCAGTCGGAGGAGGGAGGAAAGTGCAGAGGACAGCCTGAGCATGAGGAGCCTTCCCTATGTCGAGCTCCAGAGGAGACGGGGATGCCATACTCGGGGTCCCACGTCCAT
The DNA here is from genome assembly GCF_040938575.1 of Ambystoma mexicanum. Classification (NCBI taxonomy): domain Eukaryota; kingdom Metazoa; phylum Chordata; class Amphibia; order Caudata; family Ambystomatidae; genus Ambystoma; species Ambystoma mexicanum. Next base: position 1,264,127,812 of record NC_090937.1, on the reverse strand, counting down.
CGTGTATATTCCTATCAGGGATATTCACAAACTCCAACGAGACCGGAGTGTGTGCGCTCAGTGGCGCCGACAAACCTGGGCTCTTGGCCCGCTCTTCTGTGGGGTAGAAGGCCGGGGTGCTCCATGCCCGCTAACGGTAAGGAGCAGAGAGCGGAGATCCCTGTGCAGGTACTGGGCGGTGGTCGGTCATTTTTTTGAAAAAAAAATGTCGAATGACAGTTTTTTCAAAAAAAAAATGTCGAAAAAAAATGTCGAATTCCGTTTTTTAAAATTATATATTTATTTTGGGTTCGGGATAAAAAAAAATGGGTAAAACAAAAAAAAATAAAAAAGGGGGGGTTGGGGGGGAACCCCCCCATTTCGAAAAAAAATGCATTAAAAAAAAAATTCGACATTTTTTTTTTCGACATTTTCTTTTCGAAAAAATGACTTTCGACATTATTGGTTTCGAAATGATGACTATAAACCGTACTGGGCCTGTAACAAGGCATCGAGCATGTGGCTGTTATAAGAGGGCACCACTGAGGCTAACATCCTATACTTCTGGAGCCTCCTCCTGGCTGGTGAGCTGGTGACACTGACAAGCAGTTGGGAGGCCTTTTGGAAGTACAGGGCGGTCTTGCCCTGGCTGGCCAGTGGTGTGAAGGTCAGTCCATGAAGGTCTCCCAGCTATGCGTTTCTTCTTTAAAAAAAAATCATAGCTCTCCCATTGAAAATCTAGCCACATTGGAGTGAGATTATAGAAGCACGGGTAAGGAGGCCTATACTAGAGTCATCTGCCATCAACCAAATAGGATATTGCTGGAGGTTGTGCAGCACCCTCTGGGTGAATCCAACAAGGCCCTTTGGGGAGTGGTGCAGAGGAGGAGGGGGATACGGCCTATACAGCAGAAATTACGGTTAATCCCAAAAACAAGCTAAAATGTATCACTTCACAAAAGCAGGACCATCCCTTCCACCAGCCCCCGACCAGCCTGCGAGAACGATGAGTGTGGAATTTACATACTCTTATATAATTGATGGACAGTATAGACACGCAGGGCAAGAAGATCGATAGTCTAACTTGTAAAGTGGACATATCAGCGGTAGAGATAGGGAAGCTCTGTGGGCGAATGTCGGAAGTGGAGCAGATGATTGGCAAAGGGTAAAACACTCACATAATTGCAGAGCAAGCTTGTGCAGTTACAGCAGATCGTGAAAAGCTTGGCAGCGAAAAATGAAGACCTGGAAGGGAGGTCCCGACGGAATGCCGTACGCATTGTTGGGTTTCCGGAATTGACTGCTATTGATCACACTGAGACATTTATGGAGTTGCTAGGCATCCCTGTGGTCTCCCCCACTCACTGGCCCCAATGTCACCACCGGTAGCCCCAGAACGATCAGTCATTGCCTGCATATTTAGCTACCAGGACAGGGATATACTGCTTAAAGCGGTTAGGGTGAAGGGCAAACTGAAGTATGGATCAGTGACTATCAGGAACTTCTAGACTTCAGTCCCCAGGTACGGGAACAGCACAATATATTCCAAAGGGCCAAGAACGTATTCTGTAGGAGCAGAGTGCTCTATGCAATGCTGTACCATGCAAACTGAGGGTTATACATGAGGATAAAGTAATATATTTCACAGACCCGAGAGCAGCGGAACAATTTGCAGAGGAACTGGCTGGGAACTCTGGATCACAACAATCTTCACCCCGCTGAGGAAGCAAAGGTTCTGTCAGTGGTATATAGAATTGATATATCTGGGAAGACTGCACCCACACACAGTGCTGACTGGAGGAGACCCAGTCGGGGGTAAATATGGTAAAAGAAACCTCTACAAACTGAGCCGGCCGACACGAGGAGGAGAGGCAGTGTGAACGCATCCATCCAGAGCAGTAACTCCAGTGTAGAAGTGTTATGGGGTTTAAAGGGTTGGAGGCAACCAAAGACGGTAAGTTGAGGTTTCTGGCATGGGAGTGGGGCTTGGTTAATGGATTTTTACTTGTTTATGCACAGTGTACATTGTTATTGATAGAGTATGTGGTGACATGCGTAAAGTTTGATGATTTCACAGCTCAGAACAGGTCGACTAGACTTTGGGGATATATGGGGAAGGTGGGAAACACTTGGTCAATTGATATATGTGAGAAGGTAGTAGCATAATAACATAAAATGTCCCGGAACATCAGGGGACTCACTAATGATAACAAGTATAGGCTGACAATGAGATATGCGAGGAGACACCAAGTGAGAATCCTGATGCTACAGGAAACTCATTTGCGGAAAATGCGAGGTTGACTGGATCATAGGTTGACTGCCTGCACACTCTCCTATTGCATACTATTCTTGTAATTAAGTACCCCATGTATATATTCCATACATATTTTATTGTAATTATCACCTGCTTGTAAACCGAATACTTCTTCATGTAATTAATTATTACCTGTATGTAAACTGTATATTTCTTTGTGTAACTAAGCTTTGCATATACTTGTAACTGTTGCGCCCTGTTACCCTATGGTATGCTGCGCATTACAAATAATAAAACAAACAAACAAACAACATAGGGTTGGGGAATATATAGATATAGTGCTTTATACTCCACCAACTCCAAATAAATGCCAGAGAATGTCGCTATATTATCCTGGTGTAGAAAATGCTAGGACTCAGAGTGGTACTGATATATGTATATGCCCTAAATGTAGATACACTCGATTATTTCCTGAAAAGTGCTAGTCACATGCACAAATATGAAGGTTATGAAACAATATGGGCGTGAGACTAACTTTGCGCTTACTCTACTCAGATACAACTCCCGTAGGCGGCAGAGTCCAGGAGAGAAATAGCAAACTATCATGGGCTGGTTGACGCATGGAGGTACATGAACCCCTCAGAGAAAGAATACATTTATTATTCAGGCGTGTATGACTCTGCTTCTAGGATAGATTACATCATGGTCACACCGGATAAGGTGAGATGTTTAGTGGACTGCAAAATCCTTCCCAGTACTCTGTCCGACCACTCCTCGGTCCTAATCTCATTCAGTAGGACTAAGCTTAGACCTAGGTCCCCTAGGTGGGGATTTAAAACTCATAACACTGGTTTGATTCCGGACACTGACTTGGTTTGGTAGGCATTCAAGGCCTCTATTAGATGTAGCTGTATTTCCAGGGAGGGCGGGGTACTGAAAGCGTTAAGGACAAGCCTGGGGAATCTTGAAGTCGAAATTAAATCTTTGGAAGTTAGACAAGTGGAACTGTAATGCTTGTGCGAAATGCGAGCTAAAATAACATGGCGTCGGTGCGCAGCCATTTTGGACACTCATCTCCCATTACCGTAATAAAAGTCTGCGCCTTTGTGGGCCTCAGATAATAAACAAGCATTTCAGTCGTGAAAGCAAAGCAAGGTTGCATACCCACATAAATATTATTGCCGAGTGGGCTCACTGTGGAGAATAGGTATTGTATTTTCCACTGAAGGACGAATACACAGAGGGAGTCGGAGCATCCTGCAGGTGCATGATAAGGGGTTCTAGGAATGAATGCGAGGCGAGAGACGCTGGGTTTTTCCACTCCTGACTGGTTTTTTCCACCCTCTGTCCCTTCGACTTGTGATCTGCTCTTCGGCCAAGGGCAGACACAACTGAGAAGGACGGGGATATGCCCCCATAAAGGAGAGGGCATTGCGTGGCAGAGTTAGTTAGAATTTGGACCCCTGTGTGATGAAGTCTCGCTGAGAGGGCAGACGCTCCACCTCAGACCCCGTTAGCACGAGTGATCTCTTCGCCTACCTGCTGAGGGCCTAAGCAGTGTTGTAGTGGCCAAGATGAAGGTGTCTTCTGCTGCCTTTCTAACGGTGATGCCCTTTTTACCTATCTTTTTATATATCTAAGTGTATGTCTGTTTATGTATACTACGTTCATATATGTGTGTAAATATAAACATATTCAGTGAAAAAACTTTGTTAAAGGGACGTTATAGTTACACGTCAAACTGAAAACCCCCTGAAATTCGACAGTTATGGTAAGCTAAGCAACCATAACTCGCGCCACCACCGTGCACTAACACCAAGGACATCAAAGATGACATTACAAATGTCATTGATGACATCACTGATGACATCACATGTCTGGCTCCCTCTTTTTTCCTTTACTGCCATATGTAGGCCATATGGTTTTCTTCAGTAACAGTAAGGAACTAAAAATTCAAAAGGTACTATATTTGTAGATTTATCCTTCAAATATGTGTTTACAGTAATTCCATTAGGGTCCACTCACAGCATATGAAACATATACATAGGGAAAGGCACAGGCTTGAAAGACAGCAATGCTTTCTATGCATGAAGATAATCAGTAAGGTTATCAACACTTTGTTATAGTACTGCTGTTTTTTTATTACTGTACTTTCCCTGGATATGCTCATATTTGTATACATTGTACTCACACTACTTTCCTTATGGTCCAGTCACATCATGTGATACATATAAATAGGGGAAGTAGCAGCTTTGAAGCAGAGCAATAATTTCTGTGCATGAGGATAATCAGTTAGGTTACGAACATTGTTTGGTAGTACTGCTGCTTTTTTGCTTACTTCACTTTCCCTGTATATGCTCATATTTGTATGTGTTGTTGTCTCTTTGTGTTTTATCTGTAATAATGCAATTATGTAGTAAGTGGGTTTTATTAGCTACTTATTACATGTTTCACAGTATGCAAAACTCTAATAAGAAAGCATTTATCATTTCACTATTCAACATGGCAAGATTATGAATATTGCACCTCCATCATGCATGCTGCAGATAATGCCTATGTTTCAATCTGAGTAGCTTAGGATACTGGAAAGAACTTGATAATAGAATGCTATTTATATCAATGCATTGCTTAATGCACTACGTACCTCATGATATGTATTCCAATGATCCTTGACACTTTTTTGTCACCATTATAATAAGAATCACTTGTACAGACTTTTCATGAAAAGTAAATGCACATGTGATGTTATCAGGGATGTAATCAATGACATTTGTGATGTCATCTTTGATGTCCTGTGTGTTAGTTTTAGCAGTGCACGGTGGTGGCTTAGCTACCATAACTGTCGAATTTATGGGGTTTTCCGGTTTTACGTGTAAACGTAACGTCCCTTTAACAAAGTTTTTTCACTGAATTACATGGGTTTTTAGTAGTGCAATTTAACCATAACGTCCCTTTAACAAAGTTTTTTTTACTGAATTTCAAAGGTTTTTAGTAGCTCAACTTAATCATAACGCCCCTTTAACAAAGTTTTTTTACTGAATTTCATAGGTTTTTAGTAGCTCAACTTAATCATAACGCCCCTTTAACAAAGTTTTTTCACTGAATATATATAGATATAGATAGCATAAATTTGATAGGTGTACAGTAGGATACCCTTAGTTTAAATAAATGTAACATATAACATACTGAACCCCCTGTCCTACGCTAGGGGTTCTGATGTTCGCGGACCGTGCGCATGTCCGCAGACAGACTCGGACAACATCAACACTATCCAAAAACTCAGGGGGTATCTTACATTGTTATATCATGCAAAAAAATCACTAAACATGTTCAAAAAGCAGCACATAAATAAATTACATTCAATAATAAATGAGAAGTGAAACTGTATATGTAAGACACCAACAGTCCAATTACATAGCATATGCAACACAATGGAACATACCAAAAGAAAATAAATATGCCTACAGCAGAATTACCTCACAGAAACTGCACAGGAAAAATCAACAGCACACCTACGCAGCAGTAATAGCAAAACTTAAAAAGAAACTAGTAAGTACACTACATTAATTTTATATATTTATAAACTTTCTGCATTAGGTACACTAATTACACAGAAATGTCTAGTACTTTGGAATGGCTAGAAGACATTTTCCTCGGGACGAAATGAGTGAAAACAGTGATACTAATGGAGACACTACACTTCTGTAAATAAACCAATTAATAACCATTACTTTATGTGTACTTAACATATTTCTTTTTTAACAGTTTAACAGACCATACAAACATTAAACATATTACAGAAACAGACACCTTGGAAACTCATCTGCAGCGTGTGGAGCAAAAAATGGTTCTATTAATGAGAAATTTCATTCTTTTAAAAAACGTTGTGGAGGAGCATATAAAGGAAAAAATTAAATATCACTGTCCCACATGTACCTGTACCCCTTCTCCATGTCCGAGCCAAACATCCCCAAAAACTCCCCAGCAAGAAAAACGTTATGATGAGACTTCAATCCCTTCCTCCCCTACTATCCAACATGTACAAATCCCTAATTCCCTGTATTTGTATCAGTTTCTGCTTCCCCCTCTCTTTCATAATTTTTATATTTTTATACAATAATAAAATATTATGTGTGATGTTAGTATATTCCTCTGTGTCTTTTTAAAAAAATAAAAAGGCAGTTAGGGTGTCCGAGGACAGCGCGGGTGTCCGAGATGTTCACAATTAACCAAAATGGGGGTGTCCTAAGGAGACTGTACCTGTTTGCACTGTTCGCAATCAAAATGGAGGTGTCCTTAGGACACACAAGATGTCCACCTGTCCGCAATTAACTGAAAAGGGGGTGTCCTAAGGACACTATACCTGTTCACACTGTCTGTAGTCAAAATGGAGGTGTCCGCAGGACACTAAATCCATCTGCATGTCTGTAACTATTCAAATTAAGGTGTCCTAAGAACATTCCCCCTGTTCGCATTGTCTGCAACCAGAATGAATATGTCCGTAGAACACAAATCCGGTCCGCCTGTTCACAAAGTTGTGATGCACATTTATTTTGTTCAGGGACCTGAACATTGTCCGTAGAACACCCGCGCGCATGCGTATCACACCCTTGGCTCCTACGAACATCGCGCCTGTCCGCAACTGTCTGCCGCACGTTTGTCGCATTTTCAATTAGTTCGGGGCCAGGAACGCTGTCCGTAGAACACCCGCACGCATGCGCACACCCGACCCCGTGCATTTGGTGTCCTACGGACAGCCGTCCCATTTGCGAACGTGTCCGTGATGTCGTCATGTGACCGCACTCACGCTAAGCGTGGGTCCTTGTTAGCGAACACTGTCTGGGCCCCCGGACACCTAAAAAGTGATTTTTGAACCATCCAAGGCATTTTCCAGTGAATTTTACCCTTGCAAATGTCCCAGACAATGTCCCTGGCGATCTACATACTTTTTGGAACTTTTTGAGCCCTTTCTTGGTGTCCGAAGTGTTCGCGGACGGTGCGGGTGTCTGAGAAATGTACCCCAGCACCCCAGGGCTTCCAGAACAGAGACTGCTCCTTGTTGTATTGTTGCATTGGATTGCTCTTCCTCTTTCCTGTGTGCAGACTGCTCACATTCTGGTGGTTCCTGACACCATTGAAGATGGCAACCATGGCTGCTGCTGCTCCTGCTGGTGCAACTTTTGCCTCAGCACCACCCCCAACCCCACCACCACCATCACCTTCCCAAGGGCCTGCAGAGGGGAACAGGCGTGAGGATGCAGAGGAGAGTGTTAAGGACAATTCTCAAGAAGGGCTAATTTCCCTTACCTACTGAGTCCCTCAGCAGCTTTGCTGGATTTTTAGGCTTTATTTCTTTCACCTGGTAAGAGTGTGAGCCCTTTTTTCCCACTCTTACATGTGTTTTGCTGTGTGTTTAACATTTTTGTGTTCATAAACTGTGGAGCCTCACCTACTCCACAGGCATCATCTTTTTACTGTGTGTTACACAGCACCTTCAGTGCAGTGACACAGGGTTGTCTTTTAGACTTCCCAACTCAGACTCCATTTTCTGGGACTGACTACTGTCTTCCAGAACACATAAAGTTGCTATTAACTTTATTAGCCTCTGTAAAATCACAGACCCAGTAAAAAACATCTTACATGGAGTACTGGAAAGGGTTAATACTTATCCCTTTTTGTCTGTTTCTCTTGGAGCACTGTTTTGCTCCCTTTTCATCAAGACTTGGCTGGTGGCAGTGGTAACTACCCTATTTTTCCTACCGCGGTTATCTTAAATAACCATGGTATTGTTTTAGGCTATCTTGGTAGCTTCGAACTTAAACCTGCTAGACCATATAAGTTTTATTACGGTTCTGGCTGGGTTTATTTGCAATTTCTTTTTGTAAAAGTCTTTCTTGTGTTTTACTCTGCGCGCCAAACCAGGTTTGATTCCTTTGTTCACCGTCTTTTCACTGGCTTCTACGCAGAAGCCCTCCTTAGGCACCTGTATCTCTGGGGGGGGGACAGGATGTGAGGGAGGGGTTTAGGACTCCTTGCACAGGGTCTCCGTGGAGACCCATGTCGCACTCTGAAATGATTGGCTGTGGTGACTGTCCCGGTGGGACAGCCACCCTGCTGTGTGATTGAAAGCCAAGCTCTATGAATGGGGAAAAACTGCATAAAAAGCAGGTCTCTGGGTCTAGAAAGGCAGAGTCACCACTGGAACGAAAGAACCCACGAGGAGCTGACGGAAGAGGACCCCTACCACGACTGAACCGCTCGGTGAAGCCCTGCTGCAGGTCGCAATCCTCGAACTCCAACGACAGAGAAGATCCTCCAGGAATCTTATTCACCTGAGCTGGTGGGACCAACCAGTTCACCCAACCTGCAAGCCAGGACTCCCTCCTCTGGTCAAATTCGCTGTACAGAGCTACAGTGGGCCGGACAGCCAGGAAGGTCGGACCCTGCTTGGGTTTTAAGGAGCGCACCTTTTAATTGTTGTTTTGCTCTGCGCTGGTTTCTTCCCTGGGTAGTGCAGGACGCTCCAGTCTTCCTACTTTGTGTCGGTCCGATAGTCGCTTCAGGAACCGTGAGCCTGCAGGAACTACCAGGAACGTCTGCCTCAGCTACAGCTTCTTCTCCATTTAAAGGTACTGTGCAAATCCGGTTGTGTGTTTCGTTCAGCCGCGGTGAAGGTGTGCGAAACCTTTCGCCAATTTGAGGGCTTGTCCTTCTCCTCTCTTTAAACTAACTTTTCTGCCGACCAACTTCGTCCGGAACTCTTGGCAAAGACTTAACCGCGAACTACCCTGAACTGTGTGATCTTGAGCAAAATACTTTTGTCCTATTGACTTTGGCCCTAAGCCTATTTGATTTGATTCCATCACTGTAGTTCCTCTTTGCAGATTGCCCTGCTTACTTACCTGTTGATGCAGCTCAATTTTAGCCTAACTTTGTTTTTCCCTCCCTTTTAAATTGCTGGAGTGCCATTTTGCTCACACTTCATTTTGTGAGCTTAACTTCTCTGGAACTTATTGGGAGGTGTGGTGTATTAAGAGTGTGATTTTTAAACGGTTTATAATAGTGTAATGTTATACAACTGAAGAGTGAAATAAATGTATATAATTTTACTTGAAAACCTTGAGTCAGTGTTTGTCTGAATCATAGTAATTGCTGTCCTTTGTGTAACTATTTGAAACTGCTCACTTACTCTTCAGATAAGTCTGGCTGCTCAGCCATCGCTACCACTTTAACTGTGTAGTACAGGCTTGTACCAAAGGTGAACTTGTACTGTCACTTGTAGTGTTAATTGTGTGTGGTGTTCCCAGAGGGTACTGCATATAATTCTGCCTAACACTGGTGTACAGCGGTGAGGATCAAGTATAGTAATTACACTTATAGTGCGGCTATTACCTTGGATCAACTACCCACAAGGCTAACATCACTAAAAAGCAATATTAATCATGTCTGATATGGAAAGCTACAGTCAGGAGACCCTACTGTGGATTATTTAAAAAATCTGTGTAGAGAAAGGAATCTCTCTGTTAAAGGCAAACAGTCTGAATTGATTGAAAGATTGTTAGAGAAACAAATGTCTGGAGGGTGGGTCTGATATACCTGACCCCTCAGCAAATGTGGAAAATAATGAGGATGATAATGTGTCTATTATTGATGAGTTGGAGGAAGAAGATGTGTATCCTAATGTACTCCTCACTGCTCCCTTGTCTGCTCAGCAACCTCAACCTTTGTCCACTGGGACCCCGCCAGGTCCTACACTCAGTCCTGAATTCTAGAAAAGATGAGGCTTGAACTGGAATTCAAACGTTTAAATGCTCAAACTGAACAAAAACATAAAGAACTTAAGCTCAAAGAAAGGGAGTTGAATCATGAACTAGAAATGAAAAAGGGTATCTCTTGAAAATGCTTCTCTCCCAGAGTCTTCTAGGTCTTCCAGTCCTAAGAGACCTCATATGCCTAACGAAATTGTGGGTATGTATGAGGTTAAGCTTGATATTTTGGATTGGTTGAGAATGTTTGAATATAACCATGGGATTCAAGGTTTTACAGGGAATCAGTTGCTTCCCTGGCTCTTCTCTAGACTACCCACTGTTGCATGTGATGTTGTGATGGAGTTGGGAGAGGTGGATAGGATGGACTACGAGTGTGTGAAGCTAGCTTTAATCGCTATATTTGGTAACACCCCTTCCCAGTAGCTTAAGAGGTTTAGGACCCTCAAATGCCTGCTCTCCTGAGCACAGACAGCACTTGGCTGATTCTAAGGAGATGGATCAAAGAAGTTAGCTAAGGCTGCTGGCTTGTGGGTTGACAACAGGGCTACTCACAAGGATTCTGGGGCAACTCAGAAGAAGGAGGAGGGAAAGCAGCCAAAGAAAAATAACAAGGAGAATTCAAATACCTCCCATCCAGAAGAGGCCCCCAAATATAACCAGGGCAAGCCACATGGGAAACCAAATAGGGCTAGTGAATCCTCTGGTACCCAACCAGAGGGAGGTCAGCAGAAGCCCCCATTCCAGAGAGAATTTGGTAAATGCTATGTTTGTGGGTCAACTGACCATGTCAAAGCGGATCCCAGATTCAAGGATAAACCTACAGGGATCAGCACTGCCTCCTTAACCTTCTCCCCTGAGGAAGAAGTACAAATGGCTAGTGCTCACTTTGAACTATTTGCTGAAGCACCCTTGGATCTTCAGGCAACTGTATCCTTAGAGTCCATGGGTCTGGGTAAGAAACAGAATGTGGATGTGTACAACTCCATTCCAGAAACTCTAGAGAATATTATATGGACAGTGTTCTTGTCAATGGCCAGGATACTCCTGCCAGGAGAGACACTGGGGCCAGCAGAACAGTAGTGGATGAAAGCTTTTTCAAGCCCGAGAATGTTGCTAAGGCACCCAAAGGTCCCACTAAATTTTCTGGAGGCCCTGTCCAGTTGGTTCCAATTCTGCAGCTCTCATTCAGTGTAATAATATGACAGTGAGGATCCCTGTCAGTGTCCAGAATGAGGTCCCTCGGAGAGTCCTGTTGGGGAATGATCTAAAGGCTCTAGGAGTAGTATCCAGTACCCCCAGGCCTCCCAGTGGGAGAAAACAGAACCAAATCAAATTGGCTAGAGAGGCAACCTTAAGAGACCACTCTGAGCCTGTGGGAACCTCTACAGAGAACCCCACTGCAAGCCCTGGTGTTAGTAAATTGACCTCTAACCCAGGAAAATCTGAGGCTAGTATAGTAGGGAAATGGGAGCCCCAACCAAGCTCCATCATTGCCCATCCAATTGTAAAGTCTTTGACTCCCCCTGCTTCTGAGGAAGAGGTGGCTAGACAAATTGGACCCCTCTCTAGGCCTGTGAGAACTGGTAACTCTCAAAGCTGGTGGAAAATCCAGAAAAAATAGGTCTAAGGCTAAACACCTTAAGACTATTGGAGCTTCTACTGAAGACTCCAGGGTAAATCCTAATGTTAGGAGGGAAACTTCTAAAATAGGTAAGGTCAGATCTCAGAGGAAGTGGCAGCATGTACCTTGCTTGACCACATCCCCGCCAACCAAGATACCTGAGACCCAACCGGCTCTTGTGAGAGAGGTGGTGAGGAACCCTGCAGGCCCCTCTAGATCTAAGTGATTCCTTTCTAAGGACCCCTTGAAAAAGCCTATTGTAGGTTCAGAGGTTGTTACAACTTCTGAGGGACTGTTAGATCAGATCCCCTATACCTTAAAAAAGAGTGATATACCTTAACAGGTTTGTAGGTCATATAGTCTACCAATAAGGAATGTCACCACCAACATGCTGATGGTCTCTCTAGGATGTTTTTAAATGACTAGAGGTAGAGATTCACCCAGGAGTGGATTAAATCCTCCTGTCCCTTAGTCTGGGGGGGGGTAACTATTTGATACTGCTCGCTTACTCTTGTTTCGGTTCCCAAAGGGTACTGCATATAATTCTGCCTAACAGAGAGTGATGAAGAGGATGATGACGATGAGGTAGTGGATGAGGTAGTGGAAGTCCCTACTACTAGTTCTCACCGTGAATCTTGGGTGTGGAGGTTGTTTGCCACTCTTGATGGAGTACCGAAAGCTCGGGCAAACAAGGTACACTGCAATCAGTGCCAGTTGGTACGGAGTCGTGGCAAACCGGGTTTGTACAGCTACAGTAATACCTCAATGAAGCGGCACCTAAAGTCGTTCCACGGTGGGGCTATTCGTAAGGTTGTACCTTGCGATAAACGTAGTAGGTTGAGTTCCCCTGCAGCATCCTCTGTTTCCGCTCCTGACACCACAAGAGACACTCCTGTGGGGCAGCACATCCCTCCAGCCGCCTCGCAGGCCATACGTGATGCTGTTGACCCTTACCTTTCGAGGGTCACAGTATTGTGCATGTACTGTGATGCAGTACTCTGCAAGGGGGAGAACCTTCAAAGTACTTTCGAGTCTGCGGTCCGGCAACATGATAAGGACTGCGACCTACCTGAATAAGGCCCACCCTACATATTCCTCTCTCCACCTCTCCTTTCTTATCCCTGTGGTTGAGCCTTTTTGTGGTGTTTTTTTGTGTTGCGAAAACTTCAAATGGTCAACACTTACTGCAAAATGGATGGCTGTATTTCCAAAAAAGGTTGCAAATATTTTGTATGTTTTGTATATTTCGCAGAAAAATCTGATTGCCAGCATAAGTAAGATGTACTCCATCTCTGCGAAAAATGTGTGTACTAGAAACATAATATTTTCATTGTGAAAAGAAGTCATGGCAACATCTCTCAAAAAGGCACAAACAGCCTTGTTGACATTGTGCCTCGCTTTCTCCAATTGTGGACCAAATGAAGACGAACGCAGCCACATTTCTCTCTGTGCAATACGAGAAAAAAATACTCGGGACTTTGGAAACATGTCCATGACTTTCCCAAGTCCTTCTTTCATTGCAAATTGCAAAGAGATTCTAGAGACATGTCCTAAACTGTTCCCTCCACAATGAATTATAATAATGTCTGGATGACACTGTGTCACCAAAGTAGCACAAAGAGGTACCAAATCCAGCCACTTCATTCCACGCACTCCATGCCAGTGCACTTCCACATGAGGGAATCCAAGATGTGCAGCCACTCCACAGCGAAATGCATGCACCTCCAACCAATTTATCCACGAATCTCCCAAAATCCAGACAATCTGCTTTCTAAAACACACAGCCATAGCTATCTGCTCTCCTCTCAGGAAAAATACTTTCTGACAAAGTCTCTCCTTACACATCACACCCAGTAAACCTTATTCTCATTTGCATGCCTCTCAGCCTCAAATTCCCTGCATGTAATACGCACTGTCCGCGGACAACCGCAGTGTCCGTGGACAAAACGATACATTCGAGAGTGGGGAATGAAAATTTAAATAGTGTGCCCCATTTCCCCTTTGAGGTTGGTTTTTTTGTTTTTTTTGTAGATGCTTCAGAAACATCTTTCATTTAGTACATTTTTTAGTTTTTTTTTCCTTATTGTCCTCCAAATATCTTCACATTAGCTTCTCCAAAGCAATCCTTATGTTCCAAAACAGCATGGCATTTCCCATAAAAATAAAGAAATGCCATCTGCTTTAAAGTAAACAACATTACCAGAATCAATGTTGTCATTGTTGCAAAAGAACATGCCCACTCTAATCATAAAAGCAAACATGCCTCTGTTGATTAAACACCTAGCAACATTTTGCTGAGGACAAAAAACAGAACTATTGTCCCATATTGCTCTAGGTACCAAACTAGAAAAAATAACCTTGGCATTTGGAAGTACTTTCATTACTGCTTGAACCACATTTTCCAGATCTTCCAACAAAGTAAGGACACTCACATAGTCCAAATGCAAAGCACCACAGTGCAGGACAACCACATGTGGACTGTTAACCCTAGCCATATCTTGAAAAACTTCTACACCATTGCCTGCAAATTGAAACATTCTGCATATTTAACATACATTTTATCATTTGTACTTCCTTTGGAAATGATTATAATAGTAATCAGACACAACACACACAGCTATCTAACAAAGTGTCATTTCATGTTAAAAAATGGGACAAATAATAGTATAATTATAGGAGAACTCTTTCTAGTGTGCTATAAAATGACACACAGCCATGATGGGTACATGCATCTTTATTCATGCACACATATAGCCAATATCATTTTAAAGGCTTCCAGCTGAAACAACACAACTGCCTCTACAACTGTTCTTCCAATCTAGACAGCTCTCTCATTCCAGCTGGTTGCCAATTCCGTTCTAGAATGTACAACAGCATTCAACTATGCACAGGTGCAGTCATGTCTATCACATCATGTACAACTATGTACAGTGTTGTAAAGCAATACATACAACATCTCCCCCCTTCCCTTCAGTCTGCAACGCAAGTACTAGATCCTTCATTGCAACCCTTACTTTATTTCAGACTCTCCCATCTCCAAGCACCACAGGATCACTCAGTAGTTTGGTAATCACCTGCAGAGTAATAAGCTGCTGAACCCATCAAATCCTTCTGCTTTATTTCCCACACCTTCACAAATGCATGCATTGCATGCTTTTCCCTACAGTTCCTGCCTTTTACCCTGTAGAAATAGCAAAAAAGCATACGATTATTTCTTCTATCTCCTAACATCCAATAACACCGCCTTAAGAAGCCAAGTCTGCTCTGTGCGCTTACTATTGTAATGATTTCTAAAGCACATTCAACTAACAGATTCTAAGTAAAATATACAGAATGCACATAGGCAAAGGAAAGTGCATGTGCATGCTATGCACAGTTATCAGAAAGCACTACTACTACAAAACCAAAGAAATCCATGTCTACATTAACAACAATGCTATTGACACAAATATTTACTAACTTCTTTCTTTTTTTTTAATTATGTTTTTTATTTATTGAAACTTCAGTTTAACAATTAAAAAAAGGTTTAACTTTTGTTACATTCGATTCTCACAGAACAAGAAAAAAAAGGAATTTCATCACCTCAAATACAGTTTCCGTTGACCCAAGCAACATATAGGAGTGTTTGATTGCATTTCTCCAGTCTAAACAAATTCCTTTGCCAAAATCAAGTCCAAGTAACAGTTTTATGTTATGGCCTGAGATTACGTACGACCACTGTTATGCAGAATCATATGCAGTAGCCTTTGGGAACACCACACACAATCAAGACTACAAGTGACAGTACAAATTTACCTTTGGTACAAGCCTGTACTACACAGCAAAGTGGTAGCGATGGCTGAGCAGCCAGACTTATCTCAAGAGTAAAGTGAGCAGTATCAGAAGTTACACAAAGGATAGCAATTGCTATGGTTCAAACAAACACTGACTCAAGGTTTCTGGGTAGAAGAATATACATTTATTTACACAATCATTTGTAAAACAGTTCACTAAAGAAAAGCATCAGAAAATCACAATCTTAATACACTACACACCACCCAATGAATTCTGCACAAGTTAAGCTCAAAATGAAGTGTGAGCAAAATGGCACTCCAGCAATTTAAAAAAGAGAGGGAAAGACAAGGTTATACAAAATCAAGCAGCACCAACGAGTAAGTAGGCAGGGCAATCTAGAAAAGGCTTACTACAAGTAGGATTCAAATCAATAGGCCTGGGCCAATGTTAATGGCTCAGAGTCTTTGCAGAGGAACACACATTTCAGAGTAGTTTGCGGTTAAGTCTTTGCCAAGAGTTCGAAACGAAGTTGGTCGGAAGAAGAGTTATTTAAAAGAGTAGAGAAGGACAAGCCCTCGGATTAGAAATATTTCAAACACTTTCACCGCGGTCGGACAGAACGAACGACCGGATTTGAACAGTACCTAAGATGAAGAAGAATTCTGTAGCTGCGGCGGTAGTTCCTGGCAGTTCCTGCAGGCTCACGGTTCCTGAAGTGACTGTCGGACTGGCAAGAAGGAGGAAGACTGGAGGGTCCTGCGCTGCCCAGGGAGGAAAGCAGCAGTAGAGCAAAACGACAAATAAAAGGTGCACTCCTTAAAAGCACGAAGGGACTCTCTCAAGCTGGCTATCTGGTTTCCTATGGCACAGCAAATTTGACCAGGCTGAAGAGGGAGGTCCAGGGGCTTTGTGAGCTGGTTGGTCCCACTCAAGGGAAGAAGACTCCTTGCGGATCTCCTCTGTCGACGAAGTTCAGGTGATTCGGACCTGCAGCAGGGCTTCACCGGGATGTCCAGTAGTTGAAGCAGTCGTCTTCCTTCAGCTTCTCATTGGCTCTCTCGATCCAGTGGCGACTCTGCCTTCCAAGTCCCAAAGACCTGCTTTTTATGCAGTGTTTCCCCCATTCACACAGCCTGGTTGTCAATCAGACAGTAGGGTGGCTGTCCTGGCCGACAGTCACCTAGCCAATCAGATCACAGTGCAACTTGGGTCTCCAGGGAGACCCTGTGCAGGGGGCCTAAAACCCCTCCCTCACATCCATCCCACCCAGACACTCAGGCACCTTAAGGAGGGCTTCTGTGCAGAAGCCTGCCAAAGGACGGTGAACAAAGGAACCAAACCTGGTTTGGCGCACAGAGTAAAACACAAAAAGAAATGGTGAATAAACCGTCAGAACCAAATAAAATTAAAAGGGGTCTAAAGTTCGAGGCTACTAACTTAGCCTAAAACAGTAGCAAGGCTATTTTCATAGTATGGTAGATACCACTGCCACCAGTCAAATCTTAAAGAAAGGGGAACAAAATAATGTTCCATGAGACAAAGACAAAAAGGGATCACTATTAACCCTGTCCAGCACTCTAAGAAAGATAGTTTGTACTGGGTCTGTGGATTTAAAAAGACTGATAAAGTCAATAGCAACTTTACATGAAAAAGACAACCCTGTGTCACTGCACTAAAGGTTCTGTGTAACGCACAGTAAAAAGAAGATGCCTATGGAGTAGATGAGGCTCCACAGTCTATGAATACAAAAATGTAAAACACACAGCAAAACACATCTAAGAGTGGGAAAAAGAGGCTCACACTCTTACCAGGTGAAAAGATAAATCCTAGAAATCCAGCAAAGCTACTGAGGGACTCAGTAGGTAAGGTAAATTAGCCATTCTGGAGACTTCTCCCTAACAACCACCAAGCTTCCATGCTGTTGTTATGGGGGGGGCAACTCTTTCAAGATGGACAGTACGCTGGCTATTGGTGCCTATGCAAGCAGTTACCAGATGTTTCAATGACTCTATTACAAGTCCACAATAACGACATAGATTGTCCTTCACTTCTTTGTTCCGTCTTTGCCACAGCATTTTTTTGGTATTTAGGGCGTTATGGACGCGATGATGTCGTGAAGGAGAATTTTGCAAGTATCTGGGTTGGACGTTCAACTTGTTTTCTCCTGCTCCCAGCTTCAATGCTGAGTGCAATTTTGCACGTTCAACACCAAATCTCACATTTTTTCTTTGCGATTTGTGGAGGTTTCAGTGACTCGGATTTCTTTATGTCGGCGGCTTGCAAGGTTTCTTTCAGAAGGCTTATCCAAGCTCCTAATAGGCCAGTTTGTTCACTGTCAGTTCCAGTTACGAATATCTGGTAGGCCGGGATTGAAGAACTCAAACACATTTTTCGTATTTTAACCAATGATTTCCACGTTATCCAAGCATGTGGGGAGTTAAAAGACAGTTCATGTCTTAAAGCTGTCATGGAGATATGTGATGGTAGTTTTAGCACGCAGCGCCAAAAGCGGCCTTCTAATCTGTGCCAATGATTTGCTTGAATGTTCCAGCCAGCTTCGGCACCGAATGCAATAGCAGGCACAACCTTTTGCAAATAAAAGTTCATTACTGGAGCTATTGTAAATTTCCCATAGTCCTTGTTTATTTTTGCTCCCTGTAAACCGAATTTCGTCATTCGGTTTAAGTCTTGGATCCAGTGGTGTTCGCTTAATGAGTTATTGAACGTTATTCATAGATATCTTATTGAAGGCACTAAACTCAAAGTTTCATTGGCAATCGTCCACCGGAATGCTTTGTCCTTCTTGTTTCCAAGGTGCCCGATGGTCATAATTTTAGTTTTTGTTGTATTTATTTCCAGGTAATTATTTCCCAGATACTTGTACAGTTTGTTTAGTAGACGCTGAAGGCCAACCTGGGTGCAAGCCACCAGGACAAGATCATCTGCGTATGTTAGGCATTTTATCGGGACGTTGTTTATTTTTGGTGAAAAACATCGGACCTGGTCAAGGTGCATTGGCAGATTTGATATAAACAACTTAAACAGCTTGGCAGCTAATGGGCAGCCCTGTTTTACTTCTTTCATGGTGTGCATTTTATCAGATAGGTTGCCCTTGTTATTCGTTCTTACTCGTATCGATGTGTTCGTATGAAGTGCCTTTACTGGTTCTAACAGGTTTAGCTGGCACTTCTAATCCAATAATTTCCGCCACAGCATTCCACGATTAATGCTATCGAACGCCTGTCTCATATCTATGAAAGAAAGATGCATTTTCTTTTTTGCCTTTAGATCTTTGTTGATGAAAGAAGAGCTTCAATAAATTTGGCCCATTGTGTTGTGTGCTTTTTCAGCATCACATTTGTGATTAAATCAGTGTCCGCACCTTGTGAGTTCTTCAGGCCGCGAATGGCCCTTTTAATATCCTGTAAATCAATTTTCACATCCCAGGGGAAGCCACTGTTATTGATTGTGACAAATGGTTCCGTAGATGGTTTCCCATAAACTGCTGCAAAATGCTTCTCCCATGCTGCGCCAGCAATTTCATTCGAAATGGTTGGAAGACATTTAGTGTGGTCTGCATTCAAGATGGCCCAAATTTCTCGAGTATTTTTTGACACCAACAGTTCCATCATTATTTCTGCTCGATCTTGTTCGATAATGATGGCCTGGGATTTAACCCAATTATGATAAAATTGTCGTCTGCATTTGACTGCATTTCTAACGTCTTCTGAGGACAGTGGAGATTTTTTATTTTTCCTCAATTGTCTTACATCTCTCTGCATAGATCTCTTCGTAGATTGCAGAGCCGTTACTGAACAGATGCTTATGCGCAATGCCCATGGGCCTAGATGACACAATAGACACCATAAAGTCTGTCAGCAGGGGCGCATTGTCCACGACCTGTCTTTCATCAGGGTTGAAAAACTTGTTGCTCAATTTTTGAATTTGGGGCCTGGTAAGGCGAAGCCGATTACCTCCTGCATTCACAGTGACATCAGTTTCATATCTTTGACGAGGCAGCGCCCACTCCATTGTACAACATAATCGCAGAAGATCATGATCGCTGTTTTTCATCGAGCGAACTTGCAATTCGACGTCATTTTCGACCACATTACAAGACACCCAAATATATTCGAGTATTTTATTAGATTCAGCACAATGCCATGTCTATTTAGGTAGCTGGTCTCCTCTCACATTGCCATTCAGCATTGTGCAATTTCGGTTAGCCAATGCAGACATCCAAATCTGGCCCCTGACGGCAACAGCATTGTCAGGCAATCGTTTATTTATTTGGTGGTCGGTGTCATATTCAAACCATGTGCAGTTCATGTTGCCGCAGCAGATTATTGACAAGTTCTTGTATTCCACGATTGCATTGTCGACAAGGTGAGTGAACGAGTTTACAAAGAGCTTGGTGTTGATTTTAGCAGGATTCCAATATCCATTTATTATCAGAAGATGTCTGCATTTTGAAATTTCAGATTCTTTAGTCTGAAGTAAGATGCCTTTTACAAATGGGTTCGGATTATTCAGTTCTGAGATTGACCACCAATGGTTTCTTTTTACCAGAGTTAAGAGGCCTGAGCATGGACAACCTTTTTTGTTTTTTACAGCTGGATTTAGAAAAATACTAAAGCCGTCTCTCGTTGGGACATCACAGAGCCATGTTTTGTGTAAGCAAATAACAAAGACCTTGTCCCTATCAACGTCAAACTCATTAAATAGGCGCACAAAGCCCCGTGTGTTCCAGGATAGCATTACACACGAGCGCTTGTGCACCTCTGCTCATTGCTATTGATGATGTTGTTGTTGTCTGATGTTTGTTGATTGCCTGATTGGCTTTTGACCGTGGAGATCCTCACTTTGTTTCGTAGCATGTGGGCAAGTCAAAGATTTTCTCAGCTGAGTACACCTTTGTGCAGTAGTCAATTCGTTTACAGGCTTAGATTCCTGCTCCATGGACTTATGGCTCTCCGTGGTGGTTTCGAGCATTATGTCGAAACTAAAGGTAAGCAGTTCGTCGGTGGCCTTCATGGTCGTGTTGCGGACCGCAGCTGAAGCAATGTGTAGTAGGACTTGGTCTGAAGGTTTTTCTGTGGGATATTCCACGATTTTAATGTCATCAGAAAGGATGGTTTGTAGAGAAGGGACGCAATTGAATAGCTTCATAACATTTGTACGATTTAAGTTGACTTCATTCTCGTCAACTTGAATGTTTTGGAGTCTCAGTTTCCAGATTTTCCTTGTCGGTTCAGAGTTTATGTTCGAGTGGACTCTTGATGTGTAGTGGACCAACTTGTTCACTTGATTTGTAGTCAGTTTTGGATTTAATTTTGAAACCGAGACTGATTTAGGCTCACTGGCCTCGGGCACTCCTTTGCCATGTGAGGCATTGAATTGACACGCGGCTTGATTGTTGTTTGATACGTGTCTGTGGGGCTGTGTTGTCAAGCTGTGAGAATCCTTCTTTTGAATGATGTCGTCGATGCTTGCTCGACTGGCATTCAGCGAGTCCTCCTGGTGTGAATAGGTTCATAGATCACACAAGTTTATTGCAGAAGAAGAAGGTGAAGAGGAAGCACTTTCGACGTCGGAGGCCACTCTTCTCCGCTTGTTGGGTAGAGGATTTGTTGCCACCTGGCCAAGGTCAGGTAGATCCTTGTTTAAGGCCGTTGTTACATTTGCCGATTTCATAGTGCCTGGGCGGTTAAACAGACTAAGCTTAGGAGGTGAGACAAGTTCCTAATAAATTTATTTGCGTGGGAACGCCCTTGCTTCATTCTAACTGGTTTCGTCTTGTTTGACGTTGTCATGTCATTGGCCACTTTCACATTGTTGGAGACAAGTTCTGTCTCCCTCGTGTTGCTCGGTACAGATTTTGCAGCACCAAAGAATATGCCAAACGAGGCAAATAAGCCTCGAGCGGGGATCCCGGGTGCCTGCTTGCAATGTTGCACTTCACACTTGTCAGGTCTCGACCCCAGGCCTACATTGGTATCATTTTCAAGTACAACTTTGTTTTGAAGACTTCCGATTGAGGTGGGTTCGCGGGTCGAGCTGGCGGCATTGGGGGAACCATTTTTTTCCGCAGTTATGAAAGGATTACCACTTGAAGGGCCGCTTTCTTTTGAGTGCGACGTTATCGGCAAGACAGTCGTGTCGCTAGTTGATTGATGCACCATTTCCAAGCGGTTCAAAACCTTTGGATTTTTGTCAATTATACATGCTGTGACAGTAGGAGGTCCATCCGACCCTTTTGCACTGGAGAAACACGTAACTGGTTTAGCCTCAGCACCAGCATTATGACACACCCATTTTACTGCTTCAAGCAGACCGTCAGACATGGTATCATTTTGACAATGTTGTCTAGCTGCTAAGTCACAAAGACGCTCCTGCCAACGAATAGTCAGATCAGCTTCTTTTGTGATCTGTGTTTGGAGGAAATCATTGAAGGGCTAAATTTTTTCAATTTTCGTCATTAGATTCCTCACCATCGCAGTCTGATCGTTAAATGCCTCATGGAGGGATTCATATATTTTTATGAAGGGAATCATGGCCAAGGATGAAGCAGCAAGGACATTGTTTTGTATTTGGGTTGACCTAGCTGCCGATAGGCTAGACTTTGAGCTGGACTCTGGATGACATTCGGTCCCAATCAGAGAGCTGTTAGCAACTTCTGCATGCTGTTCACCAAGAAGAGAGGAACAGCCATCTGATTATTTTGCCCTGTTTCCTGCAGGTTCTACATATTTCTCGTTCCATCTTGGAGTGCTAGAATTGACTTTAGAAGCACCCACATTTTTTATTTATTTATTTATTTTTTAAAAAACTTTATTTTTGGTATTTAAATCACGATACAACTTCACACCCACATTAGGGTGGACTTAAACTTTGCGCCTGGACCCAGAACCCTCCCACTGCCCCTCCCCCCCGCCCCACCTTAGCTCCGTCCCCATGAACCAGCGTCCTCTTTATTTGAGATAGTGCCCCCTCCAGCAGTCACTTCGAGTGTGTGGAAATAACCAGGGCCAGACTTCACCGGGGGGAGTCCTCCGAGTCTGAAGATGCAGCAGTGTGCTCAGCCGCTTCGCCCATCAAGAACAGGGTTAATGGCCCCCAGATGTCTGGAGGTCGGGCGTGCAGAGGGAGTAATTTAATGAAATCCGTTTCCACATCCTGGTAATATAGCAAGTCTTTGCGCCAGGCGAGGGCCGACGGGGGGGGCCTCTGCCCCATGCCATGGCCACCCTCCTGCGGGCCAGAGTCAACATTACCCCCGCCAGTTTCCTTATTTGCGCGGAGAGCAGCCTAGTCATGCCCAACAGGGCCGCTGTATGGCTTGGTTGTATTGGTTCTCCCACAACAGCCGCTGTCGTCTGTAGAACTTGCTTCCAGAAGGGCGAGAGTTCGGGGCACTCCCAAGTTAGATGAGTAAAGTTTGCAGAGATTAACCCGCATCTGATGCATTTCGCTTCTGTGTCTGGGTGGTGCTTGTTTGTTTTCGCCGGTGTGTGATATGTTTGATGGAGAAAGTTGAAGTGGATGAGTTTAAGGCGTGAGTTTAGCGCCACTTTTTGAGTTTGTTTCAGGCTATAGAGCCAGTCTTCATCAGAAATCTTAATCTGTAATGACTTCTCCCATCTAGCCTTTGCACCTGATTTGGCGACGGATGTGTGGGGGGTGAGGGCCTTGTAGATCTGTGATACCAGCCTGCCCTCGCCCTGTGCTTGGATGACGTTGTGTAGTAATTGCCACGTTGGTGGCTGACTAGGGAAGTCTGGCAGTAGAGTCTGCATGGCATAGCGAGTTCTGAAGTAGATGAATACGTCCAGGGCCGTGTTTCCTCCTTTACTTTTTGCCTGCTGTGGCGTTAGAAACCCCTCCTCTGTGAAGAGATCCCCCAGTGTTTGTATGTTCAATTTGTCGACCCACTTGTGAAACACCGTCTCCGAGGTCAGCGGGACTCCGGGAATAAACTTGATGGGTAGGAGTGGGGAGTACCGTGACTGCACCTCCAGTTTCTGGGCCAGCGTCTTCCAGACTTTGTACGTTATGAGCATCACATTCATCGTGGCGCTGGGAACTGGCAATTGACTAAGGACGATTGCAGTTAGGAAGTTAGGTGTTGCAAGGGCTCGCTCCACTTGTACATGAGGTCGGATCGCTGGGGAGGTGTACCAGTGGCTGAGGAACTGTGCTTGGGCCGCCCAATAGTATCTTTCCAAGTCCGGCAGAGCCAATCCCCCCATGGTGACTGGGAGTGTTAGCGTGGTGTATGCCACTCTCGCTGGCTTACCCGCCCAGATTAATTCAAGGACCAGGCTTTTCAATTTTTTCCAGAAGGATTGTTGCAGCGACATTGGGATGTTGTTGAAGAGATATAATAGTTTGGGTAAAATCACCATCTTCACCAGGGAGATCCTGCCCCAGAGGGTCAACGGAAGAGATTTCCAACGAGAGATTTTGTCCTGAAGTGATTTGACCACCACTTCATAGTTATCCCGGAACACTTCCTGCCGTTTTAGAGATAGCTGTATCCCGAGGTACCTAACTCCGGAGCACTTCCATGTGAGGTTGAAGTCGTCTGGGAACTGTTTTGTAGCTGGTGTTAGGGGGAATACGATGGATTTTGAGTGGTTGATTTTCAATCCTGACGCTGCTCCGAACTTGATGACTTCCCTCATGACTGGGTTGAGATTTTCTTCTGGATTTCGGATGAATAGTGCTACGTCATCGGCGTAGAGCGAGATGATGAGCTTGTGAGGGCCTATAATGAGTCCCCTCTGCTGTCTCTGTTCCCGCAGATTGGAGGCTAGAGGTTCCATCACCAGGGCGAACACCAGGGCCGACAGTGGGCAGCCTTGTCTCGTACCTCGTTGCAGAACTATTGGGGCTGACTTGGCTGTACCAACAATAATGTTGGCGCAGGGCTTGGTATACAGGAGAGAGACCAGGTTAATAAATCGGGCACCTAGGCCCATTCTAGACAGCACCGTGAACAGAAAGGGCCACTCGACCGAGTCAAATGCCTTTTCGGCGTCGAGAAGCACCGCCACAGCTTGCAGTGATGGATCTAGAGCGGCCATGACGCCAAACATTCTCCTAAGGCCAAACGTCGTGTTGCGGCCTGGAATGAAGCCGGCTTGGTCTGCCAGAACAAGGGCAGGCATTAATGGCATCAACCTCCTGGCCAGCACCTTGGCAAGTATTTTATTGTCTAGATTGAGGAGAGATATTGGTCGGTATGAAGAGCAGTCTTCTGGTGGTTTGCCAGGCTTGTGTAATAGAATAACATTTGCTTCACAGGTGGTAGGGGGCAGATGTCCTTTTTCCAGCGCCTCCGCATATACTGCCTCCGCATATACTGCCTCTAGGAGGGGGGCCAAGGTTCCCGCGAAGGACTTGTAGAATTCACCCGTCAGTCCGTCGGGTCCTGGCGCTTTGGAGCTGGGGAGGGACTTTATGGCCTCCAAGATCTCTCCTTGCGTGATCATTTCGTTTAGAGGTTCTCGGAGAGAATGCTCGACCCAGTAGAGTTCCGTGTCCTCCAGGTACTCCAGTGGAACCGCCGAAGACTTGTTGAGTTTAGCACTATACAGTTCTTGATAGAAGACTCTGAACTCCTCCGCTATCTGTTCATCAGTATAGACTGTCTCGCCCGTAGCGGTCCGAATCGACTCAATGTGAGCAAGTCTGTTGTCGGCTCTGAGTAAGTTTGCTAGAAGGGCCCCGGGCTTTTGGCCTTCTCCGTACTGACGAGCTTGGCTATTACGATTCAGGAATTTGACCTCACGGTCAGCTGCGAGGTTGAATTTTGTCAGTTCCTCCTTCAGAGCTGCTGATATTTTGGGATCCGCCCCGTTAATGGCTTGGCGCTCAAGGTTCTTTAGTTTCCCTTCGCTGTTTGTGAGCTCGCGCTTGATGAGCTTGTGGATGCCATTTTCCTTGGCGTGGCAGACTCCTCTAATAAAGCATTTTAGTGACTCCCAGATTGTGCCTGCGGATGGGACTGAGCCAGCGTTGGCATCAAGAAACACCATGATCTCGTCTCTTAGTTCGGAAGCAAACACTTCATCCCTTAGCGCGCCGTTCTTGAAGTGCCATCTCTGCAACGGTGGTGTCGTATTGGATGGTTTTAAGTTGAGGACGATAGGGGAATGATCGGAGAGAGTTCTCGGATGTATACAGCATCGATCACCTGTCAGGGGGCCGTTTGCAGAGACGAAGAGATAGTCGATACGTGAGCTCGAGTTGTGTACAGGTGAATGAAATGTGAATTCCCGTGAGTCGCCATTGGAGACCCTCCAGATGTCTATCAGGCTGAAAGCGTTGCAGATCTCTTTTATTTGGAGGCCGGCTTTGGTGGAAGGCAGTGGTGAAGCTTTTGATCTGTCCTTTAGTGGGTCAAGTACAGTGTTCATGTCTCCCCCCCAGATTATGGTCACAGGGTTCTGCTTGGAGAGTTGGGTGAGTACCCATCCAAAATTGTCAGGGCCGTCTGTGTTTGGAGCGTAGGAGTTGACAAAGGTCACCCTCTGTCCGGTTACGATCCCGCTCACCATGATGGCTCTCCCCTCCGCGTCTTTTGCCATGCGTATCAGGCGGAAGCTCATCCTTCTGTGTATAAGTATGGCGACTCCTCTGGAGTAGGTTGAATAAGAGGAGTAGTATCTGTGACAGCCCCAGCTTTTGGCCCACTGGTGCTCACTCTCCGGTAGAAGGTGGGTCTCTTGGATCATAGCCACGTCAATGTCGTGCCGCCTAAGGTATTGGAGAATTTTCCTGGTTTTGGCTGGAATATTGCCGCCTCTAATGTTCCATGTTAAAACGTTGAATGGTTCGGGTAAGGCATTCTAATTGTCTGCTTTTCGTTTACTGCAGTTGGTCGTGGAGAGGCACCGAGGAGAGGCTTGTTGGCTCTGTTGCTGATAGCTTTGTAACTTGCATGAATAGGCGACATTGGAATCTGCCCAGGAGACAGAGCGTGCGGGGGGGGTTGAGAGCTGGTGGCGCAGAACTTTCCTGATGAACCTTGAGGGCACCGTCCGTGGACAGTCCCCCACACACCCATGGTGTTTCCCTCTTTCGGGTGGGCAACCCCCAACTGGCCCACAGAGAGAACCCACCTAAACCCTTTAAACCAAACAGCGTAACATTTGGAAACCATTCCGCTGTGTAAACTGTACCCCCGAGGGACTCAGCCTAGGGACCTACTGGTAGCCGAGTGTACCCTGGGGGGTAAACTGGAGCTGTGCTAGGGGCGCCTGGGGCCTACCAGGCTTCCCTGCCCCGCATTAAATTCACTATGTGTAGAGCCTGTTTCCGACGTATCTACTTGCGAGTTTTCACTTCGCCCCCGGTCACTCCGAGTTACGGCGGATTCCTGTTGTTTCTGTCTCTCTGGGGCCTGGGACGGTTGGGATTCAGGTCCGGGCAGCCATCTGATCTAGGAACAAGCGTGCATCTTCGGGTGATTGGAAAAAGTGGACCCTCTCCCCATGCTGCACTCTGAGCCGTGCGGGAAAGAGCATCGAGTATGGTAATTGATTGGCCCGGAGCCTTTGTTTGATGGCGGTGAATGATTTCCTCTGGGTTTGTACCGTGGGCGAGAAATCTGGATAGACATGGATTTTGTCCCCATCATGAAGCAGCTCGCCTTTCTCCCTTGCCAGGCGGAGGATAGTGTCTCGGTCTTTGTAATTGAGCAGCCTGGCAATAATAGGTCTAGGCGGTGCACCGGGGGCCGGCCGGATCGATGGAATCCTGTGAGCTCTCTCTACTATGAACATTGGAGACAGTGCATCTCTACTGAAGAGTGATGAGCAGAGCGACTCCACGAACTCCTCCATTCTACCTTGCGGCTGTTGTTCCCTCACCCCGACGATTCTTATGTTATTCCTCCTTGAACGACCTTCAAGGTCCTCGCATTTAGCTATTGTTGCCTTCATTTGGGCTTCGAGTTGCGAAACTTTGGTTGAGAGGGATGATGTGCCATCATCTAGATTTGACACTCTTTGCTCGACCTCGTTTAGACGTTCTGCGTGAGTATCGATGCGGTGTTGAAGTAGGTCTACCTTGGAGGCGAGACCATCCATTTTGTTGTTCAGGTTACCAATGCCTGCCTTCAGGTCTAAAAGGAGTTCTTTTATTTCACATGGATTACCCTCTGGCTCTGTGGGGGGCGAACCGCTGGGAGCGGGCATTTGGTCTTCCCGTTGGACGTGGGATCTTGGAGTCGCGCCACCCTCAAAGGTTAATTTCCTCTGAGACTTGTCGCTTTTCCCCATTTCTGCTATGGAGCCTGTGCACTTTAAGCGAGAGCCGCTGTATTTGTAAAGTCTGGGGTGGGTAGGAGTGCTGCTCGGTGCTGGGCGGATTGTAATTCAAAAAACAAAATGGAGCTCCGCTTTTTGGGTTGTGTTCTGCGAGCTCTCGGGGGCTGATCTGGTTTGATGTGGGTGAGGGGTTGGCGACTAGTTGTGGTGGCTGGTCCAGCCGCTGGTGAACTCCCCCCGAGATAGTTCTGACACTGCGGTGGGGAGACAGAGGGTGAGGAGCCTTGTCAGGCTTGATGTTGTAGCCTCCCTAGGTGGGTGAAATAACTCTCCCGACTGGCAGTATGGTGGTTGTCTGGGTGCCGGGGTGCCGGAGGGGTGCAGGGAAATAGCGCCACAGGAGTGTTGAACAGTCCGCCAGAACCGCAGCACCGGTCCACACCCCACAGCCCCTGATCGTGGCCTCCTGTGGCCGGGGCTAACTGGGCGGGGGGGGTAGGCGAGGGGGTGGGACGGGCCGGCTCGGAGCCAACTTCAGCGCGGCGCGCGATCCCCCCCCTCGTACCTGGTGTCTCTGCTGGTCTCCGGCCCCTCTCCTCCGAACTCCGGTGGAACGTCTGGGGGCTCCGCTGGGTGGTGGGTGGGTGCCGGTGTAGGCTGCGCGCCTGGAAGGCGGCTGATGGCCCGCTCCTCTGAGCCCCCGTCGCTCGTCCCCGCACGGGGGAGCCGCGCTCCGGATCCGGCCCTCCCGCAGGGCTCGGTCCGCGCCTGGATGTGGTCTGCGGCATCCTCTGCCTCGGCGGTCCAGCTGTGTAGGGCTCCCCGTCTCGCACCCGGGGCCCCTGCTGGTCCTCCGGCCTCTCTTCCCCGAACTCCGGCGGAACGCCGGGGGGCTCCGCTGGGTGGCGGGCGCCGATGTAGGCTGCGCGTCTGGGAGGCGGATATCGGACCGCTCCGCTGAGCCTCCGTCGCTCGCCGACGCCCGGGGGGCACCGCGCTCCGGATCCGGCTCTCCCGCAGGGCACGGTCCACGCTGAGTGAGGCGGGCCCCTCGGGGGCGCGGCGCAGGCACCCACGGGCCGCCGGCTGGACGTGGGCTGCGGCGTCCCCTGCTCCGGTGGGCTTGCTGTGTGGGGCACGGACCCAGGGCCCCAAGGGTCCCGAACAGGTCCAGAGAGGCCGATTCTCGTCGGAAAACCACTGGCCGGCAGCTGGGTAGATCAGGGGGTCAGGAGACGAGGGGTTGGGGTTGTGCAGTGCAGGAAACAGCAGGATTGTTAAGGATTGATGCGGGGCATATGCGGGAGCTCAGGCCATGGCGGCCATCTTGGATGGCCCTCTAGCGCCCTCTTAAGCACCCACATTTTTGAGGGGCGACAGGTTCAGAACCAATTCTTTATTCAAAAGCTTCTTTGTGGTTTGTTCGTTTGGAGGGCCAGGCTTTAAGTTTGTGTACAGTCTTGGCCCGTTCCACAGGCTTTTTAACCTCCAGAGGTCATGAAGAGTTTCTTCGTTGTTAGATGAGGACTGATAGTCCACTCTTATCTTCTTTTTCACCAACAAAAAGTCGGCATTTAACTGCTCTATCAAACAAGCATTACGAGGCGTTAGATCAGAACACAAGCTTTCATCCTCTTTTGCTGAGTGCAGCACAGCGACATGCGAGGCCTGTGAACCACCTGTTTGCTTCATTTCAGAGGTTGATTTGTTGTTTCTTCCATCATTGTTCGTTATTAAAACGTCAGATCTTAGTGAACTTGGTGGGATTCTAAAGCCTGATAAATCAATAGTTACGAATGGAATAGGGGTTGTTTGATTTTCGGGTCGTCGTCAACATCAACAACAGCAGCATTGTCAATTCTTACCAAGTTAGCTAGGTGTGTGACGATCGGCGCGAGAGCCAGAACTGTTAAGGCAATGCCATTGCTGGTGGGAGCACCAACAGATTTTTTCCCTCCTTTTGGGGCTTTCAAACTGAAATTGGTGGTTGGCAACAGGCAATTATGTTCATTAGAGCTTGTTGTTAATCGTTCATGCGGAGAACAATTGAGTATTTCGGCATTGGTCAGCCCCATTAATTCAGCGTCAGTAACGTCAAAAGGCGAGTAAAAGACGCCTGGTGCTTCAGGACTTACTGGCGACGTCGGTCCGTTTGCAGCGAAAGCAACAGATACTGGTTCTAAGCCAGATAAAGTTAATAAGACGTTTGTTTTGGGCGCCGTAAGCTCAACCAGAGTCTCGATCACAGGCTCTTTCTCCTTGTCCATAGTTTTGTGTTTGAGCACAGGCTCAGTATCATTAGCCTCGGCATGCGTGCTGGCGCCTAAAATACGTCTGGATCTTAAAGCAGGGGAGGGCACAGATACTTCATTAGTGGAAAGTGGGGAAGCAGTTTGTTTGCTTACCTTGGTTGTTTTGACGGGACCAACCATGGGCGTTTTAATCGCGGACCATGGATTCAACATACGACGATGCTGCAGCGTCTTTCGCCTGGTGACTGGGCCCGCGTTGGCAGTCATTTTTCCGCTGCAGACTGAGACTCTGCACCTTGACTCCATGCCGCGCTCTGCACAAGAGTTTAAATTTTATATACACGCCTTCTCAGTTAAAGTGATAGCAGCAAGAAACTGAACCATGTTGCTGCAGCTCCTCTCTCCAGGGAAGCAGAGTATCAACTGATGCAGACTGAGACTCTGCACCTTGACTCCATGCCGCGCTCTGCGCGAGAGTTCAAATTTTATAAACACGCCTTCTCAGTTAAAGTGAAGATCACTCTCCTGAAAAGCCGCAGCGTCTGAAGTACGAACCAGAACTCAGAAGAAATCTACTCTTTCCGTCCAAAAAAGTAAGTGCAATACTGCCATAATGTTCTAACTGTCACTCAAATACTGTAGAATTCTTGTATTGTAGAACAAACAATTGTATTAACCCTGCAACATTAGATTCAGTATTAGTGCTTCCCCTCACCAGCTGCATACTTTGTATTGTCATCTGAACACTAGTATAGTAACACACAAATACAAGAATAGCCTTCCCAACCTGAAGTAGCAGCCCATTGCACAATCACACACCTCTACATACATCCTTACCATCATAATCAGACACTCATGCACAAAGCACACATACACTGCACAAGATCCCAACCCACACTTTCTTTTTTCTCCAACAGACCCCAAAGAATGCCTACCAAAAAGCAACTCTGTAGAAAGCAATGCAAAAGTAAATAAAATCAAAATAAAAGCATCCACCTCTAGCAGAATTTGTACAAAAAGTTCAAACAAAAAAACTAATACAGTCATTAAGCGAAACAAAACAAGCTTCCAGTACAGAAACTTTGCCTCCTCTTTCAAAATATAAAACGAAACATAAAATGATTAACAAGACTGCAGCTACCACTAGTGCTAACACTGCACCTATAAATCTTGATGAAGCCACAAGTAAGCATACCATTACAATCTTCTACATGGTACAGCCAAAGAACTACTCGAAGAAATAGAGCATATCCAGAGAAAATATTTTGGAAGTGAAATACACTTACAAAATGCAATAGCTTTACAACAGACTAGCAATAACTTTACAGATGGCAACCTTCTACTACACACATACAAAAAAGAAATACTAAAGTTTAAAAGTACATCTGCTGAAGTACCAAACCACGTGTGTGTGTGTTGCCACGGGACTTTTTATAAAAATAGCACAAAAACTGTAGACATAACGTACAAAATAGAAGACTATGAAGATTCCAAGTGATTCCAATTAGCTCTCTATCTTATAGCAGAAAACAAATTACTGACCCCTTAATACTTTGCAGTTACGGCACTGCAAAACTTGACAACAACCAAACACCTTAACATGCTATCACAAATAACTTGGAATTATTCCCACTACCAAAATCCCTGAAACAACTTAATTTATATGAAAGCATCATAATTCAAACAGTGCACCCATTTCAAGAAATGATACGCCTCCAACCAAAAACAGCAAAATTACCTCCCTCTGAATTAGTGAAAGGCATTTGTGGCAAAGTACTTTATTTGCCATTAGATCTCAAAGAAAATGTACACACTTTTGGAGTGCAACGTCCAATAGATCAATCTTTAATTATCTTAGTTAATGGCGTACCTACAAAAGACAAAAAAATATGCAAACAACTCGTGGACTTACATAAAGTTAGACAAGCCCTGCAATATCTAAAATACTACAAAGAAATTGATATTGAAGAAAACCTGAGGGAACCCACTGAAATAATTCAAGACTCATCAGAAACTGGTCAATTTCAACTTCTAGATCCTGCTACAGAATCCAATATTTTAGACCATTATGCAATTCACCCATTACACTCTAAAGACACCATAGATTATGCACTGGAAACGTAAAAATGCGACAAGCCAAAGGATCTCAAATCATCATATGGGAAAAAAGTATAGAAGCACGTGCCTTTCCTCTACTCTTTCCTACTGGAAAACAAGGAAGGTACGATGATAGACCCACACAAATAACAGCATCAGAATACCGCTCTTTACAAATGTATTCTGAAGACCCCAGCTTCAGACAAAACGTGGAATACATATTCCACCTTTTCTTTGAAAGTGAACTACCAACTCTGTGCTACCGAGTTGCGCATACATTGAAATCAGGTACCCATTTTCAAAATATGTCAGCTATACAAAAAGTGCAAGAAAAAGATGATGTTTTACAGTAAAGCATTACAAATCTTTTAGCAAACATGCATGGTACAAAAGAATACTGGTTCTGACGTCACAGGGATGTACGCTGTATGATAAGAAACAGAGTAGAAACATTGGCCCACCCACTTGGTTTGTGACATTAAGTTGTGCAGAATATGCCTAGGAAGATTTACATGAATTCCTACGCATAGCAAACAAAAACAAAACAAACATAGATATAAAAACACCAGGAGAACTATGCTCTCTAGATCCTGTAAATGTATCAAGTATAGAAAGTATAGAAAGTACCATTCCGCCATGGTGAGAAGAACGGCAACGCAAACCAACCGTAAATGGACCTACTGAGTGCCTGTACGCCACATTGCACAACTCCTCGTAGGTGCAATGAAGTCACACAATGCAACCAGTGAAATGTACACGTCACCCATGCATGCCAACGAACAAATGAATGTAGGGGCTCCAAGTGCCTTGTGAGTGGCCATCCATATTTGCCATGTCACCATTGCCGTACTGATGCAGCACAGGCACGTGAAGGGTCAAGTACAGCAATATGAACTGAAATATGAGACAAAACAACAACAGGCCCCCATCGCTTGACACCAGTGTAAGGCAACATTCAAAGCAGTAACCTGAGGGAGACTGCACCAGCCCTGTACTCTTGCCAGTAAACAAACCAACCATCAGCATAAGCATGTACCACACAAGTTGGCAGAGTGACTGAGCAGCCAGGCCCATCTCAAGAGGGGCCAATGGGAGCTGCAGGGCACAGATGGCACGAATACAGAAGCTATTCCAATGGACATGACCTCAGTCTCCCTCCAAGAAACGCACGCAAACACAGGCACCTGTGACCAGCCATATTCTGAGAATCACATCATTCCACCAATCCACCTGGCTGACCGGCATCTGTTACACAAAAGCTAATCCCCCGCCCCTGAGCATGACATCATTAAAACAGTCATAATGGCAGCCCCTATCCCTGACCTCACTGGGCTTCGCAGGCAAACGCGCCCAGTACAGTACCACGCAACTATAACCAGAAGCCGGAACCCAATGCAGATCTACTCACAATACATCGCTCCACAAATAGGAATATGCTACATTACTTGCAAAGAATAACGCTACACGGTTAATATCATTATAGAAATTTAATGCACTACAAAATCACCAAGCCCATACAGCCATTAGGTCATGAACTCCAAAATACATTTCAGTATTGTGGGCTGCATCCGCAATAAATGACCAGCCTCTGCTTGTGTGACGCCCTGTTCCTTCATGGTACACAGGGGCAACATACACGTTCAAAAAGGCAACATGGAAGCGCCTAGAACCGCAGGGCCGTCCCATTAGGTAGGCACTAGTCCAGCTGAAAGGTCGATATGTTGCTCCTAGCCACTAGTACTGCGTAAGGGCATGTGGCCCATTGGCGATCGTCCCATAAGATCGTAATGGTGCTCCACTGATTGACACGAAGCAGCAGGTGTCGGGAGTAAAAGCCATCTGCAGGAGTGGCATACAGATGGCAGCGGCAATAGGGGAGGAGATACCTGTCACCCAAATGAAATGAAAAAGAATGGTATGGGCATCAGAACTTAATTTGAATTACTCACTTCAATGATCACACTAAATCTACAGCCATATGCATGTTAGCCCACTCAAAAGGATCATTCCCACCCAAAAATCACTTGCGAATCATAACTATATAAATCGAGGTGAATACACTATTACAAACGAGTGTTTGTGTGCATGCGTCTGTTAAAACAGAATCCATTAGATGGGATTAGTAACGTGCATAGAGACAAGTGTTTGAAGGCGCGTCGAGACAGGGAGGGTTCAACAAGGGCAGATAGACGATGGTCCCACTATGGCAGCTCTGCATCACATAGCGCAGGGGAAGTGGATAGATTCCAAAAAGCCATGTACATGGTAAACTCTCAATTAAATCATCTGTCCATGCATCCATACATCATACCCTCATCCCGGTATGAAAACGCCTGATTATTTACTCACATAACATGTGAAATTTCCATTGAGTCTGTGCGTAATGCAGTCTGCAAAATCCACTGTGCTCCAGCCCGGAATTCTAGTGTTGTGAAGTAACATGTATTTGGGAACGTCCTGCCTTATCGTCCACTACGCTATTGCGCATCCCATACTATTCATATCAATCATTGCATTCTCGCCATGGCCCCTGTCCCAAGGACATTAAACAATAGAACTTTATATCTGCAGTCAGACCTGTGGGCGTCTCCTCGCCGCTAGCTGAAAACCGAAAGCGCTGTCCTTCGAATTCCACATTTGCAACATCACGTCGAAAAGGCATCTGTGACCGCTTGAAATCACAAATTCATCCATGTAGTGCGGCAGTGTGTGAAAATGGCAACTGGCTTCACTCACAAATGGGACGCCCCGCCCGTCGGTGAACCTCGGTACAGTGCTGCATGAGGGTCCAGCGTTAATCGAGTACTACATTCCACTGACCCTTCACAAGTTTGTTCGCGA
Organism: Ambystoma mexicanum; assembly: GCF_040938575.1. Classification (NCBI taxonomy): domain Eukaryota; kingdom Metazoa; phylum Chordata; class Amphibia; order Caudata; family Ambystomatidae; genus Ambystoma; species Ambystoma mexicanum. The sequence continues at coordinate 1,264,092,950 of NC_090937.1, read as the reverse complement.
CTGCAAAGATAGTATGTGAAACAATGGGACCATTGCAGAATGAACATATGAACCAATATTCCACTGCCATCGGGATTAAATACATTATTGTAATAGCAAGATGCCATGCGTCGAATTGCAGCGTTGTGTGCGGGACGTGCTCGCCCAAAGGGGATTGCAGCTTGCACAGGTGGAATGAATCACCACAGGTGGAGGCTATACAGCCTGAAAACACATAAATTGCACACCCAACCCCCTCCCACAACCACACCCACTCCAAAATGCTACCGGCAGGACTAGCGATGTTGGCCCTGGGGGACCTGATAGCACTGCAAGTACTCCAACTTCAAGAAGAAGACGAACACCAACAACTACAACAACCGGCCGCACAGAGGAGACGGAGGAGGAGGAGGAGGGCAAGGCAGGACCAGCAAGGCCCACCAGCACAGCCACTACCACCACGCAGGCAGCCCGCAATCCCACGCCTCCGAGCTCATCCGTTCAACCTCAATGATGAGCAGATCCACACCCTCTACCGTTTGGACCGGGACACCATAACCGCCATTGTGGACATGACACACGCTGACCTTGCCAGCATGATAGATAGTCCAACCGCCATCCCACCCCTACTGAAGGTGGTGTCTGTACTACACTTCCTGGCCACAGGCACCTACCAGCACACAGTCGGACAGTTGCATGGCATTTCACAGCCACTGTTGTCACGGACACTATCGCAAGTGCTCGATGCCCTCCTGAAGCACGCAGACGACTACATCTCTCTACCACGCTCGGAGCAGGAAATTACAAACACACAAGTGGGATTCCATGCACTTGCCGGCATACCGGGTTGCATTGGTGCCATCGACTGCACCCATGTGGAATTGGTTGTGCCACATGCCATGGAGGCCCAGTACCGCAACCGAAAACAATATCATTCTCTTAATGTACAAATGGTGTGTGACTCCAACAGGATCATTACACATTGTTGTGCCCGATTTCCTGGATCAACCCATGATTCTATGGTCTTGAGGAACTCTACAATACCACGCTACATGGAGCGACACGCAGGGAACAGATCCTGGCTACTCGGTGAGTCTCATTTCATGCATGATAATGTGGGGTATGTGATGCGGCAATGACCTGGCAGGAAGGGGGGGGGGATGCGTACGTAGCTATGTCATTCCACAAACATCCTTTATTGTCCACATACAGGTGATGCCGGGTATCCACTGAAGAGATGGCTCCTTACACCACTCCGGAACCCACAGAACCAGCATGAGGAGGACTACAACCATGCCCACTCACGTACCCGTGTAGTCATAGAACAGGCATTCGGCCTACTGAAGACTCGTTTCCGCTGCCTCAGCAGGTCTGGCGGGGCACTCCTGTACCGCCATGAGAAGGTTGCAAAGATGGTCATGGCATGTGTCATGCTACACAACATGTGCGTACGTAGAAATGTGCCCATGCCCCTTGACGCAGGACTGCAAGCACCTGAAGATGGTCATGATGAGGGTGGGGATGTGGCAGCACCTCAAGGAGTCCGCGAGGCACAGGAGGGCCGTGAAATTCGTCAGATTCTCATAGATTCATGCTTCTAGCACTCACGCCTGGTGGCTGATACATGGACACGGGACTTGTGGCACTGTGTGTGTCTGGAACATGCACAATATGGACTGTACGCCTATAAAGGCCTCATACACAAAGATCAATGTCCACACATCTCATTGGATGATTGTGAAATGTTTATAGCATATGTGAAATTATGTTACACACCCCATCGACCCGCCACCCAAGAAAGCCCAACACCCCCCCTCCACCCTCCTACCTCCCCCCCGAACACCAGTGTCCAAAGATGCTCATTGTCAGTGGGCAGACGCTATTGCAAGCCCCCTCTCCGGGTATCAGGGGCACCCCTGCCTGTGGAGCGCAGGTTCCTCCCAGATCTACGTTGGCTGCCCTGGACGGAACTTGCAACGGATGATGTCTCTGCCTGCTCACGTCCATGCATGTCCCTAAGGGTTTGTGAGAGCTCAGTGAGCACACGGCGCACAGCGGCAAGTTCAGCACATACGTCTTTGGACGTCGCATGCAGTTCCCCCCTCAGGCTCTCGGTGCTTCTCTCCATTTGTACCCTCAGGCTCTCGGTGCTTCTCTCCATTTGTGCCCTTAGTGTCTCTGTGCTTCTCTCCATTTCTGACCTAAGTGTCTCAGTTGATGTTTCTATGGCTGCCTTAGTACCCCCACACTCATCAGCATGCTCCTTGAGGAGCGTGGCCAGTTGCTGCTGTTGCACGATCACCTGGTCGAGGGACTGTTGCCTCTGCTGGGCCATGGCCATTTGCGGTGGTGTCACAGAGGGTCTGATCACCTCATGTTGCCTTGCCACAGGGCTTGTGGGGGATGGCCAGTCGTCATCTTGTGGGTGCCCCTGCGTGGTATCCTCATGGTGTACGGGATGAAACAAACAGGGGGATTGAGACAGGTCATGGATGGATCCTACATCGACAGTACCGTTTTCTGTGTCGGAGCATGCTGCCATTAATGCAGTGTCACCTATGGTGCTGCTGCCACCAGAAGCAGTGCCTTCTGTGGCATCCATTGGGGGGACCTGTGGTGCTGCTGTTGTGGGCATGCTGGCTGCTGGGGTGCCTGTTGAAGTCCCCTCCTGTGTGCTGCCACTTGATTTGTGCTGCTGCCGTGTCTTGATCCGTGCAGCTGAGGTGGAGGGTCTTTGGCCGTTGGTCTTGGCCCTCTTTGCAGGTGTGCTGGTAGGGGTGTCCTGGAGCTCGTCGTTTGAATCGGACCCTGTGGTGGAGTAAAGGAGGGCAAGCGTTATTTATGGGTCTGTGGAAATTGGAATGGCAATGTATCACATGCATTGGGGTGGTACCTGAGGGTGATTTGGGTCAGGGCCTTGGAGGTGGTTTCATTTTTGTGTGGATTGAGGATGCAGTTGTTTTGCAACCTGCAGTTAGGGTGTGCATGCTGCACGTGTAGAGGGTGTTTTTAGGATTTTTAATTATTTATGTATTTAATGTGAGTTTTAAAGTGCGCTATCAGGCCAATGTATGTGGACGTTCTCCTGGACATGTGTTTCTGTTGCACTATGTGGACACATGGTACTTCACATGATTGGACATTGTGGATTTAGCATTGTTTTATTTGGGCCACCTACCTGATTCTTCGGATGTCTGCACTCCTTTCTCCATCCCTCCGACTCCCTCTATACTCTCCATTCCAATGGTGGAGGCACAGATTTCTTCCCAGGGGGTCAACTTGATGGGTGATTCCGATCCTCCCCCGGTAGCTGTGGCAATGTTACGGTTGGCAGATAGTATGCTCCGTACGCGTATCCGCAAGTCGTCCCATCGCTTTCTGCATTGCTGTGGGTTGCGGGGTGCGGTCCCCACCGCACTTACCCGCTGTGCCACCAGGGCCCATATGGCCTTCTTGTTCGCAAGTGCCGTCCTGGTCATTTGCGTCGAGAAGACGACGGCAGCATTCTCCTGGAGGGTCTCTGTGAGCACGGTGAGTTCCTCATGGGAGAAGTGGACCTGCCGCTTGTGGTCGCACGCTTTTTTCGCAACTTTTCCCATTTTTTTTGTTTTCACTAGGGTGGCTAACGGGTTGGGATGTGTCTCAGGGTAGGATTTTTGATGGTTGTGTTGGGATTCTGATTTTATAGGTGTACGGCGTGCTGTTTCCCGTTCCGGGACCATGTTTTTACTTCCGTTTCCGTATATTTACGGTCACCGTATTTTGCGATTACCGCTCATTACGGTGACCGCTATGATGGGTGGCGGAATTGCACCTAGGGCGCCGTACGATGGCGGTGAGGGGCGTTTTGGGGACATTTCCGCCATCGCGGACTTTGCACTTCCGCCATGGCGTAGTGCTCGTGCCCGATGGGTCAGAATTAGCCGCACTTTACTCCGTCGTGCAATGGCGGAAACGCTATTTACGCTATGGCGGTCCGGTCAGTTACTTTCCGCCAGGGTCGTAATGAGGGCCATAGACTTTAAAGACTTAAGACTTTTGAAAGAGAAGAGAACAATCTAAAAGGAACTTTAGTACTTACAAGGCACGCTCGTGCATTAACGGCGTCTTTGCTCTCAGCAAATCCTCTGCTATCAAGAGGCAGAGCTCGCATTCAGTGAAGCAACTGGACCCAGTGCCCCTGCACAAGACGCAGGATGGAGAGCCCGGCAATTACCTATATAAGGTAAGCGCAATAACAATCCAGTTCCACGGGGAAAGAAAGGGCGAGAGGGGCAAGGAACTTTCCCAACCTTCCAAACACTAATACCTTGGTTTACCCTTGCAGACATCTCACTCTTCAGCTTAAACTGTCGGTAGGAAGGGGGCCCAGTCCGGGAGCAAAACGAACCCTGCGCCTAACACTGAAGACAGTATCCTCGCCAGACCAAGACCTGCGCCTCCGGGGGAACCAGGTGAGCGCTACAGAACGCGAAGCCTTACCACATAATTCCCGCCCAGGCGCAATGGAAACCTCAGACACAGACCAGTTGGCCCAATTACTCGGGGAGTTGAGGGCGGAAGTACACGCTGCACGCCAGGAAACAAATGCCCTAAGGAGGGAGTTAGTGGTCTCCAAAGAGCGAACAGACGATTTGGCTAGACAATTGCTGCAAGCCCAAGCTGGACAAACTCCTCTACCAACCCCAAGTGGGGGCCACGCTCCTCCAGCTTCCTCGAATCCGGTGCAAATCAATCTACCAGGAAATATACCTTTGGCTCCGCCCGAACGCTTTTCAGGTGATCCGAAAAGGTTTGCTGTGTTCTTCAATCAATGTCGCTTGCACTTTTTATGCAGACCCGCCGCTTTTCCAACGGACCAGGCTAAAGTGGCCTTCGTGCTCTCTTATCTCAGTGGCAGTGCCGCAGATTGGTCTGTTCCTTTAGTGTCTCAAGATGACCCCATTCTCCATAACTTCCAGGACTTCCAAGCCAGTATGGAGAAACTGTTCGCAAGGCACTATCAGGGACAGGCCTTGGACAATGAACTTCTTTCACTACGACAGGGCAATCAAGATCTTCTGACTTATATTGCATCATTTAACAGACTAGTGGTGGAAACCGGATGGCCGGAGGATAAGAGGATCACACTGTTTTACAGAGGTCTGCGTGGGGAATTAAAAGACGTTCTGGCTCAAGTGGTAAATCCTCCACAAGACTGTTCCGAATATATCGATCTGGTAGTGCAATTGGATCATCGTCTACAGAATCGGAAAGCCGATCGATCCAGATTTGAAACCCGACCTTTTTCAAGGCCACAAAGTTCTACGAAAGGAACTGATTCTGTGGAGCCCATGCAAATAGGGGGTGTAAAAGGACCTTTAACCCAAAAGGAGAGAGAAAGGAGGAGACAACTGCAGTTATGCCTCTATTGCGGAAACTCAGGGCACTTTCTTCGAGATTGTCCAGTGAAGCCCAAGAAGAAGATAGTAGGGGCGTCTGATAAAGGTACCGAGAATTCTGAGCCGGGAAACGACCTCGCCCGGCAAGTGTAGAGGTCCGCTTGCCGAGCGTTAAAACCAGTTCTTTGACCTCGCATTTCATCATGCCCATGGTCCTCGTGAGTCCTGAACAACCTAATCGTATGCATGCCATTAAAGCATACATTGATAGTGGCGCAATCAGGAATTACTTGGACTGTGAACTGGCCGCCAGGATGAATCTATCTCTTTGTCCAAAGACGGTGAAAGACGTCATTACCACCGTGGATGGGACGGAAATAGCTTCCGGACCCGTAACTCACACCACCATGGAAGTAACGTTAGTAAGCCAAGATGGGCATCAAGAGAAGATCGTGTTTGATGTGATCAAGGCCCCGCAGTTTCAAGTCATCTTGGGAGTTCCTTGGTTGGAGAAACACAATCCTCAAATTGATTGGCGAGCAAAGACAATCCGGTTTCCAGAATGCGCTTCTACCTGCTACCCTCAGCCCTCCACCAAACTAGCTGCAACTGTTTCTGAGAGTCCACAACTGCCTCCTGAATACCAGGAATTCCAAGATGTCTTTCGGAAAGACCAAGCTAATTCTTTGCCTCCCCACAGATCATACGACTGTCAGATAGACCTGATTCCCGGATCCACTCCTCCGTGCAGTCGGATTTATGCCCTTACTGAACCTGAAAATCGCCACCTAAGGCAATATTTGGACCAGTACCTGGCTAATGGATTAATCCGTCCTTCGAAGTCCCCGGCCTCCTCAGCTCTGTTCTTCGTACCAAAAAAGGAGGGAGACTTAAGAACGTGTATAGACTACCGTGCCCTGAACCAGATTACAATTAAGAACAGGTATCCATTGCCATTGATCCCAGAACTACTTGACCAAGTCAAAAACGCCTGCATATATACTAAGTTGGACCTCAGAGGAGCCTACCATTTGGTGCGAATAAAGGAGGGCGATGAATGGAAGACGGCCTTTCGTACCAAGTATGGACTATTCGAGTATCAAGTGATGCCTTTCGGGTTGTGTAACGCACCGGCCGCATTCCAGTTCTTTATGAATGACGTGCTCCGTGAACTCATTGATGTGTGTGTAGTTGTATATATTGACGACATTCTGGTTTATTCGTCCTCTGAGGCAGAACACCAAAAACACGTCACCGTAGTACTGGAGAAGCTCCGCAAACACAAACTTTTTGCAAAATTAGAGAAATGCGTCTTTCATGTCACTGAGGTCGAATTTTTGGGATTTATTTTGTCACCTAACGGAGTTCACATGGACTCGAGGAAAGTAGACGCAATCATCAAGTGGCCCTCACCAACATCTGTAAACGGGGTTCAAAGTATGTTGGGCTTCGCCAACTTCTATCGCAGGTTTATTCCAGACTTCTCTCGGGTAGTCCAATCCATTACAGCTCTCCTCAGAAAAAACAAACGTTTGGAATGGTCTACCGAGGCAGAACAAGCCTTTCAGGAGCTAAAGACTAAATTTACCTCCGCCCCGATTTTAAAACATCCCCGCCCGGAACTACCTTACATCGTCGAGACCGATGCCTCCAGCCTTGCTATGGGAGCAGTGCTTTCACAAAGAGATCCAGAAACCAACCAGTTGCACCCCGTGGCGTTTTGGTCTCGCAAATTATCAGCCCCAGAAATCAATTACACCATTACCGATAAGGAACTGTTGGCTATTAAGTCCGCCTTTAAGGCCTGGCGGCATTATCGCCTAGGAGCCCGACACACAGTCACTGTCATTACTGACCATCGTAATCTACAGTATCTGAAATCAGCCAAAGCTCAATCCTCCAGACAACTTCGCTGGGCATTATTTTTTGCCGAATTTGATTTTATAATCACCTACCGACCAGGCAATAAGAACGGTAAAGCGGATGCCCTCTCTCGAATTGGAGTAGATGACCACATGGTTAACCCTGAGCTCGTACCTATTATTCCTGAACAAAGAATCCTGGGTCTGATCGGCATGCAATCCATTGAAGAAATTGAAGCCCAGGTGAAACAACTTGTAACTCCAACAGACATACAAAAGTGGCAGCTTCAGGGGGAAGACTTCACAGTAAAGAACGACTTATTATACTTCAAGGAACGACTTTATCTACCCTGTACCAGCTTACAAAATCAAGTCATCTCTTGTTATCACGACTCCTTAATGGAAGGACACCCCGGTATGGCCAAGACCTCGGAAAAGGTCAAGCGTCACTTTTGGTGGCCATCTTGGAGAAAAGACATCAGAAACTTTGTCATGTCCTGTGGAGTGTGCGCCCAGAACAAGAGTCCTAAGGAAAAACCAGCAGGCCTCTTACAACCAATTGAAATCCCACCTCATCCCTGGCATACCCTTTCCATGGACTTTATCACCGACTTACCTCCCTGTTCCGGATACAATACAATCCTGGTAATCGTAGACTTATTTTCAAAAATGGCACATTTCATTCCACTAAAGGGGTTACCGTCAGCAGCAATCCTGGCTCTAGAATTTCTTGAAAACATCGTTCGGTTGCATGGCTTTCCTTCAGTTTTAATCTCAGACAGAGGAAGTCAATTCATCTCCCACTTCTGGCGGAGTTGCTGTCGGTTGGCTCAAATTGATGTGAGGCTTTCCACCAGTCACCACCCACAAACCGATGGTCAGACCGAAAGGACCAATCAGACTTTGGAACAGTACCTACGCTGCATGCTGCAACAGACAGGAGGAACTTGGAAGGACATCCTTTGGATAGCCGAGTACGCTTATAATAACTCAGTCCACTCTGGAACCGGAAAGACCCCGTTTTTTCTTTTGTATGGTAATCATCCTCGAACCTCTAACCTGGATCCACCTCAGGATCTTGGAACACCAGCAGTTGACCACCTACATTCAACCATCACCCAAGCCTTCAAGGAAGCTACTACCCACCTTCAAAGGGCCAAGGAACAATACAAAAAAGGAGCAGATCGACATCGAAAGGAAGCCCCTCAATACCAAATAGGAGATCAAGTCTGGTTATCCACCAAATATTTACCCCTAAAGGGACCACGCACCTTTAACCCAAGATACCTAGGACCCTACTCTGTCACTGCCATAATAAATCCAGTAGCGGTCAAGTTGGATTTACCCACTCGCATGAAAATGCACCCAGTCTTCCATGTTTCACTACTAAACTAAACTTTCTGTTCAACCAGAAACCCGACTGACTAAATCTCCTGAACCTATCCTAGTCGACGGAGAACTTGAGTTTGAAATCAAAAATATCCTGGATTCCAAGATCTCCAAATCAAAACTACACTACCTGATTGACTGGAAAGGCTACGGCCCCCAAGAAAGATCTTGGGAACCTGCAGAACATGTACATGCACCCCGACTAATCAAGAAATTTCATCGGACATTTCCTAACAAACCAAGACCTCCGGAGAAGTCAACCTTGGGAGGGGCCTTGAGGGGGGGTGCTGTCATGATCCCTGCTTCCAAGGGGTCAGGACTTGCCCCACGACCTTGGAAGCAGGCCCATAACTCTGATCCCAGGAACCAGCCAGTCCCGATTGGGACCTTTTGGACCTTGTCCTGGCGTCAGTGGCGCCAGGCTCATGATGGTGACCGGTCCCGGCACTGGAAGCGCCGGGCTCATATCTCATATTAGGTAAGAGTGCTTGGTGGACCTACCTGTAGCAGACCATGCTGCTTACTTACCAGCTAACTGGTCTCCTGATCCTTCTCTGCCTGGGACTACTTTTCTGTCTGGGTGGAGCAGGAGCCACTCCCTGGAAGAAGAACACAGGAACTCTTCTAGAAATCTGGAACTCTTTGCCGTGGAAGAAGATGCCTAAGCACTACACAAGGCTATTTGAACCACACCCGATTGGTTTCACGTGCTTCGCGTTATTCTGCATCTGCAGCAGGACGCTCACCGTGTCAGCTCCAGGAAACCTCCAGCTCCAGATCCTGTGAATACGAAATAACCTGCTGGGATCCAACCTTCAGTCTTCTTCAGTATTCTGCAGCTCCTGCAAGTGCACAGGTTAGGCTAAAGCAAAGGCAGCGAATCTACTTACCTAATCCAGCGGCAGCATCCGAAGCGCCTTTCTCTGCCTTTCTCTTCCGGCATCCGACATCTGCAAAGAGAAAGAACATCGGTCAGGAATATTTAACTACGGAGCCTGCTTACCTGTGTTACGCCCATACCAACTCAGCTCGCGCTGCATTCCGGCACCTGCAAGGCAAGATACTTCGGTTAGTAACGCTTAGTTACAAGACTGCTCACCTGTGTTACGTTTGCTTCCAATCTGTTCGCGCGGCTCCTCGGCACCTGCAAAGACAAAAGAGACATTACGGTGCATTCTACAGCGCTAGAATAGTCTTTCTACTTACGTGCCATTAGAAGGATAATCTTCATCGCCACAGCATCTAAAAAGGGAAAAGACATAGACTTTAAAGACTTAAGACTTTTGAAAGAGAAGAGAACAATCTAAAAGGAACTTTAGTACTTACAAGGCACGCTCGTGCATTAACGGCGTCTTTGCTCTCAGCAAATCCTCTGCTATCAAGAGGCAGAGCTCGCATCCAGTGAAGCAACTGGACCCAGCGCCCCTGCACAAGACGCAGGATGGAGAGCCCGGCAATTACCTATATAAGGTAAGCGCAATAACAATCCAGTTCCACGGGGAAAGAAAGGGCGAGAGGGACAAGGAACTTTCCCAACCTTCCAAACACTAATACCTTGGTTTACCCTTGCAGACATCTCACTCTTCAGCTTAAACTGTCGGCAGGAAGGGGGCCCAGTCCGGGAGCAAAACGAACCCTGCGCCTAACACTGAAGACAGTATCCTCGCCAGACCAAGACCTGCGCCTCCGGGGGAACCAGGTGAGCGTTACAACAAGTCTCTGTAGAGAAAGGGAAAGAATGTTCGGCTCTAGGGAGAAGGGGTTGGATTATGTTGCATGCTTTTAAAAAAATCCATCAACTGAATGTAGAGTTGCAAGCGAGTGTTCAAAAATTCGAAAAAGAATTGGCCGGGGAGAAACAAATTGCATAGATGCTGCAACTCCAAATGAAATTATATCATGATAAAGTGGACAAATACCAAGCGGTACCTGAACAGGCTGCGGGAAGAGTGGCTCGCAATAAGTATCAGAAGAGAAGAGGAAGGGTTAATACTCGTAAAGTGGCATCTGTGATTGCTTCCGCAGGTGTAGATTGGGATCCCGATCAGTGGGTTGGTGATGTGTTCGATAGCACTACTACTGATAGTGGTTCAGAAGCAGACCTTGTCTCTAAGCCGGAACCAACGTGTAAAGAGGTGACGGTTAATCCGGTAATAGGCAGAAGGACGGTTCGTCATCCATTAAATCCGAGAGGAGGTGTTGTTGACATGACAGCTCTTGAGGATTATTCACAACAGGAGGTCGGTGAGATAATTAACCGTTGGCAGTTGGCAGCGCAGGGATGTAATCATAAATACCCTATTATGTCGGATTAGCCGACTGATGACAAAAAATTGTACCCATTAAAAGAAGCTATTCAGAGAGTTAGTGAACATGCTATGAAGGAGGCCATTCATTTAGAAACTCCGGAGCATATGGGGATGGTAAACCTGTCAGTGTCTGCTAGAAACACCCTGATTCGAACAGCTCCTCCTGCATATAAAAATGTCATGATGACCCTGTTAGTAGGTATGACAGGGAAAATAACTGATGAAGTGGTCGATGCAATTACAGAACTTGCAGATCTAGGAGAATGGGACAAACCAGAGGAACGATCTAGGGAGAGGGAGGGGCAAAATTAGAAACGCACTCCCGGCAGGAGGTTTGACGGCCAAGATTCTTGCGTGTCTATAAAAGACATGTTTCTTGCTTTCTTGAAGCATGGTGTGCCATCGGAAGATATTGATGACATTGAAACGTGAGACATGTACTTGTATAAAAAACGTGGTCTAGATGGAAAGGAGCGTTACAAACAAGTGAAAAGACAGGATGTGCATAAACCAAAGAAGAAGGCAGATCCTTTTGGATCGTCACCAGAGGGGGGAGACGATGAGTCTTCCGACAAATCAGTGCCTTGCCAGCCAGCTTATGCTGACTTGAGCAAAATGGTTAGTGCAATGGTGGAAAGAGAATCAAACACATACATTCTAAAAACGAATAGGATGAGGGCCAAACTCCGGTAACAACAGCCCATATTGAGTTGGATAGACAACCTCATGTAAAAGTAAAATAGTTTTGGCATTCGGAAAATACACAGGAGGTTTGAGCCATAATTGATACCGGGGCGAAGGCCTCTTTGATACATGGAAACCCTTCCAGGATTAAAGGAAAACATTTTATGATTACGGGGTTGGGAGGTAAGGAAACCTCGGCAGTCCAAACAGAAATTGACATGAAAATTGGCCACTTAAAAAGAGACACATATCAAGTATTGATTGTACCCCTTGCTGAGTATATTATCGAAGTTGATATTTTGCAAGGTTTAACCCTTGGATTAGGGGGTAAGATTTATCAATTTGGCGTGAATGCATTCACTTGTACACCCGTAGTTGTTGGGCAACTGAGAATGTCCCCGGTACAAGTTCCGATAGCAACAAAAAGAGTGTCCATGAAACAATATCGGATTCCCGGTGGGCACAAGAAAATTTCTGAAACCATCAACGGGTATGTTGAAGCAGGTGTGTTGCGTTTCGTAACCATGGCTTGGAACAATCCGATTTGGCCCATCAAAAAAACAGACGGTAGCTTCAGAATGACAATTGATTATCACAAATTGAATAAATACACTCCTCCGGATGCGGTGACTCTGGTTGAAAATGTACAGAAATTTGAGGGTACTTGGTATGCAGTGTTAGATTTGGCTAACGCCTTCTTCACCGTACCAATTGAGGTTGAATGCCAAGAGCAATTTGCATTTTCGTGGAATTGGAGGCAGTATACATTAACACTTAGACAAAATCCCTTGCAAACCAGATGTTCAGATTGTGCATTACATTGACAACATATTGATTCAAGGTAAAAATGAACAAAGTGTGCAGTTACACTTATTCTTTAGGCACCTACATGGTGGCACATTGTGGCAAATTTCATTTTTTTGGAACCAATAGCAACCATAGCCCTGAAAATGGATCATTTGTAAATCCGAAATGGACTTATATGACTTCCGTAATATGGTCTAGTGTGAATGTTGTAAACACTAGTCATTCAATGTACTTATGTTTTGGAACTCTATATTTAATGGTGCTTTAATTCACCCATTTTGAAAATTATGTAGAGTGATCTCTTCTGCCTGACAAGAGGTTTCGAAGATCTTTTTTTGAAGTAAGTAGCTCCGAGCACTTGGGCTTTCCTAGTTCCTACTTTGCCTACTTTTTTCTCATTTCCAATTCTTCTTTGGGTTTCTTACAGATCTTCCCGGGCATTTTGTGTTGAATTGCCCTGTTTTTCAAATCCAATTTTCACTGGACACTATGGCCTTGAAATCCTTTTCTATAGGGAGGGATCCACTGATACCTGTCCTCAACTAAGCAAAGTTCATTAGTTGGTAAGTGTCTGCCTTTTCCAGGCTTTTTTTTGCTATTTCCACCACCAATCCAGGTGATGCATACTGAATTAGTATCTCCTTCCATTATTAGGACCTCTATACATTTAGCTCACATTTGCAGAAGGCCAGTGGCCCTCGATTTCTAAGAAGCACTACAGATGACTCCCGACTGATTGAAATAATGGCGTAAGTAATTTCTACTCTTGATGCAGAAACGCCCTTTTTTATATTGACCAAATTAACAACATGGGTCAATACAAAACAAAATGATTGATGTTGAGATGTTCAGTTCGATATTGATGTTTTCATATCTACAAATTGGATAATGGTATTTTGATGATTCTTTAGGAATTTAATCTGATCAGTATTAAACAACCTATTTGACTTATGTTCACAATTTAAATGGTTGAATCTTTTTGAAAAAGACTCATATGATTGTCACTTAGATGACAGATTATATCCTGGTATTAAGTTGATTGGGACTAATATGTATTTTTTGAATATTGTTTTTTACAGATGTCATGTAAAGATTATAAAAAAATGGCCCGTGAAGAAGTGAATTGTTTTCACAAAACGCATTGGGCCTCCAATAAATCATTTGATTTAAATATATGAATCATTGTCAATGTGTATATGTGTATATATGTGACCAAGTAATCATTTATTTATGGCAAATTCTATTAAAAAAGAACATCATTTCATTATCTACTTGAATACAGAACTAATTACAGGACTCGCTACTGAGCCACCTTTAAAGTGCATAGGACGGAAGTTCCCACATTTGGGAACCTTATCTATTTCTGTATGTCTTTGCAACCCATATGCCAGGGTTGTTTTTATTCTCCTCCGCACCTTAAGAACAACTAAATCCTAAAAAACCTACAAATTATATTCACACAAAAATCAGGTGTGCAGATTGATCTTTTTATTGTTTGAAGAGGTTATACATTTGAAAGGGTTATTTTTCGCATTTTTTATATGTAATATGTTTTGATGTTGATCTGAAATATCTGACAAGGATTGTACATGTCAGTATTAAGCACAGTTTGTGGAAAGATTACATTTGATTTATTTTATCTTTTTCTGTATTAAAAACACTTGATATATATATTGGTATTTTCCTTTGAAGTGTGCACAGCTAAGTCAATTGATATTGGTTGTCTTACTACGCATTATTGAAAACCACCCACTCTCCTACCGAGAGTTACTAATGTTTTGTTTTTTAGCTTACTGAATTTAATTAAAACTGAGGTACAATCTATACTCCTGTATATATCCCACATTCTAGGATATTAGGACGATAGATCTCTTAAATGTGATCTGGGACTCCGTCCCTTTTAGAGTGCACATGGGGCTATCGTGTGGCAACGCACTGTTTCGTTCTTCAGTTCCACTTGGATCTCATTAGAGAAGGATTGCGTGAAGAGGGATGGGAAATCAATGATGCTAAAGCCCAGGGCCCGGCAGAGACTGTGATTTTCCTGGGGATACAATGGCACAATGGGCACCGTAAGATGGTACTAAAAGCGAAACAGAAAATCCTCGAGTTTTTGACTTCGAAGACCAAAAAACCGGCACAACAATTTATTGGGCTGTTCGGATTTTGGAGGCAACACATTCCACATCTGGAGCATATTTTGGCACCCCTTTACAAAGTCACTCGTACTTTTATTTATTTTGAATGGGGTGAGGAACAAGAAAAATCATTACAATTAGAAAAAGACACCATTCAAAAAGTACTTGATTTATGGCAATTGAGGGAAGGTGAAGTGGAATTGAATGTGTCCGTACATGATGCCTACGCCAATTGGAGCTTATGGCAAAAACAGGACAGAAAACGAGTGCCTTTAGGATTCTGGAGTAGAAAGTTGCCCGATGCGGGTGACAGATATACTCCCTTTGAGAAAGAGTTACTTGCATGTTACCGCGCGCTTATAGATACTGAACAGATGACAGTGGGTCATGATATAGTGATCCGACCTGAAATACCTACTATGCAATGGGTACTGAGTTCCCCAAAAACCCAAAGAATTGGTCATGCCCAAAGAAGCTAGTGTTATTAAATGGAAATGGTACATTCAAGATCGTGCCAAGCCTGGTAAGAGTGGCGTGGCGAAATTACATGAGCAAGTGGCGGGGAGTCATTGAACCAGAGGGAGAGAGGATTGAGGATTGTGGAAGAATCTCCAGTGAAACGGGGGATCCCATATGGAGAATTATCAAGTGAACGAGTTGAACATGCATGGTTTACTGATGGGGCAGCTAAATATATAGGAATTGAACGATATTGGAAGGCAGTGTTGTACAATCCAAAATGGAAAAAGGTGGTGCTCACCACCTCAGGCAAATGGAAGAGTAGCCAATTTGCAGAGCTATATGCTGTGTATCAGGCGTTGAAGCAGGAAACGCCTGGAAATTGTCATATTTATACTGATTCATGGTCTTTTGGTATGGCTGCCAACTTGGAAAAAGAATGGATGGAAAATTCATGCTAAAGAGGTGTGGAGAAAGGAGTTATGGCAAGACATTGCCGAGATGCTGATGCATACTACTGTGACTGTATATCAGGTTGATGCACATTGCGCAACGGACTCATTAGAACGTTGGTTCAATTCTGTTGCAGACAAACATGCAAAGATTGAAGTCATGGACACAAGGGCTGAGGAGGATGATTTGGAGGGAATTGCCAAATGGGCCCACCAGAAGAGTGTACATCTTGGAGAGAAGGCTACTATCAGGTGGGCGCAGGAAAGGTGAATTAGAATTCCGTTAGAAATTGTGAAAACAATAATCTTGCAATGTCCTACGTGTCAACACCAGAAACATTAATCTATTACACACATAATTCATTGTATATTGAAATGAGGTAAATTACCTGGACAGATTTGACGGATTGATTATATTGGTCCAATGCCCACTAGTAAGGGATGTCAATATGTGTGCACTATTGTAGACACATATTCTGGCTACCTAATGGTTTTGCCATGCAAAAGAGCTACCCAATTGAATACAATTCAATTGTTGGACCAAGTGGCGGTTTATTATGGTGTCCCTTTGCAAATTCAAAGTGATTAACGGATCCCACTTTAAAGGGAAAATGGTCCTGGATTATTGTCAAGAAAAGGGGATCCAATGGATTTTTCATGGCCCTTATCATCCGGAAGCATCTGGTTTGATTGAGAGAATGAACGGTTTATTGAAAAAACAATTGCGCAAAATTGGTGATGGTACTTTGAAGGGTTGGCGAGAACATATATTTGAAGCTGTTCAGATTTTAAATAACCGTCCCATTGCGAATGGTGAGACCCCATTAATGCTCATGTAACGCCAGCCTTGCAAATGAAACCAAACCGAGCCATTGAAACTCTGATGTATTGGGAAGTATCCCCTGGTGTGTTGGCCCCTTATCGTGCCACTCCTGAGTCTGCTGGGGTGGACTTGCATGCAAGGGAGGAAATTCGACTTGAACCAAAGGGTATTACTGTGATTGATACAGGAATTGGAGTACAAATTCTATCTGCACCTATGGGATTAATTGCCCGAGTTTGGGTGCAGCCCTAAAGGGTATTCAAGTGTTGGGAGGGATTGTGGATGCGGATTACCAGGGTGTGATTAAAGTCATTCTCATGAATAGTGGTGAAGACATGCCACCGATACATAAGGGGGATCATGTGGCCCAATCGATAGTAGTTCCTGTGAAACTATTTATGGTTAAGAAAGGGGAGCCACCCACGGTACTAACAGTTCGTGGGGACAAGGGTTTTGGCTCCTCAGATGGAATGGTTCCAGGTGCAAAGGTATGGGTTCAGAAACCTACTGGTCTGCCCGGTCCGGTTTCATGTCGGTGGATGTGGCAGATGTCTCTATTCTCCAAGTGGAACAGGGAATATGGATGAAAACTGATGCTCCATCTATCAGTTTTACGCTTGAGGATGTGTCTGTTGCAACCCATCGTGGCGCTTTGAGGAAACGGTGGGGGTAGCAACAGAAAGTTTTTCTTTTGCCCCCTTCTGGAATTTCGACAACGTTTTCGCATCATGGTTAGTCAGCGCTGGTCAGACAACCAGACAATGTGTGGGTCTATCTAGCCCAGCGAGTCTTGAACATTTCGCATTTCTGCTTGACTGATGTACATAGCTTCACATATCTGATCTCCACGTGTCTTGTGGCGATTCCAACTCCTATTCCGATTTTGAAAGAGTTATTCGGAGTCTTGCATAATGATTCCTTAGTTCAGCCTTCAGATGTCCAGAATTCTTTTTCTGTGTACGAATACTGTAAATTCTGTGTTGACACTATTCACAAATGGAGAAACATGACCCGTATCATGACACATGATATCGCCCCTGCTGACATTTGCTACCAAATGACTTACGATCCTTCCTATGTTAGCAAATGTCGGCAACTAAAAATGAACGCGAATGCGAAAGGGACTGATTTTGAGCAATGATTATGTACAAGATCTATCAATGTCTGTATTGATGTTTCAAATTATATTATTTGTAATTTTACTATTTCTACCGCCAGCCACCTGAGTCATGTAAAACTTCCTCCTGGTTGGTTATTTTCCTGTGGGAACTTCACTTACTCCTACATCCCTGCTAATATTTCAGGTGGCCCATGTGCTTTAATGCGTCTTGATTCAATGATGTATCCTTTCAAACCTATTATTGGACGGTCTATTCGTGCTGCTTCATATACTGCTTTGTCGCCAGATTGCAATTATGAGGTGCATTTACTTTCTGAAACAGAAGTGCTGGCATTAGCCATTTCCATTATTAGGATTTGGGCTTAGCTGCTGGGGGTTTTAAAACCATGATCAAATTAGCCTGTTTGATGGTTAAAGGGCTTAATGAAACCTCACAAGCTTTGACTTGGGTGACCAGCGGACACTGACAAAACATATTAATAAGGTCTGCACCATCAGCCCCACACCATGGACAAATGGGAGCCATTTCAGGAGCAAACTTGGCTATTCGACTAGGTGTCATATAGGGACGATGTAGCACATTTAGTTGGAGAAGCCGAAACTCTGCGTTAAGTGAAACCTTTTTAACCAAGAACACTGAACATCTGTAATCTCCTGGCCAAGGTCAGCTTCCCAGCGATCTTTCACCCCCTTATTACGCACACTGACTCCTTTGAACATTCGTACAACCGAGACACAGGACGCCAACCATCCTCCAATTCATACATCAATGTTAGCAGTGCAGCGGGTTCCGGTCCCTCAGGCCAATTCTCCTTGCCATCTTTGCAAGTTTTAGGTACTGTAGAAACTGGCATTTGGGAAGACCCTCCACCTACACTAGGTCCCCCAATCCCCTAAAAACCTCATCCTTATACATATCCCCCACGTAGTAAGTCCCATCTCACCCAACCGCCTGGCAACCACCAGATCCCTCTATTCGTAGCATGCATCTGCTGTGGTAGGGACGTGCGACGAGAACGGATTATGCATCTGTAATACTTTCAGCACTCTACCACATATCTGATGCCCTATCCTTACCAGCAGTGTCAGGTGGCCTATACAACAATCAGTGACCCATAGGGATTCCTTAATCCCTGCCAGCCGTAGCAACCCCTGTAACAATCAAACGTCCATCGAGGGTTCATCCGAATGCCAGCCCACCACATATTGATGTTGCGCTGCAAGGTAGTAGAGCTCCAACTGCGGCAGCTGCACACCCCCATCTCTATATGTCATGCAAAGGGTGTTCAAAGTGATCATCTGCCTACCATGGACCCAGAGAAAACCTGTGAGCATGGTGTCCCGGTGCCAAAAAAAAAACAGCCATAATGTAGTAATGTACTTTTCGGAAAAATTAAGGTCACCCATCTACTGTATGCCGACATTTAGTTCTACTCGACTACACTGAAGTAGGCCTTCAACGACTGTTAGACAGATTACAAGAATATGCTGTGAAAAACAACTTGGAAATCAACATTAAAAAAACTAAGATCTAAACCTAAAAAAAAGGTTCTGATGCAAGTCTTTCAAATGGTACCTCATTTGGTGAGTGATACCGGGTGAAAGAAGGCACCATCCCTAACTCCCTAAGGCTACTAAGCGGGATAGGTCAGGGAGAAGCTAGAAGACCCCAAGGGAGATAGTTATCCCACATGTTAGGGAAGTTATGCTAAGCCCCAGAAAGAGCAAAAGACAACAGGTGGCACCTATTGACCTGGCTAGGGAGGAGGGTAACGGCTGAAGTAAATGTGATAGAGAGGGGTGGCCCTAGCACCAATTCCACAAGAACCCGCTTAACCCTTAGAACTACCCGAGAATCCTTGGCCGAAGCTATTTGTAGAGTCCCAATAAACACCTTTGAACTTACTACCAGAGTCAGCATGGTTATTTGTTGTGGGCCACCCCATCACATCTATTAGAGTCACCCGGAAAGCTTCACGAAGGTATATGAAAGTACTGGTTTTCAAGGATGGCGTAACAAGCATAGTAGAAGGTATCAAGTATGAAAATAAGATTCCTGTAACAGTACTTCTGACATTGACACCTGAGAGTGATGGCGCAGGACTTGAGCTTATACATATATTTTCTTGGATAATTGACCATTGGGCAGACACAATTTAAGGCCCAACCAGCGACTGCATCGCAAGCTGCATTTACTCAGCTTAATTGCAATTTAGAGGTTTGCCACAGACTAGTCTAGTCCTAAGTCTGTAAACTACTAATTGTACTTTTGACAAGCTGAACACTACCAAACAGATATGGAACGCTCTTCGGGGGGTGGACGGGGGGGGCGGAACGTTTGTTGCTCTCCATTATTCACCCCATGCTGCCGGAAGCAAAAATTGGCAAGTTATAGCAAAGCTTGTTGGAGAATGACCTACAACTCATGGATATGACTGCATTGAATGATAAAGAGAGTTGCAGTTAGGGTTATCTGTAAGATACTGGCGCAAAGCTCTTGCAGCTTCTGCCCAATCAAGTGTGTAGTATAGTCTAATTAAGCTTTTCAAACAGAATTACTCAGCAACAGGTGTTATAGGACACCTCCTTTGATTATAAACATGGGTGATGCCAAGTCCCATCTCATATAGTACCTCCAAAATCTTTCTCCCATTGTTTACACGTTTGCTTAGAAATAGTGCTTAACCACAATCTATTATACAATGAAGAAATCAGTTGCCTACTGTCGCTTTCATGTAAAATAAAAAAATGTATGCAAAATTGACTGTCAGATTCAACCAGGTATGAAGGCCAGCTCAGGTGGTAGTACTGTAACCTTGCTGACATATCTTTGCCTATTTTGTCCTGAAAGCACTACAGGCAAAAAAGGATACAAAGGATCTATCTAGGGACACGTCCCCCAATGTGAGAGTAACCTCCTTATCCCATCTTGCGTGCATGCCCATCTCTAACATCGGAGCTAGACCCGAAAGAATTCCATAGTGGAATTTCACTAGCATAAGCAACCGCCAAATCTAAACATTAAAATATTCTAGCCCAAGCACACATTGTAGTAGACACTGAATCAACAATGCATGAATGCTCACATTTAGGCGCTGATAGTACTGATCTTATATATAGTGGTGATTTGGTGAAGCCTCTTTTCTCTCAATCTTAACATGTCACATGCCAATGTGCTGCAAATTGAGTATGGGGGACCAAATAATAAAGCTCAAAGTCTGGCACTGCCATGCCACCAAGCCACCAAGACAATATGGAGGTATTAAGTTCACCCATTTCATACAGGAGTGGCCAGTGTCCCCTACATAGCTTGTTAACATATTTCAAAGGTATCTCAAAAAGCTGTCACCAAATCGGTACATTGGAGAAATAATATGAACACTTAGTAAGGACTACAATTTGTAAATAGGAGATATGCCCCGTTAAGGATATTGGGAAAGAGGTACAAGTATTTACACTTAATAGTAGGATGTTCCAAGTTAGACAGTTGTTTATGATTCCGAGGGACGTTAAAGGAATAGTGCGCTCAAAAATGTTATTGTCCCGAATGTTCGGGCATGTGGTTTTAGGCAAACTGTGAACGATCATAAAAACATTTCCTATGCACCTTACCATAGTTTTCCGCACTTTTACACATGCAAAATCAGGCAGCGGGGCGCGGCCATCTTGTGCTAATCTTATCAGTTGCTGCATCGCCCTAAGTGGAACTGCCCCTGCGGCACTAATTCATATCCCCCACCCTTGAAGCTGATATCACTATTCCTAGCAATATTCTCCACCCATTTTCATGACGTTAGTGGGCAGCGTAGCCAAACGTGCCCAGTCATCACCTACGTCTTAACGTTAGTTGACGCACAACCCGGAATATCAACACACACATCCACTCACAGCACAGCGTGCCCCAAATAGGAATAGAAAACACTATTTTTAAAGGTAACACTAATACTCTGCAATTTATAATGTGCTTTTATTTCACAATAAACGCTCCGAGAACATCAGCCAATTTCCATATTCAACCAAATATTTAATTTCTTTGTTTTCGAACGTCAATTGTTTACCATGAGGCACACAGTGTTCATTTCGGTAGAAGAAGCGCATTGAACGCACCATGAATCGCAACGCTTCGGTATCAGGTTCTTGCTAGACCACCGTAAACTATGTCAGGTTGCTCCAGGTCGGTGGTACCGCGAAAGAGCATATCGGCCCAGAACGATCGTCCCACAACAGCGTGATGGTTAGCCAGCCATTTAGGTGTATCTACCACTGCCTGCTGAAGAAGCCATCAATTGGTATCTGGAACCTATGACATTCGCAGAATGTTAGGATGTATCTGTGTAAAAACAAAACAGAAATGTGTTTCAATAACCGTCCTTTATTTAACCATTAATTCTGCACCATGTGAAAACTAATGATGAACACAAACCAGAAGCAATGAAAACACAGAGAAAACATTGTGGAAAGTTTGAGTACACAATGTGCTTGAGAGGTTAGTGCTGCGGAGTATGCTTGGCTCGCAATGGGATGGGGATGCGGAAGGTGACGGCAGAATTAGAACAACACATAGACGGCATTTTAATTGAATATTTACAACGAACTTGGCGTTGGTGCAATGTCGGGGAACCCAGACGTGGACTACATGCATTTCGGTGCTGGACTGCCCATGTGTCCCAGACAAAGACAAATACATACACGTTGTGTTTGCGTGTTGTCACAATCTGCCCCAACCAACAACCCATTACAATGTAATCCAGCAATAACAGTCAGAAAATGTAACCTTGACTCGTTCGTCTACAGTAAAACTTACATTATATTTGGTATTTCCATACTCTTGGCGTAACGGAGGGTGTCGCTCAGATCAATGGTTTTCATCAAATGAAATTACATGTTACTTTTCCAGTTTTGAAATGGTGAACATTACCATTGTTGCAGGTATTACAAACCTCCCGTCATTCATTCCAAAGCGAATACTCCCTTTCTTCCACAGACGAACAAATATTGAACCTTCATAGGAGCGCCCATGCTAACTTTCCTTTTGGTGATGGAAAGCCACAAATCAGAAAACATACTGTACATGATGCCTCGGTGTGAACAGGCCACAAGCAACATCAAATGCAGTGACCTTCACTCCCATGGGTGCGATTAGCCCTGCCTGACGACTAACGTGGAATTTGAAATATTTTAGAAAAACAAAATAATTGTTTACTGGCATCCACCAATGCCGCGCTACCATGAATACTATTTTACTCTTCGACATTGATAGTGATTTAGTCATTTTCTGACAACAGTTCCAGTTATTTTCCTTCCCATTGACACATCTGCGTGCGCCCTGTTTTCGCAGGGGAATGTTCTCTGTGGATAACGTGAGACACTGACAAGTCATGAATCCAAGTGCCCTTCCATCACCACTGAACTTCTCGTGCACTAACAAATGTTGGAGAAGAGGCGCTATATCCTGGCCCCCTGCGCCATTCTTGTACCTGGCAAATGATGTATGAGCTAAGGTGGGAGACATCTCCACCCCTCAAACACCTATTTGCAACACCCATGTTTCATATAAGAGTATTAACACTGTGCTAATGTTTATACTTTGAACTACATTTTTGTCCTTCCTAACGCCTTCTTTTTCCTCTGCCCCTCTGGTGAACTGTTCACTCTCCCTCTCCCAGTACTGCGCACAGCCTGCCCCCACCACCGCTGTCAGCTCAGTCCGTGTCCTGTTCTCACGGAAATGCAGCTATTCATTTATGCAAGTCGCGATTATTGAGCCCTGACAAAGTGTGCTCATCCAAGAATGTTACACCATGGCCTGCTTCAACCTTAGGACCCCATCCATCTCTGCTGACTTACTCATCCCATCTCCAACTCCTCCCTGCCATGCTGCGGCCCCATGAGCCCATGACTCCTCTTTCATTTGAACACATCTGGTCAGCAGAACCTACCCCCACACCACCTCAAATTCACCTACAATATAACTAATCTAGAGTGGTCATATATTTTGGTAACACTAACACCTGTCTCCACTGTGTTTGAAAATGTAAGATTCCAAAGGCTGCAAATCAAAGATTAGCCCTTCTGATAAGGCATCCGAAAGCAACGGACCCTAACATATGCCCCCATAAAAATATTGGTAGGAATGTACCTATTTCACACCAATAGCACCCTTTCATGCAGTGTTTTGTTTACAGTCGTTAGTTCTTGCTTGCCAAGTTTGTTATTTTGCATAGGTCTCATTCCTTCGTCGGAGTCGTATTTGTTCTATCTATTTGGGCATGTACATGCTACGGCAACTGCAGACCACAGGGTTGCTTTCATGCTGATATCCATCTGACCCTCCCGTGCCCTGATCAGTGAAGGACCCACAAGAGCGTGCCAAAAGCGGGAAGCAGGAATCCACAAAGTTACACTGTATGGCATCCCCCAACATGCACTTCTTGCAACAACAAAATAATTGACAAAGAGGATACATTTGAAAAAGCAATGTGGACGTTTTATTAGCTTTGAAATTCCAGTGAATTAGATTTCAAGTGGTCATCTACATTGTACAAACATTGTGGAAGATACACACTGTTGGTAATCATTTAAAACGGGAAATCAACTGTTCAACGAGGTCCTCTTTCGGTGGATAGGGCATGTTTGCAATGTTTTGTGGTAATGTTTGATTCCTAGGAACGGAATCATGATCGATTCCATGAGTGTGCATGTCCAACTCAGTCAAAGTGAGATCTTTCACAAAATGGAATTCCATTTCCTGGTATATCGGCTTGACAACCAATTTTTTGCTTCTTTTTGCAAAGGCCATTGCGTAACAAAGCATCCCAAAGTTTCCTTCAGTTCACGATTGTTGTCTACCTATGTTCTCGTTATGCGCTAATACCACTAGTAATGTTCGATATTGCATACCGTCTATGCCAAAATGCTACCTCTTGGGCCTGTACTTTAGGCACATATTGTGGATATGTTAGGTCTCTTGAAAGAGTTTTATCAAACACGATCTCCTCAAGAGCTTTGTGTGGAGGTGAAGAAAGAACCAACCACTTCTTCTTGCGTTCCTGTTCTTCTGATAAACGACCATGTGCACATTGGTGAACATGTTGGTTTTCTGTCTACGAATGAACCTTGGAACAGTGGTGCATCAAAGAGCGCCATTTTTCTAGCAGAATTCCCACAGACCCATCACAAGTTTTGGAGCTCCACCAAAGATGGTTGCTGAAAGACTGGGACCACTGTAAAATATTTTCAGAACCCTTTTTTTTACCTGCAGCTGTGATTTCTTTATTGGTTGATTTGGCAACGTACCATACATCAAATTGATGGCGAAGGTTTGGAAACTGCTCTCGCATGGCCTTGGCTATCAAACATGTCTGTCAGTGGCTATGATGTCTATTTGCATTCCCCTCGATTTAAGATGGTCGACGGATTTTATGAAACCATGTTTCTCCATGGCCACTGAGGATGAACATTCAGACACCTGCACGACCTCCGAACTAACCATTTTTTTAGTTTCCATGTCCTGAAAGTGGTATTTGCAGTACTTTGCTGAAAATCCGTGGCTGTCACAATGTCCATCGCCAGCTAGCCTGAACTGCTTCCCAGAGAATGTCCTTTCAATTGACATTTGTTCAATTTTCCAGGCTTGACTAATAGCGGGAAATAAAAATTCTCTTTGATATTTGTAGTACTGTGTTTTAGCAAGGAAATGAAGTCCGGCAAATTCACAGAAAATTGACAACTTACTAAAACTAAAACCACTGAAAAGTAGAGTTTCTGAACCTTAGATTTCCAGCTGGCACTTTGCGCAGCATCGGTTGAGCGGACCATGAAAATGTATGATGGAGGTGGATTGGATTTTGAGGTTAGTGCCTTGTACTACATGAGCCACAATCGCCAATGGCTCCCTGCATATTTTGCCCCTCGATGCATGCACACATTTGAGCATCAGTATAATCTCCACCAGGCAACTGTCGAATACAACGTATTTATGCTCCGTATTAATGAATCGTCCTGCATGACTGTGGATTGTGACTCAACTGTGGTGGACATTTTGAACGAACTAGGCAAACTGAAGTTGAGATCTTTGGCAAGTTCCTCGGTCAATTACGTTGAAGCTTCAGTCTGTGTTAGTTCAGCCCGGTGTTATTTGCACATGAATTGGAAAAACCGTCAACAACAAATGTTTATTGGGTGGAGCTTTATTTGTTGGTGTAGATTGTGTCAAGTGGTCTCGAGGAATTGCAATGAATCTTCATTATATTCAGTTTCATCTTCAACTTGTAGAGCTCTCACATTGTAGCAAAGGTCCAACAACACTTTTCTGGCTTCGCCGGTCGCATTCAATTCTTTTTCTGGCCATTGGCCATAAGCATCTAAAGTCTGCTTATTGACTGGACCACGCTGCGCCTCAAATAGTAGTTGCTCCATGGTGAAATCTGTTTGGCAAGCTGCATCTTTGGTTTCATTTGTTGTCTGTGTCTGTATACTTCTTTTCCTTCTGGGCCTCTAGGAGATGGGTTGTAAAAACATGTTCAATGTGAATCACACATACAGTAGATGGCACTTTAAATAAAAAAAAACATATTGTGGAGAAAACACTGGCCCAAAACACTTTGAGAAAACGAAAAAAAAGTTTGTAATTTAACCTTGTTTTCTTGATTTTTCTGTGAAACCGTGGTCCTCTCTGTAACAACCGCACCAATAAGCAGGTCCACCACCTCTGATTCATGTGCCTCCTCTTCTAATTCCCGACCTTGTACACATTCATTGAATAGAACATTGATTAAAAATAAAAGAATCAAACATTTTTTTAATTAAAATCTTTCATCACACACATGGCTTACATACATAACCTCGTAAACAGTGTACGCCATTTAGTCAAAATATACATTTCGATTTTCACCTGATTGATGGCAAGTGTACTCGATCGGAGATCACTGTGCCAAACATAGTGATTCTAATGTTGCCCTCAAACATTTTGCAATGTATTCAACATTAGGGAGAATTAGTAACGTTGCGACTGACATAATAAAAGTATGAAAATATGTATGTTTATATGAATGTCACTGTCTGATAGTATTCTATGTAGGATTTACTTTCTTTCATTCTTGGGAACTGTCAGTATGCATACCTCATACACTGGACCAGCTCCAAAGGATGATGAGATTGTAGTCGAGGTACCAGCATCCCCCTGTAACACAGTACTTGTTTCAGTATGGATGAAAACCGCGAAATGGAACAGAGACAATGAGATGCAGACAATTGAACATATAAAGAGAAACACTTCAATGACACATAGTGTAAACAACCGACCGGATGCATAAACAATTTCATATTATTTGAAATTCAAAGCATAATGCATTCTCCTAATGCAAAAGATAAAAAAAAGGCGAAGTCGCAAAAGGGAAAATTTGATTAGCATTAGACATGTGGGAAGATCCAACTCTTGATATTCTGATCTCCTGCAAATCTGCAGGGCTCACCATTGGTATACTGGACGTGTCAGTGTTGTTGTCACTTACGAGGGTCTGTGCTCCAATCAGTATGCTCTCCTAAAAAAAAGGACATGTCAAGCACACAATTACGAAAAGATCATGCTTCTTTTGAAGGGCACTATGGCATTGTTTTCTATGATCATAATGACTTTCTATAATGCTCCATAAACCAGGGACAGATGTGTAGTAAAATGTGGTATAGTTACAAAGGAATACAATATGGTAAATATGCAATTCATCATCCGGGACTCACCTGAGGCAGCGTGTGCACGAATAGAGTTGGAATTGCATTGGGAAGCAATTTACGAGACATTCTGAGTCGATGCATTTTTGTGTACTGCGATTGGTCGTACATATCCGGGGTAAAGTGCAGGTTGCAGATGCAGAATCGATTGGCCCTTGAGTCTCCCAAGACATCCTCGGCTCTACTTTCATGCTCGTCCACCGGAAATCCACAACGTCGAACCCATTCTCTTATTAAATCGATATTCGTTGGGAATTTAGGCATGATAGTGCTCATCATTTTGACATGGCTCCTAGAACTGCAACTGGAAACCATACAAGCAGGCAGCCTTGGAAAATCTGTATGAAAAAAGTACACATAATTACAAAAAAATTGTACAGAATACATGAGATTGATGGGATTATATCAAACTTTTCTATAAACATGGTTCGAGAAAGATGCTATTCTCTCACTATTGACACTGACGAAATGTGCGATATATCGAGATTGCAACACTTTAAACAGTAGACAATGGTGAAGTCATTGAGATGAATGAACATTACACTACTAGGTACATTCGTTCGAAATAGATAGACATTTTGAGATCAGAAAGAGCTTATTAGGTTACCTGCCCTTACCTTGACTAACAAACAATTGGATTCAGCAAGATGGGTAGTTAGTAGCAGGAGAACAGCTAGCACGATCTCGAATTGACTTCCTGTGCTCACAGATGTTCTCAGGATAACTATCAAGGGGTTTATAAAGAATTAGAAAAGTGGGTGTGTACGTGATGCAGAAAAGGGCCGGAACACTGCTGAATTAAGACACACTAATGTGGATTGCAGGGGCGTGGCATGCTTCATGGGAGCCTGCCCGGAGACACTGGGTCTGGGGAGGCCATGTGTACAATGACCCCTGTGCGGAAGATACTTTTGAAGTTTACATGGTGTTTGGGACATTGGCTGTTCTCACCCTGTCAGCCCCTTTGGGAGGGCACGGCCACAGGTGCGAACTGCCATTGATACTGGAGGGGGGATGGAGGGGCATGGGGCATGCAGACAAGGTACGGAACACTGCTGAAGGGAGACACACTTATGTGGATTGCAGGGGCGCTGCCTGCTTCAAGGGAACCTGGAGACATTGGGTCTGGCTAGGCCATGTGAGCAATGGCCCCTGTGTGGAAGATACCTTTGCGGTGTACATAGTGTTTGGCACCTTGGCCGTTCCCACCCTGCCAGCCCCATTGAGAGGGCACGGCCACAGGTGCGAACAGCCATTGATACTGGAGGAGAGATGGAGGGGCATGGGGCATTCAGGAAAGGGCCAGAACACTGCTGAATGGAGACACACTTATGTGGATTGCAGGGGCACTGCCGGCTTCAGGGGAGCCTGGAGACACTGGGTCTGGCTAGACCATGTGAGCAATGGCTCCTGTGCAAAAGATACCTTTTCAGTGTACACAGTGTTTGGCACCTTTGCCGTTCCCACCCTGCCAGCCCCATTGTGAGGGCACAGCCACAGGTGCGAACAGCCATTGATATTGGAGGGGGATGGATGGGCAAGGGGCATGCAGAAAAAAAGGGCCTGAACACTGCTGACTGAGGACACACTTATGTGGATTGCAGGGGCGCAGCTGGCTTCAGGGGAGCCTGGAGGCACTGGGTCTGGCTAGGCCATGTGAGCAATGGCCCCTGTGCGGAAGATACCTTTGAAGTGTACATGGTGTTTGGCATCTTGTCCATTCCCACCCTGCCAGCCTCCTTGGGAGGGCACGGCCACAGGTGCAAACTGCCATTGCTACTGGAGGGGGGATGGAGGGGCATGAGGCGTGCACAAAATGGCTGGATCACTGCTGAAGGGAGAAACACTTATGTGGATTGCAGGGGCATGGTCTGCTTCAGGGGAGCCTGCCTGGAGACACTGGGTCTGGCTAGGCCATGTGAGCAATGGCCCCTGCGCAGAAGATACCTTTGAAATGTACATGGTGTTTGGCACCTTGGCAGTTCCCACCCTGCCAGCCCTGCCAGGACAAGTGAGCGTGTCCTTGATTCTATGAAAAATTGAAACAACGATCCATAAAAGATTATTTTTATTTTATTTTGTTGCTGATGTTGATGGCACAAATGTACTACAAATTGTATACTTCGGGTTGCAGCACAGTGTGGGAAAATCCCCTGTACTGACCGCTGTCACTGGGAAATTTGGCTCGAATGGCACCAACGACAAAGGCGGGTATTACTCGTTGAACGCGGTATCCAAGCCTCCCATGAAGCCACCATGTAAACGCACGATAGGCCCCCAGCCTGTACCACCTGTGGAAGAGAAACATACAAACTATTTAAATGAACATGATAAGTGTACAAACCTTGAAAATGCAATCTTGCATCCTGTGGCATAGTTGCCAGTACAAATGTGACATCATGGATCAATCGACTTGGGCTTTAAAGTGTAGACACATTACAAAAGTGTAGACACATTACAAAAGTGAACACCCCTGCAATCCATAATGTTTGGGGGACAGAGAAATATTGTTTCATGGTTGTAAATCGCGAGAGATGTATTGAGTTGCCAGACTTCATTTATTTGGCAGTGATAGATCAAAGTTATGATAATATAGGAGACAAACTTAAAATGTTAGGTTTCCTAAGTTACATCAGATCTAGAGTACACTTATTCGTTACTTGGATTGCGAGGGCGAACTGTTGCGCGAAGTTCGTGCATAAGCACCATCATAATCGTCAAGACGGACCTTGTGAGACAGGCTGCCCTGAAATCATGCAGCTGGGTAACGCAGAGCTCCGTGTCTCCTCTTACGAGAGTAGGCCAAGCATCCAGAGTTTTCTCGGCAGCAGCAGTTCTCCTCCTCGGTAGGCATGACCTCGCACCGATTGCAGCTACACCAGGTGGAGACATCGTCCATGCGACTAGGCTCAGGCTCATGATCCGGTGATTCATCCTCCCAACTGTCGTCTGATACCCCATTGTTTCCGCATCTTTAACTTTCAACTAATTCCGCCTCGGAATACTCTGGCTCGTACTGGTAGGGCTGTATTTTTGCCAGTATATGACAAAATTCAAATCGATAGTAATGCTAGTACTAGTATCGGTTCGCACAGGCTACGAGCAAAGAAGATAGCTGAACAGAGCAGAAACAAGTCACAGGATATACAAAAAAAGACAGTGAAACGAGTGAAAAAGAAACTCTGATGTTGTCTGATGGGAAGCGGTCTGTTCATACTTATTGAGGAAAGAGGTGTCCTGCCATTTCCATGGAGACGCGTCATTAGCTGGCGCACAAAGAACGTTGACACGAGATGTGCATTCACATTGTGAAATGGACCGTACGCATCTAGTGATGTCAGCTTCAGGGGCGGGGGATATGATTTAGTGCCGCGAGGGCAGTTCAACTTAGGGCGATGCAGTAACGGATAAGATTAGCACAAGATGGCCGCGCCCTGCTGCCTGATTCCACATGTGTAAAAGTGCGGAAAACTATGGTAAGATGCATAGGAAAGGTTTTTACGATCGTTCACAGTTTGCTTAAAACCACATGCCCGAACGCTCTGGACAATAACATTTATTTATTTATTTATTTTCCTCCCTCTGGACAATAACATTTTTGAGTGCACTATTCCATTAACCCCAAGTTACTGAACATAATCAGGGGCCATCTGAAAACCCTGGAGATGCAGCAGATGACAGGTAGCATTTGTAACGGCAGAGAATTTGGATTTAGACCAGCTTATTTTAAATCCATAATAGGAACTAACATTCCTGACTTCTCCTATCAAGGGTACTAGATTAATCCTGTGGTTACTAATTTACACAGCTGGCCTCAAGAACACACCAACTCTTATAGATGGTTCAAGGTTATTTATTATGTATTTTGGAAGGGTCCCTTTATTTCATGTTTTCTCCAGGTATCTTGAAACCCTAGCCCAGACTTCGCTAAATCCAGAGGTTATAACTAGAGGTTGATAGCCCCTACTGTCTAGAAAACGGCTGGCTTGTAGTGAGTGCCCAAAGGAAAGTGCCTTATCTTTCTAACTGTCTCTGAGGTCTTCTAGATGGATCCTAACCTGGGGTATGTGATGAATCACAGGGTTTTGTCACTTCTCCCCAGAGGGGAGCCTTCCCTTGTGAGGCTAGGGAGGTGAGCCCGCTACGCAACATTCCCCTTAGGAGTGGCAGCCAGCAGGCCCTCACAGGGAGAGACTCCCCTACTGGGGATAAGCGCTCCCATTCCATTAAGGAGCTCCCTAAAACCCTCTCTGTTGAACCATCAATAACATCCATGCTTCAGAGAAGTCTATCAGACCAAAATACTGTTTATTTTAATGTTAGACCCAACATTAATTTTGAAGAAATGGCTGAGACAAAGAAGAGAGATGGACAAGTAATACAGATTACTCTGTGCTCTAATGTTAAACCAACTGCGATGAAGGAGTCCAGACGAGTAAAAGAGATTACTCATCAAAGAGAGAGAAAAGACTTTGATGGTACGCTGGGGAGGACCCATCGCTTAGATATAAAAATAGAAGGAGTGAAGCTGGAGATTGAAGCCCAGGAAGTTTGAATCTGGGGAGAACTGGGGGCAGCTGAGGATCGTGAGAGGCCCAGTCATGAGAATATGACTAGTGGACGTACCAACGAGGCAAAGGGAATCCAGAGAACCGTGTTGTTCAGGGGAAGAGAACCCAGAGGAAAGGAGGACCAAGTTAGCAGTGGCGTGACCTGGGAAAGGTATACTGTTCAGTCCAGAACAGGTGCCAAGGCCGCTCCAGCCGTGGCTATGCATAGCCATACCGAAGAACTGGCGTATCCTCAGAGCACGTTCTGACACCAAGAGTTGTTCTGATCCAGAAGAGAGATCCGGCGACGCTAGCCCATGAGCAAAAAGGTAACGGGAAGGGCAGGAGACCCAGAGAGGGATACCGGGAGCAGGGACACACTCTGGTTACTTGTCCCAGTGACACAAGACCTGCTTATAAGAGTACAAATAACTACGGGACTCAGCCTACTTGTCCCAGTGATACAGCAAGCATTTCTAAAGTACAAGAGAAGATTTGTGTAAAGCATGTTGTTTTTGGAGAAATAAGGAACTCAAAAAGTCAAGATCAAAAGAAGAGACATTTGGGTTCCTTTACAGTGCAGGGGAAAGGGAACCTTATTGAGACACTTCAAGAGGACGTAGCCCAAAGTGGGGAAAATGCAAATATTGCAAGGACAACAGGGTCATCTCTAAAAGGAAAGAGGATGCAAGGAGCATGGAAGAGTCATGAGAAGAACTAAAGTAATGAATTCAAGAGATAGCCAAGAACTATTTGAAAATCATCTGTTAGGACGTCATTTTCCTGGACTTTAGTAGTTTCTTTCTTAGTGGTAGTGTAGAGCGAGGCTTCTTTTGATAAGTAATCCAAATAGTACAAAATAAAAAAATCCAAAGACGTGTACACAGTGCAAGAGGAACACTGCTTTATTGCACAATCAGCTGGGAGAAGACATACAGCTCTGTCGGCCTGAACTATGAGGTTTTCTCAATTTTTATAACTAAACACACATTAGCATAATCCACATTCATTATATTTTTGGGGGACATTTAATACATGATTGGATACTCATTATTACGCCCCTAAAAATGCATTACAGCTGTAATTGGCTGGCACAAATGGATAAATAGCTGCAAGCTAATTGGACCCTGTGTTTGGAGATAGCACGAGGCAAGAACATTCTACCAAGCCCAAGCAATCACCTGCCGCGCAGACATTGGCAAGGCCATGGATGCAGTTGCAACCCTAGAACACCCAGTCTTGTCCCCGTAATAGGCTCCTTGAGCCTCGCCCTAAGCCCCTGCCCGGCCATCCAGCCCCCCAACCCCCCATCTCCCTTCTCATGATCCACTGCTAACTGTTCTCTGTGACACCGGGGATGGATTTCATTTTATTGCATTTAATTCATGATGGCCTACCAATCTTTCTTGGGCTCCAGTTGCAAAGCACTGTGGCCTTTAAAGTATCTCATGAGGAGGCTCAGGCTGGATTGTGTCCTCCTGAGAAACTTCTCTCTTGCAACTTTCAATTGACACGCCTTGCCAGAGCATGCCATCCTGACCTCGCTGCTCTAACTTTTCTGTTCAGCTTGCAAATATAAACCACACTAACCAAAGCCTGCAGCCGTTTAATATGTGCTCGCTGAAAATGCATCTTCTACCATGGGCATACAAAAAGATGGCTGCCCTAGTGCTCACATATTACTCATGAAAGGACAGAGCTCTACCTAGCATAGCCCAATCTATATACTAACAAAACCCCCATCGCTCTGCCCTCCTACCTACCCGTACATGGGTGCTACAACACTTGTTATGTGACAATTCACTTGCGCTCGCGCGTGTTTGGCACAGCTATGTGTGTGTTCCGCCTTTGCTATGATTTCGCCAACCACATGCCCCCAGTGTCACAGCATTATTTTTGTAGTTAGTTCTCGTGCCCGCTTGTGGACATTGGATCAACATCTCTTCAGTAGGGCCAAAATAGATTTGTTTTGTGACAGAGGACAGACTGCTTGCTTTTTGGACTTCACTACTGATGACGAGAACACTAGTTAGTTTTGTTAGGTAGGGAAATCCTTAGAATGGGGATAGATAGGTCACTTTCTTATTATTTCAATAAACCACTTGGTGCATCTGACAAAAATTAGTCTCTCTCCTTCTTCTGACCTACCACAGGTAGCACAAGAACAATTATAAAAAGGTTTGGTGCCTTTCAACCATTTAGGTCCCACTCAGCTTTTCTCTATCACACCCTTGTACTTATCACCCTGATGTTCTTTCCATTTCTTCTAGTCTCCTCCCTTATTTTCCTCCCACTCTTCTTACTCCCCCTTTCTCTCACGCTCTCTCTGTCCCTCCAATGTTATTCCACCTGTCTACTCATACTCTTCCTCTGCACTCTACTACACTCCACATCCCTCTCCACTACTCTCCACTTCCCTTTTACTACTCTCTGCCCATTACTTGCTACTCTCCACTCACATTTCACTACTCTATCCGCCCACTACGTTCTTCTATCCACTGCCACTCCACTACTCTCTCAACCCACTACTCCCCACTCTTCACTACACTCCTCCTTCTATCAGTCACCCCATGTTTGGTCTCTCACTCAGTCTCTTACTCCTCTATACTTCCAATTAGTCACGTACCACTTTCTCTCACCAACTAGTGACTCTCCTTGCACACACTCTCTGTCTTCCACTTCCATGATCTGCTGCAAAATCCTTCCTAGGCCTTGTCTCTCAGTCCTCCTTCTCTTCCCTTGACCTCACCAGAACAACTCACACTTCCCTGTTCCACTTGTTCCATTCCATACTGTCCTTTGTGTGGTTTTGCCCTCTCCTACCCCTTCCATTGGTTATCTTTCTCATCTGGTACCTAGGTCAATCTCTATATTGATTTCCCCCAGGGGCCAGGTTATCCAAGTAGGAGATTACAAAATGCCCTTTAAGCCCCGGCCCCCTTCTCTGCACCAGTTCGCCAGCATTCAGTGGTGGTTGCTCGCCATATAGTTTATAGATTTCACAGTTATTTCCTACAGTGTGAAATTTCATTGATGTCAGTAAGTAGCACGTAAGATGATGCCGGCACAATGTTCTTTTCTGTATCTCTCTTTCGTGGGTTGGATGTTTCTCCCTTTGCTGCAAGGGTTGCTGGTCTTCATGATGCTAGAGAAGATAAGGGAGCACTGGCAAGCATGTTCTACGGCAAGCAAAGAGTGATAAAAGGTTGTACTTTTTTCTTGTAACCAGACACATGTGGGAGGAATAGAGACTGGGACCCTTCCAACTCCCTGGCCGCACCTCTGTGGCAGGAATAGCTTTAGCAAATACCCTGGTAGACCTACAGCCCCAGGTTAAGAGGGGTTTCCATTCACCCATGACAGGGTTAGTCATCTGACCCTGTCACAGAATATACGACAGGCTGTCATATGTATACAGTGAAATTACTTCTGAGGGACCAGATGTACATATTCCTTTAGGGACATGCTTCACCCTGATATATGCTGCAAGGGATTCCATCACCAGGGCAAAAAGAAGCAAAGAGAATAGGCACCCTTGACGAGTCCCATGTTCCAATGGCAACAGGGTACAAAGAACAATGTCAGTAAGCACCAGAGCTGTCGGTACTGACAATGACAGCAGTTGCACAAAACATCAAAAATATGGGCCTATGTTACATTGCTTAGGTACTGCTAAGTGAACTAAGATACCAAATCAAATGCTTTCTGTGCATTCAATGTGGCAACCAGAGCCTGGGCCGTTGGGTCTATCTGAGATAGTAAGCAAAACAAATTGAGAACATTTAACGCCATTTATCTGTGTGAGGTGAATCCAACCTGGTCTGGATGTATGAGGGGCAGCATATTTGGCAGTAGCGTTTAAGCATGTATTTTAGCAGAAATGTTTTCATTTATATTTATGAATGATAGTGGGCAATGAAAGCCACATAACCTGGGATGATTGTTGGATTTAAGTAATGTTGTGATTAATTAATTCGAGAGGGTCTCTGGGAGTCAGTCATTTTCGAGGAATTCTTGCCATAGTTTCAATAAAAATATGAGCGGACATTACCTTGAACTCTGTTGTGATGGCTTGATTCCTTTACCTTATAGAGTGTAAGGGTCAGCAAACCACAAGGACATCATCCTGGTGACCTCACAGTAGGATAATGCAGGAGGGAGCTAGGAAAAAGTGATTGGTTGAGTTCAAGCGATGAGGTGAAGCTGGTATATCTGGGTATTTTAACCCTGTGATTTGAAAAAAAGTTCAATAACATATTCTGCTCCAAACCTTACAAGCATGTAGGCACTTTACAACATTGGCAACAAGCTGCAATACCCCCAGCATTGTTCACGCTTACTTCTACAAACAAAGCAGGAGGCTTTCTTGTAGAGATTTTGGTGAGCCCTTGTTTCGCTGTGTCAGCAGAGGCGGTGCGCAAGGCATGCCCTTGTGAATTTGGTGACGGGGAGTGCATGAGGACAAGGCATCAATCAACGGGGGGTGTTCACTCGTAAGCAGCAGTTCTCATACGTACAAGCATTCATCATTACCTCCACTTCACTCTTCCTCGTACCAGTACTTACCTCTGAGGCCCCACCTCTGCTCCAGGAACCCTTCCTCAGTTTCGTTTTCTTTTTTTTGTTTTACAATTTTATTTTAAATCGGTTGCATAAGTGGAGACAACGCATGAGTACAAAGCATACAAAATACCATGACACAGAAGCTGTTTATGATTGAGTGGTCCCTCCCTGTAACGCCTCCTCTCTCTCTCTCTTTCTCTCTCTCTCCCTCTCTCTCTTATTCTCTCCATCAGTTAGTTCACACATTCCTCTGGTCCAGCAGTTCGAGGTCATTCAATTCTAGTTCGGCGTTGTCTTGTAGGGCCAATCGAGCGGATCGAGGTTTGAGTCTGCGCTGGAAAATTCTGGTCATACTCTATAATCGGGGCCCAAATGTCAGTGAACTTGTGCAGGAGGCCTGCTTTGGTTGCTGTGATCTTCTCTGCCACTAAAATGTCCCTATTTTTCATCCACCATAGAGTCATTGAAGGGCCCTCTGAGTCCTTCAAAGTGCGGGCAATCGTGATCCTCCCCGCTAGTAAAAGTTGTGTAAGGAGATTGGAGGTTTTCCCTGTTCTTGGGTAGATTACTTCCGGCTCCCTGGAAATTTGAGTAATACTTTCTATGGCAGAGATGCAGTGATTCCAGAAGGTTTGCACAACGGGGCAGGT
Source organism: Ambystoma mexicanum (assembly GCF_040938575.1). Taxonomy (NCBI): domain Eukaryota; kingdom Metazoa; phylum Chordata; class Amphibia; order Caudata; family Ambystomatidae; genus Ambystoma; species Ambystoma mexicanum. Next base: position 1,264,056,055 of record NC_090937.1, on the reverse strand, counting down.
CCACCACATATACAAGTACAAGCCAAGCTGTCCACATTTGTACCATCAATGAGGGATGAGAGATTTTTGGAACGGGTGAAGGCATACTGGGGAATAGTACCAGCGGAGGAGTAGTTTATAGGCGCATTCTCGGTTTGTGATGCAGAATGAGGAGGAATGTGCTCTGGTCCATATGTCGACCCAGGTTTGGTCCTCCAGTGGCGCCCTAGGTCAGTTTCCCACAGTGCCATATATGGGGGCCTAAAAGAAAGCACATCATCTTGTAATAGTTTGTAGAGGCTAAAAATCCTACCTCTTGCTGGTATCCCCTGCAAAGTAAGATCAAGGGGGCTGAGATTTCATGTGGCTCCCTGTCGGACTGGGGGTGAGTACACCAATGCCGCAATTTAGAGTAAGAGAATCTGTCCATTTTGGCCAGTTGAAAGGTCGATTAACTGTTTTCAAAAGTGCGGGGTTGGCCATTTTCAAACAGTTGCCCCAGAAATTCTAGTCCTCCTTTGGCCCAGTTTCTAAAATTCCAGGGATAAGACCAGGGAGAAAAGGCTGGATTGGGAAAGATCGGGGTGTTTGGGCCCAGGCCACGTGCGACTCCCTTGGACTTTACCACCCAATCCCAACTTAAATTGTTTTTGGAGGTATAATACCTCCTAGTTACCCACAAGCCTCAGTTCTAATTTTCCTGCCCTCTGGCCAGGACTGTTTCGGGTGCGGGGCACCTCAGAGCTCTGGTTGAGGGCCCCCTGGAGGATCCCTTGACAGGGCATCGGATCCCCTCCAGTGGGGCACGCTCCTGTTATTTGCCCCCGTGGGACTCAGGAGCCGGTTGAGCACGGAGGCTCTTCTCTGGATCTTTACAGGGCTTTGGGGATTGCAGGGGGCAGCCTTTGATGTCAGCCACCGGACGTCGGGCAAGGACGCGTCGGTAAGTTGCCATGGTGATGGTAGGCTGCCGCTCTGTGTCCAGGCGGGGGCTGGGCGGACCAGCGTGGTGTGGCAGCCGCCTCGTTTGGTAGCGGTGTGGCTGCCTGCTGTGCACTCCAGGCTTTACTGCAGGTTGACAGTGCCTGTTCTTGGGGTTTTGGCTCTGCCGGTCATGGGATGGCATTTTGTTTGTTTTCAACACCATTGGTGCTTCCCCGGCCTGCCTCTGGATTCGCCAGATGTTGCTGTCGGCTTCCATGGTCATCGCTAAGGGCACAGTCTGGTGATTGGCTCTTGATTTTCGCGCTCCATACATTAGGGCTGGTCGCTGGCCTCAGTGGTCCCTGTGCTTTTGCTACTGGGACTATGGGGAAACATACTGCTAAGCGTGTGCACCTGGAGTCCTCTGCTTCTTCCTGTGTCTGTGTCCCTGGAGCAGCCTAGGTAGAAACGTGCTGCTAAGAAGGGAAAGACTCTGCATTTTCTGTATCCGAGAAGGACCTTAAGGACTTGCTCAAGCAGGCTATTCATCAGCATGGTGGTGGGAGGAGGCGCAGGTAAGCCTCTCCTTCCTTTTCTTCATACACTTCTTCCCTTTCTTCTGATGCGGATGCTGAAGGAAAGTACCTGGACAGGGAAGATATGGATGCTGTCTTGGCACAGGTGTGGGACGATATGGGTTTTTCTGAGCCCTTGGTCCAGGGCGACTGTGCGTATCCCACTATTAGGCAATACAAACATACGCCCAAGATAGGTTTGTCCCCGATTGCGGACATTCGCAGAAAGATCCTTAAATAGTTGAAGGATCCGGAAAGGATTGCCATGCCCCAGTTTATGGCGAAGCTCTATCCGTTGAAAGGTAGTGTGGCTTTTCTTTCAGACTCTGTGGAGGTGAATGATATTCTCACCAGTCTGGTGGGTCAGTCTTCCATGTCGGCAGAGGAGACAGCGGTCTGTGACACAGTGGATCGCAAAGTCAATTCAGGCCTCAACAAGGTGCACTCTGGGGCTCATCTGGCCGTGAGCCCTAGATCCTTAATATCTACGGATCCTACACGTGCAGACGGTGCTGCATGGTTTTAAGAAGCTGCAACAGGCTGTGGAGGATGGCTCTGAGGTGCGCCACTCCTCTCTGGTATGCAGTGGAAGTGGAGTTGTTATCGGACCAGGCCCATGATGGAGGGCATGGCTCGCCCATGGCTTTGATGCCGTTATTTCAGCTCAGAGGCATGTTCATATTCGGAATTGGAAGACGGAGGGTTTAATTTATTTTATTTTATTTTGTTCATTTGATACACGCCCAGGCCCTGGGGTATCCCGGCGTGGTTACAGACAGCTTTAACATTGATTATACATAGCGAAAGAATATAGACATTAAAGACAGGATCATACATTACATTACAGAATAATATTTACAGTTCAACAGGTAAGCAATCTATTTGTGTTGGTTTAAATTACCATAATACTAATATTGGTTAAACAGCCAGGTTTTTAGCTGTTTTTTGAAGCAGGGGAGTGATAGCTCTTTTTTGATGTTGATGGGGAGGGAGTTCCAGTGTTTGGGGGCCAGGACATAGAAGCTACTGCCCCCCGCCTTGCTATTTTTGTAGCGGGATAATACTAGAGATTGATTGTCATTGGATCTCAGTATTTTGGTGGAGTCTTTTTTCTGTAGGGCGTTATTGAGGTAGATGGGGGCTTTATTGGCCAGGCATTTGTGCGCGATGCAGAGTGTTTTAAAGTTAATTCTGGCTTTGATGGATAACCAGTGAGCATCTTTTCTGATCTTGGATATGTGAACAAACTTTTTTATCCCTAGGGCTGCTCTTTGAACTTTATTTTGCCTGAGTTGCAATTTGCTGAGATTGGTATTGGATATCCCTAGTAGTAATACGTTGCAATAATCCAGCTTGGATAATACCAGGGCCCTAGCCAGTGCAAGGCAGTTGGTGGGAGACAGAAATTGTCGGCTTAGTGCGAATAGTTTGGAGGTGTAGGCCATGGAAGATGAGAGCGTGCTAATATGGTTAGTCAGTTCTGTTTTCTCATCGTCATCGTTGAGGCAGAGACTGTTCACCGCCATCCAACCATCCAATTTTGGATGATGACGTATGTTTTATTAATGCTAAGTGTGTCTTGGTCATAATTCCCTGAGATGGGTATGAGGCTCTGGGTGTCATCTGCAAAATTAGTGTAGATGACACCCATATCGTCTAATGCAAAGAAGAGGAGCTTTGTGCAGGCATTGTAGAGAGTAGAGGCATGATCCTTGGGGTACTCCGATAGGGACTGGGATAGGATCAGCCGCTTCTTTACCTATGGCAACTCTGGAGGTGCGTTCAGCTAGAAAGGATTTCACCCACATAGTGGCTTCAGTCGAGAAGTTGAAATCGTTGGCTAGTGATGTACACAGTTTGTTGTGGTCTGTGTTAGGCAGAAACCTGTGCAGTTCCCTTAGGGACCACTGCAAAAGATTTAGGACTACAGGTGGTTGGCAGTAACCCCAATTGGTAGCAGTCTGTACCAGCCGGATTTACCTGGTAGCTGTGGCTGAGCAGTCAGACCTCTCTCAAGATGAGTTAGGCAGTATATAGAGTATACACAATAGGTACAGAGATACAGTAGACCAAGCAAACACTGACCAGAGCTTTGGTGTAAAAGTATATAATTATTTATTTAAGGACACACTTGTAAATTACACTAGCACAAAAAGAGGTAAGTAATTTCAACACACAGTCACTATTATATATATACAACCCTGATTACTTATTAGACAAGTCTTAATGAGAAACACCAGTTATTTTCAGACAGAGGTGAACGCTTAACATAAGATGGCACTCTAATAAATTATGAAAAAGGGAGGGAAAAGGCAAAGTTATGAAAGCACACAAATTTCAATACTTTTCAAAGAACCACAGTGAGGCAAGTTAGGCAAAGTCTACTGGAGAGCAAGGAAGTTCAAATGCCAGGCCCACTCTTAGAGAGAACAAGCGAAATGTGTCCAGGATCACACAGTGGGGCTATGCCCAAAGAGTCTTTGTAGATAATTCATAAAAGATTGAGATCAAGTCAGGAAAAGTTAGTTAACAGGCCCCAGGCTAACCCAGGTCAGAAAGTCAAGGATTTACTGTCACCCCGAACGATCTGTCGCAAGGGAAGCCAGGCGGGACACAGTACCTGAAAATGGGAAGAACGCTCCAGCGGGGGCAGTTGTTCCTGGCAGCGGGTGCAAGCCGGTGTTTCGTCCAGAGGAAGAGGAGGTCTCGACGTGGAGGAAAGCTGAAGGTCGTTGCACTGTCAGGGAAGAAACCAGCCGCGGAGTTTCCCGGTTACAAGGTATTACCCTTTTCTTCGCGGTAGTGGTAAACCGTGGTTGCCGGGGTGCCTGGCACGGGCAAGGCGGCCACGAGATTGTCCAGGAAGGCGAAAAGACAGGCAAACTGGTTATCCCCACCAGTCAAAGGAAGAAGACTCTCCAGGTTGGAGATCTCCTCTGTCGTCGGGAAAAGTGGTGAGACGGTGGTGTCGTCGTTGCAGGTCGGCTCGGCTTCTCCCTCCTCGGATTCTTTAGGTCCTGTGGCGACTTCTGAAGTTCCAGTCCCCAAAGCCCTGCTTTTATGCAGAAAACACCCATTCATTCAGTCTAGCTGTCACTCAAAACATGCTAAGTGGTGAGCTGGGCGGCTCACCACTTGGGCCAATCACACAAGAGTGCGACTTGAGTTGCCGAGGCAACTCAGTCCAGGGTGCCTAAACCCGCTCCCACACCCCCTGTGGTACCCAGACAGAGTGGCACCACTTTTCGAGGCTTCCGTGGAGAAGCCCGCCAAAAAGTGGAACAAAGGGCTTGCCTTGGGTTGGAGTCACAGAAGCGAACACAAACGCCATTTTGGAACCAAGTTTCGGCAAAAAATACCAACCGGTGAATTTATATTAATTTAATAAACCGGCGGTATGATCGAGGCTATTTTAAAAAGTGGTAGCCTCGAACAATGGGAAAATCCCATAGGAATATATTTGCGGTCGAATATAAAAAGTAGTATCCACTGCCACCAGCCAAATCTCGGTCGGGGGTGACTGGACAGTGCCCCCTCGAACAACAGACCCTGGGGCAATCGAATTGCCCCGACCAGTACGTCCACAATATGATGGTTTTTACTAGTTCTGTTCACAATTTAAGACTAGTAAAGCCAATGGTTACTTTACATGCCCTGGGAGACAGTAGTCAGTCCCAGGGTATGGAGTCTATGTTTGGGGGTCGCTACGACACCCCTGGGTTACGGCACGGAGGGTGCTGTGTAACCCACATATCAAAAACACATGAAGCCCTATGGGGTAAAGGACCCCATAGCCCATAAAACACATACAAAGTCAAAGGAACACCTCAAATCATGTCTAAGAGTGGGAGGAAAAGAGTCTCACTCTTAGCAGGAGAAAAAAATAAACCCCAAAAATCCAGCAAAGCTGCTGGGGGACTCACTAGGTTTGGGAAATTAGCCTTAGCAGAGAATTCTCCCTAACAGTCTACAAGGTCAAATGCTGCGGGAAGGTCTAACAGCAAAAGAATGCAGAGTTTCCCTGACTCTCTGATGGTATCCATTTGATTTTTTAGATCCAGGAGGGCTGTTTCCGTACTATGGTTAGGAATGAAGCCCGACTGTCTGTTTCCGAGGAGCTGGTTCTGTTTGAGGTGTGCTTGGATTTGTGTGTAAGCTATTTTATCGATGATTTTGAGTAAGAATGGTACTGTGGTTATAGGGTGATAGTTAGTAGGTATTGTGGGTCTAGTGTAGTTTTTTTTAGAAGTGGGTTGACCCAGGTTTCTTTGATGCTAGCTGGGACTGTGTTTGTGTTTTGGTGATGGTAGGGGTGAGGGTGGATTCACATGCTTTGACTAGTTTAGCTGGGACATTATCACCTTTACAGTTAGAGGCTTTTAACTTAGAAATGGTATCGACCACTAGGCCTTCGGTGACTGTGGTGAAATGGAATTGGGAGTTGGCGTTTTCCTTGGGGATAGTAATGGGGTTGGAATTTAAGGCTTTTTGCTAGTTATTTTATTTTGGAGGAGAGCAATTTTAGATGCAAATGCATCTTGTATGGTAGTGCACCATTCTTTGCTCGAGTTGGTCGGGGATTTGACTGGGGTGGGATTTTCTAATTCTCTAAGGATCGAGAATAGTTCTTTGGAATCTGATGGAGCATTACTGATCCTTGTGTTATAGGCATTGGCTTTGTGGGAGATGATAGCTGATTTATAGGCTTTGTTGGCGTCCTTGAGCGCCTTGGCGGTTTCAATGGTAGGATGTTTGAAATGGGAGTGTTCAATGGCACGCTTGCTTCTTCTTAGCAAAGCTAATTCTTTGTTGAACCAGAAGTGGGACTTTTGGTCGCCACGTCGTGTTCTGGTTGTTATTGGTGCTACTTCGTCGATTGTGAGAGTAAGGCATTTATGGCAGTAGTCAGCAATGGTATTAGGGTCCTTACTGAGGACTAGGTTACCTTCTAATGTTTTGTTGAGGATGGGGGAAAAGTTCTCAACAGTGAGCTTGTGGGAGTTTGGTGAAGCCAGGATTCAGTGATTTCTAGTAGGTCTAAGTTTTGTTCCATGATTAAGTCATGAATATCGATGGCATGGGCTCCTAATGATCGGGCGTTGATGAGGGCGCCTTTAAGGATGGTGGGTGTCTTTGGTTCGATAGGGGTGGCAATCTTGGTTGTCTAGGCAGTAGAAGATCTTTTATTGGTCAAGGCGGGCGGAGGCGTGTAGTTTTTCTTTTTGCCTGAGGCCGTTGGTCTTGGCTGGTTTGGGTGTCACGAATGATGAGGTGTGGTGTCGGGTGAGTGCTTTGGTATGAGATCGAAGGCGAAGATTCCTTTCATCGCTAATGACAGGGTAGGTTTTAGGAATTGCTGTGGTCTTGGTAGTGACAGTGTTGTCTACTATAAGGTCAGTGCGAGAGGGCTCTGTAGTAGGGATCCTAGTGGGTAGATTAGGGCTGTGGTCGTATTCTGGGCTGGCTGAAAATGGAGAAGTGGGTGGGAGGAATGGCGTCGGACAAGGCATGGGCCAATGTCTGGGGCATGCCAGTCTGGATAGGCCATTTCTAGATACTAGGAAGTGACTTCCTGTGCACAGAGTGTTCTCTTGGATCAGGCAGAAAGTGAGCATTGTGATAAGTAGCCAGGCTAGCATATCTATGTCCGGGATGGAGTGGGGCTAGTGGGAAGGGTGTGCAATGCTGGGTTTAGCAGGCATTGGCCTAGGTACAACATTCAGTGCAGCGTACAAAAATCAAATGCAAAGTGTGGTAGGCGTGGGGATAAATACAGGATGCAGAGCACAATTTTAGCAAGCCTGAGTTTAGAATCACGACCCAGATGCTGTAAGCAAGAATGCTAAGATGCTAAGTACTAGCGACAGCATACAGTTTAGCAGACATAGAGCTAGGTGCAAAGTCTCCAATGCTAAAAACGACCATCAAGTACAGTGTGGCAGTCATGGTGGTGTATGTACAATTTAGCAATCCTCTGGTTCGTTGTACAAATACAAATACCAAATGCAGTCATCAACGTACAGCAATACACGCATAGGGCTAGGTGCACAAGTCGGTGCACAGTTAATACGTTAATGCATCAGTGTTAGTTGTTCAGGGTTAACAAACGGTTTCTTCGGCTGGCTGTTGACGGAGGCATACGATATGGTAGCATAGGTTGCAAGCTAGGTCGTAGCGCAAGTGAGATGAAGGCAGCAGTGGGGTAAAGTGCACCGGAACAGTGGATGGTAGTGGGTCGGGGCCAAGGTTCTGGGTGGTCCTGTTGAGTCAGGTATAATGCTCACGAAGGTATGCAGATATAAGCGTAAAGCAGGAGGGTAGCCAACATAGGTTAGGAAATACAGACAGAAAGTACTTACATAGGAATGCAAGCAGTTGCGGCGGGCGCCAGCGGACAGGCACAGGCAGGCCCTTAGTCGCGGCCCCTTGTCGGCGCGGCCTCCGCCTGACGGTCGTGCCTGCAGCAGGAAGTAGTTGGGAACAGCCAATCAACGGCTGCGACGAACGAAGAGGCATTACTGGAGGAAGGGCTACGATGAGCCCTGAGCCGCCACAGAACAGTTCACAAAAGATGGTGGCCCTTAAACTTCCCTTTGAGGTGACTAAGCTTTTTGGTGACTCATTGGAGGACAAAGGGCACAAGGTTTTCCGTGCCGACAAACATGCAGACAAGCTGAGGCAGAAGCCTCCCTCTGCGATCAAAATATCGTCTTCCAGGTCGGGTCCTGCCTATTCTGAATTTAAAAACCACTCCTTTTCGGAAACCTGCAAAGGGGCACAGGGGTGGTGTGCTCCTCCATGCACCACTTGACCTTCAGGCACGGTGCAGAAGCCCTGACGGTTCAGGCATGCCTGTGAGCAGTCGTCTCCAGCTGTTTTTTCCTGTGTGGACCCAGTGGTGCTCTGACTCTTGGGCTCTCTGCACAGTCACGGATGGTTATAAGGTGGACTTCCTGTCTCCCCCAGTTCAGCCTCTCTTGGTCAGGACTTCTCTTCCTCACAACCAGCCCAAGAAGTCAGCAATGTCTGCAGCCCTATCAGAGATATTGCTGAAGAACGCTATCGAGCCAGTCCCTCGGGGTCAACAAGGTCAGGGGTTTTACTCCAGGGTTTTTCTGGTTCTGAAACCATCTTGGAAGTACCGCCTGATCCTCGATCTCAAGCACCTGAACTGTTTTGTGAAGAAAGAAAGGTTCAAGATGGAGACTCTGCAAAACATTCTCCTTCTGGTTCGGTTAGCGTCCCTAGATTTCCAGGACGCTTATTACCATGTGAGTCTGCTCCTTGGATCTGGGATTGGCTGTGGGAAATCAGCATTTTCAGTTCTGGATCCTCTCTTTTGGGTTGCGTACAACCTCCAGGGTGTTCACCAAGTTGGTGGCTCCCCTGCTGGCTCATCTCCACCTGCTGGGTGTTGAGCTCATCCCCCATCTGGATGACTGGCTAGTCAAGGCAGCCCCTACGGGGTATGGTCCTGGTGTATCTACATCTGGTCTTCCAGGCTCTGCAAGTCTGGGGGTTTATGATCAACTGGAAAAAGGATTTCATTGGGGCCCAGTTTTGCACCAGGGTGGGTAATGTCTTCTTGCCTCTCGAAAGGGTCTGGCGGCTTCATTCTGTTCTTATCAGGGTTCTGCGGCAGCCGAAGGTCCCAGCTCGCCTGTTGCTTACTCTGCAGGGGCACATGGCCTCCTGTGTTTTCCTGGTACCGTGGGCCTGTCTCCATCTGCGTCCCCTGGTCTACCTTCTGGCCCGCTGGCTCCCGGCTTCTCAGGCATGCAAAGTCACTGTCCCGATCTCTCATACTCTGAAGGTGGATCTACAGTAGTGGTTGCAGGGACGCAATCTCTGGGTGGGTGTGGCCCTGGTTCGGCCCATGAGGGCCACTTTTACTACCGATGACAGCAAGCAGGGGTACAATGCCACTCTGGGTGCCCATCGGCACAGGGGTTGTGGGCTCCAGAGGAGCTTCATCGCTCTTCCAACTGGAAGGAATTGTTTGCCATTCACTGAACCCTGTTTTTCAGGGATCCCCTGGAGGGTTGTGCAGTGGTGGTCATGACAGACAACATGACAGCCTTGGCTTATGTAAACGGGCAAGGGGGCCCGGATCACTACATGAATGCCTTGGCCTCTCAGATAGCTGCCTCATGGTAGAAACATCTGGTGTCTCTGGAGGCCACACCTCAGGGGAGTGGACAACATTCAGGTGGATCGCCTCAGCAGAAATGTCCCCTCATCCCTGCACCTGGTACTATTGGACAGGGTTCTTGCAGAGATCTGCAGAAGGTTTGGGGTCTGAATCTGGATCTCTCTGCCTCGCAGACCTCAGCGAAGGTTCCCCTCTTTTGCTCCTGGTTTCTGATAGTGGGCACCTGGAGGGTGGATGTCCTGAATCTGGTGTGGCCTTGCGGCCTCCTTTATCCCTTTCGCCCTCTTCTTCTTTTTCCCCAGGTGCTGCTGTGGAGCAGGGGTTGTGGGGCGAAAGTTCTATTGGCAACTCATTTCTGGCCTCAATGGTGTTGTTTCCCTTCCCTTCTGGAGCTCCGGTGTCAGGAGCCGTGGTTGCTTCCAAAGTTTTCTTGCCCTCTGCAGGCGATTCTGGGTTGCAAGGTCCGGCTGAATCAATTAGCAGTTTGGATCTTGCACAGCCTCGGTTGACTTCTCAGGGTGGCTGATTCTATACATCGGACTAGACGTCCTTCTACCTTGAAGATGTATGACAGACACTGGGGGCATTTTCTAGATTGGTGTGGGGGGTCTGGGGTCCTCCCCCTTCAATGTGGGCTGCCTTCTGTTCTCCGGTTTCTCAAGGGGGACTCTGAGGGCCGTCTGGAGAGGGATGCTTTGGTGGAGACATTTCTTAGCGTCTTTCTGCTTCTCCTCCCTGTGCCTATGGGCTTTCTCCGTGGGATCTTCCTCTGGTTTTGCAGTTCCTCCAGGGTCCTCCTTTTGAACCCATTGCAGACATCGACATCCAGCACCTCACTCTCAGGATGGATTTCCTTATTCCTATACATATGCCCCATGTATGGGGGATGTGGGGGCTTTGTTGTGTCGCCCTCCTTTTCTGAAGGTGTTCCCTCATTCTATTGTTTTGCACTATGACCCCAGGTTTCTAGCTAGGGTGTGGCCTCATTTTCACACATCCCAGGATTTGGTTCTCCTGGCTTTTTTCCAGAATCCCCAGACTCCTGATGGGGTGGCTTGGCAAGCCATGATGTTCGGTAGGCTGTTCTACAATACCTTTCTCGGACAGAGCAGTTCTGTCATGCCAATAGCCTGCTTGTTCCGTTTGGCACTGCTGGGTAGAAGGCCTCAGTGGTGTCCATCAGCCGTTGGATCCAGGCTGTCTTCTCCATGGTTTAGGTCTCTGCTGGGTCGTCTGTGCTTGACCATGTCCAGGGTCGTTCCACAAGGGGGATGGCGGCTTCCTGGGCAGATGCCCAAGGCGTGTCTCTGCAGGAGATTTGTAGGGCTGCTACCTGGGCAGACCACAGCACGTTTACCAACCATTACAGGCTGAACGTTTTTCACCCCCAGGATGGCTCCTTTGGGGTTGGGCTTTTGTCTGTTGGCATGTGATTATTCTGGGGGATTAAAGTGGTGTTTTGTGTTGCTGCATTTCTGTCTCTTTATGTCTCACTGAGACCTCTTCCCGTTGACTATGCGTTGGTATACCTCAGAGATCAGTACTGGGACGTGGAAGAGGGACGTGGAGGTAATGGTACAATTACTTAGTGTAATTTCCATTACTCTTAGTCCTATTCCTCCTCGTCACAGTACTGACAACCCTGCTCCCCCTCCCTGCAGGGAGGGTCCCATGCTCCGGCTTGGCTATTAGGAACTGGGGGTTTTGGATAAGTAGGAGGTATTATACCTATTAAAAAAAAGAAAGTGAAGAAGGGTTCCTGGAGCAGAGGCAGGCCTCAGAAGAAAGTACTGTGATAAGGAAGGATAGGAACATTACCAGTAAATAATTATGCTTTGGCCAAAGTGAGATAACATGCACACCAGGTGCCGGCCTTTGATCGCAGCCTTGAAGGGCACATTCCTCTTGGGTGAGAGACACATCTATGCAACACTTTCAAGAACAATGAATAAGCTGTGTGGCGGCCCGGGCTTGACTGAAGTTTTCTGTAACCTCGTGAATTTGGGCATAGTGCATCTACTGCTGCATTTACCCCACAAGCCTTCTCTACTATCTAGGACTATTAATATCTACGCAAATAGCCATGCCTCCCGCACCTTGGGCCACACCATATATACACTATAATTGATGATATTAGCAAAGGGTCCTGCTGGACGGCGTCCCTTTCACTGTCCCTTTCACTGTCCCTCCCCCCTGGCTCATCACAGTGCTTCGAATGCATCTCGCCTTACTTTAAAGGGCCTAGTATTGCTTAGTATTTAGTTCATAATATTCAGGAACATGAAGTAGTTGGATTAAAGTAAAGAAACTGCATTCACTATTTGAACTTCCCTGTTGTTAGTCCATAATCTTCTGTGCATTACCAAGACCCAGCTGCGAAATAACCCTTTTCTATGAGCTATTTTAATGATCCCAAAAGCCTGATATGATAGGATAAAAACTTCAGTCACATGTGATATGGAATTAGCGAGTGAATCCTTCCTTTTCAGCAAATCAGTAATATTATTAGCATTGTACAGCAAAGTTTATGAGGACTAAGGGATCTCATGGAAGCAATTGTGCCTCACGAGAAACAAAAAATAAAGTACAGTCCTTGCGTGTTCCCAGATTGCTTCATTACAGGTTTATGAAGCATAAGTGATGAGCTGGTTCTGCGTCAGTACCAATTTTAGAGGGTGTAGAGAAGACCATGATCTCAATGCGATATAACCGCTGACAATACCTAAAAATATGGGATGGAGATGTTTTTTCACTTCATGGAGTCTGACTACATCCCTCAGATTAAGAAAACTTTGGGAGTGGCTTGGCACCGTGATTAATGGCCAACTGATTACCCATCTCCCACCCATACATCTATGAGGCTGAACCATAGGCACTTTCATTTTCCATAAATGCAGTCAGAAATGTAACAGGATCGCTTTTCAACTGTAGGTGCTGCTAACTCGTAAAGAATGTTGCTGTTTTTGCTTCACAGCTAGCTGTGACTTGCCTGAAGCAGGAGAGAGGCGTCACTTGGATGCTGCCGACATTCGTAACCAGAGGAGTTGGTGTCGCACAACTTTAACATCCGTTTCTGCATCCACAGAGGCCTTTCAGTGTGCCACCTAATGGTCATACCGAATTTTACATTTAATTTAAAGTAAGCTTTTCTTCCTCAACAAATTTCTGTTAATGTTAATGTTTAAGAGCACTTGTACCATGGTTTGGCGCCAGTATCGTAATGAGGGCCAGGGGTGCTTATGTCAAAGGATTAGCGAGATTTAGCATCGCTATGGTTTGACTTCTACAAGGCAAATATTGCCTTATTCTTTCAGACATTGCACCAAAGACATTTCTAACTAAATAAAAGTGGAACACATTTCCCTCAATGAAGAACAGAATATATCCCATAGGTAATATTATTATATCAATTGCATACATACTAAGGGCGTGTATATATCAATAGACTGCCTTCTGTTTAACAGTACTTGTCCATAAATATGCATAACTTGAACTATTACAGATAGCGTCCATATTTAAATACTGCAGATGCAGAAAACCGAGTACAATGCAAAGTGAAATATAGTGGCATTACTGCACACGATATAAACGTGTATATCTCATGTGGACCGTAGTTGACATCTCATGTTGCACACTCATTTAATTTAAGAGGTCACAAAGAAAGATCTATACACTTCTTGCCCATATGGGCAAGAGTAGCTAACTAATACGAATCAAAGTTAAGAGTCAATGAACAGCATCTGTTTAAAATCCGAAAATGTAGGTTCTCCATTTCTCTTTAGTTGTAATGTTGAGACACAGAAATGTCAGTTCTACATTAGATATTTAACTCGCAAAGGATTAACACAGTTTCTGAAAAATCACCCGGGTGTCTTTAGGGGCAAAACATTTCTCAGCATCATTTCAAATGAACAAAGAGGAATGCTTCTCAAATAAAACCCAAGCAGAAGATTAAAAAAAAAAAAAAAAAAAAAAGAGCACTAGTACCATGCACTATACCATCGGAGTGGTCCCCTGGCACTGTGGCGGATCTGAAAAGGAAAGTGTGGAGGAGGTTAGTAGGGTAAAGCAGGAATAGGTTGAGTGAAAGTTGTGATGTCCTGTTGACAGCATCAATTCGGTTTGCACTGTTCGCGGAGCTTACAATTCCCATGTTCTGTTGTGCGTGGTTATGTGTTTGTTTGTTGTTGCATTGTGGTGAGGTGCGTGTGGATTGCTGTGCAGAGATGTGGTTGTGTATTTTTGCATTAGGGAAGCAAATGCAGAAATTGAGGTTTTAGAGTTGGGTTAGTGGGGATTTCCTTACCTCGTTGCTTTGGACATCTGTGCTCATCATCTCTGTCAGTCCTGTGTGTTGGACATATGTGGCATTTTAATCGACATGTTCTTCATAGGTTGGTGGCTTTTCTCTGTAGCTTTCTAGCGGTTTGTGGGCATAAGAAGTTGTGATGCCCCCCCCCCTGCACTCCTCGGCTAGAGATGAACAAATAAGGGGTTTTGGGTGCCTCCCTGGGTTTCTTGTGCTGGATACCTATCTTCTGGGGAACGGGTGCCCTGACGCGTTTTGGGTTGCTAGTATTGGTCAATTCCCCCATCCTCCCATCTGTAGCTCGGGGTCCTGTTTCCAGGGTATTGATTTGAGTGGGGTATTGTATGGAGTGGTTCTTTCTTTGGCCTTTTCCCTGGCTTGTTCTTTCAATCTAAGTTTGTTGAGGTGTGCTCTATTTCTGCATTGTATAGTATTTCACCTTTACCAGATATTATGGTAATTCCATCCTGACATCAAGAAGCAAGTACGTTGGTAGTACATTTTCACAGCCTCTCACGCATTTTGTGTTACTGCATAACTACATTTTCTGCAATTTAGCTGTGGAAATGGCCTCTCAAAGGGGTGCTCATAAAGGCCCTGTGGGGAAAAGAAATTCCAGGCTCTGTCCCATCAGCCACACTCAAGAGGCCTAAGAGTGACACCCCAGCCCCATCTTGCCTCCTCCGACCCCAGCATGGAAGTGATTTTACAGGAGCTAAGAAGTTTACCAACCATAAACTCAAGCCGTTAAGTGAAAGATGGTCTACATTTGAAGTGAGGATGGGGGGGTTGAGAACAGAATCAGTATGGTGGAGGATATATCACCTGGAGTGGCGCATCTAGAGAAGGACATGAAGGACCTGCAGAAACACAAAGAAGTTCTCAAAAACAGGGGCTGGCATAACAACCTGCGCATTTCTGGTCTACCAGAGGGCTCTGAAGGGGATGAAGCTACACTCTTCCTAAAAACATGTTACCTACTCTCCTTAATCTTCAACCAGCCACTGTATTGAATATTCAGATGGTGCATCGAATTGGTGTTAAGGAATTTTCTTGCCATTCTCGCTCTACTTCGCAGACTCATTTTTCTTCTGCTGGAATATATACAATTGCAACTAATTGTCTTTGAAGGGAAATAAAATCTACATTTCTCAAGTTGTGTCAAAGAAAATGGCACAATGCGGGAAATGATTGTTGACCTACCATCCGGTATTGAAACAACTGAACGTCAGATACGGCCTTCTACATTCATGTGGATTTAAAGTGACTGAATGGAAGAACATTGGGTTTTGATGATCCAGATGATCTTAAATCATTAATCAGATCTCTTAAAATAGAAATTTTGGATACATCCTTACCACCAACTACCCAACAACTGCCATCATCCAAAATCCTTCTTCAATTGCATGTGCCCTCTAATGAAATGTTTGCAGGTGTCATGGTTCTCCTAATGTTATTATTTTGCTAACGGTCAGTGGCGATGGTCAGGAGCCTGCTCTGTTTTGGGCCTTTTTGGGTCCATTAGGTGCCACCCAGTCCTATGATTGTTTTTTTTTTCATTCTGTAAACTTGGCAACACTTATGATTTATCACTTTTTTGATGCAGCTATTTTTAATACAGCATATAATCTGGCCTTTTTAATGCTTGTGTCTTTATGTCAAACTTTGCAGTATCCCTGTCCTAATGTTATTATTTTGCTAACCGTCAGTGGCGATGGTCAGGAGTCTGCTCTCTCTTGGGCCTTTTTGGGTCCATTAGGTGCCACCTAGTCCTATGATCGTTTTTTTTATCATTCTGTAAACTTGGCAACACTTATGATTTTTCACTTTTTTGACGCAGCTATTTTTAATACAGCATATAATCTGGCCTTTTTAATGCTTGTGTCTTTATGTCAAACTTTGCAGTATCCCTGTCCTAATGTTATTATTTTGCTAACCGTCAGTGGCGATGGTCAGGAGTCTGCTCTCTCTTGGGCCTTTTTGGGTCCATTAGGTGCCACCTAGTCCTATGATCGTTTTTTTATCATTCTGTAAACTTGGCAACACTTATGATTTTTCACTTTTTTGACGCAGCTATTTTTAATACAGCATATAATCTAGCCTTATTAATGCTTGTGTCTTTATGTCAAGCTTTGCAATATCCCTATCCGAATGAGTCACCCCATGTATGTAACTGCGCAACCATCGATTTACAATAGCGGCAAAACAGTAATATGTCCTCATATAGTCAGCTTCTGAACCCCCATATATATTTTCATAAAAGTTCCTCTAATGTCCACCTATCTATGCAAGAACCATTTTGATTGTCACTAATGGCGTTTATATGTATGTCATGGAATATTAAGGGTATTAATAATCCAGTTAAAAGACATAAAACATTATCTTAAGAAATGTCATTAGTCAGTAGCATGCATTCAGGAAACGCATTTATCATTGCAGGAGTCTGTGAAATGGAAAACCTTCTGGGTACGTGACGTTATAGCCAGTCAGGCAGATGGGAAACGCAATGGCATGGCAATTTTAATCAACAAAGGTCTGCCTCATAAAATTCTACATAAAGATGCTGATGACAACGGAAAATGGATGTGGGTTAAATTACAATTAGGCTCTGAAATTGTCTCCGTCATGTACATTTATGGTCCAACAAGCCCTGATCCTGAGTTCTGGGTAAACATTAAGCAAATTATTCTGAAATCGGATCTAACCAACTTAATTTTATGCTGCGATTTTAACAACACCATAGACCCCTTTATATATAGATGGTCCAAATGTACTTTTAAGAGTTCTAAAACACAAAGGTTTTACCTGTTGCCTATCAGAAATTGGTTTCCTGGACCCCTGGCAGTTGACTCATCCCATGAAGCTGGATTTTATTTTACACTCATTAACTCATAGTACACTCTAATGCTTAGATTATATCTTTGTGGGCAAAACCTTATCCAGGGCCATAATAGACTCTAAAATTACTAACATAATTATGTCTGATCATGCCCCGGTGATCACTACTTTTGACCTTACTGATATTAAAAAGCACTCAAATAGATGGAGATTTAACAACTTCCTATTACAAGATAAGGACTTTGAGCTATCATTCCTCTCTTTCCATCAGCAATTTTTTTTATATGAATCATAGTCGTGATACTTCTACTGTAAATAATTGGGATGCATATAATGCGGCCTTGAGGGGTCATATTATATCCTATGTAATAAAAAAAAGGGAGGAAAAAAGATTTAGATTCTATCAATGAGCAACTCACTAATGAGCAATTCTTCACACTATCCTACTCTTGCACACTTCGATCAACAGAAAATTAACCGAACAAGCCTCAGAGGTAATTCTAAAATATATAGCTAAAGTATACCAAACCTTCAATAAAGCGAGTAGAGCACTTATTTTCTACTTAAAAGTTTAAAAAGATAAAGCTACTACACATATTAAAAATGATAAGGGTGTACCAGGGGACCTCTGTCAAAAGTAATCCAAAGGACGAAAAAGTAATTGATATTGCTATTGATATTTTATTTATATCACACTCGTACATATGTGTTTCAGAGCGGCCTTCAGGGGTCATAATGGAAAAAGAGCATACACCAAACAAAAAGTAACACAAATGTTTTGGAGCAAACAGCTGGGAAGCACGGTTCAGCCTGCCCTCTGGAACTGAACTGAACTGAGTGAAGTGTGCTATCAACGCTGCCCACTGCAGCTGAACCTTTTATACAGAACTTATCAAATTATCATACAACATTTTGGTTACATTTTTATGGCATGTCTCAAATGCTGATTGGTGGGACAGTTCCCTATATCCAAACCTATGTTCAATGATCCTAATTGTTTGCTATAACCTTTGGCCACAATTACATTAACACCCCTCATGACGTCACAACCTTTTCCTCTCAGTTGCCATTGGTTGGCACTGTCAAATATACCAAATAGCTTGAGATGGCAAGGGGCGAGACATTCACACTGAGTCAGACCAATGGTGTGCCCTGTGGACATCAGCAAGGACACTGTACAATGTTGCACCCTAGAGACACTGAAACCTCTCTCTGCTGAATGGATCCCCATACCTCGCCCCAGAGGTCCAATCCCAATGCAATGGCCCCCGTGCTCCCTTCTCACGCCTTGCTGCCAAGTGTGGTCTGAAAAAACGATAATACACCATGGCTGGAGTTTAATTAATGGTATTTATTTAAATTTCTCTGCCAAGTCTCCTAGTGCTTCCAGGTGCCTAGCTCGTTGGCCTTGAAAGTATCTTTTAGAATGACTTTGCTGTAGCTGCATTCTCCTGGGAATTCAGCTATGCAAAATTCCAGCACACTTTTTCGGCTGAATGTTCTAAAAATACTCTGCTTGTGACGCATGGCCAAAGAGCTCTTTTCTTATGAACTGTCTACGAGAAATGCTTTCTTAACGTGGCCCTGCAAACAAAATGGCTTCTCTACTGTTCACATATTACTAAAAAGCCCCCCTACTATATACCCATTAGGACACCTTGCACCCCAGTGTCCGCTCTGTGCAACTACCCCCACTATGCCCAAAACACCCACCCTTTATTGCTTTATTGAGTTCCACCATGGGACTTCTCAGGCTGTGCCTGTTTTGGTGACACTTTATGCACGCACCGCCACGTTCAATGACGTCCCCACCCCTAATATCACCCACTACGTCACTTGTGATGTCACCACGTTACTTGCGCAACTGGTATGTGCGCCCCCCCCGTCCCTCGGCAGCGTTGAATCTGGACTTTTACAGCAAGGGCATTACGGTGACAGGGGATAAAGCAATACTTGCTACCTTAAGAAAATTCTATGAAAATGTATATTCCTCTGAACAAGATTGATTTTTGCTAATCTTAATTCCTTCTTTGACAACATCAGCAGAGATGCATACCCGCAGTTAGACCTGAGCAGTTTAGATGAACAGATTAATATACGTGAAATCTCTAAAACCATTAACAACCAACGAAAAAGGCAAAGCCCCTGGCCCTGATGGACTATCTATTGACCTATTTAAACACTTTACCACTAAACTTGCCCCCAAATTGGAAGCCCTGTTTTCATATTTCTATATTATAGGCACGTCTGCTGGCAGATTTTCAGAGGCCTTACTAATTCTTTTTGCTAAAACTGGCAAAGATGGTGACCATCCCAAGAACTATAGACCCATAACCCTCATTAACGTTGAATGTAAAATGTATGCTAAAATACTTGTGAATGGAAATGAATCTTTCTTCCAAAAAATGTTGAAACCTGTTCAAGTAGGATTTGTTAAAAAAGGAAACATCTCATCAAATACAAGATTACTGTTTGGCATTATGCATGTCATTAACAAAGATCAAAGGATAGAGAAGGCTATGCTTCAATCGCCCTTGATGCCGAAAAGGCTTTCGAAAGGGTGAAATGGAATTACCTGTTCCAAGCAATGAAATGTATGGTTGTGGAGAGGGTTTTATATCTTTAGTTAAACTATTATATTCAGATCCTAGAACATCTATTCTCATAACTGGCTCATCCTTATTATGTTTCTCTCTAAAAAGAGGGACTGGAGAAGGCTGCCTTTTATCTCCTATTTTGTATGTTTTGTCCCTTGAAACCCTGTTGGAGTATATTAGGAGAGATGTGCTTATTCCAGGAATTAAATGTGGGAGACATGAAATAAAAATTGTGGCTTACACTGATGATGTACTTATATTTTTGACAAAATCCTAAATCATACCTCACAAATGTATTGCATGCACTAAATCACTTTTCCTCAATATCTGGTGTGGCGGGTCAGAATGACATGGACATGGTTTAAAATATTCTTTTATTAAAGTAAAATAAGGTCTATCTTCCCCTATGTCTATGGGTGATCCTTGCCTATTTTCTAACCAAGGTTGCTCGTCGATCAGTTGTGAATGTCCAAAAGGAACACAGTCTACTGTCCAAAAATGAACTTATCTGACCCTACCACTATATCAACTAACTTATAAGAGGAGAATGGCTCCCTTTGGGTAGTATAGTTCAGTGGCAACGTGCTTGCCTAGGAAGCAAGATGACGCAGAGCAACACAGGTTCAAATCAGGGTTCCGCGCTTTGAAACCTCTTCGGTATTAAGCACGTTATAAATAACCAATTATAATTATAACTTCTCCTGGAGGTACTGCGTAGTACTGGCTTGTAAGGTTGTTCAATGATAGGTAATCGTTAAATAGTCTCTGAGTACATCTTTTATCAGTCTTTGTAACTCTTCAAGTGCAGATTGTAGTTTTCCGTTCTCCTTGACAACCTCTTCTGGTTTCTTTATGTTAGAATAACCTTTTGCTCGTGGCCCATTGTGGCTATATTTGCTTTGGTCCGTTTGCTTTTAATTAAGCTTCAATAGTTTGCGTTCTTTAAACTGAGATTCATCGTAATCTCTCCTTTGTATATTCTTTTGGTCTTTTATGGATTGCCTTGTGACTTTCTCTCTTTCCCAGGGTATTATTCTTCGTATGTCTTTCACCTTTATATTTTCCCTTTCTCTTACAGCTCCATAGCTCATTTCCCCAAAAGGGTACTTTTTCTCATGCTTTATACTGAGACAAGTTATTTGCTTATATTCATCCTCTTTTGGCAGTCCGTTATCCCCGTTCTCCCTGTTAACTCTTATTTGGAGGGGAAGTGTTTCCGGGTGCCTTTTTCCTTCTGGACCTCTTCTCAGGCCACCAGCCGTCACAATGTACCCATTGGCGTTATGCTTCTCTTTGATATCCTTGTCCGCTGATAAGGATCGGGACACTCTGGGTCCTTACTTGCACGGTGGTACCAGCAATGTTAAAGGGACCTATGGTCCACCACAGGACGTCTGTGGTCTCGCCACCACCTCAGTTCGGGCTCCTGCCCCACGGACCTCTCATCTGTGTTGGTGTTTTGCCTGTGGTGTTTCTGCCTCTCTTCCACGGTTCCCCTTTCTTGGGTTTCTCATGTCTGGTTGTCGCTGTGGCTCAGGTTTTCCACCATTTCTCTCTAGGTTTCCCTGTTCAGGATTTCTCATGTCAGGTTGACGCTGTATGTCAAGCATTCAGACTTCTCACTCTTTTGGTTCCCGTTCCTCAGGTTTCTCTTGTCTGGCTGATGCTGTGACTCATGGCGTCCCAGAGCTTCTCTCTCAGTTTCCTTGCTTAGGGCTTCTTGTGTCGAGCTGATGCCGTAGCTCTAGCGTCCTGGCCTCTCTCTCTCTCTCTCTCTCTCTCTCTCTCTCTCTCTCACTCTCTCTTTCTCTCTCTCTCTCTCTCTCTCTCTCTCTCTCTTGGTCCTGTTCCTCATGTTCCTCGTGTCTGGCTGACGCTGTGACTCATGCGGTCCCAGAGTTTCGCTCTCGGTTTCTCTGCTTAGGACTTCTCGCCTCGAGCTAATGCTGTAGCTCACTGAGACCTGGTTCACGACCAGCTCTGTCACCAGCTTTGACTTGCTTCTACCTGACGGCTACAAGATCCTCTCTGTGCCCAGGCCCAACCGTGCTGGTGGGGGTGTTGCCCTTATCTTCCCTGAGTGGATTCCTGCCTCTGTCACTCCTACACAGACCTACTCCTCTTTTGAATGCCTTGTTTGCTGGCTATCTCTCTCTCCTAGCCATTCCCTTACCGTGGCTACTATCTATCCACCACCTGGTCAGATTTCCACCTTCCTCTCCGAGTGAGCGGACCTCTCCTCCTCTCTCTTGGTCTCAACCATTCAACTCCTCCTTCTTGGAGACTTCGACATCCACTTGGATGCCTCCTGTCCCCCCTCTGGACACTTTCGTGACCTCTGCGACTCTCTTTCACTAACCATTCTCCCCTCCGGCCCGACTCATTCTGCAGGGAACACTCTTGATGCTCTGATCTCCTCTGACCTTCCCCTCTCTATCCCCCTTTCCACTCCTCTCTCCTGGAGTGATCACTTTCTCCTATCCTCCCACCTCACCCTCCCTACCCCTCAGGCTAAGCCACCTTCATCACTGCCACCCACCTTCGCGGTCATCCGACCCATGAAGCGCGTGTCTGTTGAGGCTTTCGTCGCCACCTTATCACCCCCTCCTCCCCCTTTGGCTGACTCCCGCCCTGACACAGCCCTCTCCATGCTCCACTCTGCTATATCTGATACTCTTGATATCCTTGCCCCTGTCATGAGAATCCGCCTGAACCCCAACGCCAAGTGTAACTCCTGGTATGACTCCGATCTCGTCACCCTGAAATGCAAGTGCAGGGTGGCCGAGAGGAAATGGCGTGCTTCATGTTCATCCTCTGACAAACTGGCCTGCCGCCTGCTGCAACGGCAGTACCGGCTCTCCGCCCTCACCAAGAAGAGAGCCCATATCCAAGCCCGGATCTCTGCGGCATCTAACAACTCGGCTGAACTCTTTCAAATCTGCACGGAACAGGCCAACCCGGTTGCAGTCTCTACCTCTCCTGTCCCCTCCCAGGCCCTCTGCACAGCACTGGCTTCTCACTTCACTTCCAAGACTCAGGACATCCTGTCATCACTCTCCTCCTGTCAACTCCCTCCCTCTATCCCCTGCTCTTCCTCTGGTCCCTCTGCTGCCACCCCCCCCTCTCTTCCTTTCCCCTTTTTTCTGCAGACGAGGTTTCTCGACAAGTCCGATCTATGAAGTTCTCGTCATAACAGGTTCATCCCTGTTCCTCCAAAACTATCAAGGACCACATCGACTCCCTGGCTCCTGCCATGGCTCCTGCCCTGGCTCCTGCCCTGGCTGATTTCTGTAATCACTCTTTCGCCACTGGAGTCTTACCATCCCCTCTGAAGCACTCCCTTGTGCACCCTCTTCTTAAGAAACCCTCTGCTGACCCCTCCAGCCTGGCTAACAATCGCCCAATCTCCATCACTCCCTTCCTGGGCAAGCTCCTGGAGAAACTGCCCATCTCCCATCTCAATCTCCACACCAAATCTGTTGGTTGTCTTCATGACCACCAGTCTGGCTTCAGGGCTGCCAGAAGCACGGAAACTGCTCTCCTGAAAATCCTTGAAGACCTTCTCTCCAACCTTGACTCCAAAACCCTGTGTGTCCTTATCTTGCTTGATCTCTCTTCTGCCTTTGACACTGTCAACCACGCCATCCATCTCAACCGTCTCCGTGATAACCTGGGTATCACTGGACAGGCTCTGGCGTGGCTGACTTCTTTCCTCTCCGACCGACCCTCCCAGGTCCAACTTGGGTCCTTTCTCTCCGATATCTTTTTCTCTACCTGTGGCGTCCCCCAGGGTTCAAACCTCTCTCCTTGGCTGTTCAACCAATACCTGGCACTCCTTGCCCACCACATCGCCGCTCTCTGCACCAATTTTCAGTGCTATGCGGGTGATATCCAGCTCATTTTCAGGCTACCCTCGGCCTCCTCCTCTCCTTCCCTCATCTCTGACTGTCTGCTATCCAGGAGTGGTGTGCCACCAACGACCTCTGCCTTAATGCCAGTAAGACCGAGATTCTACTCATCAGCACCCCCTCTCCCTCCTTCCCTTCAGCTCTCTGGCCGGCCTCCCATGGCCCTCTTCCTGCTCCCACCTGCAAGGCTAAAAACCTCGGGGTCATCTTCGACTCAACACTCTCCTTCTCTCCTCACATCTCCGACATCTCTAAGAAGTCACACTACCAGCTGCACCTCCTCAGAGGTATTGTTCCTCTCCTCTCCTTCCTCCAGAAGCTCACCGTCTCCAGAGCTCTGGTTCTCTCTAAGCTGGACTATTGCAACAGCCTCTATATTAATCTGCCTGCCTCTACTCTCCGCCTGTAACGCTCACCTGATTCTTGCAGAGGCGCCGGTCTTGACTGGGCGACTACCGTATCTTCAAAGGTGATGTGTAGCACCCGGTTGGCTCTTTGGGCTGGACCTCTGTGCACTGTATGCCTGACGTGTAGAGTAAGATGTCTTAGGTAAGTGAATGCCAAGCTCTCCATCTGCCTCGGGGCAGGGTGCTGTAGCCAGTTTCTTCACTGGATAGGTAGCACAGGCCTCTTGACTTCAGAGGACTGCTGTCCGTCGTTTACTGCACGAACGGTAAGTTTCGAGTCATTCAAATGTCTTTTTAAAGTCTTTAGTAATGATGTCTCTTGTTTTGCAGGGTTCCGGCGATGGCGGATGACGGGCTGAAGTGAGTTGAAGATGGAGCCCGTGTGATGAATAGAAGCGCCTGGAAGCACGTGAGTAAGCGCTTGTTGCCTGTTTCACGATGCGCTCTAACTGTCTTTTTATTTTGCAGGTACGAGTTCGGAGCGGCTGCAGGGTGCCGGAATACCCACTGGATTAGATGTGGAAAGGAGTAATGGCACGTGAGTATTAAAGTTCCCCAATGTCTGTAAACGCACCTTGTTTTGTCTTTCAGATGCGGATGCAGCGCCGAAGGCCTCCGGAGCGTGCGAAGAGTTGGTAAGCTTTTGTCTTTCAGATGCCGGAATGCAGTATGAAGACCTCCGGAGCGCACGAAGAGTAGGTAAGCCTTTGCCTTTCAGATGCCGGAATGCTAACCTGTTCTTTCTTGTCTTTATAGGTGTTGCTGAAGACTGGATTCAGGATGGTAAGCCTTTTTCCTTAGGCCCAGGACTGGATGGAGAAGACACGATGAGCGTCCTGCTGCAGAGGGTGCAGAATAACGCAAAGCAAGATTCATCCACCGGGTGTGGTTTAAATAGCCTCCTGTAGTGCTTAGGTGTCTCCTTCCACAGCCACGCCTAAGTAAGAAAAGAGTTCCTGGTAAGAAAAGAGTTCCTGCCTTCCAGAAGAGTTCCAGTGTTCTAAATCTAGGGAGTGGCTCCAGCCCCACCCAACAGGAAAAGTAGTTCCAAACAGAAGAGGATCAGAGGCTCAACTGGCAGGCAAGTAAGCAGCATGGTCTGCTGCAGGTAAGTCCACCCAAGCATTATGAGCCCGGCGCTTCCAGCGCTGGGACTGGGCATATTTATGAGCCTGGTGCCACTGGCGCCAGGACTGGGTCCAAAAGGTCCCAATTGGGACTGGTTGGCACTCGGAACCTGGGTTATGGATCTGCTTCCAAGGGAGTTGGGAAAACCCTGACCTTTTGGAAGCAGAGATCATGACAGTACCCCCCCTCAAGGCCCCTCCCAAACCGGGCTTCTCCGGGGGTTTTGGCTTGTCAGGAAATGTTCGGTGAAATCTTTTGATTAGGCGAGGAGCGTGGACATATTCAGCAGGTTCCCAGGATCTCTCTTGGGGGCCGTAGCCTTTCCAGTCAATTAGGTAGAATAGTTTAGATTTGGAGATCTTGGAGTCCAGAATGCTTTTGACTTCAAACTCGAGTTCTCCATCCACTAGGATAGGTTTTGGAGATTTGGTTAGTCGGGTTTGAGGTTGCACGGGTTTTAATAGAGAGACGTGGAAGACCGGATGTATCTTCATGTGCGGGGGCAAGTCCAACTTGACCGCTACTGGGTTTACTATTGTAGTGATGGAATAGGGACCAAGGTATCTTGGGTTGAATGTGCGTGGCCCTTTTAGAGATAGATATTTGGTGGATAACCAGACTTGATCCCCTACTTGATAGTGAGGGGCTTCCTTCCGATGTTGATCTGCTCCTTTCTTGTATTGTTCTTTAGCCCTTTGAAGGTGAGAAACAGCTTCCTTAAAGGCTTGGGTGATTGTAGAATGCAGGTAGTCTACTGCTGGTGTTTCAAGATCTTGGAGGGGATCCAACTCCGAGGTTCGAGGGTGACTGCCGTACAAAAGAAAAAACGGGGTTTTCCCAGTTCCCGAATGGATAGAGTTAGTGTAGGCATACTCGGCTATCCAAAGGATATCTTTCCAAGTTTTTTCAGTTTGTTGCAGCATGCAGCGTAAATACTGTTCCAGAGTTTGATTGGTCCTCTCGGTTTGTCCGTCGGTCTGAGGGTGGTGACTGGTCGATAGTCTCACATCAATTTGAGCCGACCGACAGCAACTTCGCCAAAAATGAGAAATAAATTGACTACCTCGATCCGAAATTAGAACCGAAGGAAAACCGTGCAGTCGGACGATGTTTTCGAGAAATTCTCGGGCCAGAGTTGCTGCTGTTGGCAAGCCTTTGAGCGGAATGAAATGCGCCATCTTGGAGAATAAGTCTACGATTACTAGAATCGTATTGTATCCGGAGCATGGAGGTAGATCGGTGATGAAGTCCATAGAAAGCGTATGCCAAGGGCGAGGTGGGATGTCAATAGGGCGTAAGAGGCCTGCTGGTCTTTCCTTTTGACTCTTGTTTTGGGCGCATACTCCACAGGACATTATAAAGTCTCTGATATCTTTTTTCCAAGACGGCCACCAGAAGTAGCGCTTGATCTTTTCTGAGGTCTTGGCTATACCGGGATGACCTTCCATTAAAGAGTCGTGATAACAAGAGATTACTTTTTTCTGTAAATCTGTGCTGGGTAGATATAATCGTTCTTGGAAATACAATAAGTTGTCCTTTACTGCAAAGTCCTTTCCCTGCAGATGCCAATTCTGTATATCTGCTGGAGTTACAGGTTGCCTGGCTTTATCCTTAACTTCCTCTATGGATTCTGTGGCGATTACACCCAGAATTCTTTGTTCGGGAATGATTGGTACAGGTTTAGGGTTGATCAAGTGTTCTTCCACTCCCTTCCGAGAAAGGGCATCGGCTTTACCGTTCTTTGTACCAGGTCGATAGGTAATTATGAAGTCAAACTCGGCAAAGAATAATGCCCAACGGAGTTGTCTAGAGGATTGGGCTTTTGCGGTTTTCAAATATTGCAGGTTTCGGTGATCCGTAATCACAGTAACGGTGTGTCGGGCCCCCAGCAGATAATGCCGCCAAGCCTTAAAGGCAGACTTGATAGCCAGAAGTTCCTTGTCAGTAATCGTGTAATTGACTTCAGGAGGCGAGAATTTGCGGGACCAAAATGCCACGGGATGCAACTGATTGGTTACCGGGTCCTTTTGTGATAGAACTGCCCCCATGGCAAGGCTTGAAGCATCAGTTTCCACGATGTAGGGGAGTTCGGGGCGAGGGTGTTTTAAGATTGGTGCAGAGATAAATTTAGTCTTCAAATCCTGGAAAGCTTGTTCTGCCTCGGTAGACCATTCAAAACGTTTGTTTTTCTTTAACAAGGCAGTGATGGGCTGGACTATTCGAAAGAACTCGGGGATAAACCTGCGGTAAAAGTTAGGGAAGCCTAACATGCTTTGCACACCTTTTACGGAGGATGGTGATGGCCATTTGAGAACTGCATCGACCTTCTTTGAATCCATACGCACTCCGCCAGGTGATAATATGAATCCCAAGAATTCAACTTCAGTCACGTTGAAAACACATTTTTCCAACTTAGCGAAAAGTTTGTGTTGACGCAATCTTTCGAGGACCATTTTCACGTGTTTCCGATGTTCAGATTCCGATGAAGAATAAACGAGGATGTCGTCAATGTAAACAACAACACATACATCTATGAGCTCTCTGAGGACATCGTTCATAAAATATTGAAAGGCGGCCGGGGCATTGCAAAGTCCGAAGGGCATGACCTGATATTCAAATAGCCCATACTTGGTGCGGAAGGCCGTCTTCCATTCATCGCCCTCTTTTACTCGTACCAAGTGGTAAGCTCCTCTAAGATCCAGCTTTGTATATATGCATGCTTTTCTGACTTGGTCCAGGAGTTCAGGGATCAAAGGTAACGGATATCTATTCTTAACGGCGATCTGGTTCAGGGAGCAATAATCGATACAAGTTCTAAGGTCTCCTTCCTTTTTTGGAACGAAGAACAAAGCTGAAGAAGCAGGGGACTTGGAAGGACGAATAAACCCATTTGCCAGGTATTGATCCAGGTATTGTCGAAGGTGAAGGTTCTCAGGCTCGGTGAGGGCATAAATTCTACTACAAGGAGGAGTAGATCCAGGTATCAGGTCTATCTGGCAGTCATAAGACCTATGAGGAGGTAGAGAGTTAGCCTGATCCTTCCGGAAAACATCTTGGTATTCTAGGTATTCGGGAGGTAACTGGGGAGTCTCTGAAGAAATTGCAGCCAGTGCAACACCAGGTGGAGGGTGACAAGTAGAGACACATTCTGGAAACTGGACCGTTCTTGCTCGCCAATCGATCAGAGGATTGTGTTTCTCTAACCAAGGTATTCCTAGAATAATCTGAAACTGAGGGGCCTTGATCACATCGAACACGTACTTCTCATGGTGTCCATCTTGACTTACTAGCGTCACTTCTTGAGTGGTATGCGTTACTGGCCCGGAGGCTATCTCCGTACCATCCACCGTAGTTATGACGTCCTTTACAGCCTTGGGACAAAGAGTTAGATTCATCCTCAAAACCATTTCATGATCCACATAATTGCCGATGGCACCGCTGTCGACGTAAGCTTCAATTGCATGTAATCGATCCGGATTATCAGGGCTAATGAGGACCATAGGTATCACGAAATGCGAGGTCACGGAACTGGTTTTTACGCTCGGCAAGAGGACCTCTATTCTTGTCGGGCGAGGTCGTTTCCCTGCTCAGAGTTTGTAACTTTGGTAACTGCAGCTCCTACTGCCTTCTTGGCAGGTTTCACCGGACAGTCTCGAAGAAAGTGCCCTGAGTTTCCGCAATATAGGCATAATTGCAACTGTTTCCTCCTTTCCCGCTCCCGTTGTGTTAGAGGACCTTTCAGACCCCCTATTTGCATGGGTTCCCCGGAGTCTACTCCTTTGGAAGGAGTTGGCGGTTTGGAAAATACTCGAGCATCAAACTTGGAACGATCGGCCTTCCTGTTCTGCAGCCTGTGATCTATTTGAACGACCAAGTCTATGTAATCCGAACAGTCTTGTGGGGGATTCACTACTTGGGCTAAAACGTCTTTGAGCTCTCCACGTAGACCTCTATAAAACAGCGTAATCCTTTTGTCCTCAGGCCATTGAGTTTCCACTATTAGTCTATTGAAAGATGCAATATAAGCCAAAAGGTCTTGATTACCCTGTCGCAACGAAAGAAGCTCATTGTCCAAGGCCTGCCCCTGTGAATGTCTTGCAAACAGTTTTTCCATACTAAGCTGAAAGGCTTGAAAATCATGGAGAACCGGATCATCTTGATGAACTAGAGGGATCGACCAGTCTGCCGCATTGCCACTAAGGTACGAAAGTACAAAAGCTACTTTAGCTTGATCAGTTGGAAAGGCTGCTGGCCGGCATAAGAAGTGCAACCAGCACTGATTGATAAATACTGCAAACCTCTTTGGGTCACCAGAAAATCGCTCAGGCGGGGCCAGAGGTACATTCCCAGGTAGGTTGATCTGCACTGGATTCATAGAGGATGTTGAAGGAAGATTTGCCCCTGATGCGGGTAACGGGGTCTGTCCGGCTTGTGACTGTAGCACTTGTCTAGCAAGATTGTCTGTTCTCTCCTTGGAAATAATTAGTTCCCTTCTTAGAGCATTCGTTTCCTGACGAGTTGCATGCACTTCTGCCCTTAGTTCCCCAAGTAACCGGGCTAGGGGGTCAGTATCCGAGGTTTCCATAGCGCCTGGGCGAGAGTTTTGCGGTAGGCTTTGCGTTCTGTAACGCTCACCTGATTCTTGCAGAGGCGCCGGTCTTGACTGGGCGACTACCGTATCTTCAAAGGTGATGTGTAGCACCCGGTTGGCTCTTTGGGCTGGACCTCTGTGCACTGTATGCCTGACGTGTAGAGTAAGATGTCTTAGGTAAGTGAATGCCAAGCTCTCCATCTGCCTCGGGGCAGGGTGCTGTAGCCAGTTTCTTCACTGGATAGGTAGCACAGGCCTCTTGACTTCAGAGGACTGCTGTCCGTCGTTTACTGCACGAACGGTAAGTTTCGAGTCATTCAAATGTCTTTTTAAAGTCTTTAGTAATGATGTCTCTTGTTTTGCAGGGTTCCGGCGATGGCGGATGACGGGCTGAAGTGAGTTGAAGATGGAGCCCGTGTGATGAATAGAAGCGCCTGGAAGCACGTGAGTAAGCGCTTGTTGCCTGTTTCACGATGCGCTCTAACTGCCTTTTTATTTTGCAGGTACGAGTTCGGAGCGGCTGCAGGGTGCCGGAATACCCACTGGATTAGATGTGGAAAGGAGTAATGGCACGTGAGTATTAAAGTTCCCCAATGTCTGTAAACGCACCTTGTTTTGTCTTTCAGATGCGGATGCAGCGCCGAAGGCCTCCGGAGCGTGCGAAGAGTTGGTAAGCTTTTGTCTTTCAGATGCCGGAATGCAGTATGAAGACCTCCGGAGCGCACGAAGAGTAGGTAAGCCTTTGCCTTTCAGATGCCGGAATGCTAACCTGTTCTTTCTTGTCTTTATAGGTGTTGCTGAAGACTGGATTCAGGATGGTAAGCCTTTTTCCTTAGGCCCAGGACTGGATGCAGAAGACACGATGAGCGTCCTGCTGCAGAGGGTGCAGAATAACGCAAAGCAAGATTCATCCACCGGGTGTGGTTTAAATAGCCTCCTGTAGTGCTTAGGTGTCTCCTTCCACAGCCACGCCTAAGTAAGAAAAGAGTTCCTGGTAAGAAAAGAGTTCCTGCCTTCCAGAAGAGTTCCAGTGTTCTAAATCTAGGGAGTGGCTCCAGCCCCACCCAACAGGAAAAGTAGTTCCAAACAGAAGAGGATCAGAGGCTCAACTGGCAGGCAAGTAAGCAGCATGGTCTGCTGCAGGTAAGTCCACCCAAGCATTATGAGCCCGGCGCTTCCAGCGCTGGGACTGGGCATATTTATGAGCCTGGTGCCACTGGCGCCAGGACTGGGTCCAAAAGGTCCCAATTGGGACTGGTTGGCACTCGGAACTTGGGTTATGGATCTGCTTCCAAGGGAGTTGGGAAAACCCTGACCTTTTGGAAGCAGAGATCATGACACCGCCCTCTGCAACTTATCCAAAACAGGACTGCGAGACTTGTCCTTGGCCTCAAGCCCAGGGATCGTATCTCTCCAGGACTGAAATCTCTGCACTGGCTCCCAGTGGCTGCAAGGATTAAGTTCAAAACCCTCTGCATTATCCACAAGGCCTTCTGGGGCCTGGGACCGCATTACCTTCAACTCTCTCTTCCTAAATACCTTCCTTCTCGGGCTCTTCGTTCATCTGCCTCCAACTCCCTCAGGGTCAGCCGCTTCTCCAAGCAACGAGTTGGTGGTCGATCTCTTTCCTCGGCTGGGGCCTCCCTCTGGAACAGCCTTCCTGCCTCCCTGAAACTTGAGGAGAATTATCTCCGGTTCTGGAAGAACCTCAAAACGTTCCTCTTTGCTTCTCTTTTCTCTGCCTCTCTCCCCTGCTGATATTCCCTGCCGATTCGGCACTGGTTACCTGGCCACCCTTTCCGATCTTGGGGCCAGGTCCTGCCGTTTGCTCTCCTGCCCTGCCTCCCTGGCAACCCCCTGCCCTTGGGGACTGATTCTGTATCCCATCAGTCCCTTACCAGCACTTATGTCTGCTCTTACCTTGCACTTGCCACCTTCAGGCCGCTATTTATCGTATTTATTCTTCTTTCCCATGTACTGCACTTTTCCCCTTTCCCTTCCCCTGGCACTTCTTCCCTTTCTACCTACCCTCGCACTTGCGCGATCTGATTGACACATGGCCTAGTAGGATCGTTGTCAGTCTCCCACTGTCTTCCCCTCCCTCGCCTTGTCGCGCCTTGAAAAACTTGTGTATAGGCGCGTTATAAATGCCATATCATATCATATCATATCCCGACCTCTCTCTCTGTGTCTTCACTCGGTGTCCCTCTTTCGCTCTTCAGGCGAGTTTCAAACTCGCTGGCTTGACTTGTGCTGACTCTGCCTCTCTCACGTAGGCGTGTACACTGTCCATTATTTAACCTCCTAGTCACAGTACATGAGACACTGTGGCTTAAAGGTACATGCTCTTTTCCAGTAGGATTTTAGCCTCTATTCTGAGTGTCTTCGTCCCAGTCAAGATATTTAAAAGTCTTTGATGTTGTAGAACTTGCCATGTAGGCCATAAGGTGGATGTCTCTAGGGAGTTCCTCATGGGAATGGAAGTCCTTATCCCCAAAGGGGGGAGTCTCTCCCGGTGAGGTCCCACTTGCCTATGGAGTGTATTGCAGAACAGGCTCACCTCCCTAGCCTCACAGGGTGGGTGGCTAACCCATGGGGAGAAGGGACAAATTCCCTCGATTCATCAAACTGAATATAGGTTCAATAAAGACAAATTAGAGGTATTACATCTGAATTCGTACTGCTTAAAATATGAACTTGATATATATATGGTATTAAATGGTGTCAGAACTCGATCAAGTATCTTGGTGTGAATATCTCATCTTCTGTTACTAATATAATTAAACTTAACCTAGATGCCCTAATAAATAGGCTTAGAGATTTAGTTGCAGTTTGGTCCCCATTGGATGTATCTTGTGGGGGTGTCTAGAAACCATCAAAAAGATGCTATCACCAATAATATTGTGCTTCTTGCAGATGCTTCCCACTTCTTTACCCGCCTCAGTTTTAAAATCCAGGAATTCTATTCTTTTGAACTTCTTGTGGAGCAACGGGAAATGTAAAAGAATTGCTTTGAGTACGGTGAAAACCCTGTTTGAGAGCGGTGGGGTTAGCATTACGTACTTCAAATGTTATCATAATGCTTTCATTTCTAAACAGGCTCAAGTCTGGTTCTCAATGTAGGCTACTTGGGTCCTTCCCACTTGGTCCATAGTAGAAAATGAGATGGCTCATCCCTTTAGTACCAATAAACTATTTTACATATTTGGTCAAATTACCTCCAGACTGTTTGGCCCTATCAATGGGACTTCTACCAAGCTTAAGGAATTTTATTTCCCTTATGTAAATAATCCATCGTGCCTGTTTTGACCATATTTATGGTGCAATAAAAACATTACTATTAATGGAAGATCTATCCTTTGGAAACAATAGCTGAACAACAGTATTGGTTTTGTTGATGAATTATAATTATTCTCAGCCCCTAACATGCGTCCTTTGATGAGTTTACGATGACTTTTTCAGTAACAAATTCAGATTACGAGTCATACAACAATTTAGTAAATGCTTGTTTAGACAAATGGAATTTTATACGATGAATTGACTAATACCTGATGATTCTAGAATACAATGTTTACTTTCAGATTCTCTCCTCAATGCTGCTACACTATACAAACTGATAAAAAAAATATGAGAGTACCCAGTAATAAATAGGCCTCAGAACTACAATGGGAACGTGACTGTGATGAAAGTTTTGATGATCGCATATGGTCCTCAATTTGGAAGAAAATCACACTAATTTCAACGTCTGCCAATATTACTCAGAATGTCCTTTTTTCACTCAATGAGTTTTTATAACTCCTGAGAAATTACTCAAAACCAGGAACGTCATTTCACCAAAATGCCAGGGGTAGCGGAAGTGACATCATGCAACCCTTGACCTCAGATGACATAACAGGAAGTGATGTAATTTGAAA
This sequence comes from Ambystoma mexicanum, assembly GCF_040938575.1. Lineage (NCBI taxonomy): Eukaryota > Metazoa > Chordata > Amphibia > Caudata > Ambystomatidae > Ambystoma > Ambystoma mexicanum. Next base: position 1,264,022,733 of record NC_090937.1, on the reverse strand, counting down.
CCACCCTGAAGTGATTGTTTCACGGGAAACAATGGAATACAACCTTTCACCCCTTGACAAAACAGGAAGTGGCATCACATAGCATTGTTCCAAAGCACACTATGGAAAATGTGGTTACAATATCACTATAATGTTATATACATTTGATACAAGAATCGATTGCCTTATGTATCATTAAGATCAGTTCGTATAGGCCCATGTTACCAAATTACTGTGGCCCTCATTACGACCCTGGCGGAATTTGGAAAACGATGGCGGGAATGCAATACTGCCATCGAATAGCGCTCGGTGCGACTATGACCCGTCACCGCAAAGTACGATGCCATTAGCGACACCGTAGTGAACGCCAACGCTAACTGCACCAAGCACGCGCGCGCGCGCCATGCCAAACCGTAAACACCACCATGGCGCAACGGTACGCCAATTCCGACCCCAGCGGACATGTACCTAACGCCATCAAGCATGGCGGAATGCACCATTCCGCCATGGTGAGAAGTACGGCATCGCGAATCAACCGTAAACGGCCCCACTGTCTGCCCGTACACCGCTCCCTGCCCACAAAGTACAACTCCCCGTAGGTGCAACGAAGCCACAATGCAACCAGTGAAATGCACAAGTCACCCATGCATGCCAACGAACAAATGAACCTCAAGAGGGGCCAATGGGAGCTGCAGGGCACAGATGGCACGAATACAGAAGCCATCCCAATGGACATGACCACAGTCCCCCACCAAGAAACGCACGCAAACACAGGCACCTGTGACCAGCAATATTCAGAAAATCACAACATTCCACCAGTCCACCTGGCTGACCGGCATCTGTCACACAAAACCCAATCCCCCGCCCCTGAGCATGACAACATTCAAACTGTCATATTGGCAGCCCCCATCCCTGACCTCACGGGCTTCGTAGGCAAACGCACCCAGTACAGGACCACGCAACAAAACTCCGAAGCTGGAACCCAATGCAGATCCCCTCACAATACATCGCTCCCCAAATAGGAATATGCCACATCACTTGCAAAGAAGAACGCTACACGGCCCATATCAGAATAGAATTTTAATGCACATCAATATCACCAAGCCCATACAGCCATCAGGCCATGAACTCCAAAACACATTTCACCATTGTGGGCTGCATCCGCAAGAAATGACCAGCCACTACTTGTGTGACGCCCTGTTCCCTCATGGTACACAGAGCCACATTCACGTACGAAAAGGCAACATGGAAGCGCACAGAACCGCAGGGCCGTCCCAATGGGGAGGCACTAGTCCAGCTGAAAGGCCGAAATGTTGCTCCGAGCCACTAGTACTGCGTAAGGGCATGTGGCCCATTGGCGATCGTCCCATAAGATCGTAATGCTGCTCCACTGATTAACACGAAGCAGCAGGTGTCGGGAGTAAAACCCATCTGCAGGAGTGGCATACAGATGGCAGTGGCAAAAGGGGAGGAGATACCTGTCAACCAAAAGAAAAGAAACAGAATAGAATGGCCATCAGAACTACATTCGAACAACTCACTTCAATGATCACACTAGATCCACAGCCATATGCATGCAAGCCCACTCCAAAGGATCATCACCACCCCAAAACCACTTGCGAATCATAACTATCTATATCGAGGTGAAAACACCATCACAAACGAGTGTACCTGTGCATGCGTCTGTGAAAACAGAATCCTTCAGATGGGATTGGTAACGTGCATGGACACAAGTGTCTGAAGGCGCGTCGAGACAGGGAGGGCTCAACAAGGCCAGATAGACGATGGTCCCACTATGGCAGCCCTGCATCACATAGCGCAGGGGGGGCGGACAGATCCCAAGAAGCCCTGTACATGGCAAACTCTGTATCAAATCACCTGCCCATGCACCCATTCATCATTCCCTCATCCCGTAATGAAAACGCCTGAATATTTACTCACATAACATTAGAAATATCCATTGAGTCTGTGTGTTATGCAGCCTGCAAAATCCACAGTGCCCCAGCACGTAATTCCAGTCTAGTGAAGTAACATGTATTTGGGAACGTCCTGCCTTATCGTCCACTACGCAATTGCGCATCCCATACTATTCATATCAATCATAGCATTCTCGCCATGGCCCCTGTCCCAAGGACATTGAACAATAGAACGTTATATTTGCAGTCAGACCTGTGGGCATCTCCTCGCCGCTAGCTGAAAACCGAAAGCGCCGCCCTTCGAATTCCTCATTTGCAACATCACGTCGAAGAGGCATCTGTGGCCGTTTGAAAACACTAATTAATCCATCGAGTGCGGCTGTGTGTGAAAATGGCAACTGCCTTCACCCACGAATGGGACGCCCCACCCGTCGTTGCAACTCGGTACAGTGATGAATGAGGGCCCACCGTTACTCGAGTACTACGTTCCACTGACCCTTCACAACTCTGTTCGTGACTGCACAGATAGTATGTGAAACAATGGGACCACAGCAGAATGAACATATCAACCAATGTTACACGGCCATCGGGTACAAATACAAGATTGCAATAGCAAGATGCCATTCCACGAATTGCAGCGTTGTGCGCGGGACGTGCTCGGCCAAAGGGGAGAGCAGTTTGCACAGGTGGAATGAATCACCACAGGTGGAGGCCATTCAGCCTGGAAACACATAAATTGCACAGCCAGTCTCCTCCCACAACCACACCGAAATGCTACCGGCAGGACTCGCGATGTTGGCCCTGGGGGACCTGATAGCACTGCAAGTACTCCAACTCCAAGAAGAAGACGAACACCAACTACAACCGGCCGCACGGAGGAGACGCAGGAGGAGGAGGAGGCCAAGGCAGGGCCAGCAAGGGCCGCCAGCACAGCCACTACCACCACGCAGGCAGCCCGCAATCCCACGCCTCCGAGCACATCCGTTCAACCTCACTGATGAGCAGATCCACACCCTCTACCGTCTGGACCGGGACACCATAACCGCCATTGTGGACATGACACAGGCTGACCTTGTCAGCATGATAGATAGCCCAACCGCCATCCCACCCCTACTGAAGGTGGTGTCTGTACTCCACTTCCTGGCCACAGGCACCTACCAGCACACAGTCGGACAGTTGCATGGCATTTCTCAGCCACTGTTCTCACGGACACTATTGCAAGTGCTCGATGCCCTCCTGAAGCACGCAGACGACTACATCTCCCTACCACGCTCGGAGCTGGAAATTACCAACACAAAAGTGGGATTCCATGCACTTGCCGGCATACCGGGTTGCATTGGTGCCATCGACTGCACCCATGTGGAATTGGTCGTCCCACATGCCATGGAGGCCCAGTACCGCAACCGAAAACAATTTCATTCTCTGAATGTACAAATGGTGTGTGACTCCAACAGGATCATTACACATTGTTGTGCCCGATTCCCTGGATCAACCCATGATTCTATGGTCTTGAGGAACTCTACAATACCACGCTACATGGAGCGACACGCAGGGAACAGATCCTGGCTACTCGGTGAGTCTCATTTCATGCATGATGATGTGGGGTATGTGATTCGGCAATGACCTGGCAGGAAGGGGGCGGGGGGGGGTGTGCGTACGTAGCAATGGCATTCCACATCATACGTTTCTCGTCCACATACAGGTGATGCTGGATATCCACTGAAGAGATGGCTCCTCACACCAGTCCGGAACCCACGGGACCAGCATGAGGACTACAACCATGCCCACTCACGTACCCGTGTAGTCATTGAACAGGCATTCGGCCTACTGAAGACTCGTTTCCGGTGCCTCAGCAGGTCTGGCGGGGCACTCCTGTACCGCCATGAGAAGGTTGCAAAGATGGTGATGGCATGTGTCATGCTCCACAACATGTGCGTACGTAGAAATGTGCCCATGCCCCCTGACGCAGAACTGCAAGCACCTGAAGATGGTCATGATGAGGGTGGGGATGTGGCAGCACCTCAAGGAGTCTGCGAGGCACCGGAGGCCCGTGACATTCGTCAGCATCTCATTGATGTATGCTTCTAGCACTCACGCCTGGTGGCTGATACATGGACACGGGACTCGTGGCACTGTGTGTGTCTGGGACATGCACAATATGGACTGTACGCCTATGATGGCCTAGTACACAAAGATCAATGTTCACACATCTCATTGGTTGATCGTGCACTTTTTATGGCATATGTGATATCATGTTGTACACCCTATCGACCCGCCACCCAAGTGAGCCCAACACACCCCCTCCACCCTCCCACCTCCCCCCCGAACACCAGTGTCCAAAGATGCTCATCGTCAGTGGGCAGTCGCTATTGCAAGCCCCCTCTGCGGGTATCAGGGGCACCCCTGCCTGTGGAGCGCAGGTTCCTCCCAGATCTACGTTGGGGGCTGCCCTGGACGGAACTTGCAACGGATGATGTCTCTGCCTGCTCACGTCCATGCATGTCCCTAAGGGTTTGCGAGAGCTCAGTGAGCACACGGCGCACTGCGGCAAGTTCACCACATACGTCTTTGGACGTCGCATGCAGTTCCCCCCTCAGGCTCTCGGTGCTTCTCTCCATTTGGACTCTCAGGCTCTCGGTGCTACTCTCCATTTGTGCCCTTAGTGTCTCTGTACCTCTCTCCATTTCTGCCCTAAGTGTCTCAGTTGATGTTTCTATGTCTGCCTTAGTGCCCCCACATTCATCGGCATGGTCCTTGAGGAGCGTGGCCAGTTGCTGCTGTTGCACTATTAACTGGTCGAGGGACTGTTGCCTCTGCTGGGCCATGGCCATTTGCGGGGGTGTCACAGAGGGGCTGTTGTCCTCATGTTGCCCTGCCACAAGGCTTGTGGGGGATGGCCAGTCGTCGTCTTGTGGGTGCCCCTGCGTGGTATCCTCATGTAGTACGGGATGGAACAGACAGGGGGATTGGGACAGGTCATGGATGGATCTGACTTCAACATCCCCGTCTTCTGTGTCGGAGCCTGCTGCCATCAATGGGGTGTCACCTATGGTGCTGCTGCCACCGGAGGCAGTGCCTTCTGTGGCATCCGTTGGGGGGACCTGTGGTGGTGGTGTTGTGGGCATGCTGGCTGCTGGGGTGCCTGTTGATGTTCCCTCCTCTGTGCTGCCACCTGATTTGTGCTGCTGCCGTGTCTTGATGCGTGCAGCTGAGGTGGAGGGTCTTTGGCCGTTGGTCTTGGCCCTCTTTGCAGGTGTGCTGGTAGGGGTGTCCTGCAGCTCGTCGTTTGGATCGGACCCTGTGGTGGAGTAAAGGAGGGCAAGCGTTATTAATGGGTCTGTGGGAATTGGAATGGCAATGTATCACATGCATTGGGGTGGTACCTGAGGGTGATTTGGGTCGGGGCCTTGGAGGTGCTTCCATTTTTGTGTGGAGTGAGGGTGCAGTTGTTTGGCAGCCTGCAGTTAGGGTGTGCCTGCTGCACGTGTTTTAGGGGTTTTTAATTATTTATGTATTTATTGTGGGTTTTAACGTGCGCTATCAGGACGATGTGTGTGGACGTTCTCCTGGACATGTGTTTCTGTTGCACTATGGGGACACATGGTGCTTTACATGGATGGACTTTGTGGTTTTGGCATTGTTTCATTAGGCCCACCTACCTGATTCTTCGGATGTCTGCACTCCTTTCTCCATCCCTCCGACTCCCTCTATGCTCTCCATTCCGATGGTGGAGGCACAGATTTCTTCCCAGGGGGTCAGCTTGATGGGTGATTCCGACCCTCCCCCGGTGGCTGTGGCAATGTTGCGGTTGGCAGAGAGTATGCTGCGGACGCGTATCCGCAGGTCGTCCCATCGCTTACGGCATTGCTGTGGGGTGCGGGGTGCGGTCCCCACCGCACTTACCCGCTGTGCCACCAGAGCCCATATGGCCTTCTTGTTTGCGAGTGCCGTCCTGGTCATTTGCGTGGAGAAGACGACGGCAGCATTCTCCTGGAGGGTCTCTGTTAGCACGGTGAGTTCCTCACGGGAGAAGTGGACCTGCCGCTTGCGGTCGCACGCTTTCTTCGCTACTTTTCCCATTTTTCTTGGTTTCGCTAGGGTGGATGACGGGTTGGGTTGTGTCTCAGGGTAGTGATTTTAGTGGTTGTGTGGTTTTAGTGGTTTTATAGGTGTACGGCGGGTTGTTTCCCGTTCCGGGCCCGTGTTTTAACTTCCGTTTCCGTATATTTCCGGTCACCGTACTTTACGGTAGGCGCACACTGCGGTGTCCGCTGTGATGGGTGGCGGTATTGCACCTAGGGCGCCGTACGGCGGCGGTGTGGGCCGTTTTGGGTTCATTTCCGCCATCGCGGACTTTGCACTTCCGCCATGCCGTGGTGCTCGTGCCCGATGGGTCGGAATGGGCCGCACTTTGCTCCTTCTTGCAATGGCGGAAACGCTATTTACGCTGTGGCGGTCCGGTCAGTCACTTTCCGCCAGGGTCGTAATGAGGGCCAGTGAATGCAATCAGACTTCCATGGCCAAATGATAATGATGTGCTATTATAAAGCACTTATGCTTAAGCGCTTTATATAGAACAGATATACATACAATATCACCCAACCTATGTTGGTACTCATTTATCAACCGCAGAATGATGAAAGGCTGAGTTGAGGTGTTTAAGAACAGACTAAATCAGTGACTCGCCCCCTGAAGTGTGCCTGAAATAAACCTTTAATGAGTCTAGCAATTATTGCATAGAATTCTAGAAAGACACATTTTTCGGTATTCCCATTCTTTCTTATTTAGTGTCACTGCTGAAAGTGTTATATTTATGGAACCTCTGTTCTTAAAAAAAATAAATGTAAGAGGCCTGAACAAGAAAGCCAGCCACTCCAGAAGCAAAGAGCCACATGGTGCTGGCCACAGCCCAGGACCTTGCATTTAAAAAAAAAAAAGTTTTTCTAATTTTATTTTCATTTTGTTTTAGGGGTAGCAAGGGACACCACCGGGCTAGCAACCACCACCTGCGACCCCTGGCAACCCCTAAATGACATCCCTGCTCAAACCAAACTTGTTAATGAAGAGAATTGCTGGTCAAGTATGTATAACGTGGGCTTGTTTAAACATATGGCATCCCTAAAGCTCACATCACTGACTTCTCAAATTCAAGCAGGTTTTTGGTTCTATTACCAAGCTTTCTGAAGAATACTGGCTTATAATATGAATGTCAACCTCTTCTTAAATTTAACTTCATATATAAAATAAAGAACTGGAGGGAATGAAGCTCCCTAGGACAGACAAATAGCTTTGGTACAGCTGTGTTTGTGGATGCTTATAAAGTAGTAAAGACAACAATGTATTTGATCTAAAGCAAGTACTTTCCATGCTTGACGTGAACCTCTTGTTGCCAGTTTTCCTCTGCTTATCCACCACTTCCAGCTTTCAGGCTGTTGATTTCTGGGTGTAAGTGACTTGCGGCCTCATTACGAGTTTGGCGGCAAGTGGTAAAGTTGGCGGGAACTCGGTTACCGCCAACCTTACCACCATGTCAAATTACGAGTTTGGCCGTTGAGTGGAGGATTTACCTCCAGGAAAATCCTGGAGGTAAATGCTCCAACTCACTGCACATACATTGGAAATTGGCATAATTACCACTGTGGAATTCCTGCCGTGGTCATTCTAATTGAATGGGGAATTACACTGCCACCACCACTTAATTTCTGCTGGACCAAGTGGCGGCAACGGTAATTCATTTGGGTGGTATTCTGGCAGATTTACCGCCGGGATACCACCCAACTCGTAATGAGGCCCTTGGTTTTGAACCAGAAAAATAGTGATATTTTTTACCACTGAAGTTTGAATTTCTGCACATTTTTGTATTTGGCAAATTAATATGTGCACAACCTTTGTTTACTTTTTACAAAAGCAAGCAAAACAAACAAGCTCAATGATATCTTTTATAAGCAAAAACGATATAGGCCCGAATGTGTTTTGTTGTGTACGTTTTGGGAAATATATGGTGGAAAATGATATTCATATCACTGGAAACACACCCCCAATCTGCATTGCAATATGTGTAAATGTTCTCTTCTTTGCATCTTCATCTCAAGTGTGAAAGCAATATTTTTTGACAAGTGGCAACATAATTTTACATTAGTCCACATCCTACGAATATAAAGTAGATTTTTCAGAATGTCCTAGCATAGAGAATGATGCTCTGAAATTGACCTGAAGTACTGCATGCAAAACATTGTTTTCAATGCAATATATGTATTTACCTGTAGCAGTGCATTCATCATCAAAACTGGTGACTTCATTTAGGTTCTTTCCCTGATATTGTCCTGGACCGCTACAGAGGATGTCAGAAACAGTGGCATTGGTCATCTTCAGCCACAGGAAAAGCCATTTGGCTTTGCAGTCGCATTCAAATCTATTTCCTCTTAAATCTCTGAAAAGTCAAACAAAAGCACGTGTTTACTAATATGCTTCAGACAAAAGTGCAGAACTGCATCTGACATTTTGAAATGAAACACTTCTCCCTCGCCCACATTCTTCCCTCAGAATAATAAAATACAACACAATACAATGATGCTTTATTGCTATGACTCATGGATATACAAGTATTTACAAACCTTTGCTGGCTTAACAGTGCAATGTCATAATATTTGCATTACATCCTTGAGTTTCTTCTGCTTTTTCTGGGTTTTCTGGCTACTCTCCCAGCATGATTGAGTACTTTTATTAATCTTCATGCTCTTGGAAGCTAGCAACCTTTCACCAGAATTATTTAGAGTATTGTTTCCTCGTTTTTTAATACTTTGCACAATGATGAGGAAGTGCATTGCGCCTTGCACAACGTCTAGGTCACACCGGCCGGTCTGGTTCCAGGTCTGTCTGTGCCGTCCTTTTTCTATTTCTAGTTTGTGGTCCCTGACCATGTACTTGGTTATTAGCTGTCTGTTCTTGTGGATTTTCAGAGTGATCAGACAGCCTGCTAAGATGTATGACCTATTGAACAGTCCATAGCATTTCATTTTACTATGTTGCTGCATCTGAGTTTTCCAGTGAGTAGCGTACCTTTACTTCACCCCTACATCAGAAGCAGGTGTTGCAAGTATGTTTCCAAGTTTCTTTTCTTTCCCTGTGAGATGTGTGTGTGTGCAAGTGTGTGTGATTGTTGCGTCTTTCTGTTGGGTTTGAAGAGCTTTGGTCAGAAAGGATTTGCTTTTGCTTTTCCTTAGATGCATCCCATTGCTCTATTTCCACCAATTGCAGGATTCACTCTAGTTCCGCTCAGCACACATTGTTGCGGTATTCCTATAGACCTTGGGCACTTGTGTCCAATTTGTTGTAGACCTTCGGATATTTTGGGAACAATTTAACTGCCACACAGGAGTATCACTCTGACCATTGTAGTGATGTGCTGGTGAACATAAGCACATGGGCACCACTCTGAAGTGCTGGGGATAACTATTTATTAAGAAATAATGTTATATATATATATATACATTTTTATTATTGAGGAGAGTGCCGCCCAGAAAGCTGGAATTCGCTTTCATTTTTTCTTTGTTTGGATATGAACGTTGTTGATCGCGTATACGGGCAGGCAGGCACCCATGCTTTGCAGAACTATCAACAATTAAGAAAAGGGCAGAGCGCGTCGCTTGCAAGTCGGAAATAAGTGTTTGGTTACTAAGGATCCGCGACGCAGCCGCCCATTAGAGAAACGTTCCACAAGGATATGGGATCAGAACACATGGAGACCTGAGAGATCGTGCTGGCGCAGCTCTGCAACAACGCCATTCGAGTCGGAGGACCCGGAAGACGTGTGTAAGGTAGGCGGTGCATAAACTCGGTCAATCTTGTTTTTCCATAGTCTGTATACAAACCATTGTATTGTGCACATCTTTCCCGGATCTTTGTCTCGGAAACACTGATGCCTCAGCATGTCATCCGCTTATGTATTATAAGCACGGTGTCCTAAAACTCAAGGCTAATATTTAATCTCATTGTCCCTGAGAATACAGGGCTTTCTTACTTCGGGAGAAAGTAATATTATACACTGTTTATCACCGGACGTGTTTTGACACAGCATATCATGGTGGACAAGGAGCAAAGTAGAGATGCGGAAGCTTCCGCTTTGATCAATGAAAGTATCAATCCAAAGCAAATTATACAACAAGCAAAGACAGGTCAAACCAAGTCAATACATCAGTCAATGGCACTATTGGAAAAACTACATAAAAAAGAAACGAATAAATGGTGGGAAATAAAATCTTTGCAAAATTATATTGACAATAAACGAATCCCAACGGGTCTAAGAATTTTGACTATCCAATAAGATCCGGACCCCCAAATGCTACAAGAATGGGGAGAGGCCACCAATGAATGTTCATTTAAAATGCTAACGACCCTAATCAAATATGCCAAAAGTGATAGATCAAAGGCGTTGAAAGAAATAGAAGTACTAGAATTGAATGTTTACACAGGAGCTGAATCTAAAACAGCAAATGAGCTCAAGGTACAAATGGATAAAAATATTAGCAAATATGAAGAAGAAGAAATCAAAGAGAGTAAACAGAGGACATTTCTTCGTGATAAGGAGGACTATGCTAGTGGAAGAATATATACTTCAATCAGAAAGGGAATCCAAAGTCAAAAGCAAAACTTAACTCTGGTTATTTCAGATGAAGATTCAGAGATGGAAATAAGTGCGGGATCATCTACAGACACCTCGACCTCAAGTAGTACCAATGAACCTCTACCAAAATTAAATTTTTTAGAGGAAATGAAACTCCTACATCAAGTTGGGAAAAATATGCAAGGTAGAAACCACCCAAGGAACACAAGAGGAATAACAGACGAGGGACTAGGGGCCAAGGCAAATCCAAAAAAAAGAGGACAATCAGGAGCTCTGCAGACACGCTCTGGGAAGACCAAGAAACAGAAACAATAATGATGACTTAGAGTGCACAAGTTGTCAATTTGTCAGAGAGAGTACTAACTGACATAGAAACCAGAGTTCTGTCAAAGGGACTATCTTTCTGTCTAACGTCCAATTTTGATTATGCTCAATGCAGAGTGGACCTACATCTGTTCATCAGAAAAATCAGATTGGCAAAATTCTTTGCCAATTCAAACAACAATGATACCTCTAGCCATACAAGACCAGAAATACCATTGGCATTAACTATCAGAGACATACCAACATTATGTACCTCAACATCGTTACAAGAAAACGATGAAGAGATAACAGAATTAAACTCATCTGAATTAGAATGGAGTTCCAACGTACCGGAGGATCTTCTTACTAACATGCCAGCACCTAGCCATTTAATGAAAAAATCGAGGTTCATCCCACCAACTAATAATATGGCACATATAGATCTCTTTGAGGATTTAATCATAGATGATTTGAAAAAATTGGAAAAAATTGGCCTCTCGGAACAACAAAATGAACCACAATGTAACCTCAGAAGAACGGACAGCCATAAACAATTTAAAACAAGATGAGACAATTGTAATGGATAAAGGAGGGAACATTGTGTCTTGAACACACAGGATTATAAAAGAGAAGCCACGCGTCAGGTTAAACAAATCAATAACTATGAAAAACTATCTGCTAATCCATACAAACTATATAAAACAGAATACGATCAAAAACTTTCAACATGGCATGCAATGGGTCTATTAACTTCACAAGAAAAGGCATTTCTGACAAAGGATTTTCCAATCTTGCCAATTATACATTTTATACCTAAGATCCACAAATGTAGGAGGAAACCGCCAGGTAGACCAATAGTTTGCATCAATTGACTCTCTGCTAGAAAACACATCGAAATATCTGGATCAATTTCTGTTTCTGTTTGTTCAGACATTGCCATCCTACATTAAAGATACATCAGATTTTCTCCAGCAAATCGATCAAATGCCACGGAAGCCAGGGTATCTACTAATAACATTGGACGTTGTTTCTTTATATACATGCATCGAACATCAGGAAGGCATGCAAGCTATCAAAAGGTATCTATCCACCAGATCATTAAGCTTCAGAGACCACTCGCAAATGTTATTAGAAATGCTTTTTTTCTGCCTTACACACAATGCTTTTATGTTTGACGGCCAACATTACAAGCAATTATGCGGGACAGCCATGGGCACGACAGTGGAACCCACATATGCAAACCTCTTTATGGAGGCTTGGGAAGCCAAACTGTTTTCTGAAGAAACCCTAATTATACATACCAACAAGGTGGCTTTATGGCGTCTTTACATTGATGATTTGTCTATAGTATGGGAAGACAATGAACAAGAATGGATGTCTTTTTTCAATATTTTGAATGCACAGGACACCAATCTTAAATTCACTGAACAACATGATACAACAGAAGTGGTATTCTTCGATATTAAGATCAAGATAAGAAATGAAGTAATGACGACAGAAACCTATCGAAAACCAAAAAGTACAAACTCATTGCTTCATTCGGAAAGTGCACACCCGAAATGCCTAAAGAACAGTATACCATACGGTGAATTTTTAAGAATGAAAACAAAACATTTGAAGTAAATGCCAAAATAACAACAACCAACTTCATGGCAAGAGGCTACAAAAAGTCGATAATTAATAGTGCATTCAATCAGTGTGCTAAACAAACTCGAGCAGATATTTTCAGAAAAAACAAAGAGAAAAGTGAACAGAAACTACAGGAAACCAAATCTGAAAGTATACGGTTTATCACAACCTTTAACAACGGGGCAAAAGAAATCCAGAAGAGTTTGGCAAAACGTAGGTTGCTATTACAAAGAGATCCAGATATTAAATGTATGCATTCAGAAAAATGCTAGTGTGACATTTAGGAAAGCAAAATCATTACAATCAGAGTTGTCACCAAGTCTCTTCATAACCCCGACACAGCCAACAAGTCAATGGTTAACAAGCAATAAAGGTGGTTTTTATAAATGCACAAAATGTAAGGCTTGCAAACATGAGGTATCCCTCAAATACTCCGTACATCCACGAACACAGAGGAAAGTGACCATTACTAAACCCATCACCTGTGCAACAACCTATGTGATCTATGTAATTACATGTGATTGTAATCTCTGGTATATAGGAAGTACGAAGTTAGAAGTGAAACTTCGAATATTACAACACCTTCGAGCCATCAAAAATAAAGATCCTATTTACCCCCTTGCAAAGCACTTTGAAGAAAAGCATAATGGAGACATTTCCTCTTTCAAATACTTTGGCATAGATAAAATTCTACCACATCCGAGAGGGGGCAATCGAGAATTAAAATTGAGACAAGCTGAATGCAGATATATCATTGATTATCACACAAAAAACCCGGGTGGTCACAATAAGGACGAGGAACTCTACACTTTTGTGGGAAACTAGATGATTCAGGGTATAATTGTTGCAATATAATGTTGACGCTGTGTTTAAAAATATGAGATTACAATACTGTTGCTTAACATTTTGATACTTTTTAACACACTTTTTTCATATAACACTTTTTACATCTTTTTAACATGTAGGGAGCTTTTAATATGTTTGCATCTTGTTAATCTGTTACAGGCTTTTTCTTAACACTTGAAAAATATGTTTATTCCCTTCTTGCCTCCCCCCCTGTGATCTGATTTTAGATAACCACAAATAGACAAACAGAGAGTGTTTGGAATGTCTAAAAATGCCTAATCTTCAATCAATCAATCAATCAATCAATCAGAAAGTGACTATTCTGTGTATATATTCAATTTGATCAAATATAATGCAGCTGATTCCAAGATGGCCGCCCGCAGGGGATAGACGTTCGGGCGAAGCTCCCGAGTCCCGACACTGGGAAATGCCCACCACCCAGCTACAGGGACGGAAATAGCAGCCTCGCGGCTGTGGAGCAGTGGCCCCGGCTCCTTGCGGTCACCCGACGGAGAAGAATGGAGTGCGCACGGTGCGACACGGAGGTTCTTTCCTGGCAGCTGCCGCGGTGTAGGTGCGTAGGAGCGGCTGAAGCGGCCCAGAGAACTCAGGAACTCGCTGCAGCCCGGGAGCGCGGTATCTCGCTAAGTGCCGAGCCGCGAAAGGAGGATCCGCGACGAGGGCCGGAACTCCCCTAGCTTTGTATCGGAGGAACCGGCGGATTACGGATCCTGAGATGAGAGGGTCGGACGGGACTCCAGCGAGCCCGGGTGGAGGCGGGGCGGCTCGCGGCAGTGCAGGCACCCGGAGAGACCTGAAGAAGGCGCCGGTTGACGGCGGTGAGCAGGCGGGGGAAGCCCGGTGGAGAGGCAGTCCCCTGGAGCGGCGTGCTGCATGGGGCAGAGCTGAGAAGGAGTATGGAGGTACATACCCGTGCCAGCGGCGGTGTATGCAACGGGGAGTGAGGGAGCAGGAGCTCACGGGCCTTGGACAACAAGAAGCGCGCCCCAGCGGGAGCCACATAAGGTAGTGGGCGTTGTGGCAGTGTTTTCACCTGACCCAGCCGGGCTGGCTTCGAGGGACCCGCTCTCGGCGGGAACATCATTGGTGAGGCGCTACAGACGAGCAGAGCGCGACCCGTCAGGGGGGGTCTCGGAGGCCCCCGGTGGTGACTTTATAGTGGTGTGGTAACCGCTGGATTGACTACGTAGGCTCACCCTTGCCACACGGGGGATTTTGGAGGCCCCCAATAGCGGCGGTGCAGGAGCTTCCCCCTGGAGAGTGGGCCCATTGGAGTAAGCGCCTGGAGAGGTGCCGGACCGGGGTGCTGCATAGGGTTTGTATAGCCCTCGGTGCCCCCGGGTACTGTTTGCCCCATCAGAAGAGAACTCACGAGAGGGGGGCCTACCCACTGCGGCAGGGCGCCATTGGACAATTACCGGTGCAGTGTACACCACCTGGAACTCCAAGGAACCAAGCAGCTGCATAGAGAACTGGGTAGCTTGAAACACGAATTGCTGCAGGAGGGACGGGTAAGGTATCCCCCGAGAGAGTGTGCAGAACTCTCCCAGCAGAGGTGAGGTCTGGGTGACATGAGGAACCCGCAGCGGGGTTGGGTCCGGCACGGACATGGCGGCAAAAGTGAAGGGGAAGAATGCGAGGGCAGGGCCAGCCTCAGGAGAGGCCCCAGGTACCCTTCCTACCATATGGCCACTGCAGGAGGCAAGGGAAACGACTAAGATAACGAAGGAGGACCTGGGGAGAAGTACCCCGCTGCCCGAAAGGGAGGATTCAGCTGCGATGTTCCGGCAGGACTTTAGGGGGGAGATGCACGCTCTGCGGGCCAGTCTAACGAAGACTTTTCAGGATCAATTCCAGCTCCTGCGCGCCGACCTCAACTCGGCCCTAGGAGAGATAAAACAGGAGCTGCGTCAACAGGGTGAGCGGACGGACCTGCTGGAGAAAGGGCTGCAGGAGTTGGACAAGGAGGTGACAGCCAACAGCGAGGCAATTGAAAGACTGGACACAGCCACACACAATTTAGAAATCCAGATGGAGGACATGGAGAACAGGTCTCGTCGAATCAATATAAGAGTCAAAATGCTACCGGAAACCGTTCAGGACAAAGACCTGAAAGGGGTGATCCAATCTATTTTTGCAGAGATACTGGGAGTCTCCCCTCCGGACAAGATTGAGCTTGATCGAGTTCACAGAGTGGGCCGGGAGGGCACAGGATCACAGTCAAGGGCTAGAGATGTCCTGGCTGCGTTCACTAGGTATGCCCAGAAGGAAGAAGTCCTACGGGAGGCAAGGAAGCAAGAGCCAATCATGTTTCGCAAGCACCGCATTGCGCTGTTCCAGGATTTGGCAAGCAGCACCCTAACGAAGAGGCGCCAAATGGGACCGGTTCTTAAAGTGCTCAATGGAAAGGGTGTTAAATACAAGTGGACCTTCCCATTTGGATTAGTGTTCGAGTGGGAGGGGGCTCAGAGGCGGATCACTACAGTCCAGGAAGGGGTGAGCGCTCTGCGTCTAGACTTGGACGAAATCCCCACAGGATTTAGAAAGCAGACCACCGCTGCCGGATCAGGATCACGGCCATGGGCCTGGATGACAGTGGGTGAGAAGAGAAGGAGGTTGAAGTTTAACGAAAAAACCATCAAGGGCAGTAATAAGCAAAGTGCGGAGATGGTGGAGAGGGTGGCACAAGAGGAGACATAATTCAAGTAGTAACGCATTAAGGGTGGTGGGCCGTTAAAGGGAGTAAGTAGCAAGGGGGGGAGCATCCATCTGCGAATCGAAAAGGATGGGCATATCCGGGGAGGGGGGGGAGTGGGAGGCGGGAAGGGCAAGCCCTTCTGGGGGGGGGGACATGCGTTGGGAGGGGGAGGGGGGAAGACAGCAGAGGCTTTGTGCAAAAGTTAGGATATGGGGACCAGAGTCTCAGTTTGATATCGGGAGAGGTCGGGAGGGATCGGAGGGAACAAGTAGACCGTTTAGCGGCCTGGGCACTCATGGAAGAAGAGGCCCGGGAGAAATGTACGGTCCCATGGCAGTGGAGATACAATACTTCGCTCTTAAGTGGTTAACCCATAATGTGAGAGGCTTGAACACCCCCCTTAAGCGGAAAAAATTAGAGCAATTTACGAGAAAAGAGAACCCAGACATTCTGGGATTGCAAGAAACGCATCTCAGACCTAAAGACCAGGGGCGCCTTAAGCTACGGGGGTTTGGTCAGATTCTTCATGCATCTGGAGGGAGCAGGCCAGCGGGAGTAGCTCTAGCTATCAAAACTTCAGTGAATTTTAGAATAGTTGATGTCATAAGAGACAAGGAGGGGAGGTATATAATAATTACCGGGGAGCATCAAGATACCCTGTATACCTTGGCAGTAGTGTACGCACCTAACACAGGCCAGGAGCTCTTCCTGACACGTATTTTGGGAAAACTGGAGGAGAAGGCCCGGGGGCAAATCATCCTGATGGGGGATATCAATATAGCCTGGGAAAGGGAGCGAGACAGATCGGGGCACCCAATGGGAGGTGGAGGAGCAGTAATGTCGACAACCTTGAAAGATAGAATATGGGGTGCAGGGTTGAGGGATGTGTGGAGGGAGGTTAAGGAGGAGGGAGATGGGTATACCTTTCTGTCAGGAGTCCACGGCTCCCAGTCTAGAATTGACTGTATTTGGGTAACCTCGACTCTGGTGGGCCGGGTTCGAGAGGTAGTAACGGGTCCCATTGGTATAGCGGATCACAAAGTGGTGTCCATGACAATGGACTTAGGTCATAGGGAAAGAGGGGTATGGACGTGGAGATACCCAGGACACCTTCTCAGGGACCCACTAATAAAGCAGGAAATAGAAGATAAGATAAGGAGCTTCTTTGTCACTAACCTGAGGGGAGACACGAGGGAAGAAATAAGGTGCGACGCCTTTAAGGCCACGTTGAGGAGGGAACTGATAGCGGCAGCATCCCATAGGGAGAAGCAACTGAAGGAGCTGGAAAGGCGGCTCAAAGAGGAAGTCGAAACGGCAAGGAGAAGGGCGGGGGTAACTCCAACAAGGTCCTCTATGAGGGAGTATCGTGGAGCGCTAGGACAGCTGGAAATCCTCCGCACTAAAAAGGCTGAGGCGGCCCTGCTGGGGGTCCGTCAGCAATTCTACGCTAAGGCGAATAAGGCAGGTACCCTCCTTGCGCGCTTATTAAGGGGAGCGGAATCCAGAAACGCGATTACGGCTCTACGATTAGAGTCCGGGGCAAGGGTAATTGAGGCAGGGGAGATACGGGAGTCCATGGTGGCTTTTTACAAATCCCTATATAAGTCGCAGGGCCCCCAGGAATGTACCCAATTAGAGTTCCTAGATAAGGTAGAGTTGGAAAGAATCTGGAAAGAGGCGTCAGATTTACTAAATGGGGAGATCAGTGAAGAGGAGGTGAGGAAGGTGATCAAGGGGTTGCCCCTGAACAAGGCTCCAGGCCCTGATGGCTACTCAGCGGCCTTCTATAAAACCTTTGCGGCTGTGCTGGTCCCACACCTAACCTACCTTTTTAATGTCTTTAGGAGTACGGGGAAACTATCGCCGTCCATGGAAGAAGCTAGACTGACCCTAGTTTTGAAGCCCGGTAAAAACCCAGAAGAGAGGTCATCATATAGACCAATAGCATTGATCAACATTGATGCCAAGCTCTTTACTAAGATATTGGCGAGTAGGCTGGAGGGGCTTCTCCCGGATCTGGTACACCCAAATCAAGCGGGATTCATAAAGGGCCGACAGATAGCTGACAATATACGGAGGGTGGCCCACCTGGTGGAGAAATCTCATAGAACGAACACTCCCGCGGTCCTTCTGTCGTTGGACGCAGAAAAAGCGTTTGACCGTGTGGAGTGGTCGTTTCTCTTTAAGGTAATGCGTAAGATGGGCATTGGCGGGGCCTTCCTACGTATGGTACAGGCCAACTATCAGACGCCCGTCATGAGAATAGCTGTAAATGTAACTATGTCTAGATCCTTCGAAGTGAGTAGGGGCACTAAACAGGGATGTCCCCTGTCTCCTATGCTTTACGCTATTTACCTGGAACCTCTGTTGCAGGCGATCAGGGAGGCAGAGGGGATAAAGGGGATTCCTTTCGGAGGTGAGGAACAAAAAGTAGCTGCTTTTGCCGATGATATGCTCTTGACCCTAACGGCGCCATTAGAGTCTATTCGCCTAAGTAGGAAGCTATTGGGAGAATTCGGGGAGGCCTCGGGTCTTAGGATTAACTTTGGCAAATCGGAGCTCTTAAACTTGACCCTTGGTGGGAAGGATCGGGAATTCTTGCGGAAAGCCACCCCATTTATGTGGAGTCCGGGGGGAATTAGATACCTAGGCGTGACAATTACCCCGACCTTAGCAGGTTGGTACCGAGCTAACTACCCACCGTTGTTGAAGGACATCAATCGGGATTTCTGCAGGTGGAGGGGGCTTCGGATCTCGTGGCTTGGCAGGATATCCGCAGTTAAAATGGTAACCCTCCTGCGGCTGTTGTACTTTTTCCAGGCAATACCTCAGGCTCCCCCTAAGACCTTTTTCAAGGAGTTGGGATCCTTGACCGGAGACTTCCTTTGGGGTGGGAAAAAAGCCCGGGTTGGCAGGCATCTCTTCATGGCTCCTAGGAGGGAGGGGGGTCTGGCATTACCGAATTTCCAACAGTATTATGAGGCAACGCAGCTACGGGTCATTAGAGATTGGCTCCGGGAAGGAGAGGCCTCACAAGATAAGCAATGGGTGGCAATGGATAGAGCAGTTGCGCATCGGAGTTTAGCGGAAATTTTATGGCTTCCAAAGCAGCATAGGCCCAAGCATGTATACGAAAGCACCATCACGAAACTGATAGCTGAGAACTGGGATAAATTGGTGAGGAGCAAGGGAATAATGATTTTCCCCTCCCCCTTTACCCCCCTGTTTTATAAAGGAGATTTCACCCCGGGGATGGAAGAGGGAGCATTCAGGCAATGGCAAGAGGGGGGCTGTAGGTGGCTGGGAGATATGTTTCGAGGGGGGAGAATTCTATCCTTTGAGGGATGTAAGAGGGAGTACGGGGTGAAGGAGGGAGAAAGACTCAGGTATGCACAGCTGCGTCACTGGGTTTTGAACCCCGTGAACAAACAGGCTGCAACAAGGGAGAAAACACGCTTCGAGAAGTTCCTTCTGTCTAATGATGGATCCAAGGGTCTAATTTCTAATCTTTATAAGATTCTGGATGATGCAACTGTCAGGCCTCCATGGGCGTATATGGGCAGATGGGAACAGCTCCTGGGGAGGGCAATTACGCGAGATGAATGGGAAAGATTATGGAGGAAAATTTCCAGGCTGGTTAAAGCATCTCAATTGCAGGAAACGTGGTACAAGCTTTTGTTTGGATGGCACTACACACTGGTTCGTCTTCGGGAGATATACCCCGCTACTTCCGGGGTCTGTTGGCGGGGATGTGGGATGGAGGGCACGGTGCAGCACATTTGGTGGTCATGTCCAGCGATCAGGCCCTTTTGGCTAGAAGTGCAGAGGGCTCAGGAGCAGGCCTTTGGGTCAGGAGGTAGCGAGCCGCCTGTGGAGGTTCTTTTGGGAATTAGGCGGGCCGGCAGTGTGGGAGAGCCTAAATCCCGGGGTAAAGCAAGGGCGATACTTACAATTGCAGCTATGACAGTAATAGCGCTGAGGTGGAAAAGCAAGGAGGTCCCTCAGATACAGGACTTGTTGCGAAAACTCTGGGAAATTGTGGCACTTGAATGGGCAACATATGCCAAGGATAACAACTTACAGTCCTTCGCAGGGGATTGGGAAGAAACTCTGGCCTTTCTTAAAGATGACTTCCGAATTGGGTGGCGCCCTCAGCGACTGCGGTTATTGGATTTATGCTGAGCGATGGCAAAGGGTCCATGGAGGTAATGGATCTTGGTCGGGGAGGAGGATTCCCAGGGGGAAGGGAAGAGGGGGGGGGAAATTGGCAGGAGACTTTGTTTGGCAGGTTTATCTTTACTAACTTGGAGTGACTGGCCCATGATGTCAATGGGCAATGGACGCAATGCAGCAGCCTCGGGGGAGAGGGAGGGAGGAGAGGGATTGGGGATTGCATTCTTTTTTCTGTGTTGTAAAATCAATAAAAAGAAGTTACAAAAAAATATATATATATATATATAATGCAGCTTTCATCAATTTGTACATTTTTGGAAAATACTTTGGATAATCAAATGGTCTTTTATATTGTGAGCACTATGCACTTTATTCAAACAATTGGCTTCTTAGTAACATCAATAAGTTATTAATACTGTTGGACAATTGCTGCTATAATGCACTATGCACTTTACTCAAAGCACTAGACACTTTAGCAACATGGGAAGTGCAATACATGCATGGCGCTGATATATTTGAATGTAGATTACATTGGGCATTTCGACATGGTAAAGAGTAATAACTTATGTATATAAAAGAAGTTAAATGACCCCAAAAAATTATACTAGAAAACACATTAGCACTGAGGTGCAATTGCTGTGTTCTTATGTATGGTAAGCACTATGCACTTTATCAAAATAACCTGTTTTTTGGGAATATAAATGAACCATTAATATCGTTGATGGGCTGCCGCCGCATTATGAGCACTAAGCACTTTATGGAAAGCACCAGACACATAGATATTGCCAATATTTTTAATACAGGCACCATTGAATTTTCACTGCATTTGACAATTCCAAGATGGCACTCAGACAAACAGGGATTGGAAACAAGGATTTTCTTTAATGGAAAGTAAAGAAGGACTTTTCTATTTGCAAAGTGTTTAAAAAAGAGAAGCCTGTCATTTATGTTTACAATCTGACAAAGCCCGCAGGGGTGAAACGCGTTGTTGTTTTGTTTCTCCTGTGCCACTTGTCCACTGTGTCTGCAAAAATAAAGGACGTTTGATGGAGATCCTTTTGTTCGCATCCGGTTGATTTTTATTATTGAGGAGAGTGCCGCCCAGAAAGCTGGAATTCGCTTTCAATTTTTATATATATATATATATATACACACACACACGTATATATATATATAAGTATATATATATATATATATATATGTAGAAATATGTAGAAATGCTTTATACCTCGGTATAAAGTTAAGCGGAGTGCACTCCGAAAAGCAGTCCAGTGAAACAGTGCCACACCAAACACAGAGTCCAGGAACCAAGAGTCTCCAAGCATCAAAAATAAACTTTTATTAGTTAAATGCCATGGACAGGAAAAAAGAAACACAAAAACGACGCGTTTCACGGCAAACTGGCTGCTTGTTCACGTTTTCGGGTGCAAACACAAAGGAAGGACATATAAACCAGCATATTCTCTATGATCCCAGTGTATAGAGCTACGTGCCCTGACATTAAAACTTGTTTTGCAACTCGTTTTACACAGTCAGCCATACTTGAACATATTTCAAACCTCAGTAAATCATATTGATTACACTAAAAAGTGTTCAAACATGCATCAAATGAACTGTCAGTTTTGTATTGTTGTATTTTTCCCAGCATTAATTAATTAATTAATTTATATTCACAAATTGCATAATATGCAATGATGTTGTTAGCTTGTGAACTGTCATTAACAATGTATCGCATGATTCAATCTTATGTGGTTTAGGTGCATTGTGTTGTAGACAGTGGCATGTCAAGTTTTATAAAATGCAATAGTTATGCAGTATGTAGTTACCTTAAATATGCAATTACAAATCTGTTACTAATAAAGTGCAAAGTGCATCGATAGCAGCAAATTCATAGCAGCAAATTCAATTTTCCCCCTGTGGGGATACATAAAGTGCAAGTGCCTAGATGTGCAAATATGCACTATGGGTAAAGTGCAAATGCAATTAAGCAGCCCAGGATATACCGTCTGCTGGTTAGTAAGGAGCTAAGTGCATACACTGCCTAAACATTAAATAAACACTAACTCAAAATGCCAAAAACATAAAAGAAATAAATTGCACAAATGGAAGATAAAACCACCAGATTAAAACCACCTAATTGTAAACTGGCTCATTGCACAGTTGTAGAAAAACATGTACAGAAAGGGCACGTTTATATATGATGCACGGTAGAAATACGAGCCCCGCTGCTTCAGTGCTCTCTCCAACGGTTGTCTCTCTCTGTTCTCTCCCCTGTCATCTCCCCCAGCATTCCACATCATGTCACTACATTCCGCAGGCATGATGTGTGCACGATACTACACATCCCCCTTCTTTCACATAAGCTCTTCTTTGGATTTTAACTAATGAGTATAATCATCCAGATATCTTGGTCTTCGGTAGCCTCTACCACATCTTGATGCAGCAGGGGAAATATCTGTGGCATCTGACAAGGAAAAACCACCACAACTGTTTTCTTCTCTCTCACGTCCAACCTTTCTTCCACTCATCACTTCATTATGTCTCGTTCATTCCACCATGTCGCTCTCCAAGTTCCATACTCTTCCATCCTTTGTTCTCACAGCATGTTCGAAAACGTCTATAACTTCAATTGGTCTAGACCACTGACCGCCATCTCCTGTCAGCACAGCAGGCAATTTGATTATGACACAGCTTCCCACTTGTGGGAAGCTGCATCTCCTGAAACTCCTATTATCTTGCAACGCCTTATTTTTCATCTTCCTCTCTCTGATGTTATTCTTCACATCATCCAACACCACTCCCATACCGGTCACCTCACCCATCCAACCTGAAATAGCTTGGTGCTAGCCTTTCCCCCTCTGCAATGTTCCAAAGGAGAAACTCCAGTTGTGCTGTGCAGTGTAACTCTATGAGCAACAACTTTTCTCTTCACCACCTCTCTCTTTCCAATCTCTCCCATTAGACAACGCCCATCTAATGACTTCCTTGATTATTCTGTTTTATCTCTCCACAACCCCATTTGTTTGTGGATGATACATGGCACTGGTTTTGTGAACAATGGCCCTCTTCATAAGATATTCTTCCATCTCCCTCGACTTGAATTGAAAACCATTGTGGGCAAGGACTACTCCAGGGTAACCCTCACGCCCACACAACTCCTCCTAGAAATCAATTACTTTTTTAGTGGTAACATGCAAAATCATCATCAACTCCGCCCATCTCGTTAACACATACACAACACCAATGCAATATGTCCGACATCCGCCACTACATATAAGTCCAACCATATCAATCGCCAGTTTCTCCCAGGGTCTCTCTGGTATATCCGTGAGAACCATAGGACATTTATCACTCACACACATTGGGCCTCATTACGAGGTTGGAGGTAGCCTTGCTGGTAAAACCGGCAAAGGCTACCTCCAAACTCGCATTCGGGTCCGGCACCCGTGAATGGGTAATTACTGGGCTATTCTGGCCCAGCCAGACCCGCTAATTGCCCTTTCGCGGGTGCAGGGCCCGGTACATCCCAATTCCCATATGAACTCCATAGGGCTCAATGGGAATGGGGAGGGTGGTAGCACTGGTACCGTTAATAACAGTACCAGTGCTACCATCATGTTCTGCTCGCGGGTGCCGGTACGGCCACCAGGTCAGACCTGGTGGCTGCAAGGGCACCCTTGAGCAGAACTTGTAGTATGGCGGTACGGTAGCAACGGTGCCGGTAGCGATACTGGCACCATTGTTGCTTTACCGCCATACTTGTAATGAGGCCCATTGTCACTGTTGGTACAAAGGATACAATCACAAACTACTCTTTCAATTTGTGAATCGCACGCCAGCCTCCAATAACTGTTCCTTATCCTGCATTTAGTCTTCACTATTCCTTGATGACCTTCATGTCCCATATGTATCACTTTCTCCCTTATTCCTTCTGGTGGCACTAGCTTATCTCCTCTCATAAGAATACCATCTTGAACATACAGTTCATCTCTAATGTTCCAGAAACTTTCCATTCCTAACTTTTGCAGTCTCTTTATTTAGTCCTCGTTCCGTCAACTCTTTGATGATGATACTCATTTCGGCATCCTTTGCCATTTCTTCACACCATTCCTGCTTTGAAATTGAGGTTTCTGAGACTTTACAAATTACATCCTGATCTTCATTGTTAACACGTGGTATCTACCTTTGTAGTCATTTGAGATAGGCAATCTGTTGCATAGTTTTGTACTCCTGGAATGTATTGCACTGTAAAATCAAATTCCTGTACTCTGTAAACCCATCTTCTTATTCTACCTGATACTTTGTCCAGACCCTTTGTGGAAAACATCTCAACCAGTGGCTTGTGATCAGTATGTAAATCTGGTGCCCCAGACAAAACTCCTGAACTTATCTGTAGCCCACTTGATAGCCAGAGCTATGGTCGCATATGCCTTCTCCGGGCCTTTCAACAATCGTGTTGCAAATGCTCTTTTCCTTCTTCAATTTGTGGTAAAACTGCTCCCAATCTAACATTACTTGCATCCGTCATAATCACTGTTAGTTAGATGTCAGTATTCCTTGTGCAGCTTAACTTGATGGTAGGCTGATGTGAGGTTGAGTTTCGAAAATACCTTTGCCTTGGCTCATTGTTGAAATCAATTCTTGTATATTAGGTAGGGGATGCCTTTCTCGAAATTACACATTTCTTGAGTTGTCAACACAGATTCTGACTTTACCAGAGATTTTCCTTACGACAACTAGAGGTGACACCCATTCAGATGCATTGATGCTCTCAATGAATCCCTGTTCTTCCAACCTCTTTAATTCCAACTTCACTTCATCTCTCATTAACAGTGGATAATTCAGTAGTGTGAGAAACCTGAAGGTGTCTCCCGAAATTTGTCCCCAGGAGTCTGTCATGCAGGTGGCCAGGACACGGCTATCGCTATTGGATCCAGTTCCTCTGGGTGGTTCAGTGAGGGAGGATTATCTGGATGGTGGGTTCTCTGGGAGTGGGAGTGGGACACCAATGGGTGAGACATGGTATCCCTCTTCTTTTGGCACCTTTTCCCCACCCTACCACATAGGACATTTAGAAACACTGCCACCCCCTTTCCCGACACAAACACTTTCACATGCCACGAAAGACAACATTCTAACACCAGAGCCGTTTACCTAAAATGTCCCAACACAAGCATCAGACAAAGTCAGGCAATTCAACAGAACCACACACACCTGATGGCCCTTTCCCATCCCAATCGGGATAAAAGGTGGAGCACGAGAGCACAGTACGAGCAAGGCAGACCGCATGACAAGACAGTTAATCCAGCCCGGCATTACAAGAGGAAGAGAAAGGCGGCGGGCATCGAAGGGGTAACAAGGAGAGAAACAACCTTGCCCTTTCCAACCCAGGCCTGCAGAACCTCCCTGCAAAGAAGTATAAGACCGTGAACAATAGCTAATGTGTGTAGCAGCAGATGCCAACGGTACACAGAGTCTGCCTATGCAGACAAGCAGGACAGTGAGAGACGCCTGCTACTGTTGACTCCGGATACCAAAGAAGCCAAGCAGTTAATCACAGTCGGTGAGTCAAGGGGAGAGCCAACAAAAAACCGAACTGTGTTCAATTGAAGTTGCAAAGGCAAGAGGGGTCCAGCACCATGTGGGTGCTCACTTGAGAGACTCTGGGGAATTCTGCACTTTTAAAACTACAGATACCAGAAGGCCTTAGCAGGGCCTTAACAGAAGGGGTCAAAGTGCTTCTACGTAGGTCTTGTAAAATCCTCTGTACATTCGAAAGACTTTGACCAGCAAAGTATCATATGGTATGATAGGTTATTTATAACACGCTTAATACCCAGAGGTTTCTAAGCGTTGACCCGGGGATCGAACCTGTGGTGCTCTGTGTCGTCTTGCTTCCAAGGCGAGCACATTGCCCCTGAGCTATCCTCCCGAGACAAAGTAGAAAGAAGGAACTATGTACGATTGACCGTAGTGAACCCAGCTGAGGGAGGCAGAAAAGTATCCACTGTGTGTTGTTTAAAAAGACATTAAGACGTGTGAATACAACAGGAACAGGTGTTATCGCTAAACGCCATAGTGAACCCGACAGAGGGAAGCTAACAGTCAAGAAGGGGTCTGAGCCCGGCCGAGGGGGATCCTTGGGTGAAAAGTAATCACCCAAAGACTGTTGAAAGTAAAAGAGAAAGAGAGTGAAGGAGAGCCAATGTGAACCCGACATGGAGGCTGAGAGTCGAGAGAGGTCTGTGCCCGTAAGAGGGGGACCGAGGGGTGAACCACTATCACCCATATGATCGTTTGAAAGGAACTAACTTTGTACATTACATCAGGTCCAAGAAGGAAAGAACATTTTGTGTCAACAGACTCAACCATCGGAAGAGCCTGATAGCTTGAAAGCAGAACTGTCAACTCGTGCTGGGGAAAGCTCAAGTGTGTGCTGTGCTCAGAAGTGACCCCTTATCCCATGCTCAAAATGTGGGGAAGGGAGATCCCTGGCTAGCACATGCCGACTATCATTTATGAACACTTCTGTTCTTTATTGTACCTCTTATCCCACACACTTTCTATATTAGTTGTAAGGACTGGCAATAGGTTTTTGTAGTATAGGCACTTCTATTTTGACTAGACTCCACAAGGACTGCCTTATTTTTCATTTGATGGTCGAAGCTTGCTCCCATCATAGATTTAGGTTAGATTAGGTGTTTTTCCAACCAGCACATTGTTAAAATAAACACCCTTAAAACATGTTCACTTGTGTCTGTTTTTACTGTTGCCACCATGAGTTCCTTACAGTAGTTCCTGAGCTGATGGTTTGCAACCCTATTTAAGTATTACACGATGTGTAAATCCTTTTAAGCAGCCTCATCTTTAAATACTTAATTTTGCATCTTTTGGGTATTTTCTTCTGAACCTCAGCCATAATAAATGACTCCACCGCATTCAAATCCAGTCTCACCTTCAGCACCCTCTGGTGTGCCCAGCTCTGGAGAGGAGATGCTCCTTTCTTTGATACATATATCCGCCCTTCAGCCTGTCTTCCTTTGAAGTCCAAAGTTGCTGATCCAGCCGATCAGGTACATTTTCACTCCACCATAAGCTCTTGGATTTATGTCCACTTCGTGTAAATGCTTCGGTCCACGTTTTCTCCATTCCACCTCTGGAATAAGTGTTTTCTTTCTCCCGTGTCGGAATCGAGTTTAGCAGCTCCTGTGCCATACTGGATCTGTACCCACCCCCACACCACCTGAGCATTTAGAAGCCATACGAATGGCGGTCAATCTTACCTCTGAGGACCACCTCTGGACCTGCCAAGTTTGGACCAAAACTAAACTAAGGGTGATGAGTAGTGAAGTCACTTACCAGTGGCCCTTTGTTCATCCAAACGCATTCATTCATTGAAGGCTAATTCTTGGCCTTCCTGTTGGCTTAGGTGGTCCTTGCTGCCTAGTGCCTTCTGAAAATTGGGAACAGCACAGTAGTGGATCCTCATCTGACTTTTGGAACCGGTTTCCCCCCTTCAGAATCCTTCTAACTTTTTCCTGCTCACTAAAAAGTACTTGTGAACTTTACGCACAACCGTGAGCATTACATGTGCATTGAACATTGAGCACAAGGCTCCATACATCTTATGGCTGGACTCTTAAAGTTAGGATTGTCATATCTGACATCTGTCAGTGCTATAAAAGTTACTTACCGACTTCCTTTGAAGGTACATGTGGAGTCCTAATTTTCTCGCCTTGACTGCAGAGAGCGTATATATATGTTATGTATGGCCCTCATTACAAGTCTACCGTTCTGGGAAAAATGGCAGTAAAAGTGGTGGTGTAATGAGGGCCATAGTGTGTTGTACATGTTGTATTTTACTAGAGAATTTCATTATTCATTGTGTTATTGGGCCTACAATAAATGGTATATTTTTGTATACTACTAGCTAATTGTAATTCTTGGTGTTTCACTGTGTGTGCTCCTTGGAGACCCCTGATCACCCTCACGCCTCCTGAGATTTAGCCTTGACTGCTCTCCAAATTACCGTGAATTGGTCTGGCTATCTTCCCAGAAGTGTTCCTATCATACCCCTGAAGGGGTGTGGTGGATGACTTGAGCCCAAGGGTATCTACAACCCTCTCTACTAATGCCCTAAACCTAACATGAGCATGAGTGTAGGGCTGGTCTTGCTGCAGGTCAAGGTCTGGAGATGTGTCTAGACCACTGGCATCTTGTAGCCCTTGGGCCAGTGCCATGAGATCAACCTGATCGTCAAAATAATCAGCACCGCTGGTTCATGTGTAAATTGGGTCATTATCGTGGTCATCGGGCTGGTCGACGCTGAAGATCAACCGCATAGTATCGAAAAACCCTGACCTCGATGGCGATTGAAAAGAATGGTCATCAGTAGTCGACATCAAGTGTTTGTCACCCGATGCCTTGGATGGTGGTTGTGCAAGCTAGAACGCTGGCAGTGCGGGCTGTGTAGCCGATGGCATAGTTTTCAGTGCTGTCTGCTTTGACGGACAAAGGTCGTCATGGGAGACAGCCTTTAGTTGGCTTTCTGAAGGCGTTTTCCCCACCTTTTTTGTTGAGCCCGAAGGCTTCATCGACGGCGTACATTCGGTGGCTAGCGTGGGGTCAGAGTTGCTGTGCACCGCTTTTGCAGCCAAGGCCTGCTGGTCGGGGGTGGGAACTGCGCAGACAGCCACCTGCTGTTTAAACATAGAAAGCATTTCTTTTTTAAACTTTCCCACTCTTCGTGAGTGGTGGATCCCTTCGAGGGATTACCTTGTTCTGAAGACGAGTTGGATTCCCGCTGATGGTGGTGGCGTTGCTACTTCTTCCGTGAGGAAGATGAAGAGGAATGGCTCCTAGAGTGGGACAGTTTTTGTTTGCTTCCGATGTCTGTCTTCAACCTATCTTGGGATTGGGCTCCTCAGTCTCGGCCTCAGAAGGCCGGTCAAGAGACCACGATGGAGATTTAGCGGGCAGTCGGCTCAAAGCCAGTTTCCCTGCTCTCTCACGCAGTGTTGCATTTTTTAGCACGACACGCAGGCCTCCATGTCGTGTGCCAAACCCAAACACCACAGACAGACGTCAGAGAGGTCGGTTACTGTCATTTTGGCATCACAATCGGTGCACCGTCTAAAGCCAGAGACCCAGTGAGTGGACATTGTATCGAGGTTTTACCAAAAATGACCAATCTTGTGAAGAAAAAACATCAAGTAAACTCGAGTTGTGTTCCCGATGCAGCGTGCAAGCACGCGGAAAAAAGAAACTGAAGCATGGGGCATAGTGTCGTGTTATATATACGACGCCTGATGTCACTTCTGGAGCCAGCAGATCGATGATCGAGTTGAGGTTCACTATGCCCCCTGTCGAAAAATTTTCCAGACAGCAGGGCTGGATGATGGATATCTGTCAAGATGAGGAATCTGTGCGAGAAAAGCAATCCATTGAAGTCCATTTTAACAAACGTAAAAGCAGACCGCCATCAAAAGCATAAGTGGCGCAAATACGAGAACACAAATTATATCAACAACACAGAAAAATTGATATCTCTGAAAACTAACAACCATAAAATACACAACTACAACCAGTACTAAGCCACCCGAGAGGAGAATGGACACTCAAAGCTCAACACACAGGCCAAAACATACCACAGGTGAACATAATCACTGAAACTTCAATGCCATTACGTTTCAAAACAAAAATATTCCCATGAAGGACAAACACCACCATGTCAAACACACACAGCTCCAGACCATCCAACACACCCACAGACAACTCAACCCATACAATGATGCAAAACATGACACCACAAGTCCCGATATAAAGTCACACAATGGGCCTCATTCCGAGTCATGCTGGTAAGTATCGGTATTTTCCGGCATGGCGTAAAGTACGACACCGTGCTGGTTGAAGGCCGAAAATTACGGCCCATTCCGAGCTCTCGGACACGCGCTTTCCGCCACGCCGGAAAAGGACCGCGCGGCCTGCCGCAAAACCCCCCGAAAAACCCCTACCGGCAGGCAATCGACACGTAAAGTACTACACCGCCCTGTAAGCATTAGCGACAGTGCATTACGGTGACCGTAATTTACAGAAACCGTAAATTACGGTCTCCGCAAAAAAACGGATCCGGAAATTACGACATCGCACAGGAACGGGAAGGAGAGCGGCGGCCATCTTTAAAAACACAATCCATTGCCATACGCAGCTGCCAGCAGCCCTGTGAGGAAAGTAAAGTTGTGAACCGGACCAGGCACCGCAGGACATGCCGAAAGCACCAAAAAGGGCGGCGGATCGCGTCCGCAAGGTGAAATTCTCCACCGATGAACTGCAGGTCATGGTAGACTACCTGGCAGAGCATGCTGATGTAGTCTTCAGCGGCGACATGCGCAGGGAATCAACCCTCCGCAAGAAGACCATCTGGGCGGAACTGGCACAGAGGGTGAGTGCTGTTGGAAGCACCCCCCGCACCCGAAGGGACTGCCGCAAGCGGTGGGACGACCTGCGGGTGCGGGGCCTCCTCTCCAACAACCGCAGCCAGGCCCTGCAGACGGGAGGTGGGCCAAGTACACAGGTCCAACTAGAGCCGTGGGAGGAGACCTGCACGCAGCTCATTGGCACGGAATCCATAGAGGGCGTGGGGACCATGGAGTGCGGCGGAACGACTTCTGCAGAAGGAGGTGAGTGTTGACAGTGTACACTGGCAATGTCCATTGCATTATGTAAACTGACCCAGGGGCCATCGAAGGCACCCTCTCGTGTTGCCCTCCCCCATCCAACGCATCCCCCCATCCAACAAATGCTGAGGCAAGTGCCGCCTAATGCTGGCCCAAGTGCGAGTACATAACGCACATCAACCATACTGCACTGACTTGCACAGCCCATCATGCACACCGTCCAGCGTGGTAGGCATAGTACCTGCCGAAATGTACATGAACAAGGCACAACGAATCACTCCCAAACATGTGTATATGTCATCACCATGCACATGTACCACTGCCATAGCTACCCCCCAAACTGAACAACCCGTGAATGACTGAAATGTCCATGCAACCATGTATGCAAATAGGACATAGCACATTCACTAATGTTGTCCCTCTCTCCTACCCCCACAGGCAAAGACCATGACAGCACAGAGCCCCAAGGAAGCCGGCCAAGCACCTCCGCGGGTACTGGCAGGG
Source organism: Ambystoma mexicanum (assembly GCF_040938575.1). Lineage (NCBI taxonomy): Eukaryota > Metazoa > Chordata > Amphibia > Caudata > Ambystomatidae > Ambystoma > Ambystoma mexicanum. The sequence continues at coordinate 1,263,991,365 of NC_090937.1, read as the reverse complement.
CCAGGCCGAAGCCAGCAGCCAAAAAAACCACCCCTCAGCCTACAGAAAGGCCACTTGAAGCTGGCAGACCAGCAAACCACACAACATCCGCAGCAGCAGCTGAGCAAACCCCTACCTCAGCACAATCGAGCATCTCAGGGGAAGCTGCCGCTACCGCACCAGATGAGTGGGAGCCCAGCCCGCCACCCATCCAGGGGCCCATGTCGGAGGACGACCAGGAGAGCATGCAAATGCTGGAACCATGCCTCGTGACACTGGCGTCATGCAGTGACTCCGGGGATGCACCATCACCAGTGCACAGCCTTGAACTTGACCCGCTGTGGTGTGACGTCGTTCCCCCAGTCCACCCATACAACCCCCTGCACAGCATGCTGGTGCAAGTAGATCATCCGATGGCCTCCCTTCACCTGACCAGTTCAGAGTTCAGCAATTGAGCGATCTCATAGAGAACTATATTGAGGATAATCGCCAGACCAGGGCTGGACTGCATGAGGAACTCGATGTAACGCCCACCTAGTTCCCACGGGGGCGCTGATCTAGTCTGGATTACTGCGGCCTCTTCTAGCGTGATGCGCAGGACCCGGAACACCGATTGGACAGGACCTCCTAATCGTGCTTCCTTGGCCCGTAGGTATATCCTTCTGCAGATGAGAAAGGGGATTAACAGTCTGCAGAATGGTGTGCTACCTTCCCCCTTCCCCCCTCCGTTCCTCTCTATTCCTCCAAACCCGGTTTAAGCTCACCTTATGGTTTGGAAGGTTGAACTCTCCATCCTGCTTCTGGTGCAGGGGCGCGCGTTCGTCCAGTTACTTCACTGGTTTTCAGAATGGCGCTGGCAAAATCCACTTGACTTTCCTGAGCGATGCGCCGTAAGTATGAAAGTTCAAAGTTCAAGTGAGGCCCCCTTTATGCTGTCTTTCTCACCTGTGATCTGTCCTTTATTTCAGGTGCAGAATGAAGGCGATGCGTTGAGGGGTTAACCTGCCGAGGTGAGTAGTAATGAGGGCGATACCTCTAGATGTCCTTATCATTCCTCTGAAATGTCTCTAGTCCTTTCCCCATAGGGGCCGGGGTACGGTACCTGCCAACGGGGCGGCGCCGACCCGAAATGTGGAAGAAAAGCCGGTAAGTATTATGGCTGTTAATCAGGCTTTCCTTCTGTGTGTCCTTCTGCTCACCTTTTGTTTCTTCCTCTCTCCCCTAGGTGCAGAGATGTGGCATCCGATGCTGACAGCCGCGATGGAGCCGGGAGATGTCTCGAGGTGAGGACAGGTGAGTGAAGCGTGGCGCTGCAGCGAGCAACGCGATGCTTTTAAATTGAAGTCTTCCTTCAGGGATGCTGGCGAGAAGATTCCGGATGCAGGTAAGAAGCTTGAAATAATCCTTGGTTTTCACCTTTCTCTTCTCTTCCTTCCTTGCAGGTTTTCCAGGTTCAAGACGGGCGTGGCTGTAGTCCAGGAGCAGGAGCAGACACGGTGAGCGTTAAGCTGCAGGAAGCACAGCAGCGCGAAGCATGAGCTGCTGTCTGGGCGTGGCTTAAAAAGCCTCCAAAGAAGTCCCAGGTATGTATCCTTCCCCAACTAGGTATGTATCCTTCCCTGGCCACGCCCGAGTGAAAAAATAGTCCCTATGAAAAAATAGTCCCTTTCAGGTCTCAGGGAGGCCTGAAGCGTGCAGCATGGTCTGCATCAGGTAAGTGCACAAAACACCTCCCTTTATGAGCCTGGCGCCTATGGCGCCAGGACTCATGTCCAACATGAGCCTGGCGCCAAAGGCTCCAGGACTGAGTCCAAAGAGTCCCTATAAGGGGCCGCTGGGCTTTTACCCGAGGGCATGATGCCTGCTTCCGGGGGTGCTGGGCCTGGTCTGATGCTCCGGGGGTAGGCATCATGACAGCACTCCCCCCAAGGCCCCTCCCAAGGTCGTTCCTTCTGGAGGTTTCGGTTTGTTTGGGAAATTCCGATGGAACCTTTTTACCAGCCGAGGTGCATGTACGTGATCACTGGGTTCCCGAGACCTTTCCTGAGGCCCGTACCCTTTCCAATCAATTAGATAGAAAAGCTTTGATTTTAAGATTTTGGAATCCAAAATGTTCTTTACTTCGAATTCTGGCTCTCCATCTATCAGGATTGGGTCTGGTGGCTTTATTAATATGGTTCCTGGTTGTACTGGTTTCAAAAGCGACACATGAAAAACGGGGTGAATCCGCATGTTGGCTGGTAGATCGAGCTTGACTGCTACTGGGTTAATTATAGCTTTGATTGAGTAAGGGCCTAAATACCTTGGATTAAAAGTTTGAGGTCCCTTGAGCGATAAGTGTTTGGTAGCCAACCATACTTGATCCCCAATTTGGTACGGAGGCCCCTCCTTTCGATGTAGATCCGCATTCTTTTTGTATTTCTCTTTCGCATGTTGCAAATGTGCAGTTGCATCCTTGAAGGCTTGAGTTATCGTAGAATGCAAATGATCCACTGCGGGCATTTCAAGGCTCGAAGGTGAGTCCAAGTCTGAAGTACGAGGGTGATGTCCATATAGGGTAAAAAAGGGGCTTTGACCCGTTCCAAAGTGTATCGAGTTATTATAAGCATATTCAGCCACCCACAGAATATCCTTCCAATTACCCTCCGATTGGTGCAACATACATCGTAGAAATTGTTCAAGGGTCTGGTTCGTTCTCTCCGTCTGACCATCGGTCTGTGGGTGGTGGCTGGTCGAGAGTCTTACGTCGATTTGTGCCAGCTGGCAACACTTTTTCCAAAAATGAGAAATAAACTGGCTTCCCCGATCGGAGACTAGTATGGATGGGAATCCATGCAAACGGATGATATTCTCAGGAATTCCTTGGCAAGAACAAAGGCTGAAGGTAATCCTTTCAACGGAATAAAGTGGGCCATTTTGGAAAATAAATCCACCACGACCAGAATAGTATTGTAACCATTACAAGAGGGCAGGTCCGTGATAAAATCTAGTGACAGGGTGTGCCAAGGTGCTGGTGGAATGTCTAAGGGCTGAAGAAGACCGGCGGGTCTTGTCTTTTGACCTTTGTTTTGGGCACAAACTCCACAGGACATCACGAAAGATTTAATATCCTTTCGCCAGGAAGGCCACCAGAATTGTCGTCTAACCTTTTCCTCAGTTTTGGCAATGCCAGGATGTCCTTCCATCAGGGTGTCATGATGACGGGAAATAACCAGTTCTTGCAATTCCTTTTCTGGCAAAAATAAGCGTCCTTGGAAGTAAGGTAAGCCATCCTTGACTGAAAAGTTAGACCCCTTTTTGATCCAATCCTGCAAGGCTGAAGAGTCCAGGACTTGTTTTACTCGTGCTTGAATGTCTTCAAGGGTTTGTAAAGTGGTTATCCCCAAAATTCTTTGTTCGGGAATTATCGGCACAGGTTCTGAGTTTGTGTCTATTTCTTCCATTCCAATTCGGGATAGAGCGTCCGCCTTACCATTCTTAGAACCGGGGCGGTAGGTGATTACAAAATCGAACTCAGCAAAGAACAAAGCCCATCGGAGCTGTCGAGACGATTGGGCCTTGGCAGTTTTTAAATATTGTAAATTTCGGTGATCAGTGATCACGGTGATGGTATGCCGGGCGCCGAGGAGATAATGCCGCCAAGCCTTAAAGGCGGACTTAATGGCTAATAGTTCCTTACCAGTAATCGCATAATTTATCTCCGGCGGTGAGAACTTTCTGGACCAAAATGCTACGGGGTGCAGTTGGTTGGTTTCAGGGTCTCTCTGAGACAGGACAGCTCCCATGGCTAAGCTGGACGTGTCGGTTTCGACTATATATGGGAGATCAGGACGCGGGTGCTTCAAAATAGGTGTGGACGTGAACTTAGCTTTCAACTCCTGAAAGGCCTGTTCGGCTTCCTCGGTCCATTCAAAACGTTTATTTTTTTGCAAGAGTGCAGTGATGGGTTGCACCACACGTGAAAACTCCGGTATAAACCTGCGATAAAAGCATGCTTTGGACACCTTTCACTGAACTAGGTGATGGCCATTTGAGGATGGCATCCACTTTCCGTGAATCCATTCGGACCCCTTTAGGTGTCAGGATGAATCCGAGAAACTCAACCTCGGTGGTATGGAAAATACATTTTTCCAGCTTGGCAAACAGTGTGTGCTGGCGCAGTTTCTCTAGGACGGCCCTGACATGTTTTCTGTGATCAGATTCCGAGGAGTACACAAGAATGTCATCGATATACACGATAACACAGACATCGATGAGTTCCCGAAGGACATCATACATGAAGAATTGGAAGGCAGCAGGCGCGTTGCACAACCCGAAAGGCATCACCTGGTATTCGAATAGTCCATATTTTGTACGGAAGGCCGTTTTCCATTCGTCGCCTTCTTTTACTCGTACCAGATGATAAGCCCCCCAGAGATCTAACTTGGTGTATACGCAAGCGTCCTTCACCTGGTCAAGGAGTTCAGGGATCAGAGGCAGAGGGTAACGATTTTTAACAGTTATCTGGCTCAATGCGCGGTAATCGATGCAAGTCCTAAGGTCGCCCTCTTTTTTAGGCACGAAGAACAAAGCTGAAGATGCCGGGGACTTTGACGGGCGAATGAAACCATTGGCGAGGTATTGATCTAAATATTGTCTCAAATGCAGATTCTCAGGTTCAGTAAGGGCATAAATCCTGCTACAAGGGGGTTGTGCACCGGACACCAGATCGATTTGGCAATCGTACGATCTGTGGGGAGGTAACGTGTTGGCCTGTTCCTTTTGGAAGACGTCCTGAAAGTCTTGGTACTCTGGAGGTAGTTGCACGGGGACAGAGGTTACTGATGCTAGATTAATCTTTGGATTTTCTGGGTAGCAGGTTTGTGCACAATCCGGGAAGGTTATTCTCTTCGCTCGCCAATCAATTCGAGGATTATGTGTCTCTAACCAAGGGACTCCGAGAATAAGCTGAAACTGTGGAGCCTTGATCACATCAAACACAACTGCCTCCTGATGGCCATCCGGACCTACAAGTGTCACCTCAGCTGTGGAATGTGTTACCGGTCCAGAGGCAATTTCGGTTCCATCTACAGTGGTGATGACATCTTTGCTGGTTTTAGGACGCAGAGGGAGGTTTATCCTAGAGACCAATTCTCGATCCACATAGTTTCCTATAGCCCCGCTATCGATGTATGCCTTTATAGCATGCAACCGTTTTGGCTGTTCCGGATCTATGAGGACCATTGGCACAATGAAATGCGAGGTCTGAGAGTTAGTTTTCAAGCTCGGCAAGCGGACCCCTACGCTTGCCGGGCGTGGTCGTTTCCCGATACAGAGTTTCCATGGATTTTATCAGCGGGTCCTACCACCTTCTTGGGCGGCTTAACCAGGCAATCTCGTAGAAAGTGTCCTGAGGACCCACAATAAAGGCATAATTGCATCTGTCGTCTTCTTTCCCGTTCTTTTTGAGTTAGGGGTCCTTTAACTCCTCCGATTTGCATAGGCTCCGAGGCATCAGCCCCCTTGGGGTTAGCGTGGGATTTGGCCCACACCCGGGTTTCAAACTTGGACCGATCTGCTTTTCTGTTTTGCAGCCTGTGATCCAACTGGACCACTAAGTCTATATATTCAGTGCATTCTTGGGGCGGATTTACAACTTGTGCCAGGACATCTTTAAGTTCTCCGCGTAGACCTCGATAGAATAACGTGATTCTTTTATCCTCTGGCCAACCAGTTTCCACAATTAGTCTATTGAAGGTTGCAATGTAGGATAGAAGGTCTTGATTGCCCTGTCGCAGAGATAGAAGTTCGTCATCCAGAGCCTGTTCCTGGGAATGTCGAGCAAATAACCTTTCCATGCTTGTTTGAAATCCTTGAAAATCACGAAGAATCGGGTCATCTTGAGTTACCAGTGGGACTGACCAATCGGCAGCACAGCCACTGAGATATGACAACACAAAGGCTACCTTGGTCTGATCATTAGGGAAGGCCCCGGGTCTGCATAGGAAGTGCAAACGACACTGATTCATGAATACGGCGAATCGTTTGGGGTCCCCAGCAAAGCGTTCGGGTGGGGCCAGTGGCATGTTTGCAGGTAGATTAATCAGCACAGGGTTACTGGAAACCACAGGAGTGGGGTTACTTGAAACCACAGGAGTGGGGTTCCCCCCGGAACCGGGTAAAGGAGTTTGTCCAGCTTGACCTTGCAAAAGCTGTCTAGCCAGGTCATCAGTCCTTTCCCTTGTTACAATCACTTCTCTTCTGAGGGCATTAGTCTCTTGACGAGCGGCGTGTACCTTGGCCCGTAATTCCCCCAGTAGTTGGGCCAGTTGGTCAGTCTCAGAAGTTTCCATAGCGCCTCGGTGGGAATTTGTAGGGAGGCTTTGCGTTCTGTAACGCCCACCTGGTTCCCATGGGGGCGCTGATCTAGTCTGGATTACTGCGGCCTCTTCTAGCGTGATGCGCAGGACCCGGAACACCGATTGGACAGGACCTCCTAATCGTGCTTCCTTGGCCCGTAGGAATATCCTTCTGCAGATGAGAAAGGGAATTACCAGTCTGCAGAATGGTGTGCTACCTTCCCCCTTCCCCCCTTCGTTCCTCTCTATTCCTCCAAACCCGGTTTAAGCTCACCTTATGGTTTGGAAGGTTGAACTCTCCATCCTGCTTCTGGTGCAGGGGCGCGCGTTCGTCCAGTTACTTCACTGGTTTTCAGAATGGCGCTGGCAAAATCCACTTGACTTTCCTGAGCGATGCGCCGTAAGTATGAAAGTTCAAAGTTCAAGTGAGGCCCCCTTTATGCTGTCTTTCTCACCTGTGATCTGTCCTTTATTTCAGGTGCAGAATGAAGGCGATGCGTCGAGGGGTTAACCTGCTGAGGTGAGTAGTAATGAGGGCGATCCCTCTAGATGTCCTTATCATTCCTCTGAAATGTCTCTAGTCCTTTCCCCATAGGGGCCGGGGTACGGTACCTGCCAACGGGGCGGCGCCGACCCGAAATGTGGAAGAAAAGCCGGTAAGTATTATGGCTGTTAATCAGGCTTTCCTTCTGTGTGTCCTTCTGCTCACCTTTTGTTTCTTCCTCTCTCCCCTAGGCAGGGCTGGACTGCCCCACCGGGACACCGGGACATCCCCCGGTAGGCCTTTGGCCTCACAGGGCCTCTTTGGTGCAGAAGAGAAGGATACACGTGGCGGCGTGAATCCTCCTGGGTGGTTTCTTTTGAATTGGCTGCTGCAGGCGCTGCACTTTTTTTTTTGTCTTTATTGCAGGGCTCAAGGCTCGCGCGTGCGCTGGAGGGTCTGGGCACAGGGGAACCGCATGTGACCTGCACACATATTGCGCAGGTCAGGTAGCAGGCAGCAGCCGTCCCTAGGGGAGTGAGGCCTTCGGCTGGAGACTCAAAGGTAAGCAGACGCACGCTTTTAATGAAAGCAGTGACGTGTGCCACGAAATACACACAAAACATCTGATTGCCATTTTCCATGAAGGCGAAATGCCTCTCGGCGTGCATTTTTATTTTTATTTTCGGTGGTACTGTTCATTTTAAAAATATACGTGAGGTCCACAGCGTGTTGCACTGCACACTGCAGCACTTCAGTCTGCCCGGAAAGCCAGTGCCCGAGACAGCACCTTAAGCAGGCACACGGATTTCGGGCAGGCAGGGGGCGGTATGGGGGGAGATACCCAACCAGGAAGACATTATTTTACACGCAGAACAGAAATAATATAGAGATTGCGAACTGTGAAGGGTTTCAGCCAGGGAAAGGCTTGTGGTGGGATGATCTGGTGAAGAGCAGAGTCACTCCCTTTTAAGGGAGTCTATCTGTAGAACTGGGCGTCACTGGGTAATCCTGCAGTCAGAAGTGGAAGCGATGTGAGCAGAAATGGTCCCAGTGCAGCAGCAAAGGGCTAATAATGAAGTGGCATAATGCTTTATAGTTGTTTTTAACAAACACTGGCCCTCATTACGACCCAGGCGGTAAGGGGTTTACGCCGGCGTAAACATCGCCGACCCTTACCGCCTGAGTACGAGTTCCCTTAGCGCCATGGCGGATTTAACACCTGCTTTTAGCAGGCGTTAAAATCCATGGCGCTAAGGGACCTTGTTGTTAATTACGCCACCGTAATTTACGGTGGCGTAATTAACGCCTTCCCCACTCCCATTATGCCCTATGGGGCAAAAATGGGAATGGGGAAGGGTAAATGGGGATTGGGGACTTACCGCCCCGCCAAGGTCGGAATGGGGCGGTAAGTCCGCAATCCGCCATGGCGGAGTTGGCAACTTAGCGCCATGGACCATGGTGCTAATAGAGCCATGGTCCTTCGCCAAGGTCCTAATGAGGGCCACTGACATACTTCGAAGGTAATGGGCCTCATCACGACCCAGGCGGTAAGTTACCGCCTGGGCCGTGACTTTACCACCATGGCGTAAACTATGTTTACACCATGGTGGTTGGCGGACTTACCGCCCCATTCCGACCTTGGCGGGGCGGTAAGTCCCCAATCCCCATTTACCCTTCCCCATTCCCATTTTTGCCCCATAGGGCATAATGGGAGTGGGGAAGGCGTTAATTACGCCACCGTAAATTACGGTGGCGTAATTAACTCCATGGTCCCTTAGCGCCATGGATTTTAACACCTGCTAAAAGCAGGTGTTAAATTCGCCATGGCGCTAAGGGACCTCGTACTCAGGCGGTAAGGGTCGGCGCTGTTTACGGCGCCGTAAACCCCTTACCGCCTGGGTCGTAATGAGGCCCAATGTGTTCATGCCCTTAATTTACGGATTTTGAAGACTGGAATCCCTATTCATGTGTGCACGAATCTCTAAACACAAAGGCAAAACACACATACACATGAGCCCACACGCAAAACACAAACGTGATTATCAGTGTGCATGATTTTGTGTGGAGAGTTCATGTACTTTTCTCCGCAGGCACTAAAGTTATGTGTCTCAATCTGGTTAATCATAACTGCACACGTTCTTTCACAATCTCTGTAATATTACTGTGTTATGGTTGCATGACACTTTACATAGGAAAATAAGAAAACGAACACTCATGCCATGATGGTTCATGGACATTTTCATGTGAAAAATGAATGTGTCCTTTTTCATTTTCTAGAATTCTAACATACAGCTATCTGTTTCCTGCAACTGGGGCACACCAAAGTCATTTAAACAGCATTGCCAATGCCAACAGTTTTGGCTTTTGTGTAGGTATGGGAAGACACTCAACAGACACAGCCATAGTGGTATATTATCTACCTATTGTTGGTAGCAGGTGCAAAAGGTGCAAGTACCTGGGCATCTAATGGCAGTGCCTGATAAAAGCGTTAAACGTATGCACTAACCAAAGATGTTGGTTTTTCCAATGCTTGTTTTGAACAGGACTTCAGTGGCTTTTCCAATGCTTGTTTTTAACAGGACTTCAGTGAAGGACATGCAGAGTGCTTATAAATCGAGTCCCGAAGGCAGCCCTGGTAAGTCATTTTGACTACACCAGTGGCGTGTTTACAGCTCCAATTAAGTCATTAACTCTCAGAAGACTGCTTTGAACAAACACTGGCAGGCACTTTGAATGTAAAGCCTGATGAAATTGAATGTAAAGCCTGATGGAAGGGCTTGATGAAAGCAAGCTCAAAGAGTTCCCACAAGGAGGTGTTTTGGGCGAGCAGAGGCAGGAATGGGTGCGAATGTCCATAGGGATTAGCATGGCCGTGGGCAGGCAATGTGTGGGCACATAACCAAACAACACCTACAGAGTATCACCCTGATTCATGTAATTATTTGCGTGTAAAACGGGGATTTGCGAGCCACTCTGCCCACAAATCCCTGTTTGATGAATGGGGATTTGCGGGCAGAATGGCACGCACATCACCAGGGGTGGACTGGCCGCTGAAAATGTGTAATATGGGGCCACTTTGAAAATTATTTCCAGGGCCTCTTTTGGTTTCCAGTCCACCCCTGCCCCTAGGTGCAGAGATGTGGCATCCGATGCTGACAGCCGCGATGGAGCCGGGAGATGTCTCGAGGACAGGACAGGTGAGTGAAGCGTGGCGCTGCAGAAAGCAACGCAATGCTTTTAAATTGAAGTCTTCCTTCAGGGATGCTGGCGAGAAGATTCCGGATGCAGGTAAGAAGCTTGAAATAATCCTTGGTTTTCACCTTTCTCTTCTCTTCCTTCCTTGCAGGTCTTCCAGGTTCAAGACGGCTGTAGTCCAGGAGCAGGAGCAGACACGGTGAGCGTTAAGCTGCAGGAAGCAGAACAACGCGAAGCATGAGCTGCTGTCTGGGCGTGGCTTAAATAGCCTCCAAAGAAGTCCCAGGTATGTATCCTTCCCTGGCCACGCCCGAGTGAAAAAATAGTCCCTATGAAAAAATAGTCCCTTTCAGGTCTCAGGGAGGCCTGAAGCGTGCAGCATGGTCCGCATCAGGTAAGTGCACAAAACACCTCCCTTTATGAGCCTGGCACCTATGGCGCCAAGACTGATGTCCAACATGAGCCTGGCGCCAAAGCCGCCAGGACTGAGTCCAAAGAGTCCCTATAAGGGGCCGCTGGGCTTTTACCCGAGGGCATGATGCCTGCTTCCGGGGGTGCTGGGCCTGGCCTGATGCTCCGGGGGTAGGCATCATGACACTCAATCAAATGCGCCAGTCCCTCAACGACTGCACCACCAGATTGTGCGACTCCCTGACAGACAATACAACCTGGCTATGCCATGTCCTCAACCGCATAGCAAATGCCCTTGAGGCAGGGAGTCAAAATACGGAGCCACAGCAGGAGGACACGTCCGCGACAAGTGAGGCCACGCAAGGCAGCCCGGAGAGACGCCTCCGGCGTTCCTTGCGCAAACGGGATTTGCCTCCCCCAGACAAGGGCTCCAAGGGACATTAGCCATTCCTGCCACATGTGGTCCCCAGATCCTACATGGGACGACTGCTCAGGAGTTGGGGGGAAGGGGGTGATGTTGTGTTCTGGAGTTGGGGGGAGGGGGGTGATGTTGTGTTCTTGAGTTGGGGGTTGGGGGGTGATGTTGTGTTCTGGAGTTGGGGGGAGGGGGGTGATGTTGTGTACTGGAGTTGGGGGGAGGGGGGTGAGGTTGTGTTCTGGAGTTGGGGGGAGGGGGGAGGGGGCATGGGCATTTGCTGATGTAAGCACTGTTTTTTCATTTCTTGTTCTCTCAATACACAATTGGTGTTGCAAAGTTGAACCGTTGTGGACATCTTCATTGCACTTTTTGTCCATCTGCACATATGGCATGGGCCCATTCGACACCAGATATCAGTGGAGGGGTCAGCCACCAGTCCTGGTTCGCCGGCACATATGTGCATCACGCAAACCTGGTGACTGCTGCATCTACACGCATGCACGGGTATGGCCATAGTCTGGTTGCCCCATGGGTCTGTTCAGGGGGTTCATGACAGGGGTCATGTGGCTTGCTGTTAGGGTACATCCACCAACAGCTGCATGTGTCGCAAAATGAGGTGGGTGTGTGGACTGTCATGGTGGTGAACAGTACTTGGCTGTCATGGCAGGCTTTCGATGATGGCCATATGTACATGTACATAGATATATTCGGCACGATCAGGGACACAAATATGTGTCCGATGCAATGTAATGCTGTGGGGTGTCGTGTCTACATGATGGTCCGTGAACGGTGGTGTGGACATCTTGGGGTACATGTTCCTTTGTCGCATGCTGCTGTTCTGATGTCGGATCATTCTGGTGCTGTGTACTGTGTACATTCTCATTTGGTTGTGGATCATGTCCATCATCCAGCTCTGATCCATTCTATGGTGATTCCCAACACTCCTATGGGGGTGCCATGCCGGTGACGTGATATCGTACCCCTGCTGTCCTCCGTGAATTCCACTTCCAGGGGTGGGTCTCCAATGTGGTGCCAGGCTGGGGGATGCCACAATGTGAATGTGCAGTGTGCCCTCGGATATGCACTTGCGGTTGTGGTGTCCGCCAATGAGTGGTGCTGGTGTAGTGTGCCTATCCCTTGTCAGTTGGTGTAGATGTAGTGTGATGTGGGTGCCTTATTCTGGCAAAGTGAAAATATGTTCATATGTGCCGTTGCCCTGGTTCTTTGGCAGGTTTGTTGTCAGGGTGAACAACGTACAATGGCTCCATCGTTTCTACGCAGTTGGTTCATGCAGGCACCCACCCTGTGGCACCAGTGCACTTGCATGACACAGTCAGACGACTCAACAGCCAGCCAGACAGGTCATCCTGCATGTTGGGCCATGTGGCGCGGTAGCGTGCTGACCTCTTTCCTTTTCAATCGACCCTCCCAGGTCCAACTTGGGGCCCTCCTCTCTGACATCTTTTCCACCACCTGTGGTGTTCCCCAGGGATCTAATCTCCCTCCCTGGCTGTTCAACCAGTATTTGGCACTCCTTGGCCACCGCATCGCCACCCTCTGCCCAAACTTTCAGCGCTATGCGGACGATACCCGGCGAATTTTCAGGCTACCCTCGGCATCCTCCTCTCCTTCCCTCATCTCTGACTGTCTGTCTGATATCCAGGAATGGTGTGCAGCCAATGAACACTGCCTTAATGCTAGTAAGACTGAGATTCTCCTCATCGGCACACCCACTCCCTCCTTCCCTTAAGTTCATAACACTATGCATTGTCCACAAGGCCTTCTGGGGCCTGGGGCATGAATACCTTCTACTCTCTCTTCCTGAATGTCTTCCTTCCCAAGACCTTTGCTCATCCGTCTCCGACTCACTCAGGGTCAGCCGCTTCTCGGAGCAACGAGCTGGGGGTAGATCTCTCTCCGCGGCAGGGGCCTCCTTCTGGAACAGCCTTCCTGCATCCCTGATATTTGAGGAGAACCATCTCTGGTTCCGGAAGCACCTCATGACCTTCCTCTTTGCTTCTGCTTTCTCTCTCCCTCTCCCCTGCTGAATTCTTCACTGAAACTGCACAGGATCTGCATCTGGGCCACTCTCGCCGACCTCGGTCCTGGGCCCAGCCACTCTCCACTTGCACTGCCTCCCTGGCAACCCCTGCACTGCGGGACTGTCTCTATATCCCTACAGCCCCCCCTTCCCAGCACTTGTCTGCACTTACCTTGCACTTGCCACCAGCTGGCCCTATTAATTTATTTTTGGATATTCTACTTACTTTGTACTGCACTTCCCCCCTCCCCTTGCACTTGCACTTTTTCCCTTCTCACTACCCCTGCACTTGCACGGTCTGTGTGACACCTGGCCTAGTAGGATCGTTGTCTGTCTTCCCCTTGTTCCCCCCTCCCTGCCTCGTCGTGCCTTGGAACACTTGTGTATAGGCGCGTTCCAAATGCCATATCATATCATATCATGTCATATCAGCAGGCCCTTTGAGTCATGTGTAGTTGTTTGGTGTCGGGCCCACCCATGTGTGCGGTTCTTGGTAGTGTTGCATTCCATCTGCACGTAGGGGGAGTGGTATTGTTTGCAGTTGATGTCCGCAACGTGCATGCCAAGCTGGTCCACATACGACCTGTGGGTCCTGTCAGGGGCACCATTGTCATGCCTCCATTTGCTTTTGGTCAAGCTTTACTGTTGTGTGTCTCATGGGTGGTCCATGTTGGGGATCGGTGGACCCTTGTGTGTTTGGGGATGTGTTTGGGGGGGTGTAAGGGCACTTGGATATGTGGCCGCATAATGGACAGTTGTGACATGCCACTGTGTGCTGGTGGGTGCCTTTGGCATGGGTGTGGGGCACAGGCAACACCATCACTTGTGCCGGGTTGGCACTGTACATTTGTATGGTGCTCGCTTGTCTTGTGTCTGTGCCGCAATATGGTGGTGACGGTGTCACAGTCTAGGTGGTCAGGGGTGTCTATCTGGTAGGCCTTCTCCTAGAGCGTCAAGTCATGCTACGTGTGCATGGGGGCTGCAGGGGTGGTAACGGAGGATGCACTGGTGCTGCATGCAGGGCCTGTCTCCCCCCTCCTTCTACCCCTGTGTCTCCTCAGTGGGGGGGCCTGGTGTTGTTGCAGGGGTTTGTGTGGTTGTTGCTTGATTGTTCAATTGGTTTCATCTTGGTGTGGGAGGGTGGTGGTGTGTGGGTGTGTTCCTTTTCTACTATGCCAGACTCCTGGCCTCCGTCTGTGTTGCATGTGTGCACCTGTGGCTCTGGGTCCCACTGCTCAGGGTTCTTTACTCCTTCTCTGAGATGCCTGTATGTACTCCATGCCAGTAAGGTACTTTACGGCCTTGAGGAGGACGTAATTTACGTGTGGTCCTTACTTGGAATCAGCTCCGGTTTACGCCATGGCGTTAATTTCGCCATGGTGGTGCGCGCGCGTGACCCAAGACCGTAAATTACGGCATTGTAGTTTACGGTGCCGTAATTTACGGTCTGAGGGGTCGGAATGGCATGGAGCGGAAAACCATGCCGGTAAATCAATACCGGCATGGTTTGTACCTTACCTCCAGACTCGGAATGAAGGCCAATGCCACTCAAAGCTCCCAGAACTGGAAAATGTAGGCTTGCGACCTGGCAACAGTGCTATGTGCACAGGGTGGGACAATACTGCTGCAGTTGCCACACCACAGCCGAGGAGGAGACAGAGGGAGCAGGTTTCCACAGCAGGGTCACCTTCATCGGCATGGTCGACAGAGAGGTTTACAGAAGGTATCAATACCCTATGTATGCTATTATGGGCATGCTTCAGGAGTGGTAGGCTGATTTGCACCCCTCCACCGTGTGTTCACATGATATCGGGCCACATGTGAAGCTCCTGTCCGCCCTGCATTTCTTCGCCACTGGCTCTTTCCAGGGGAACAGTGGCATTACTGCTGGCATCTCCCAGGTCACGCAGTCACGCTCCCTGCACCAGGCAGTGGCATGCCTCATACCATGCAGTCGACGCCATGTCCACATGCCCTCGACCGAGGAGGAACAAAGACAGGTGGCACGCAGATTCTACGCAGCGCACCAATTCCCCAGGGTCATCAGTGCTACTGACTGCACTCATGTCACATTATGCCCCCCACCCCCCAGCCAATGCGAACATAAACCATATCTGGCACTGCTGGTACTCCATCAATGCACAAGTAGCATGCGATGCCGGTGGCCTCTCATGGATGTGTATGGCACTTCGCGGGCTCCATCCACGACCACCACATCATCCGGTGCTCCAGCATGACTGCGCAGTTGGAAGCCGGACACCACAGGGACATGTGGCTGATAGGTAAGTGTTAGGAAAGATTCCTCCTTACTCCACCTTTCCTTCCATTTCTTTGGACCCCCACACGTTTAACTTTTATTTTTGTATCTGACCTGTTCTTTTACAGTGCAGTGAAGCCTTAAGCTTCACTACACTGGCTTTTGCTCATCTGTTATGGGGAAACTGACATGTCCTTCAGGCTGAGAGTGCTGGGAAACATTGTTTCCCTTAGTCTTGTTACTTTGTTACTACTTTAAGTAACTTGTTATCACTTGTGGTAACTTTTTATAATTGTACAATGTACCTTACAAATGCAGTACACATTTTGTTTTACCCTAGACAAACACTCAGAGAAATTTAGGTTACTGCAGGTGTGCTAAATGGATAACCTGGTGGCAGCAATGACTCTTTACCATTTGTTGGTGCATTTCGTTTTAGCCTTACAGCGTTTACCGCATTTGGCTACTAACTGTGGCTAATGGCCAAATATGACTGTGCCGCAAGGTATTTTGCTTGTCTTTTGACCATCTTGTCTTTTAGCCTTCTTTCTAGCCTGTGAGGCTAGGAACACCCGTATATAGTCATGATTGGACCACTGCTGCGGCGGGAGGTGTGTTTGGGGCAGATATGTCATTGGCTGGTGGAGCTGCTGCTCTTACCTGGCTTTTAGGATGAGAGGAGGACCCCTGCACCCACTCTTGAGAGATCCTGGAAGAAACTGAAGGAGCCAAGACTCCTGTCCAGCAACAAGACTTTGCCGGAAACTGTGGACCCATCGGAAAAAGGCTTGGCGACCAACTTCTGCTGCTGCCCTGGTAGTCCCCTGTCCTGTGGAAGATATCCAGCAGTCCGACCAAGGAGCTGTGAACCGTTGAGTGGAGGGAACATCCATTCTCAACGTCAGCTCGGAGTCCTATGCAGAAGAGCCTTTGGAAATGCCCCATGACCGCCCTGTGGCTGACCAGCTCTGAGTTTGGGCTACCATGCTGCAGACATGGCCGTTCCGAGTTGAGGCCTGGAACTTGGGGGATCTTCAGTTTGTGCAACAAGATTTACCTCTGCAAGATTTCGTGGTTCTAGCATCAAGAGGACCCAAGATAGGAGGGAAAGTCGGACCGCAGCAAGTGAATCCCTTTGCGTTGCTGTGCATCAGTGGGCGTCATCTGAAACTGCTTACCAGCATCCATTCCTGTCCTGAGAGGGGCCCTGTATCGAGTTCTGCTGCATTGTTCAACTGGGAGAACTTTCACCAGCATTAGACACTGACCGACCGGAGAGCTGATCGAACCTGTAACCCCTGGGGGACAGGGGCTGAGGCTGACGGCGGCAAAAGCACCCTTGGTTCTTCAACTGACCTGCTGAGTCTAATGAAGAATTGGAGTACGGGGCGGTGAGTTATAGCGATACTTACCTTCACCCCTAAGTCCCCTAACTTTTCTAACACTTTGGCTTTGCCGTTGCTTGTTCACACAAGCACTCCGATAGTTGGGAACATGTTTGTTAGACATTGGAACCGTTCACTGGACCACAGAGACCCTACCTTCATTTTTCCGAGCCTCAAAAACTATGTGGAACTTTACTGAACCTTTGGGCACAAATCCCCATACATGTTAGGGATGGACATCTGAAGTTAGGATTGAATCTCTGTGGACTAGTAGTGCAAATACTAATCTGTACCTTTCTTTTCAGGGGTTTCATATGTATTTTGCCTTACACCAGTAATTGGATATATGTATCTAATTTTTAGTATTGAATGATAATATGACCTGTTGGTAGTCATTTTTCACAGTGTTTTTTTATACCAGGTGTGTTCCTTGACTGTTTCACTGTGTATGCTCATTGTGGATCCCTTACACGCTCACTACCTCTTGAGACTTAGCCTAGACCACTCGCCTTCCTATCTTGAGAGTTGTCCCTGTCACAATATAGGTTGGCCTTCTATACATCTGTCCACCAGCCCAGAGTATAGAAAATCAATCCTAACAGTACCACACAGACACACACACACACACACACACACACACACAGAAACATGACAATTGAAACACATGCATCTCATCACTGTGTCCATACAAAAGCAACACACACGAAGGAACACACAATGTGTACCGATACCATTCATGACGTTCCTCACGCAGGTGATGCAGATTATCCAGTGTGCACCTACCTCATGACACCCTTCAAGTGGCCCTCCAGTACACAACAGTAAAGATGTGATACTGCACACGGGGCCACCAGGGAGCGGTCGATAGACATCCTGAAGTCACGATTCAGATGCCTAAATCACTCGGGGGGGAAATGGGGGTGGAGATGCTCCTGTACAGGCCATACAATGTGTGTGTCATCATACATGCCTGTTGCATCCTGCACAACATTGCAGTGTGTAAAGGTGTACATGCAGAACTAGTACCTGACCTCAGACTAGAGCTATGTGCAAGGCCACCAACTCGGGGGAGGACAGTGCGACTGCAGCACAAGAGAGGGAGCAGATGGTCAACAGCTTCTTCACATGAGCACACATGCTGTGGCATAGGAACATTGACTGCACATGAGACCGGTGTACATGATGAAAGAATGACAAGCACCTGGCATAGCCTGCACACATGCACCTGCCTGAGACAGCCACATTGATTGATTGATTCATTCATTCATTCATTTGTACCGCGCAACTGGACGAACCAAATCGTATCAAGGAGTAGATGAAATTATAACTAAGGCTGTTATGGGCCGCCTATGGATTATCGCTTCTCCCTCCTGTTAATCTGACTAAGCCATTATTTGAACAGAAAGGTTTTTCGTTTTTACGAAACAATGTCAGAGAGTCAAGGTTCCTCAGTTCCAAAGGAAGACTGTACCAGAATCTTGGCCCAAAGACCAGGAATCTGCGGTCATCATGAGATACACAGCGAGTAAATGACCGAGAAGGACGGTACTGCTTTAATTTATACACCAGATATCCGGGTGCAACATTGTTAAGACATTTGTAGATCATGCAGCTGTTTTTAAACTCTATCCGGTCCTCCACTGCTACTCCAATGAACAGACCGCTGCAGACAGGCAATTGGTGAGCTTTTTGTAGTCTGTGTATTTGTTTGATGGGAGCCCTGGCCAAAAGACTTTTTCAATAGCCTAACCTGGAATTAACCAGGGCTCCCACCACCTGAGGGATGTAAGGTAAAGCCTGCCGAAAATTGTAAAAGACAGCCTGTACTTTCACCGATACCTGCCCTTTGCATTCTAGGTCATTTTGCCATATGCATCCCAGGTTCTGCTCCCCAAAAAGATGGTGGTAGGGGACCTCTGTACTCCCCTGTAAGGCATTTTGGTCCGAACAAGATCATGTCTGTCTTCATCGGATTAAGCTGTAGCCAATTTATGGCCATCCACTCTCCCACTTCTTCCAGACACCGGCTGAACCTGGTAAGAGAATCATCCAATTTGAGAAACACTTGGTATCATCAGCATTAGGCTGAAAGTTAACCTTGTGGCTTCTTATAATATTGAAAAGGGGACATACATAGAGATTAAAGAACAGCAGCGAGAGGGAAGGCCATTGAGGAATGCCACACCACTGAGGGAGAGTGTCCTAGAGAAAACCCTGTGGCTTCACTCCTTGTTGTCGCCCTGTGAGGAAAGATTTGAACCATTTGAGGGCGCACTCTCAGGCATTTCTTCTAGTTTTCAATCGTTCCAGAAGAATGCTATGGTCCACCGTATCAAATGCAGCTGACAGATCCAATATTACGAGGAAAGACAATTTCCATGTGTCCCCGACTTCCAAAAGTTCATCCCAGACTGTGGCCAGTGCAGTTTCTGTCCTATAATTCGGGCGGAAAGCCGACTGGAAAAGATTCAGAAGACTTAGGGCCTCATTACGAGGAGGGCGGTAAGGGGTTAGCAGCTCCAGTAAAGGTGCCAGAGCCGTTAACCCCTTACCGCCCTATTATGAGGTCCGCTCGCGGGATCCGCTCAGGACGCCTGGTTTTACCAGACGTCCTTTGCGGGTACCGCGAGCGGCCTAGCATGCTAACAACGGGCCTGTCATTAACGGGCCCGTTGTTAGCATGCTCCCCATTCCCATTGAGCCCTATGGGGGCTCGAATGAGAATGGGGATGGGTTCCTGGAATGGGGAACTACCGGGCCCTCCTAGGTCGGAATGGCCCGGTATTTCCCCATTCAGGGAACCCAGACCCGGGCCCAAGTTTGAAGGCAGCCAAACTCTGGTCCGGGCATGGCTGCCTCCAAACTCGTAATGAGGCCCTTAAACTTTCAACATATTCCTGGAATTGAGTGGTGGTAATTTTTTCCAGTATTTTTCCATCCGAGGGAAGGCCTGCCACTGGCTGAAAATTCTGAAGATTCAATTGTTAAGCGTTTCAAAATGTCAGGAACTATCCCCTGGCTAAATGACCCATTTACAAAAGGGGGTGTATCAGAAGCCAGGCACTTTGCAACAGACCCAGGGAGGGCATAAAGAACGTCATTTGAAGGTTTAAGTTTTGACAGAAGGGTATAAATGGCCTCTTCTGACACTGGCAGTAACCCCCGGTGCGACTGGTGGGTTTCCCCTGGAATTGTAATACTTTTCCGGCGCCTGATATCCCGGTGCCATCGGGACAGTCATGGTGGCCCAGAATGAAAGGAGCTGGTAAATTTTGTTCACCATTCCCGTGGAGTCCCATAGGACTCCATGGGAGTGGCGAGATGGAAGCACCAGCACTGTTGCTAACAGTGTCAGTGCTTCTGTGAAAACTCTGCGGGCGGATGCCATTGCACCCAGCAGGTCAGACCTGTCAGGCGCAACAGCACCCGCCGGCAGAGTTGTAGTGTGGCGCCACACTTGTAAGGAGGCCCACTGTATTGAAATAGAAAGGTTTTGTATTGGGCTTATTTCCTCCCTCCATTGGGGTGCCAGTGGCTAGGGAACCGGGTGTTACTGAGCCATTGGCCTTCCTTTCCAATATAATATTCTTTTGAATTGTTGTAATGATATGATATATGATATGATATGATATGGCATTTGTAACGCGCCTATACACAAGTGTTTCAAGGCGCGACGAGGCAGGGAGGGGGGAACAAGGGGAAGACAGACAACGATCCTACTAGGCCAGGTGTCATTCAGATCGCGCAAGTGCAGGGGTAGGGGGGAAGGGAAAAAGTGCAAGGGGAAGGGGAGGGGGGAAGTGCTGAACAGGGTAAGTAGAATAAAAATAAATAAATAAATAAATAGGGCCAGCTGGTGGCAAGTGCAAGGTAAGTGCAGACAAGTGCTGGGAGGGGGGAGCTGTAGGGATGCAGAGACAGTCCCGCAGTATAGGGGTTGCCAGGGAGGCAGTGCAAGTGGAGAGTGGCTGGGCCAAGGACCGAGGTCGGTGAGAGTGGCCCAGGTGCAGGTTCAGTGCAGTTTCAGTGAAGAATTTAGCAGGGGAGAGGGAGAGAGAAAGCAGAGGCAAAGAGGAAGGTTTTGAGGTACTTCCGGAACCGAACATGGTTCTCCTCAAGTTTCAGGGAGGCAGGAAGGCTGTTCCAGAGGGAGGCCCCTGCCGCAGAGAGAGATCTACCCCCAGCTCGATGCTTCGAGAAACGGCTGACCCTGAGGGAGTTGGAGACAGATGAGGGAAGGGCTCGGGAAGGAAGATATTTAGGAAGAGAGAGTTGAAGGTATTTAGGCCCCAGGCTCCAGAAGGCCTTGTGGACAATGCAGAGGGTTTTGAACTTAATCCTCGCAGCCACTGGGAGCCAGTGTAGAGATTTCAGTCCTGGAGAGATATGGTCCCTGGGCTTGAGGCCAAGGACAAGTCTCGCAGTCCTGTTCTGGATGAGTTGCAGAGGGCGGAGAATGGAGGCAGGCAGATTAAGATAGAGGCTGTTACAGTAGTCCAGCTTCGAGAGAACCAGGGCTCGGGAGACCGTGAGCTTCTGGGGGAAGGAGAGGAAGGGAAGAATACCCCAGGAAGAAGTTGTTGGAACATATTGGCCTGAACAACTGATGGTTCCTCCCCTGAGGATGTCTTTACAGGACAAACAAAATTTGAAATAACCCAAAAATATTCTTGGGGTTGATTAGCTGCTCTGTCAATCTTCCCAGCTAGTAAGGCTGATTTTGCATTTAAAATGGCTATTTTAGTATCTTTAAGAGCAGTTTTAACATTTTCTGTATTCTCTGGCGTTCTTGATTTACACCATTTTCTTTCCATTCCTCTATATGACGTTTTCAAGGTTAGTAAATGAGGGGAAATTTTTTGTGCTTTTGTTCTTACAGGGGCATGGTGAGTACAAATATTATTCATTATTGAGGTGCCATGTTTAAAAAGTTGATCACAGTTGGGTATTGAGGGGATGGCTGCGAGTTCTCTTTTCTTCACAGCCTCGCACTGCACGAAAAAGCTATGGACACATACACACATACCACTCATGCCAATTCTGCACATCCACAAAATACCATCAAGGATGAGTATGGAGGAACTGCGGAAGAACAGTAACTCTGTTGCACATAGCAGAACTCCAACAACCATGTGCCCCTCAGCACAACCAAAATCCTCAACCATGTCGACACGTACACCCACAACAATACTCATGGAGCCTACCTGACATGTCACACATGACCAACCTGACATGTCACACATGACCAATTGTTTGCATGGCGCACCCACACCAATAACCAGTTTTGCATTACACGTCATGAGTCAACAACATTACAGTCGAAAAAAGTCCCAACACTCCCCTGCGCTGCAACAAAAATGTCACACTGGAGGACTAATGAAACAAAATTGCTTGAAGTGACATGCCATGTGCAATGTAGAGATTAAACCACCCTCCCATCACCAGGAAGCAGGAAATGGCAAGGAAGAACAATGCAACACTCACAATGCACTTGGAGATAAAGGGTTAGAGGGACACATGGACACAACAGAGAGCGCACATGTGGAAATATGCATATCCATTTGACATGGATGTGTTGGCATTACGCACAGCCAGAACCTCACCCGCTATGACATCACAGGCCTGCATAGCCAAATATTGGTGCACACTACATTAGGCCTGAACGGACAGGACACCGGGCCCAAATGGAGCAGGAGTCGCAAAGTGCACCCATGGAGTGGACATAGCAAACATCAGACCACACAAAATTGCACAATGAACGCCTGGAGCAATGTGTGGCTGGAGCCTTTGGTTGCAGACATGATGGACCACGGCATGGTGAAGTGAAACCAAGCATTGATGGAGCACTGGTCACACTGAGAACACAAAGCCGAAAGACAGGCACATCATCTCCTCTGCAATGGGTGGGGTGCAAGGTGTCACACACGGGTGAGCTGAGTCTAGAATCCTGAAGTGAAATCACCAAGAAACACCCTGAGTGTGCGGTGACGCTTGAGAACATGCCACATGCCATGACGGTGCTCAACAACATCGTCAACCATGGAGGGTGTGGCTCTACATGACTTGCCTCAGAGACAGGATCATCGGCAGCATTGCTACAAGTCTATTAATTACACATGAATCGATATGTCAATCTGTGCCTGTGGCTGATAAATGTAGGCTTAGTGACTTGCCAGCTATGTACACGTATGAGGAAACTGGAAACACATGTGTGATCTCATGTTAAAGCCGACAGCTTGCCTGTAGTAGATGTAAATGCTATCACACTGGCCTTACATATATTGACAAAAATCTGTTGGAACATCTGTGTGCTACAGGAGGGCCAATGTAAGCTGCTAGAGATGCTTGTGCAGAATAGAACCGAGAAGAGCCAAAGGAAATGATTCCATTAGTCAAAGAGAGCCCTCTATTATTGTGGACATAAGCACAGGTAGTATTAGTCCTGATATAGAAGTAATTTCTTCCAATTAGCCTTATATGGCTGGAGAATCTGAGATATTACCATCAGAGTGGGGGCCCTTATGGCCCACTAATGGAGGAAGTAATAGAGATGTTGGATGCCCTCTTACAAGTTGGTAGCAGACCAATGCAAACTAAGAAAAGATGAGAAATAATAGGAAAAAATCTTCCTAGCCCAGTCAAAAAGAGAATATTTCAACAAAGTCAGCAGTTACACCCACCCAACTCTACTCTAACCTTCAACAACCACAATTTTGAGAATGTGATTGTGAGAATAAGAGGCAAACAATGTAAACAGCCTAAACAATGCAAGGAAAAGACAGCAAACAGCTAACTGGGATAACTGGTTGATCAGAAGCTGTGATCTATAAATCAAGAACTTGAGACCTTAGTGACTGAGAATCCTATGGTATCTGTTGCTTCCCTAGATATGAGTATATCGGAAATAGACATTAACACAGAGGCACCTGGAACTAGCTTGATGCATGACTCACCGTTAGGCAAAAGAGCTTGCATAAGAACATCCCTAAAGAAAAACATTGGAGCTAAATGTCAGCTAACCCAGTATATTGATCACCTAGTGAGTATTACAATAAAGAACAACTTTGAATAAAATGTGGTAAAATATTTCAATGTGCAAGCGATTTTGGACTCAGGAAGAATTGAGTACCATAATCAAGCTCATATTCTAATGCTGCTGGGAGAACACCATCGAGTCATCTTGACGAAGGATACAGACTTTGTTGAATTTATAGAGGATAACGAGATTACCAGAGTGCACTGCTACACTTCCCATGTTGGTAACTATATTTTAACTTTTGCGCCTTTCTTTCTAACTTTTGGGATATGCAACACATTTGGAACCTGCATGCCTTCCAAATATGAATACCTCACAAGCAGGGAACTCTTTGGGAGGTGATAAATTGGAGAATCTAGGGTTAGTCTTCATTTTCCTATGATAGTTTAGCGTGAGCTGATCCATTCAAACATGCATCCATTTAGTATGAATTATAGTTTGTTTTGACCTATCATAGATCTATCTTTGCTTAGAGCCATGCAGGAAATCTATGCAGATATATTTAGCTTTTATTTTGTATAGCGCACATTCTGTGTTTCTAAGCGCTATATATTGTGTTTTGTCCATCATGAATCCAGCTCATGCCGAGCATGGAGAGGGAATTGTGTTCGCAGCTGAACACGGTATGAGCAATGTTATCATAACAACGTGACTCTTGAGAGACTGTTAGAAAATAACCTTGATTGCTCTGCTTTGTTTTCATTTCTGCAGTTAGACTGTCTTGTGTGAAAAGTCAAGAATGTTGGCACAATATGCTTTGCTGTTCCTAGAAGAGAATATAGATGTCACTTTGTTCTTGTACTATACACGATTATGCTATATTGAAATTAGGTATGGACACACGTAGCCATCGAATGCACGTTGGTTGCCATAGAGTACTTTCTACGCATGCAATTGTAGAATGCGTCATTGTTCTGTATAACAGTAGATTGATGTTCTGTAGAGCGCGTAGAGGGAATTGTGTTCGCAGCTGAACACAGTGTGAGCAATGTTATCATAACAACGTGACTCTTGAGAGACTGTTAGAAAACAACCTTGATTGCTCTGCTTTGTTTAGTTTCTGCAGTTAGTCTGTCTAGTGCGAAAAGACAAGAATGTTAGCACGATATGCTTTGTTGTTCATAGAAGAGAATATAGATGTCACTGTGTTCTAGTACAATACACGATTATGCTATATTGAAATTAGGTATGCACGCACGTAGCCACAGAATGCACGTAGGTTGCCATATAATACTTTCTACGCATGCAATTGTAAAATGCATCATTGTTCTGTATAACAGTAGATTGATGTTCTGTTCAGTGGGTTATGTTCAGTGGGTTAAGGGGGGATGCTGTCTCAGAGCTGGCTGAGAGAAGAGGAGGCAGTCTCACAGTCTCTGAGAGAGGAGGCTGGCTAGAGAGCTGGCTGTGAGAGGAGACCAGTGCTGGGGGAGTGCTGAGAACAGAGTACTCAGAGAAGCTGGAAGGGTTGGGGTTGCTAATGCACTCATTGCTAGAGAGTGCTGCTTGTTAGAGATTACTGATTATTGCCATGCATGAATAAAGATGCATTCTGTTTGAAATATCTGATTCCTATGTCTGTGTGATCTTCTATATTTTGTTTCCATAGCATAGCATATACATATATTTAGTTTCACAACTTGCAAGCAAAGTGGTAGAAGACTGGAAAGCATGGGACCTAGTTCGAGATCGGAAATCAGGCATGGGAAATCTGATTGGCACTGGCTAACTATGATTCTGCAAGCTAAATCTGTTGCTCGCCAAAAAAGGGAAAAGCCGTTTTAGCTTTGCTACATGAAACTCTCAAAGTTATCGTCATTTACATATGCAGGATGGGCTATTGATTGGTCACATAACTTAGTGTTAATACGGGAAAGTTGACTTATGAGACCTATGCATGTGGATGGCTTTCCCCTTTTTTTAAAGATTCTATAAGAGGGGGGGCGCTGTTGCCCACAGGAGAAGATGGCCGCTTCTGTGTGAGCTCCGGAGTGAACCAGGGCCGTATTCCAAATATATCCGCACAACGGATCTGGTTCCACTAAGGCGAAGCACGGATTGTGTGGCAGCGGCTGCGCTACGTGGAGGTGCATTTTGGCGGAGAACGCTGGCTGGTGTTCCGAGTTCAGGAGCGACCGCGAGCGGGGCCTCTGATCGGGCCGGAGCGAGAGGGGAGGAGCGTGGGGAGAAAACAAGCGCAATCTGCGCCCCGGATGCAGAAGAATCTTCATTGCAGGCCCCCACCGCGGGTGCTCCGCTCTGTGCTGGGCCCCTTCGGGGTCCCCCCTCCCATAGCCGCTGGTCCTTGCAGCTCCCCCCTGCCCCCCTCCACCCCCCGACGACTGCGGCTGAGCGCAGAAACCTTGGCCTCCATCCGGCGGCGGGGACGGGCCGCTGCACTCCTGTGGCGCCCGCTGATATGACCACACGATACTGCTGAGAAAAGCCGCGGTGGGGTAATAACAGCGCCCCACTAGACGCGGCCCTCAATCCTGAGGCACATGGACATTTTTTTGGGTGGTGATTCCGGCGCTGCGGGTGACGCGGTCCTCGATCTTGTGGCCCCCTGCGACACAACGACGCACAACCCGCGCTCTGAACACTGAGAGCCCATAATCGTTGGGCCCTGCTGGGGGTGCTCCGCTCCACGTTGAGCGCCCCCCCCACACCCGCTGGACGCAGTAGCTCCCCCCCTCTCCCCCTTCCCGCGACGCACGCTACCGGGTGAGGGACGCCCAGCCCCCATCCAGCGGAGGGAACCTGGCGAGACACCGCAGGAGCGGTCACCGTTCAGTCGGCACATCACAGATAAGTGGGGTTGCGGGTAGGAGATAGCGGCGTTGTACACGACGCTGCCCCCAACCTTGGGGCCGTGTACAATACAGGGGTGCTTCAGGAGGAGGTAGCAACGCTGCCTGCGAAGCGGGCTCCAACCCTGAGACAACGTGAAACATGGTGTGACTGCCAGCGTGGGGTAATTTCTGTGATGTAGGCTCTACACAACCGGGGTGTATTGGACCATCAACCAGGCCCTTCAAGGCAACTATCCGTTGAAACAAGGGGCGCTGGCCCGGTCGGAGGTACCCGCCTAACGGGTATTGAGAAGGCTAAATTGAGCAGTGGCGATCAAACCCAAAAAAGCAACAGATAATGGCCAAGAACCTAGGACCCAAGAAAAACAAGGGGGCTATCGACAAGTACACCACAAATATCCAGAAGGAAACAGTGTCACAGATGGAGGGACCGGCGATCCCGCCTGACCAACATGTGCCACCACCCACTCAGATGGACCCTCAAGCAGTCTTTCTCGCAATGCAGCAAGGGTTCACAGCCTTGAACGATACATTGGACGGGATTACTGCAAATGTGGCATCCATCAAGGCTAAATTGGATAAAACAACGACACGTATTACGGAGGCGGAAACCAGAATATCGGGCACGGAAGACGCGCTCGAAGCCCTGAAAAGTACGGTGTCAACAATGGCGATTGAATTAGGAACTGTAAAATCTAAATGTGAGGACTTAGAAGCGAGGTCAAGACGCAACAACATTCGCATTTTAGGTGTGCCCGAGGAGGCGATAAAGGGCTCCATGGAGAAAGGGGTCGAGGCCCTCCTTCGCACATTGCTGGGGGACCCCGGGTGGTCACCCATGTTCCTTATCGAGCGTGCACACAGATCCATGGCTCCAAAGCCGAAACCGGGAGCATACCCAAGACCAATAATTGCACGCGTGCTTAACTACAGAGACAGGGACATGATACTACGGGCGGCAAGAGAGAAGCAGGAACTGAGGTGGGAGACCAGTGTGATACGGATCTTCCCCGATTTTACACTCGCGGTACAGCAAGAAAGAAATTTGGCGTCAAGAAACTGCTACGAGACCGACAAGTCCAATACGCAATGCTCTACCCGGCGAGACTGAAGATCCTGTATAAAAACAAAGTCCATTTCTTCACCTTTCCTGAGGAAGCCGCCAATTTTGTAGAGATGCACATTCCCGTGGCGGCAAGGAACACCGAGGACACTAGTCAGGAATGACTTATCTGAGGGCAGATCGGCGGAAGGCTCTATCGAGAGGCCGCTTTCCATATATCAACAGCTTCCCCTTGCTGGGGACGCTCACAGAGGTGGGAAATCACTATGGAAATGTAAAGCTATATGGTAATATTCCCCGCTGCCATTCACATATGAGAGAGTAACGCCGGATCCGGATATCCGCACTCAAGGTTTGGAAGAGCATAGGCCCTGGGAATCTCTGCAGGCCCCCCTATTGCAGGTGCATATGCTAAAAGTTAGAGGGAGGGATGGGGATCCAATGAGCACAGTAGAAGTTTGGGGTGCTGTGAGGTTGGGGGGCGGGGTGGACTTGGGGGAGTTGGGGACTAGTTATGTTCCGTATGGGGAGAAAGTTAAAAGCACACGGTCAAAATACGCTGGCAAACTTGGACATAATATGAAACATTTGTTTGTTGATACACATTGCAATCACGTTAAATGGAATGGCTGGAACGAACTCTGAAAACATTAGAATAATGAGCTGGAATGTTCGAGGCCTGGGCTCTAGGGTTAAGAAGAGGAAAATTATGGCATACATTAACAGACACACCCCACAGATTCTATTTCTACAGGAAACACACATTGGTCCACAACACGGGGGACAACCGGCGCCGAACTGGGGAACCCACCAATATTTCACAACTTACTCGAATAGGGCTAGAGGTACAGCAATACTGGTACACAGAACCCTCCGATTTATGTGCAAGGAGGTGAGGTGTGATCAGGGGGGTAAATATGTTCTGGTACATGGCACCTTACGAAATAAAGAGGTAGTTCTCCTAAATGTTTACGGGCCCAACGTGGATGACCCAGAGTTTTATTCCGAACTCTTCGGGATACTGGCACATTATCCAGCAGCCCACCTGATATGCCGGGGGGACTTCAATACCATTTTAAATGTGGACATGGACCGCACCTCGACACAAGCGAGAACTTTGTCTAAAGCCGCCCAGGCAATTATGGCTCATATGGCAGACCTGGGACTAAAAGATGCATGGACATTACACCCCTTCACGAGGGGATACACGTATTATTCCACGGTGCATGACATGCACTCGAGGATAGATATGTGGCTGCTGGATAATGCGGTGTTAGCCTGGGTTTCCGAAGCACAGATGCTGCCCAGGACGTACTCTGACCATTCCCCAATTTTATTAGACCTGCGAATGCCTGGCGAAGCAGTGAGTAGACCTCCATGGAGGTTCAAACCAGCGGCGCTGCGTGATCTGGTCTACAAGAACGCGATGGATCAGCATATACAGGAGTTCTTTGCATTTAATGACAACTCAGTGTCTACTCTTGCGATACTGTGGCAAGCATTCAAGGTGTATATTAGAGGCGCATCCATATCGAAGGAGAGCGGCATCCTCAAAGACATTAGGAATAGGATGCATCGCCTTGAAACGCAAATAGCATCGATACAATCTCAATATGAGCTTAAACCGTCACATCAACTCACGTTAGAGATAAAAAATAAACTAGACGAATACAAAGAGGCAGCGGACCAAGAGATCCGCTATTTTGATAGACCAGCGGCCGCACGCCGCTATGGTGAAAGCGAACGTCCGGGGAGGTTGCTAGCCAGAGCAGTGTAGGGGGAGAGGGGATCGACGGACATCTCATGTATACTAACGTCGGAGGGCACGGTCACCACTGATCAGGGCAAGATACGTAGCACGTTTCATACATTCTATGAAGAACTGTATTCGCCCCAATCGGATGCCACTGAAGAGGAAATTGAGCAATATCTCTCCCGGATCCCGACGACACTTCTGGCTGAAAGCACGAGAGAGGTGTTGGAGGCTCCTATAACTGAGGTGGAAGTGATCGGATCAATTGAAGCTCTCCCGAATGGGAAGGCCCCGGGTACAGATGGCCTTAGTGCAGAATTTTACAAAGAGTTTAAGCACCTTCTGGCGCCCAGATTACTAGCTATGTGGACCGAGGCTCTCGATAAGGGAGAGCTCCCGGCGACTACAAGGGAAGCGGTGATAACGCTATTGCTTAAGACAGGTAAACCCCCAGAGGACTGCGGGTCTTATAGACCTCTTTCACTAAACAATACGGATGCAAAATTACTAGCAAAAATACTTGCTACAAGGTTGACACCTTGGATGCCATTTATGATCCATGAAGATCAGGCGGGATTCATTCCCGGCAGATCCTCAGCAACTAATATTAGGAGATGCCATGAGGTCCTGTCCGCGACACCCCCAGATCAGCAGGCGATAGCGGTGTCGCTGGACATGCGCAAAGCTTTCGATGCAGTGTCCTGGCCTTTCCTGTTTGGGGTGCTGCGAAATTACGGATTTGGACCGAACTTCTTGAAATGGGTAAAGTTGCTGTACTCATGCCCACAGGCCAGAATTAGAATTAACGGTACCCTGACGGAAATGCTTGAACTCCGAGGAGGAACGAGACAGGGTTGCCCACTCTCACCATTACTGTTTGCCCTTATAATAGAACCACTGGCGGATGCAGTGAGGGCCCACTCCAGCGCATACGGGCTAAAAATAGGGGCTGCATTACACATCATAAACCTATACGCAGATGACATTTTGATATACCATCGAGATCCGGACAGAACACTGGGGAGGGTCCTATCCATGGTGGAGCAATTTGGTGGACTCTCAGGACTAAGACTTAACCCTAATAAATCAGAAGTGTTCCCTATTACTGAAGCCACTGATAGACCACGTGACCTGCATGGTCTACAGTGGTGCCCGATGCATATCCTGTATCTGGGAGCACGTATAGCTCGGAACGCACAGCTGTCTCGTGCATTAAATTATAGCCTATTGGCGGATTCATCGTGTTTGAAACTGAAGCGCTGGGGGGTCTTCCCTGTATCCATGATGGGTAGGATCGCACTAGTGAAAATGATAATTCTCCCAAAGCTGTTCTACTTGTTTAGTACGGTGCCGGTTTGGCCAGGGCGGCCTCTATTCACTAAAATGTCGTGCGCGTGCGCCTCATTTGTGTGGGGCGGTCACCCGAGGGTGAGCTGGAGGACACTTACAAATAACTTTTGGCAGGTGGCTTGAGGGCACCAGACCTTGAACTTTACTACTTGAGCGCACAGGCACAACATGCGGCCCAGTGGGCGACGGCATTCATTAATCCGGCGGGCCCGGTACCAAACCAACTTGAAAAAGAGGCCATGCTGGCACTTCACCAAAGTACGAGGGCCAATATTAAGCATTATAACTCCCTGAAACCATCAAAAGTGGTGATCACGGCATGGGCCAAGATAGTTGATATGTACGATATTGAAAGAATATATCACCCAAGTATGCCGCTCTGGGGTACACCTCAGGCTCCTTTTAACATAGAGGGAGAAACAGCTTGCCACTGGACCTCTAGGGGCATAACACAATGGGGTCAAATATTTGTGGATGGGCAATTCATTCAATGGGATGTTATCAGGGAGGCGGTGGGTTACACTCCTTCGATCAGACGACAATACACTTGTCTGCAGGCAGCCATACAGAATATGTGGCCGACCTTCCCAATGAACCCCCAATTAACATGGGTCTGGGGTACATGTTTACGGGGGGATTACAAAAGATAACAGCTTCCACATTGCATAAAATCTTACTTCAGACATGCCCGTTAGAGCAGCGTACAGCTAAGGCCAAATGGGAACAAGACCTGGGTGAAGAGATAGAAGACGAGGAGTGGTCTCAACATTGTGCACTTGTGAAACAGATTGCCTGTAACTCTAAATATAGGTTAATCCATTATAAAATACTACAGAGAACACACTACACCCCTATGAAACTCAAACACATATATCCAGCCATGACGGGGAAATGCCCGAGATGCCACGCTGACAATGCAGACATCTACCATATGTTATGGGCGTGCGGTGAACTGAGGGGATTCTGGGAGGCAATATGTCAGGCAATAGATGAGATGGCAGATCACCCACTGGAGTGGACCCCACGAATGTGCCTGTTGGGGACAATTGAGAAAATGAACCCGATATGGCGGAAGCTATTAAATGTAAGTCTGCTCCTCGCCAAGAGAGCGATCCTCCTCAAGTGGAAGAGTGCACACCCCCCTACTAAAGCGGATTGGGACAGGGACATGGCTTGGGCAAACGACATGGAGGAATTATATATTGATACTGTGCTCCCTGTCTCGCGTCCAAAGAACATTTGGGGCAGATACAAACTATATTTGGCCGAAAAGAGTGAACAAGAACATTCCGATCCCGAATAGTGATTAGAATTGTAAAATGTATTGTGTATGAATATGCTAATTCTGCATCCAAGTGATTGTATTGATCACGTGCAATAAAGATAAAAGTTTAAAAAAAAAAAAGATTCTATAAGAGGAATTAGACCCATGGGAGGTCTCACTTAGGGGGTTCATCATTTTTATAAAGCCCACGAGATTCCCTTATCAAAGTATCGGAATATGTTAGCTATTTGTTTGGGCATTGATCAGACCCGGCTACAAATTAATGTACAAGATCCTCCAGGTACTGAGTGAACATGAGATATCACAAAGGGTATTGATGAAGTGATCCTAAGCGCAAAAAAAGGTATGGTTCTGTAGTAATTGTTATTGGGGGGGATTTGAATGCCCATTGTGCAGACGATGATGATAGATTAACACTTATATTGGTAATCAGGGGATTCCCGACATGATCCTAATTAAGCCACAGGGCAATAAGAAGGGCCTAAAAAGGCTTCATTTTATCCCGAGCCATGGTTATGTTTAATGGCAGGGTCAAGGGGACTTGCCAGGAAGCCCCACATCGGGCGCTGGAACAAAATCATCCCGGTTTGATTAGTTATTTCTGACTACGAGTGAATATGAACATGTGCACTCTATGAAAATGGAGAAAACCACATTAAGTGATCATGCAAAAAAAGGCCTATATTCTACCAAGTAAGAGCAAACTGGGAACTACAGAAATTAATAATGGCAAAACCAGAATTTCCTGGACCATAAATAATATTCAAGCCATCAATGCACACATAGCTGCCTGCCTTGATTATAACAACATATCACTCAGTGGGGGTCATTATGAGTGTTGCGTCCGGAATATGGGTGCCGATCGCACCATACCGGCACCAATTTCCGGACCGTCACACTACAACCCTGCGGGTGGAGGCCGTCGCACCCGGCAGGTCAGACCTGCCAGGTGTGACAGCACCCGTCTGCAAGGTTTGCACGTAGGCACCAGCACCGTTAGCAACAGTGGGGCTCCATCCGAATGGGGATTAACATTTGCTGGCTCCTGACCGACCGATCTGACAGGACTTGTAATGTCTTGGTTGCACTGGGAAGTCAAGCACGGTAAAGTGTTGCGAGTCCACCGGTAACCCCCCAGAAACACCAGCAGGGTTACCGCCGGACTCATAATGAGGCCCAGTGCGACTGTACACTTGAGGGTCTTTATGACGATTTATTCATAGGGATGCAGGAACATTGTCTCAAACTAGCTGAAGGGTACTTACGATGCCTTAATTGTCTCTAAGAAACGAATTATGGAAAGTGAAATTAAATGCATAACTGAAAATAATAATCAGACATTGCATAATACAGGACATAATATTCGGGGACGAAAACCAAATATAGAAACCAGTTAAAGAGGCATCAAATGTCAATACTCAATGCAAAGTGGCAGCTCGTTATACATTCATTAGCCCATATTGGCAATCAAATGTTTTGGTACATCGTCAACAAGCATAGTTGCCAGTTAGTGAATAGTCAAATAAACCCAATAGACGAGGGAATACGACGGTTGACTTTCCTGTATCAGTCTTTCTAGTGGGATCCCACAGGCACATCGTGTCAAGACATCGATCAATGTGATTTACATAACATTGATATAACTAAAGAAAACATCACAGCGGTTATAATGAAATTAAGCAAATGAAGGGCCCCTGATCCTGGTGGCCTCTCTAATGCTGTGATAAAAACGAATATGGGTATCTGGGTACCAATACTACATAGTTTATTCTGAATAATATTAACAGAGGGAACATTCTCCAGGTCATGGTCCAGATCTGTACTGGTGCTAGTTCATAAAAAAGGGAAAAATTCATACCTGGCAACTATCATTTGCTGGAGATGCTGGATGTACCTGGTTAGATTCTAGCATCTACTGTTCTTGAGGCCCTCTATAAATGGGCAGTGGATATAAAACGTCTGCATATGTTAAAGACAGGTTTCAAGAAAAACTGTTCCATCAGCCTTAATATTCTTGTACTAAAGAGTCTCATTGAGAGAGATACTGTTGGAGGCGATGCCCCCCTACACATTAATTTGGTCGATTACAGCCTTGCTTTTGATAAAGTGGATAGATTGTTGCTTTAATCTAAATGAATTAATTGGAAAATCCTGATAGAATTACTTAAATTGGGTTCATTGTTTTATACTAACACCACAGTCCAGATTTGTCTGGATAGCACTGGGAAACTATCCAAGCAAATTGTCCCCAATTTGGGGTTGAAGCAGAAGTGAATTCTCGATCCCACCCATTTGTACATAAGGCATATGCTCTGATCTTCAATAAGTGAATGCTTGGGGGTGCTGTTGCGCCGAAGCAAGATGGCAGCCTGAGTGCCGAGCTCCGGACTGAGAGTGCACATATCCCTCAATTTCTCCTCTCTGATACAGCTACTCGACACAACTGTACTGTGGCCGCTGCGGGAATATATATCCCGCATCTCCGCCAAGACACAGACCTGCAGCGCCTCTGGGAACAGCGATACGGCTGCCGTGGGTGTCAGGGCTGCAGACATTTGGCTCGCCCCGTGTGGCAGCTCCAGGGGAGTCGGTGAGCCCAGCTGCCAGGCGCTGCAGCGTTGTCGGCCCTCGTGGGGGAGGGGTGCCCAGACCTAAGGAAAGCGCCAAGCCGCCGATTTCACCCCGCCGGTGACCCAATCTCTCTGGCTGGAATCTCACCGTACATGCTCAGACCTCCGTTGACACCTGGTTCCCCCGTGCTGTGGACCCGGACGTTGGGGGCTGGCGCTGTCTCCGCCGCTGGACCCGCGCTGGTGCACGATTCACCGCCCTCCTTCCTCCTGCCTTCCTCCTCGAGAACAACCGGCCCGGCACACAGCAAGGTAGGGTGGTTCGGGGGGGGAGTGTGCGGGCCACGCCTGCGGCGCCGCGGTTTCGGCTCTGGCGGCCCCGTGATCTCCTCCATCCTCCTCCCCCCAGCCACGGGGTGTGACTGTTGGCGGGCACTGGACCGGCCCACGTGGCCCTGGGGAGCCGGCAGCCAGGGCGCCTTGAGGGAGGCGTCCCTGAGCCCCTGGCCCCAAGATTAACTGAACTCTGGGGACCTTCCCCACTCAGCCTCAATTCAACACGTGCAGCGACCCCCCCATAGGACATAGTCCGTTCCTCTCCAGCGGCTCTGGACCTGGTGTTGGGCTCCTGGACCTTTGCACCAGGGAACTGACCTATGCACACGTCCTCCGTGCATGGTAAACACCCTTTCAACAAGTTGCTGACCCCCTGGCTGCCACTATTGACAAACAACTTTGCTCTGAGTCCTCCCATAGGGGCCCCCCCATCGCCGCTAACAACTCTGCAAAAAAGTGGCATAGGGGCAAACTTATAATCCAGGGACTTCACCATGGTCTGACTAGGCTGGTTGGTAGGCTCAGCTGGGTCAGCATGATAAACCCTGCGCAGCGCCGTGACTCATTGGTCACTCCACGTGGCCCCGACCGCTGACACGGCCTAGTGCTGCTCACCAGAACCTGACCTGCATGCGGCTGGCCCTGCTGACACACATCGCCAGCATACTCATCAAATCTCTCCTAGGGGGACCCCTACCCCTGCATACACAGTCTCGGCCTGATTGTACTAGCGAAGGCGCCACCTGCACTGAAACCACAGAGGGCCAGCACTCAAGGGCTACTACTGCAGTGAGTAACCACATCCTGAAAAAGAAGCCTGAGAACGCAGTCCAACCAGGGCATCTACATAA
Organism: Ambystoma mexicanum; assembly: GCF_040938575.1. Lineage (NCBI taxonomy): Eukaryota > Metazoa > Chordata > Amphibia > Caudata > Ambystomatidae > Ambystoma > Ambystoma mexicanum. Next base: position 1,263,955,800 of record NC_090937.1, on the reverse strand, counting down.
ACTCAGTAAACAGAAGAACCCCTTAATCACCTGCCCAGATACCCCCTGGTCTCACAATCGCCATCAAGAAACTCTAATACCTCAGATCACACTCGCTTACCGTTGCTTCTGGAACCCTCTCCTCATCCTCACCATGACTAAAGGCGCGAGTGCAGGGAAAAAGCAAAGTTCGCTAAACATGTTTACCAAAACGCCATCCAGGTCGACGGCCGAGACCCCGGAGGAAATGCCCGCCACCTCGGCCCCATCAGCCCCAGAGGACTCACAGAAGATGCTGGAATATATTCGGGAGGGCTTCACCACACTGCACACTAAACTTGACGATATGAATGGCACCATCTCCTCCATAAAAGCCCATATCGAAAAAACAGACGGGCGAGTCGCCGAAATTAAAACTAGGGTGGGTGCCACTGAGGATGACCTGAGCTCTCTCCGCACTGCGGTTTCCACACTCTCCAATCGGGTATCGGCAGTAGAGTAGAAAAATGATGATCTCGAATTTTGCTCGAGATGAAATAAACCTGCGCATTGTCGGAATATCCGAGGACAACATCATGGAACCCATGGAAGACTACGTGGAATGCATCCTCATGACACTCCTGGATACACCGAAACTCTCCCCGCAGTTTGCAGTCGAAAGGGCTCCCCGATCCCTAACCGCAAAACCCAGACTGGGGGCCCCCCTACGGCCCATCGTACCCAGAATCTTGAACTTCCATGACCGTGATGGCCTCCTATGAGCAGCCAGGATTAAGGGAGAGCTTCTTTTTGGGTCGGCGAGGATCCACCTCTACCCGGACTTCTCCGTGGCGGTACAACAGGAAAGCAAAACCTTTTTAGCTGTAAAAAAGAGACTCCGAGACTTAGGAGTTAAATACTCCATGCTGTTCCCTGCAAAATTAAGGATCGAATACTCCAAACAAACATTTTTCTTCACGATCCCGGAAGAGGCTTCAAAGTTTATTGATGAGCACTTCCCTGGCTGATCCCTCATCACCACAGTGGAAGTTTAGTCTGTTTTGATTTCTACCAATTCGGCCTATGCCAGCAATAGGCCGTACACAGCCTTGCTCGTGATAGTGACTATACCTCCCAAGAATACATTAGTTGCCAGTTTGTTTCCTCTTGTTAAGCTGATCCTCCATTATGCGGTCCTCTTGGGACACACAAACTCACTGTGTTTAGTAATTACGTATACCCCAATGCTTTCCCAGTCCTAAGTGGTGGCACAGAATCGACTCACATGCTCCCGGATGTGTTACTGGGGACCTGATCATATTCACAATTATACTGTGTCATTCTTAACCCTCACGGGAATGCATTAACAGGTTATTGTTGCCCCCTTGTTTCAGCCAACAATCCTCTGCACGCATGACCTACATTAAACACACTAGTTAATCCTACTGTATTGGAAATCTCCTCGCACTCTCTCCAGTCCGCTGTGCCATCGCCAGGCCAGCTAACAGGCCCCCAGGCGCTGATGCCGAGAAGTTTGTTGTTGTTATGGTTGTGTTGGGGTACCATTCCTTTGTTTGGGGAGGGATGTGCGTGGGGGGGATAGGATGTTATGTTAAAAAAGTCTTGACAACCACCAAGATGCCACACATACCGCAGTAGTACATTGCAGATGCATAGATAGGGAGACACACGTTGCCCAGGTCGAGATGGCATAGGCCAATACCAACTCATAGAGAAAAACTCAAACAATTCCCCCACACCAATGGTGGATAGCAGCTTAACCTTTATGAGCTGGAATGTGAGGGGTCTGGGCAACCACAAAAAGATGCGACAGATACAAATCTATGCTGAGCGCCAAGGTGTTCAAATCTTATGCTTACAAGAAACCCACGCTCGCTCTGAACAATGCAAGAGATTCGCTAAACAGTGGGGACCCCAGAGGTACTACACTAATTACTCCACTCAGTGTCGAGATACCCTCACTTTAATACACAGGAGCTTTAAGTTCTTTTGCCGCCACTCACAAATAGACCCCCTTGGGAGATATATACTTATCATCGGCGAATTGCAAAATCAAGAGGTAGCCATCTTGAAAATATATTGCCCGAACATTGATGATCCCGAATTCTACCTTCACCTGGCCTCAGTTTTGGAGAGTCACCCCCAGATCCCGATAATATGGGGTGGCGACTTCAACACAATCTTAGACGTTACCCCAGACAGATCAGGCTCCAGACCTCGCCAGCTCTCAAGGGCAGCCCACACGATTCTCACAATTCTCCCCCGACTAGCAGTGGTAGACGCTTGGCGCCTAATGTACCCTGATTCCCGCACATATTCCTACTATTCTTCAGTTCATGACTCACATTCTAGGATAGACAGATGGCTCTTATCAGACATACTGATCAGGTGCCTGTCCCATCTAGCTATCCTCCCTAGAATGCTATCAGATCATTCTCCGGTGATTATCTCATTGAACTGGGGCCAAGACTATGATAAAACGAGACAATAGAAAATGAGGCCCCATGCCCTCCTTGATCAGTCCTTCGCCTCTGAACTTGAATCTTCCATCGAAGAGTTCTTTGAGATTAACACAGATTCAGTATCTTCACAAGCCACCCTCTGGGAATCCTGTAAAGCTTATACTAGGGGTATTGCCATATCCAAAGGGAGCGGCATCCTGAAAAATATCCGGGTGGATATTCCTGACAGCGAATCGTCCCTAGCTAACCTGGAGTCCCAATATGCCCAGGACCACTCCCCTGACACACTATCATCACTTGGGTCGGAGCTTGACAGATTCTGCAGCCTTGCAGAGCGAGAGGTTAAGTTCCTGGATGGCCCTCAGTCTGTGAGGCGATATGGGGAAGGTGAGTGACCAGGCCGCATGCTGGGCAGATTGATTCGCCGCGAATTTGGAGCCCCCAACATTCCGGCGATAGAAAGGCCAAACGGAACACTAGCTACCTCACCACAAGACAGCAACTCATAATTTCTATCAGTTTATACTTCCCTATACTCGAAGGTCGACGGCCCCTATGTCTCAGAAATCGACGCCTATCTGGAAAGCCTCCCTCTCTCGGTCCTGTCCACTGACGCCATCGTCTCCCTGGAATGACCCTTCACTGCCGAAGAACTTACAGAAGCCATCGAGTCACTGGCATCAGGAAAAGCCCCTGGGCCGGATGGCCTCCCCATGGACTTTTACAAACATTATAAATCTCACCTGGTTCCGCATTTACTGGCTCTTTGGGAGGAGGCATGCAAAAAAGGTATACTCCCCCCATCTCACCAAGAGGCTATGATAACAGTCCTTCTCAAACCCGGCAAACCCCCACACAATGCGGTTCGTACCGGCTCCTCTCATTAATTAACTGTGTCAAAATATACGCTAAACTACTGGCCAACTTACTGGCTTCATTCATGCCCCACATCATTCACCCTGACCAGGCAGGTTTCATCCTGGGTAGGTCCACATCCCTGAACCTTAGAAGACTCTTCAATGTGATCAGTAGGATCAATCCAAAGACACAGGCGGTGGCAGCCACTTTAGACATGCAGAGGCATTCGATTCAGTGTCTTGGGAATATTTGTGGCGAGTCCTTGAAAAATGCAAGTTTGGCCCCAACTTTCGAACTAGGGTCAGGCTCCTCTACACCAGCCCATTGGCCAGGGTCCACACTGAGGACAGGTGTTCCACCCCCTTCCAGATAGCCAGAGGGACGCGACAAGGATGCCCCTTTTCTCCGCTAATATTCGCCATAGCTATGGAACCCTTTGCGGACATGATGCGCCAGTCGCACTCCAACAGAGGCTTGCGCACAGCAGGCCAGGCTGATATTGTCTCCCTATACGCCGACGATGCCCTTCTTTACATCCACTCCCCAGAAACCAACCTACCTCCAATTCTGAACGATGTGGCCTGATTTGGACACATATCTGGGCTGAAAGTAAACTGTTCTAAATCGGTTCTATTTCCGCTCACAGACACCACGCAACCACCTTCTGATCTAAGGGGATTCACTTGGTCTCAATCCAAGATCACTTTCCTGGGGGTGGCAGTTTCCTGGCACACAGAGAAGTTGCGCTTCGCCAACTACCAGAATTACCTCACTAACCTGACTACCAAAACCGCTAGCTGGACTAGACTCCCCATTTCCCTAGCAGGTAGATTCGGAATACTTAAAATGGTAGTGCTACCTCAACTCCTCTACCAATTCACCAACCTTCCTCTATGGCCAGGCAATAAATTCTTCAAGATGCTATGCGGCATAACTAACACCTTCCTCTGGCATTCCGGTGCAGTCCGCCTCAAACTAACTACACTTAACACCCCCAAGGAATTAGGTGGGTTTGGTGCCTCAGACTTTATTAGGTACTGGGTGGTAGCCCAATCCCAATTTGCTTCCCATTGGTTCAACACCATAGATCCCCCTCCTCATGTCCGGCTTGAGAGACTGAAGGTTAGCGAGCGAGCGATTGGTTCCCTTATTCTCAAACCGCCAAACTTCCGAAAAAATGTCCGGCGCCCGCAAATGGACAGTTACTGAGTCATTATGGCCGTGCCGGACCCAGTAATTGCCCATCCGCGGGTGCTGGAACGGAATGCTCCCCATTCCCATTTGAGACCTGTAGGGCTCATTGGGAATGGGGAGGTCGGATGCACCGGCACCATTCAGAATGGTGAAGGCTCATTAAAGATGCAGTTTGTCAGTGAAAAGGTCAAGGATATTTCCCTCCTTGCAATCCTCTTCAGTCTTGCCGTCTTCCGCCTTATATCAAACTGCCATCTTGAAACTGCTGCTTCCTCGTGTGCTTTGCCTTGCTCAAAGTGTGCTTTTGTGCTCCACCTTTTATCCATGTGCGAAAGTGTGATGGAAGTCAGGTGTGTGTAATGATTAGTAATAGCCTGTGTCATGACTTCAGTCGGGCGGCGTTTCTTTTCTCTATGGAGGCGCCATTATTTTGTTCCACCACGTCTGACGGCCGTCTGAGAGCACCGCTCTAGTGTTTTTCCAAGATGGCCGCCGGCGTTACTGTAACGCTCACCTGATTCCCGTAGAGGCGCCGGTCTTGACTGGGCGTATACCGTATCTTCAAAGGTGATGTGTAACACACGGCTGGCTCTTTGGGCTGGACCTCTGTGCACTGTATGTCTGACTCAAAGGGTAAGATGTCTGCAGATAGAAAATATGGGATTAATGAACTGGGTTATTGAATGTCTCTCTCTTCTTCCCTTTCTCTTCTCCTGTAGAACTCCAAAGGTTAACGCTCTCACCTTAGGTAAGTGAACGCCGTGCTCTCCATCTGCCTCGGGGCAGGGTGCTGTAACCAGTTTCTTCACTGGATAAGAGGAGCAGGCCTCTTGACTTCAGAGGACTGCTGTCTGTCGTTTACTGCACGAACGGTAAGTTTCGAGTAATTCTAATGTCTTTAAAAGTCTTTAGTAATGATGTCTCTTGTTTTGCAGGGTTCCGGCGATGGCGGATGACGGGCTGAAGTGAGTTAAAGATGGAGCCCGTGTGATGAATAGAAGCGCCTGGAAGCACGTAAGTAAGCGCTTGTTGCCTGCTTCACGATGCGCTCTAACTGTCTTTTTATTTTGCAGGTACAAGTTCGGAGCGGCTGCAGGGTGCCGGAATACCCACTGGGTTAGATGTGGAAAGGAGTAATGGCACGTGAGTATTAAAGTTCCCCAATGTCTTTAAACGCACCTTGTTTTGTCTTTCAGATGCGGGATGCAGCGCCGAAGGCCTCCGGAGCGTGCGAAGAGTTGGTAAGCTTTTGTCTTTCAGATGCCGGAATGCAGTGCGAAGACCTCCGGAGCGCACAAAGAGTAGGTAAGCCTTTGTCTTTCAGATGCCGGAATGCAGCGCGAGGCATTGGTGACAGCCGATGGACCAGGTAAGTGAAGCGCTGTCACTGAAGACCGTAATGCTAACCTGTTCTTTCTTGTCTTTATAGGTGTTGCTGAAGACTGGATTCAGGATGGTAAGCCTTTTTCCTTAGGCCCAGGATCAGATGCAGAAGACACGATGAGCGTTCTGCTGCAGAGGATGCAGAATAACGCAAAGCAAGATTCATCCATCGGGTGTGGTTTAAATAGCCTCCTGTAGTGCTTAGGTGTCTCCTTCCACAGCCACGCCTAGGTAAGAAAAGAGTTCCTGCTTTCCAGAAGAGTTCCAGTGTTCTGAACCTAGGGAGTGGCTCCTGCCCCACCCAACAGGAAAAGTAGTTCCAAACAGAAGAGGATCAGAGGCTCAACTGGCAGGCAAGTAAGCAGCATGGTCTGCTGCAGGTAAGTCCACCCAAGCATTATGAGCCCGGCGCTTCCAGCGCTGGGACTGGGCATATTTATGAGCCTGGTGCCACTGGCGCCAGGACTGGGTCCAAAAGGTCCCAATTGGGACTGGTTAGCACTCGGAACCTGGGTTATGGATCTGCTTCCAAGGGAGTTGGGAAAACCCTGACCTTTTGGAAGCAGAGATCATGACAGTACCCCCCTCAAGGCCCCTCCCAAACCGGGCTTCTCCGGGGGTTTTGGCTTGTCAGGAAATGTTCGGTGAAATCTTTTGATTAGGCGAGGAGCGTGGACATATTCAGCAGGTTCCCAGGATCTCTCTTGGGGGCCATAGCCTTTCCAGTCAATTAGGTAAAATAGTTTAGATTTGGAGATCTTGGAGTCCAGAATGCTTTTGACTTCAAACTCGAGTTCTCCATCAACTAGGATGGGTTTTGGAGATTTAGTTAGTCGGGTTTGAGGTTGCACGGGTTTTAATAGAGAGACGTGGAAGACCGGATGTATCTTCATGTGCGGGGGCAAATCCGACTTGACCGCTACTGGGTTTACTATGGTAGTGATGGAATAGGGACCAAAGTATCTTGGGTTGAATGTGCGTGGCCCTTTTAGAGGTAGATATTTGGTGGATAACCAGACTTGATCCCCTACTTGATATTGAGGGGCTTCCTTCCGATGTTGATCTGCTCCTTTCTTGTATTGTTCTTTAGCCCTTTGAAGGTGAGAAACAGCTTCCTTAAAGGCTTGGGTGATTGTAGAATGCAGGTAGTCTACTGCTGGTGTTTCAAGATCTTGGAGGGGATCCAACTCCGAGGTTCGAGGGTGACTGCCGTATAAAAGAAAAAACGGGGTTTTCCCAGTTCCCGAATGGACAGAGTTATTGTAGGCATATTCGGCTATCCAAAGGATATCTTTCCAAGTCTTTTCAGTTTGTTGCAGCATGCAGCGTAAATACTGTTCCAGAGTTTGATTGGTCCTCTCGGTTTGTCCGTCGGTTTGAGGGTGGTGACTGGTCGATAGTCTCACATCAATTTGAGCCGACCGACAGCAACTTCGCCAAAAATGAGAAATAAATTGACTACCTCGATCCGAAATTAGAACCGAAGGAAAACCGTGCAGTCGGACAATGTTTTCGAGAAATTCTCGGGCCAGAGTTGCTGCTGTTGGCAAGCCTTTGAGCAGAATGAAATGCGCCATCTTGGAGAATAAGTCCACGATTACTAGAATCGTATTGTATCCGGAGTATGGAGGTAGATCGGTGATGAAGTCCATAGAAAGCGTATGCCAAGGGCGAGGTGGGATGTCAATAGGGCGTAAGAGGCCTGCTGGTCTTTCCTTTTGACTCTTGTTTTGGGCGCATACTCCACAGGACATTATAAAGTCTCTGATATCTTTTTTCCAAGACGGCCACCAGAAGTAGCGCTTGATCTTTTCTGAGGTCTTGGCCATACCGGGATGTCCTTCCATTAAAGAATCGTGATAACAAGAGATTACTTTTTTCTGTAAATCTGTGCTGGGCAGGTATAATCGTTCTTGGAAATACAATAAGTTGTCCTTTACTGCAAAGTCCTTTCCCTGCAGATGCCAATTCTGTATGTCTGCTGGAGTTACAAGTTGCCTGGCTTTATCCTTAACTTCCTCTATGGATTGTGTGGCGATTACACCCAGAAAAAAAAAAGAAAAAACAGGGTTTTCCCAGTTCCCGAATGGACAGAGTTATTGTAGGCATATTCGGCTATCCAAAGGATATCTTTCCAAGTCTTTTCAGTTTGTTGCAGCATGCAGCGTAAATACTGTTCCAGAGTTTGATTGGTCCTCTCGGTTTGTCCGTCGGTCTGAGGGTGGTGACTGGTCGATAGTCTCACATCAATTTGAGCCGACCGACAGCAACTTCGCCAAAAATGAGAAATAAATTGACTACCTCGATCCGAAATTAGAACCGAAGGAAAACCGTGCAGTCGGACAATGTTTTCGAGAAATTCTCGGGCCAGAGTTGCTGCTGTTGGCAAGCCTTTGAGCAGAATGAAATGCGCCATCTTGGAGAATAAGTCCACGATTACTAGAATCGTATTGTATCCGGAGTATGGAGGTAGATCGGTGATGAAGTCCATAGAAAGCGTATGCCAAGGGCGAGGTGGGATGTCAATAGGGCGTAAGAGGCCTGCTGGTCTTTCCTTTTGACTCTTGTTTTGGGCGCATACTCCACAGGACATTATAAAGTCTCTGATATCTTTTTTCCAAGACGGCCACCAGAAGTAGCGCTTGATCTTTTCTGAGGTCTTGGCCATACCGGGATGTCCTTCCATTAAAGAATCGTGATAACAAGAGATTACTTTTTTCTGTAAATCTGTGCTGGGCAGGTATAATCGTTCTTGGAAATACAATAAGTTGTCCTTTACTGCAAAGTCCTTTCCCTGCAGATGCCAATTCTGTATGTCTGCTGGAGTTACAAGTTGCCTGGCTTTATCCTTAACTTCCTCTATGGATTGTGTGGCGATTACACCCAGAATTCTTTGTTCGGGAATGATTGGTACAGGTTTAGGGTTGATCAAGTGTTCTTCCACTCCCATCCGAGAAAGGGCATCAGCTTTACCGTTTTTTGTACCAGGTCGATAGGTAATTATGAAGTCAAACTCGGCAAAGAATAATGCCCAACGGAGTTGTCTAGAGGATTGGGCTTTTGCGGTTTTCAAATATTGCAGGTTTCGGTGATCTGTAATCACAGTAACGGTGTGTCGGGCCCCCAGCAGATAATGCCGCCAAGCCTTAAAGGCAGACTTGATAGCCAGAAGTTCCTTGTCAGTAATCGTGTAATTGATTTCAGGAGGCGAGAATTTGCGGGACCAAAATGCCACGGGATGCAACTGATTGGTTACCGGGTCCTTTTGTGATAGAACTGCCCCCATGGCAAGGCTTGAAGCATCAGTTTCCACGATGTAGGGGAGTTCAGGGCGAGGGTGTTTTAAGATTGGTGCAGAGATAAATTTAGTCTTCAAATCCTGGAAAGCTTGTTCCGCCTCGGTAGACCATTCAAAACGTTTCTTTTTCTTTAACAAGGCAGTGATGGGCTGGACTATTCGAGAAAATTCGGGGATAAACCTGCGGTAAAAGTTAGCGAAGCCTAACATGCTTTGCACACCTTTTACGGAGGATGGTGATGGCCATTTCAGAACTGCATCGACCTTCTTTGAATCCATACGCACTCCGCTAGGTGATAATATGAATCCCAAGAATTCAACTTCAGTCACGTTGAAAACACATTTTTCCAACTTAGCGAAAAGTTTGTGTTGACGCAATCTTTCGAGGACCATTTTCACGTGTTTCCGATGTTCAGATTCCGATGAAGAATAAACGAGGATGTCGTCAATGTAAACAACAACACACACATCTATGAGCTCTCTGAGGACATCGTTCATAAAATATTGAAAGGCGGCCGGGGCATTGCAAAGTCCGAAGGGCATGACCTGATATTCAAATAGCCCATATTTGGTGCGGAAGGCCGTCTTCCATTCATCGCCCTCTTTTACTCGTACCAAGTGGTAGGCTCCTCTAAGATCCAGCTTTGTATATATGCATGCTTTTCTGACTTGGTCCAGGAGTTCAGGGATCAAAGGTAACGGATATCTATTCTTGACGGTGATCTGGTTCAGGGAGCGATAATCTATACAAGTTCTAAGGTCTCCTTCCTTTTTTGGAACGAAGAACAAAGCTGAAGAAGCAGGGGACTTGGAAGGACGAATAAACCCATTTGCCAGGTATTGATCCAGGTATTGTCGAAGGTGAAGGTTCTCAGGCTCGGTGAGGGCATAAATTCTACTACAAGGAGGAGTAGATCCAGGTATCAGGTCTATCTGGCAGTCATAAGACCTATGAGGAGGTAGAGAGTTAGCCTGATCCTTCCGGAAAACATCTTGGTATTCTAGGTATTCGGGAGGTAACTGGGGAGTCTCTGAAGAAATTACTGCCAGTGCAACACCAGGTGGAGGGTGACAAGTAGAGACACATTCTGGAAACTGGACCGTTCTTGCTCGCCAATCGATCAGAGGATTGTGTTTCTCTAACCAAGGTATTCCTAGAATAATCTGAAACTGAGGAGCCTTGATCACATCGAACACGATCTTCTCATGGTGTCCATCTTGACTTACTAGCGTCACTTCTTGAGTGGTATGCGTTACTGGTCCGGAGGCTATCTCCGTTCCATCCACCGTAGTAATGACGTCCTGTACAGCTTTGGGACAAAGAGTTAGATTCATCCTCAAAACCATTTCATGATCCACATAATTGCCGATGGCACCGCTGTCGACGTAAGCTTCAATTGCATGTAATCGATCCGGATTATCAGGGCTAATGAGGACCATAGGTATCACGAAATGCGAGGTCACGGAACTGGTTTTCACGCTCGGCAAGAGGACCTCTATTCTTGTCGGGCGAGGTCGTTTCCCTGCTCAGAGTTTGTAACTTTGGTAACTGCAGCTCCTACTGCCTTCTTGGCAGGTTTCACCGGACAGTCTCGAAGAAAGCGCCCTGAGTTTCCGCAATAGAGGCATAATTGCAACTGCTTTCTCCTTTCCCGCTCCTTTTGTGTTAGAGGACCTTTCAGGCCCCCTATTTGCATGGGTTCCCCAGAGTCTACTCCTTTGGAAGGAGTTGGCAGTTTGGAAAATACTCGAGCATCAAACTTGGAACGATCGGCCTTCCTGTTCTGCAGTCTGTGATCTATTTGAACGACTAAGTCTATATAGTCCGAACAATCTTGTGGGGGATTCACTACTTGGGCTAACACATCTTTGAGCTCTCCACGTAGACCTCTATAAAACAGCGTAATCCTTTTGTCCTCAGGCCATTGAGTTTCCACTATCAGTCTGTTGAAAGACGCAATATAAGCCAAAAGGTCTTGATTACCTTGTCGCAACGAAAGAAGCTCATTGTCCAAGGCCTGCCCCTGTGAATGTCTTGCGAACAGTTTTTCCATACTGAGCTGAAAAGCTTGAAAATCATGGAGGACCGGATCATCTTGATTTACTAGAGGGATCGACCAGTCTGCCGCATTGCCACTAAGGTACGAAAGCACGAAAGCTACTTTAGCTTGATCAGTTGGAAAGGCTGCTGGCCGGCATAAGAAACGCAACCGGCACTGATTGATAAATACTGCAAACCTCTTTGGGTCACCAGAAAATCGTTCGGGCGGAGCCAGAGGTACATTCCCAGGTAGGTTGATCTGCACTGGATTCATAGAGGATGTAGAAGGAAGATTTCCCCCAGATGCGGGTAACGGGGTCTGTCCGGCTTGTGACTGTAGCAATTGTCTAGCGAGATCATCTGTTTCGCTCCTTGGAAATAATCAGTTCCCTTCTTAGAGCGTTCGTTTCCTGACGGGCTGCATGCACTTCTGCCCTTAGTTCCCCAAGTAACTGGGCTAGCTGGTCGGTATCCGAGGTTTCCATAGCGCCTGGACGGGAGTTTTGAGGTAGGCTTTGCGTTCTGTAACGCTCACCTGATTCCCGTAGAGACGCCGGTCTTGACTGGGCGTATACCGTATCTTCAAAGGTGATGTGTAACACACGGCTGGCTCTTTGGGCTGGACCTCTGTGCACTGTATGTCTGACTCGAAGGGTAAGATGTCTGCAGATAGAAAATATGGGATTAATGAACTGGGTTATTGAATGTCTCTCTCTTCTTCCCTTTCTCTTCTCCTGTAGAACCCCAAAGGTTAACGCTCTCACCTTAGGTAAGTGAACGCCGTGCTCTCCATCTGCCTCGGGGCAGGGTGCTGTAACCAGTTTCTTCACTGGATAAGAGGAGCAGGCCTCTTGACTTCAGAGGACTGCTGTCTGTCGTTTACTGCACGAACGGTAAGTTTCGAGTAATTCTAATGTCTTTAAAAGTCTTTAGTAATGATGTCTCTTGTTTTGCAGGGTTCCGGCGATGACGGATGACGGGCTGAAGTGAGTTGAAGATGGAGCCCGTGTGATGAATAGAAGCGCCTGGAAGCACGTAAGTAAGCGCTTGTTGCCTGCTTCACAATGCGCTCTAACTGTGTTTTTATTTTGCAGGTACAAGTTCGGAGCGGCTGCAGGGTGCCGGAATACCCACTGGGTTAGATGTGGAAAGGAGTAATGGCACGTGAGTATTACAGTTCCCCAATGTCTTTAAACGCACCTTGTTTTGTCTTTCAGATGCGGGATGCAGCGCCGAAGGCCTCCGGAGCGTGCAAAGAGTTGGTAAGCTTTTGTCTTTCAGATGCCGGAATGCAGTGCGAAGACCTCCGGAGCGCACGAAGAGTAGGTAAGCCTTTGTCTTTCAGATGCCGGAATGCAGCGCGAGGCGTTGGTGACAGCCGATGGACCAGGTAAGTGAAGCGCTGTCACTGAAGACCGTAATGCTAACCTGTTCTTTCTTGTCTTTATAGGTGTTGCTGAAGACTGGATTCAGGATGGTAAGCCTTTTTCCTTAGGCCCAGGATCAGATGCAGAAGACACGATGAGCGTTCTGCTGCAGAGGATGCAGAATAACGCAAAGCAAGATTCATCCATCGGGTGTGGTTTAAATAGCCTCCTGTAGTGCTTAGGTGTCTCCTTCCACAGCCACGCCTAGGTAAGAAAAGAGTTCCTGCTTTCCAGAAGAGTTCCAGTGTTCTGAACCTAGGGAGTGGCTCCTGCCCCACCCAACAGGAAAAGTAGTTCCAAACAGAAGAGGATCAGAGGCTCAACTGGCAGGCAAGTAAGCAGCATGGTCTGCTGCAGGTAAGTCCACCCAAGCATTATGAGCCCGGCGCTTCCAGCGCTGGGACTGGGCATATTTATGAGCCTGGTGCCACTGGCGCCAGGACTGGGTCCAAAAGGTCCCAATTGGGACTGGTTGGCACTCGGAACCTGGGTTATGGATCTGCTTCCAAGGGAGTTGGGAAAACCCTGACCTTTTGGAAGCAGAGATCATGACAGTTACTTACGGCCGGCTCACTGTGGCGTTCCTCGCGTTGCACCTTCACTGTGTTTCCCCGCCTCGAAGGTAACGCTTGGTGTATCCCTCCTACGTGTGTTTCTCTCCTGTGTTGCTTCCCGTGTCTCGTCCTCCTTTTGTTCTCTCTCGGGCTGTTCGCTTCGGCACAGCTCGTACTGGTCTCTCTCTCCCTCTCTTTCCCTTTCCTCTCTGCCCTTCGGCTTGTCTTCCCTCGCCCATGCTTCTACATTCATATAAGCCGGAGCGCTAGAGGTTCCATTCCTCCTGGAGCTATTGTGAGCCATTCGGGCTACTTCTGGTGCCCTTATCACAGCTGTTTGCCGATCCCTTCTATGGTTCTGTTCTACGCTGAAGGATCGTTCGCCTGGACTTCTCATTGCCACTGACTCTTTCATCGGAACAATCGCTGCAGGGTTTTTTCTGCCCTTTTGGGCTTTTTCCCTGTTCAGGTGCCGGCTCCCGGGAGTCCCCGCTGTTCGTGTTCTCTAGTTACCCGACAGTGTGGCATCCCAGGGAGCTCGCCCCTACTTACGGCAAAAGAAGGAAGCAAGGAGGACTGATAAAGCGCAGACCCAAAGACGTCCTGGAAGAAGGCCGGAACTACAAGAAAGGTCCACAGTCGATTCAGGTGAGGAGGAAGGAGGGGATAGTTCAACCAACCCTGATAATCACGACAGAGTGCAACGCCAAAGGACCCCCATGGCATCTCTCGAGCAGTACCAAGAATTGGTGGCAGCCATACAGGGACTTACCGTAGAAGTGCAATCCCTCCGGTCCGAAAATCAGTCTCTGCGACAACAGGTAGCAGCTCGTGAGGATGCCCGTGGAGATCTACCTCCCCTTCCTTTACCTTGCGGGAAATTCGACGGAGATCCAAAAACATTGAAGGCATTTCTGGACGCCTGTCAGTTATATTTCACCTTCCGCCCTCGTACTTATGAGACTACCAGGGCCAAGGTGGGTTTCCTAGTGTCTAATTTAACGGGAAGTGCCTTGGCATGGGCTTCACCGTTGGTGTTACAGGCTGACCCAGCTACTGCTAATAACCATCTGTTTGTACAACTCCTAAAGTCTCGCTTTGACCGACCCGAGGTACAGTATGCCTCTTATGAAGCAATCCTCGATATCAGACAGGGTATGCACGACGTACATACTTATGTTACCTCCTTCATGCAGCTTGCCACAAATGCCGGATGGCCTGATTCTGCTCAACAGACTTTGTTTTGTCGCGGCTTGCATGAAGAGATAAAGGATGAACTGGCACGTATTGCACGACCTCAGACATTTCAGGAACTAGTATCCCTCGCTCTCCAGATTGAGTATAGATTGAGAGAAAGAAGACAAGAAAGGAAACGTCCACGATCTTCTCCCTCAACTTTCTCCCCAAACCCTTCTAGGGAACATCCAACCTCATCCGTTGGGGAAGAACCGATGCAAATAGGCACCACCCGAGGACCTTTAACAGCCGAAGAGAAGAAGAGAAGAAGGGAGCTAGGCCTCTGCATGTATTGCGGTTCTGGCAAACATCTGCTCCGGAACTGCCCTGAGGTTCCTCCACGCCGCCAGGGAAACGATTCACCCCGAACCTAAACAGGGATAGGTCCGGGGGTGTTGGGATGAATCCCTGTGCCAACACTTTGACTCCTCTTCCCCGTGAAGACAATCCTCTTATGGTATTTCAGGTTATACTGTCCCGGGACTCCTCTACCTTCTGGGAAGCCTTAGCCATGTTGGATTGTGGGGCAGCAGGAAATTTCATCGATGTATCCTGGGCTCAAGAGAATGGTGTGCCCATCGTCCCAAAGAATCTACCCATTCCGGTGGAAGGGGTGGATGGCCAGCCTCTGTGCTCAGGACCTGTTACTCAAGAGACTCTGCCACTTCGGGTCCAATTGTTTCAACATCAGGAGGAAATGGCATTCAATCTCATTAAAGCAGCGCATTTCCCGGTGATCCTCGGGATCCCGTGGCTGCGTAAACATAACCCAAAGATCGATTGGTCTAACAATACTATCCAGTTTCAGTCGCATCTTTGTCTTAATGAATGTTTAAACAATAAATACCCCCTAGACTCCCTGCAGAAGAGTGCATCCGTGCTGACAGCTTCTCTCCATCAAGTACCGGAACACTATCAGGAGTATGCTGAGGTCTTCATGGACGAACAACCTCACTCCCTTCCTCCTCACAGAAGAGAAGACTGCACTATTGAGATCCTACCAGATGCGCCTGTTCCTTTTGGAAGGATGTTTCCCCTATCTTTACCCGAGCGGAAGGCTCTTAAGGAATACCTGGACTGCAATCTACAGAATGGGCTCATCCAGGAGTCCAAATCACCCGCTGGAGCATCGCTATTCTTCATCCCGAAGAAGGGGTCATCGGAACTCCGTCCTTTTATCGACTACCGGGGGCCTAAATCGCCTTACTGTTAAAGACCGTTACCCTATGCCGCTAATCAAAGAGATAATAGAAGCTGTCCAAGGTGCGTCTGTCTTTACAAAATTGGATCTCAGGGGTGCGTACCACCTGCTCCGTATAAGACAGGGTGGTGAATGGAAGACGGCATTTCGAACCCCACTAGGGCATTTCGAATATCGAGTTATGCCTTTCGGTTTGGTAAACGCCCCTGCCATATTCCAGCGCTTTATGGATAGATTGTTTGCCGACCTCCTATTCTCTTCAGTAGTGGTATACTTAGATGATATCCTCTTTTACTCTTCCTCTCTTCCTGAACATAGAAGACAGGTCCGACAAGTGCTGAAATGTCTACGGGAAAACAAGCTACTGGTAAAGCCTGAAAAGTGTGTCTTCGAGGCCTGTTCGGTGTCTTATTTGGGTTTTATCCTCTCCCATGAGGGCATTCGTATGGATCCCTGTAAGATACAAGCAATCACCCATTGGTCCGCTCCAAGAAACGTTAAGGAAGTACAACGTTTCCTCGGTCTGGCCAACTTCTATCGCCAATTTATTTCAGGCTTCTCAAATATGGTTCTTCCGATTACATCACTCTTGAAGAAGGGTATTATCCTCACTTGGACACAAGAAGCGGATTTAGCTTTCCAAACCTTAAAGGAGGCATTCACCTCGGCTCCCGTATTGGTACAACCGGATCAACTTTTTCCCTTCATTGTAGAGACGGATGCCTCAGGTGGAGCCATAGGAGCTGCTCTCTTGCAAAAGGGCAAGGATGGTCTTGAACATCCTGTGGCGTATTATTCAAAGACTCTGTCACCCAGTGAAAGAAATTATTCTGTCATCGAGAGGGAATTAATGGCTATCAAACATGCCTGTGAAGAATGGCGTCATCTTCTTCAGGGAGCCATGCATAAGTTTACAGTTCGTACCGACCACAGTAACCTTCGTATACTCCAACAGATGGAATGTCGCAATGCTAGACATGCCTGTTGGGCATATTTTTTCTCTCAGTTTGACTTTGTGATTACCTATCTACCAGGCAAACAGAATATCTTAGCTGATGCCCTGTCACGCAATCTGGGGTCGGACTATGAGGCAGATTCTAGCCATGAATTATTGTTAGCGGGCAAAGAGGTACGGACTGTGGCAAATACTTTTTTACGCGAAGTCCAGTGCGAACAGCACCGTGCACCGATGAAGACAGAAGCAGCCTCCAAATTGGAAGAAAGAGAAGGAATCCTTTTCAAGGGTCAAGCCTTGTACCTGCCCAACAAGAAACACCAAAGGCTGGCCCTTTCATGGTGTCATGATTCGCCCATGGCTGGTCATAAGGGCATTCGAGCCACCAAGGATTTGGTGTCCAGGCTATTTTGGTGGCCAGGTTGGAACCAAGACGTACATTCTTATGTATCTACCTGTGCCATCTGTGCTTCCAATAAGTATCATTCAACCAAACCCCTAGGTCTTCTACAACAGGAACCTGCTCCCAAACAACCATGGACCCACGTTTCTACAGACTTCATTGTGGACCTGCCTAATTCTGAAGGGAACACTGTCATCATGGTGACTGTGGATTCTCTAAGCAAATTGGCTCACTTCACTCCCTTGAAAGGATTACCTACAGCCCCTGAAACAGCCAAAACCTTTCTGAAAGAAATAGTGCGGCTTCATGGCCTTCCCGAGACCGTGGTGTCCGATCGAGGCCCTCAATTCACTTCCCAGTTTTGGGGTGCCCTCTGTAAACAACTGGGGATTCAACGAGCCCTTTCATCTGGGTTCCATCCACAAAGCAACGGTCAGACGGAAAGGCTCAATCACACGCTGGAACAATATCTTCGATGTTTCTGTGGCAGAAAGCAAGAGGACTGGAACGTCTTTCTCCCTATGGCCGAGTTCACCTATAACAATACCAAACATTCAGCCACTAATATGTCCCCTTTTTTTTGCACATTTGGTTACCATCCGAAACATCTGCCGTTGGCAGACATCCAACCCTCAAAGTCACCCACTCTTGACCACCTCCTGAAGGAACTCAAAGACACCCATGCGCTAGCCAGTGAAACCTTGGACGCTAGCCGTCATGTGTATAAATTATGGGCTGACAAGAAGAGGAAGGCTGCACCTTCTTGGTCGGAAGGTGATAAGGTTTGGTTAGCCACTAAATTTCTACCTCGCTGGACGCACATAGGGAAATTTGCACCAAGATATATCGGACCTTTCCAAATCAGAAAGAAGGTAAACCCTGTTGCATTTCGCCTTCAGCTACCCCCCTCCCTTAAACAGGTGCATCCCGTGTTCCATACCTCCCTTTTGAAGCCATACCTTCGGGATCCATACAAGAGACGATCCAAGAGGCATTCTGCTGATGTGCAGTCTGGTCCAGCTGAATATGAGGTTTCACATCTGGTGGATTCCCGTTACCATCACGGTAGTCTACAATATTTGGTTCACTGGAAGGGTTATCCCATCGAAGAACGGACATGGGAGCCTGTGAGACACATTCACGCCCCTCGACTCATTAGAAAGTTTCACAGACTGTATCCAGGCAAGCCTGATGGCCCCCCATGTAGAAGGGGGCATACTGTCATGACTTCAGTCGGGCGGCGTTTCTTTTCTCTATGGAGGCGCCATTAATTTGTTCCACCACGTCTGACGGCCGTCTGAGAGCACCGCTCTAGTGTTTTTCCAAGATGGCCGCCGGCGTTACTTACGGCCGGCTCACTGTGGCGTTCCTCGCGTTGCACCTTCACTGTGTTTCCCCGCCTCGAAGGTAACGCTTGGTGTATCCCTCCTACGTGTGTTTCTCTCCTGTGTTGCTTCCCGTGTCTCGTCCTCCTTTTGTTCTCTCTCAGGCTGTTCGCTTCGGCACAGCTCGTACTGGTCTCTCTCTCCCTCTCTTTCCCTTTCCTCTCTGCCCTTCGGCTTGTCTTCCCTCGCCCATGCTTCTACATTCATATAAGCCGGAGCGCTAGAGGTTCCATTCCTCCTGGAGCTATTTGTGAGCCATTCGGGCTACTTCTGGTGCCCTTATCACAGCTGTTCTCCGATCCCTTCTATGGTTCTGTTCTACGCTGAAGGATCGTTCGCCTGGACTTCTCATTGCCACTGACTCTTTCATCGGAACAATCGCTGCAGGGTTTTTTCTGCCCTTTTGGGCTTTTTCCCTGTTCAGGTGCCGGCTCCCGGGAGTCCCCGCTGTTCGTGTTCTCTAGTTACCCGACAGTGTGGCATCCCAGGGAGCTCGCCCCTACTTACGGCAAAAGAAGGAAGCAAGGAGGACTGATAAAGCGCAGACCCAAAGACGTCCTGGAAGAAGGCCGGAACTACAAGAAAGGTCCACAGTCGATTCAGGTGAGGAGGAAGGAGGGGATAGTTCAACCAACCCTGATAATCACGACAGCCTGACCATTGTAGTGGGACATGTTAGGTATACGGCTCGGGTTTTAGTCTGTTTTCCCTCACAGTGAGTTGTCCGTGAGAAAGTGTTTGTGTTGAAAAAAAGGGGGGATTTCAAGCCCTACGTATCCTACCGGGTAGGGTGGAGTAAAGGTGTTACAGGGAAGGGGATACCGCTTCTCACGGACAATGTCCCACTTCCACTCCCCGAAGACCCCCCTATCCAGGTGATCCTCCTGCACTGGTCCACCCCCAGGAACTGAATCCAAAAGCAATGGCTGTGTCCTGGCCACCTTGATTACAGATCCCAGGGACTAGCGGGTGAGACACCTTCAGGTTTCTCATAACACATGCTCGAAATTTACACACCTGTAGTCTGATAGTATCCAGAAGAGGAGCAGCCGGATGTCCAAGGAACAACCCTTTCAGACACTTTCTGTGCAAACCACTGGAAGGATGGCATATGGCACCCATATACATAGTCATCTGGCACAAAAAACTCAGGCCTCCCACAAATATTTGAATGATGCATCCGCTGTTGGACTCCCTCTCCACTAATCAGTACAGGTAGGCCGCAATAAACAGTGTCTCATTCAATGTTGCAGATGAGCCTTTCGATCAACAACCGAGAAGGCTGCAGGGAACAAGTCCCCATTCCCCTTATCGACATAGCTGGAAAGTCCAAGGTCATGTGTTATTCAAGGATGTAGGCAGGCCATGGCAGATGCATACAGGAATGCATAGCACTGAACACCCTCCAACCCACCCCCAAGGGGTCCTTACCCCCAAGTGGTAAGGACACAGCCTACAGGAATACCATGTGCATTGGTCATCCACATGAGAACGTGCCAGTGCAGAGCGTACGGTCTCTTCCATGATTGGATACGATGCAAGAAGATGTGGACTCGATCTATGGACTTATTCAAGGGCATATCACCTCCATGCCTGCAAATGTATATCCCAGCAGCTGCATGACCTGACGTGCACTTCACCGAATGGACACACAGCCTCCGTCACAGGACTACTCACATGATATACATGTAGATGCACATTTGCAACATGACATGATCCCAATGACAAGCCATGCGAATGTGCACACATTGTCAAATGAGCATACATGGTACATATGTGAATACTTCACAATGCCATGCCAAAGTACACGCCTGCAGTGACCATGTGCAAGGTCAGGCCCGACATCGTCCTATCAATTACAACCTACATTGGCAAAAAGTACACACAGAACAAAATCAACACGAGCCATGGATGACACAAGTGAAAAATATATTGTACAGCACATGATGGTGTTGTAAACAATGGGGGAAAAGGTGCACAATAACATGGTCACGGAATACATGAATGGAATTGTGAGTGTGGGAAAATGAAACATACAAAATGAAGGTGCCATCCACAGAGGGCCATCCACAGAGGGAGTCAGAGCTGCACTTGGCCAACAAGAAGGTGACAAGAAATAAACCATATACAAGGCACACTGTGAAGAGAGAGTGAAATCAGATGGACACAGTAGGGAAAATGAAATAGAACTAACTAACAAACTAAATAAGTTATTATATAGTGCAACACTAACTCAAAGGTCTCAGGGCGCTTACATAACAAACAAAACAGCAAAACATAAAAGAGGGAAGGGAGACAGGGATAGAAAAGCAGGCAGCTGGACATACCAGAGAAGGCAGTCATGCAGAGAAGTCAGTAGTTATATTTATTATTCAGTTTAGTCAATCAAAGAGAAGTGTTTCCTAAACTGCTGAAATGTAGCACATTGTTTTATTAGCAGGGAAATTGAATTCCAGATATATGGTGCACATGCATTAAAGCTTGCACCCCCCAACTTCTTCAAGACGCGGTTGGGTCAGTAACATTTGATCATTTGAGCAAAGAGTCCGCTTTGTTGTGGCTTTTTTGATCCTTGATACAAGATATTCAGATGCATCTCCGGAAAGGCATTTGAATACAATGACTGAACCTTTGAAACTAAGCCGTTGCTCTATGGAGAGCCAGTGCAATTTCCTCCAGTGTTCAGTTATGTGAGTTTGACGACTGAGCCCACATACTGCTCGGACTGTGCTGTTTTGTATGATTTGGAGCCTCCTGATATTATTACCTTTAGCTGTTCCTTAGAGGAGGCTATTGCACTAGTCCAACTTGGTATTAACTATAGCTGCTGCAATCAAGGCTCTGCTCTGTTCCGACGAATAGGGGCGGATTTGCCACAAGAGATGTATAAAGTGGGCACATGATGATTTGAGATACGAGACATACTTCTGAAATGAAAGGTGGACGTCAAAAAACACTCCCAAGGTTTTAACAGATTCAGATACAGAGATGGAATTTCCGTTTATAACAAAGGCTTTGTATTGAGCATCTATATTCTTCAGTCTATGAGATGTACTGACAATAAGCAGCTATGTCTTTTTATCATTAAGAGCTAACAAATTTAGGGCCATCCATTTCTGGATTGCCCCAAATATCTTATTGATATTAACCAAATCCTCCTCATAGGTCCCATATAGTTTACTGACTACTATCTGGGTATCGTCGGCGTAATTGACAAATTTCACGCACACAGATTTAAGGAGGTCGCACAGGCATTCAATATGGGATACATTACTCACCGTAATCGTATTTCTGATGCTTGTATCTGCTTAGGTTCACATGCTGTGCATAGGCCGACATCTAGTGGAAGCTGCGGAGTATTACAGTTTGTTTTTCGAAACTCGAAAATGGGCGTCGACACAGGCGTGCCAGTAATACTATCCCTAGTGTGACGTCCACTGTACCCAAGATCCCTCACGCGTCTAGGATCCTCAGATTGTATTTTTTCTGACATGAGGAAGCATGAGGAGTAGCGTGAGTACAGATAATCCAAGCAGATAGACAGAAAGGTAAGACTACAAGCAATCATGCGCCTTCTCTCGGAGGGGAGGAAGGGTGGGTCGCATGTGAATCTAAGCAGATACAAGCATCAGTAATACGATTACGGTGAGTAATGTATCCCTTCTGAGGCTTGTGGAATCTGCTTAGATCACATGCTGTGCATAGATTAGCGAGCAGTACCAGAAGAAGGAGGTGGGATGTGAGAAGGGTCATGAGCAAACAGGTGTCTTAGAACCGCTTGTCCCACTTGTGTATCTGTCTTGGAATGAGTGTCAATGCAGTAATGCTGAGTAAAAGTGTGAATAGAGCTCCAAGTAGCTGCTTTGCAAATGGTGTCGAGGGGAACATTTGCAATGAAAGCCAGAGTGGCCCCAATGCCTCTAGTAGAGTGGGCTCTTGGCATAAAAGGCAGAGTTTTTTCAGAAAGAGAGTAACACAGCTGTATACAGTTGATAATCCACTTCGAGATAGCGCCTTTAGAGACGCGATCTCCCTCTCTGCCTGTAGCTACGGAGACAAACAGTTGATCTGTTTTCCTTAGCGGTCTGGTCTTATTTACATAGTAGAGGACCGCCCTACGCACATCTAGGGTGTGTAGTTTCACCTCAGCCGAGCTTTGCGGGTTCTGGAAGAAAGCCGGAAGCTCGATGGACTGGTTTACATGGAATTTAGATATAAATTTAGGTGAGAACCTAGGGTGTGTGCGTAAAACCAGTTTGTCTTTGTGGATAGTAAAGAAAGGATCCTGCACTGACAGAGCCTGAATTTCACTGACCCTTCTTATAGAGGTAATGGCTACTAAGAAGGCCGTTTTATAAGTCAGGTGTTTGAGACTACTTTTATGCATGGGTTCGAAAGGGGGGCCCATGAGCTTAGCTAGCACCACATTGAGGTCCCATCCTGGCGGTGGGTTCGAAATAGGAGGGTGAAGTCTCTTTACTCCTTCCATGAAGGTTTTAACTACTGGTACTTTCCACCACGATACTTTGTTATGGGATGTGGTGTAAGCCGAGAGGGCTGCCAGGTGTACTTTCAGAGAGTTAAAAACCAAACCTGCGTCCAGCAGGTGGAGCATGTATGTTACAACGTTGGAAGGAGTGCAATCAACTGGGTTGATTTGTTTATTCTGGCACCAAATAACGAATCTCTTCCACTTGTCAAAGTAACAGTGCCTTGTGTTTGGTTTCCTGGATTCTTTTAGGATGTCCATACACCTCTGTGGTAAATTGAGATGGCCAAACTCTATGACCTCAGGAGCCATGCTGCCAGGTTCATTGAGTTGGGCTCCTGGTGCACTGTTTGACCTTGTTGCTGGGACAGTAGGTTGTACCAGGCTGGGAGTTTGATGGGCTCGCACACCGCCATCCTGCATAGGTGTGGAAACCATGGTTGTCTCGCCCATATGGGAGCAACTAGGATGAGCGTCATCGATTCCTTGTTCATCTTGTACACCACCTTGCTGATGAGAGGAGTTGGTGGAAAAGCGTACGCAAACATCCCTGACCAGTTCATCCACAGGGCGTTCCCTTGGGAGTCTGGCTGGGGGAACCTGGATGCAAATCCTGGGCATTGTTTGTTTTCGCTTGTGGCGAATAGGTCTATAGTGGGGACACCCCACTGAGAGAAGAGATCTTCTACGATATCTCTGTGAAGGACCCATTCGTGTTCTTCTGGGAGGGAGTCTCTGCTTAGGGCATCCGCTAGGGAATTGAGCTCCCCTGGAACATGTTGTGATGACAGGAAGATGTTCCGTCTGAGTGCCCATATCCAGATTTTCTGGGCAAGCTTGGACAGATTTGGCGAACGAGTCCCTCCTTGTTTGTTCAGATAGAACATGGCTGTCGTGCTGTCCGTCCGGATCTGCACCGACAAGTTTAGCAGATGGGGCTCGAACGCCCGAAGCGCTCGGAATACTGCCAGAAGCTCTAGCAGGTTGATGTGGTTCTTGGCTACTGAGTGAGACCAGAGACCCTGAGCTGTGTGGTGGAGATGGTGAGCTCCCCACCCAGTCAGGCATGCATCTGTAGTCACTACTGCCTGTACTTCGGGATCGTAAAAGGGTTTTCCCCTTGCGAGATTCTCTCTTGTCCACCAGTGTAAGCTCTGTACGAGTGTTGGCGAAACGACCACTAGATCGTCCCACTGACCACTTGCCTGAGACCACTGTTTCGCCAACCATTCCTGCATGGGACGCATGCGCAGACGCGCGTGGGGGACCAGGTAAATGCATGACGCCATCATGCCCAGTAACCGCATTGCTTTGCGTACCGTTATTTGTTGATCTGACTGATAATGTGGAATTTGCAGTAGTATATTCCGAATTCTCTCTTCCGAAGGGAAGGTCAACCCTTTTTGAGTATCTAGGATTGCTCCTAGGAACTGTTTTGAGGTGCTTGGCACCAGACTTGACTTCTTCTCGTTGATAGAGAAGCCTAATTCGTGGAGGAGGTCGATAGTCCTCTGAATGTTTGACCTGCAAATTCCTGGGGTTTCCCCCGTTATGAGCCAGTCGTCCAGATAAGGGTACACTGGGATTGCCTCCCTGCGTAGGTGTGCAGCTGCCACCGCCAGTACCTTGGTGAACACCCTTGGTGCTGAAGCTATCCCGAAGGGCAGTACCTTGAATTGGTAGTGGCGACTGTCCACCTTGAAGCGCAAGTATTTTCTGTGGGCTGGGAGCATGGAAATATGAAAATAAGCATCTTTCATATCCAAGGTTGCCATGTAATCCCCCTTTTTTAGGAGGGGGATTACCTCTTGTAGCGTGGTCATACGGAATTTTTGGGGCTTGACATACTTGTTGGCAGGCCGTAGGTCCAATACTGGGCGCATTGTTAAATCTTTCTTTGGCACAAGGAAGTAAGTTGAATAGATACCCTTGTTTACCTGGTGTCCTGGGACGAGTTCTATCGCGTCCTTTTCTAGCAGAATGGCGATCTCCTCGAGAAGGATCTTCTGATGTTCTAAGGAGTGTACTCTTTGTCGTGGAGGGTGGTTCCGGGGACGCTGCAGTAATTCTATACAATATCCTGTGGACACTGTTGACAGCACCCATCTGTCTGAGGTAATCCCTTCCCAAGCCTGGGTGAAGTTGGAAATGCGTCCCCCTACTGGGGTTGCGTGAGAAGGGACCCTGAACTGAGCGTCACTGCTTTGGTGGAGGCGTGCCACCTCCCTTGTTGGGGCTGCCTCTGCCTCTTCCACGACCTCTTTTGTTACCCTTGCTGTAACTCTGGGTAGACTGCTGGTTGTTGTTCCATTGTGTACCCTGTCCTTGGGCATAGTTGCCTCTTTGTGAATTTTGGCCGCGTGGGCGACGAAAATTACTGTTCCCCCTCTGATTAGGGGGTTTGTTGGTAAGCTGGCCAAGGGATTTGAGAGTCTCGTACTCGTCCTTGGCATTCTTAAGTGCGTCTTCGACCGCTTTCCCAAACAATAGATCGGGTTCCACCGGCTTGTCTATTAATGAAGCCTGTGTTTCTGTTTTGAACCCCGACTGCCGTAACCACGCATGTCTCTTGATAACAGTACCTTCTGCTATCAATCTTCCTGCGTTGTCCGCGGCGTCGAAAGTTGCTTTTAATATGCAACCAGACACGGCTCTCCCTTCTGCCGAGATCCGAGCCAACTGGCCCTTTATCGGTTCAGGAGCAGAGGCTATGAGCGCCGCGACCTCTTCCCATTGATGGCAGTTGTAACTTGCCAATAGGGTGGTGGAGTTTGCAATCCTTGCTTGGTAGGCGGACGTTGAGGCTACCTTCTGCCAAACCCATATAGTCTTTTGCTCTCCTTGTCGGGAGGAGCTTCTGATGACGATAAGGGTGTCCCAGCCCTCTTCCGAGTGTTGGTAACCACTAGGGAGTCTGGTTTAAGCTGTCCTCTTATATAAAGAGGGTCAGACTGGGCTGCCCGAAAAAGTTTTTCGACTCTGGGGTTGACGGCTCTGGTGAGGTTTGGATTCACCAGGGATGGATCTATTCTACGTTGGATGGATTTAAGGATAGGGATGGTTTGAGCGACCGGCCTCCTTTCTCCCACCAACTCTTCTGCGAAGTCCCTTTCCTCCTGTACACCGTGGGTGTCGATGTGAAAATGTTCTGCCGCGCGAGCGAGAACTTCATTAAGGAGGGGCTGGTTATCAACTGGCGAGTCGGTAAGTGGGGCTTCGCTTTATACCGGGGAATCTACTCTGTAAATTTCCTGCTCGTCTTCTACCTCCTCCAGGTCCTCATCATCTGCATAGTATTCAGTCCCGGTTTGTTCCTCCATAATTGTAAACTCCTGGTCCCCTTCAGGGAAAGGCTGTCCTTGGTATCTGGGGTGTGGAGTAGAGTATGGAGTAGAGTAAGGCTGCACCTCGAAGGGTTCAGATCTTTCGAACCGGTCCTTTTTACTTAGGGGGATAGGATCAGAGGAGCCTGAGGGTGTGGCCCCTTGAGGGTCATACGAAAGGAAATGTTCTGGGTTCTTGTCATAAAAATCAGCTAAGGAAGACATCCTTGACATGACCCTGTCTATGTCTTCACTGGACCATTCTTTGGAACAGGGTATGGCTTTAGTAGGCAACTTAGAGGACTTATCAAGGGTAGCCTTGCTGGATGTTGATGTCCCAGTAGATTTAAGTTTGACTGTATGCTTAGGGTGGAAGGATGGTCTTACAGGAGTGGAAGGCTGTGCTTTCTGCTGTTTCCCCCCCTCCCCGTGCGTGGAAAAATGTTTTCCCTGCCCCTTGGAGGCCTCAGAGACTTTCGACGCCTGGCGTCGAGGGTCGGGAGAGGTACCTTGTTTTGAGCGTGGGGCCTCGCTGGTGTTAACTGCGGCCTCGGTCTCCTGGAGCGCGGCCTGGGGGTGGAAGTCGTCTTCGTCTTCCGACGATCGAACTTCCGTTAATCTAGGGAGCGAGGCACTCTTGGCAAGAGTGGATGATTGCCTTGCGTCATGCGGCGATCTCGATCGAGAGCGCCCAGAGGACACCGAGTCGGACCGTTCTATCTGTGCCTCTTTCCGAGAAGTCGACGTCGTCGAGGTTCGGTTGGACTTAGTGTGCTTAGTGTGTGTAGGGTGTGTAGCGCTTGCGTCGCCGGGGGTCTTCCCCATAGCCGCCCTGCCGGACAACCTTCCGAGGTCGGGGACCTGCGCTCGGCAGTCTTTCGACGCCGTAATGCCCTCGCCGTCCTAAAGTCCGGCGTCGCTGCCATCGCTGAAGGCGCCCTCCGCTGCCATGGCTGCCTGCCTGGCGTGGTGGGCCCAACGCTTTGTCGAACGGTCCTTAAGTGTCTTAGGCTTAAACCTACTACACGCTCTGCAGTTCGCTTCGGGGTGGTCCCTCGGCAAGCAGAGATTGCACGTGGCGTGCCTGTCGACCCAAGGGTATTTGCGGTTGCACTTGGGGCAGAATTGGAAAGGGGTACCCTCCATACGCACCTTGAGGCAGCGGGCTGGTAAGTGTAGGAAATATATAAGGTGTACCTATATACTAAGAGTGAAGAGTATGTACCACCCCCCACTCTCCCTACTTGCAGGGCCGAGGCCAGCGGCCTACTAGGCCCAGGCCGAGGCCAGCGGCCTTCCGAGGCCCAGATCCGTCGTGCAGCAGCCGACGGTCGATGTCTTCTCCAGCCGTCGTCGAGTGTCGATGGTCGACGTTGGGGTGGGGAAGGATGTCAATAAATAATTTTACTTCAATAATTAGCAAAAGTATGGCTAAGGCCAGGGAACTCCGCAAGATGCTTCCGACCAGTATGGCGGAAAAAAACAATCTGAGGATCCTAGACGCGTGAGGGATCTTGGGTACAGTGGACGTCACACTAGGGATAGTATTACTGGCACGCCTGTGTCGACGCCCATTTTCGAGTTTCGAAAAACAAACTGTAATACTCCGCAGCTTCCACTAGATGTCGGCCTATGCACAGCATGTGATCTAAGCAGATTCCACAAGCCTCAGAAATATATATATTAACATATATATTAAAGAGCCTGCAGGGATAGACATGATCCCTGGGGGACACTGCATGTGACAGAACATTTCTGGGACTGTGATGTTCCCTTGGCAACACAGGTAGTTCTAGGCCCAAAGAAATATTTTAACCAGGATACTGCATCTGGAGAGCATAGATCGATTTTCTGAAGTCTCTCTGCTAATAGGTCATGGTCGACCAAGTCAAAAGCAGAAGACAAGTCCAGCAAGAGCAATAGTGAAGAACTTCCTTCCTCAATAATTTCTGTTATGTTAGTTTTCAAATCAAGCAGCACCGTCTTGTCCCATGATTTGTTCGTAAACCGGACTGTTCATTTGCCAAGATGTTATTTGTCTCGACAAATGCTCAAAGTTGTAAATAGGCTAATTCGTCGATCATTTTTAGTTTGAAAGGCACATTTGTAATAGGGCAGTCGTTTTCTGATACCAACGGGTCAAGATTATCATTTTTTAGCAGTGGGGTAATCCATGCTTCCTTGATAGAACCGGGACCTGTGCCTCAGAGAAAGAACGATTAACAAGTTCTGTAATACATGGAGTTAATGTGCTTGCGAATTTCTTAAAGAGAGTGGTGGGGAAGATATTGCCCTTACATGACGTTGTTTGAAGCCCTTATATAATCTCCAGTACCTCTTGTTCAGCTATTTTAATGAATCAGAAAAGGTTTGTGCTTTGAATAGGGCAATCCCGACTCAAAGTCACTGTATCCTCTACTAAGGCTTGTGGGTTAATCATTTCCTTAATATAGGTGGGCCTCTGACCCCTTAGGATCACTGTCCCCACTACTACCACGGCAACCGCCCCTTTCTTCACCTCGCCATGCAGGGGCCACTGGCCTGGCGAGATGAAGGAGAAGGAGGGGTCCGCTGCGTGTCCCTGCTGGCCAACCCGCGCCAGTGGAGGAGTGAAAGAGGCCAAGAGCTCTGGGGATGTGTGAGGCATAGAGCCTGCCTGTGTCAGTGACAGATGTTGAATGACACATACAGAATTCTTAATCGCCCTCAGTTCCCCTCTGTCCAACTTCAGCTCGGCTCTCAGCCCTGCCACCTCCTCCCACAAAGCCCTCTGTTCCTGCAACTGTTGCTCCCCTGCTTCCCTCACCTTCCTTGCAACCTCATGCAATGCCCCCAGCAACAGTCGTTGGAAGTCCAAACTGGCACATCCAGGTGCGGAGACCAGAGCCATTATGACATCTGGCTGGTACCCTGAAGGTACGGTAGAATCAGTCATTAGGGTGGTCACAATTGCCATAGGTGGCTGAGCTGCAGCTAGCACAGATGGTCTGTGTAGCACAATGGGCAGTGTGGTCATCTCTCCTGCAGGTATTGCAGGACATGGATGTGCCCCAGGCAGGGTGGAAGGAGAGGTAGACTCCCTGTGCCCTCGTGCTGGCCCAAGCTCCGGAAGGCGGGGCAGGTGTCACAGGGAAACAAAGACGTGAGACAGTCCAGGTACAGGAGCTGGCCTCATACAGCTGGTTGGGAGACACCCGGATGAGTGGTGGGGGACAGGTGGAGCAAAAGGAAGTACATGAGCCACGGCAGATGGAACTACAGTAGTCCATTGGGGCTACATGGCCCTGCATACACTGCCGGCTGCCGCTCCTGTGCCTCCTCATGCCTCACCTATGCCTCCACCTCTGACAACTCCACTTCTGCAATTCCCCTTCTTATGTGTGTCCTCTGGGGTTGGGGAGGTCACAGCTCTCACACATGGGTGTCATCCTGGGCCATGGGGTCACTGGCAACAAGAAAGGAGAAGAAAGGGACACATGAGACAATGCACACACCAAGGGACGTACAGCACAAACATGTGGGACACACATTACATCTACACTAGCACCAGACATATTTTATCATGCAGACACTAAGCCAACGCTACCCTGCATTGGGTGTTGAGAGGGCATGCTTGTGGCCGGAAATTCATTGACAGGCCATAGTGGCCGATAAGACGGAGAACACCTACCGGGCATATGAAGGGGCTGGACGATGCGCTCAACCCTCCGGTAGTCCTCTGGGCAAATCCGCTATAGGACCCAAATGTCCAGGGGGCTGATGTGGGTGTGAAGCATGGGCCAGGATGGAGGATCCTCTGGCCCTGACTCCAGCAACTTCCATGCCAGTGACCCACCTGAGGTTGTCCCATTGCTTCCTGACCTCCTTTGCATTGAGCTGTTAGACCTCAAGCGCACTGATGTGGCATACTATCTTGGCCCATGATGTGTCCTGTGCTGCCACCTCGGTGTACAGCGAGCTGCGACCAGTGAGGTGCCCATATTGCACAAGCACCTGTGTCCCCAGGAACTCCACCTCCTGTTGGGTGAAGTTGGGGTATTGCAACCCAGAAGGTGGAGGGGAGTGTTCATCCTCGGAAGGTGTGGTGGCTTCCAGCAGGGTAGCCGGGGTTAGGTTGGTAGGTGCAGACTGTATGGTAGGAGTAGTCATGGCTGGGGTAAGGCAGGATCGAGCTATACACTTATCACATCAACAGTTGGTTGTGGTCCTGTGAGAAACCAGAAGGTGTCTCACCCACTAATCCCCGGGGATCTGTCATCCAGGTGGCTAGGACACGGCCATCGCTTTAGGATCCAGTTCCTGGGGATGGATCACCCTGGGTGAGGGGTTTTCGAGGAGTGGGGCACCGGATGGTGAGACATGGTATCCCATTCTCTGTAACATCTTTACCCCATCCTACCAGGTAGGATATTTAGGAACTCTGCCCCCCACCTCTTTACAACACAAAGGCCCTTATTACGAGCATGCCGGTCCGGTAACAATGGTGCCGGTAAGCCTACTGGCACCATTGTTACCAGACCGGCACACTCCGAGTCTGCGGGTGGGACGGCACCTGCCCGCAGACTTTCCGGGAAGCACCGGCACTGTTATTAACAGTGCCGGTGCTTCCGTCATCCCCATTCCCATTATAGGAATGGGGATTTACATTTTTCCGGGGCCTGACTTCCAGGAACACTGGGGTCGTAATCCCCCAATGTTTCCGTGGAGACAGGCCCCAGAAAAATGCACAAGTGTAGTGGCAGCCTGCTGGTTTTACCGGTACATCTACCCCCGGACTCATAATGAGGCCCAAACACTTTCACACGGACTGCCTACTATGAGAGAAAACAAACAAACACCCAAGCAGTATACCTGACGTGTCCCAATACTATGGTTAGATGAGGTCAGGCAATTACTGACTATCACTCACACCTGACTTCCATTAAGCTTCACCAAACGGATAAAAGGCGGAGCACAAAAGCACACTCTGAGCGAGGCAAAGCAGACGAGGAAACAGCAGTTTTGAGACAGCAGCTGAATGAGAGAAGAAAGATGGCAAAACAGAAGACCAGGAAACCAGGTGTCATGATTCCTGCCCCTCATGTCCCCAGCCCTCCAAGATGTCAGGCTGGAGCCAGGCCACAATCACCTACATGGCCCTCAAGGGCCTCTCCATCCCTCCAAAGACCCACTTGGAGTCAGACTTGGCACTTGTGGCACCAGACTCGCTCACTGCCATAGGATAACATTGGGGATTGGACTTGTAGTGCATTGATGGGGACAAGATGGATGCCCCCACATATTTTGGTTCCCAGAACTGCATGTGCAGTCTAGTCTTTTGGGTGTGGTTCAGCCCAGAGACACTGGGATACCCAGAGACTATTTAAGCCACGCCCAGGCTGAGAAGCATCCTTTGTGTTTTCTGCACCTGCAGCGTGACACTCACCGTGTTCTGAACGGTCTCCAGTAGGCCTGCATCTTTCTTCTGCGCTCAGCTCCTGCAAGAACAAGAACACCGTTAGGACCAGCCTTACCTTGCGGCGCTTCTGCCCATCATTCATCGCTTGATGTCGGCGGTGTCATTCCCATCCCGGCACGCCGCCTCCTAAGGAAAAGGGAAAAAAACAGAAAAAAGGCATTAGTAAGCATTCAGCAAATCTTCGCTTATTTTTAAAGACTGTATGAGCTTCAAACGCTTACCTGAATCCCAGCCGCACTGCGGGAACTCTGTCTCCGGAACTTCTCATCCATCTGCAAGAGGGAAAAGACACTCCAGGGTAGTGTGGAAACATCTAGAGGCGCTGCATATCGCACTTACTCACCGCATTTCTTCTTCATAACCGGCATCCACGCTGAAAACGTTGCGGCACCTAAAAGACACAGAAAAGGAACTCAGTTCAATACAAATACGAAAGGGTCGCATCGCGCATCGCGCTCTCACTGCACTTCAGCGCTACTCATCTCAGCAGCACGTAGCCATCCCCGGACGCCAGCCATCATCTAAGGAAGGAAAGGAACGAAGTTAGAGAACTGTTCAAAAGACTCATTATACTTACCTGTCGGAATCTTGCCAGTGAAGTAACTAGGCAGCAACGAGCCTGCATCAATCAACGCGCCCCTGCGCTGAAAGCAGGACGGAGAACACAATTTCCAAGAAAACAAGGTTAGCTGTGGATTAAAGGGAAGGGTGGGACCCGGGGAAGAAAGGGTTCAAGCACACAGAGACAATAGGGAGTTAAACTCTACCAATCCTGTGTTTCAGGCCCAATCTCCAGTCGAGTAGACTCCAGGGAAGGGTTCGAGGTCGTAAGAGGTCAGAACAGGCTGAGTGACATCCCCGTGGATACCAGGTGAGCGTTACACCAGGCTGAAGAATACTGCATTGTGTGTCGGACATACCCTCGGCCCTCTGCGTCAATAATCAAGGCAGGATGAAGCAGCAGCCTCCGTGGTACTGTCCTTGGCTCCAAGAGCAAAGCAGTGTCAGTGAAATCAACCCAGTCGATGGGTTGGGGAGACCCATACAAGACTGGTCTGTGTTAAAGCCAAAGTTGCAAGCAGCAACACTGTATGGCGAGCGCTGGAACGAACGTTGTTAAAACGTGTGTGATAAGAGGTGCAAGTAAAGTTGAACTGCTGATGAGTAATTGAACTTTAAAAGCAAGATACAATTCCTTTGACAGAGTGGTCCGGCACCGCATGGGTGCTCAATCGAAGGTCTCTGTAAGGTATACAGCTGAAATGTGGCAAAAGTGAAACTGAGAAAAAGGTTATATCAAGAAGAGAACGAGTAATTGTGAATCGAAGTTGTGCTGCGACAGGTTAAGCAAGATCCTGCGCAGAGTCGAAAGTCTTCGAGTTTGATGAAGTAGAGAAAGTTAGGAAAAGTAGATAAATTTGGTCCGAGCCCAGCGGAGAGAGACCAATTGAAGGTTTTGTGTTAAAGTGTCTGAGCCCGGCCAAGGAGGACCCGGGGTGAACAGTAAATCACCCGAGAAGTTGTATATCTGAAATCCTAAGATGAAAGGAACCCTAATTTTTGTCTTGTTGCATCAGGCCCTTTGAAATAAGAGACTTTGAATGGCAAAGAGACTTTGGCACAGAAGGCACCCGATGTTGAGGTTTTGAACTACATCCTTGTGCTAAATAAGCCAGAGTGTGCTAAGCTTGAGCGTGTCGCCTTGTCCCATTCTGCAAACGTGGGAAAGGGAAGCCAAAGGCTTGAATAACCTGACATACCATTTATTGAACCTTTTTCTTTTGCAAAACATTCTATCCCACACTATTTGTATTTAAAAGTAAGGATTGGCAATAGGTTTATGAGTATAGGTGCTTTTATTTTGACAGACCCGACTAGGACTGCGTTATTATTATTATTTGATGGTCATAGCTTGCTCCTATCTTTAGATTTCAAAGCCAATTGTAGTTCAATAAACA
Source organism: Ambystoma mexicanum (assembly GCF_040938575.1). Taxonomy (NCBI): domain Eukaryota; kingdom Metazoa; phylum Chordata; class Amphibia; order Caudata; family Ambystomatidae; genus Ambystoma; species Ambystoma mexicanum. The sequence goes on along the minus strand of NC_090937.1, from coordinate 1,263,922,196 downwards.
CCCATGAACTGTGATCACTTGTGTCTGTCTTACTGTGAAAAGTCATCACCCAACCTATATACGGAAAGGAACTTTTGTTTTGGTATTTTGAACATATCAGGCCGTCCGAGTCAAGAGTCTGGGTAAAGAGACTTCACCACCGCAGATTCTGATACCGCTGAGAAGAACAATAGCATTGTGCTGAAAAAGCCCAGTTGTGTGCTGTGCTCAAGAGGCCCACCTAGTCCTGAGCTAAAAATGTGGGGAAGGGAGACCTCACTATATCATCCTGATTTATCATTTTTGTGAACACTATCCCACACGACATTTGTAACTTAGCTTTAAGGTCTGTTAATAGTTTGTTTTAGTATAGGCCCTTTTTACTTGACAAGACGCCACTAGGACTGCTTTATTATGATTTGATGGTCGAAGCTAGCTACCATCTTAGATTTAGGTTTACAGTCAGACGTGTTTCTCACCCATTTATACAGTTTATTAAACATCCTTCAACTGTGATCACTTGTGTCTGTCTTTACTGTTGCCACCATGAGTTCCTTACAGTGTGGGTCATGGCCTGTCTGTGCACATGTTGTGTTCGAGCTACTTGTATGAACTGTTGAAATGCTGCTTTGGTGTTGGAGACACAGATGTGAGTGGGTGCAGAACGTTGATGTACTTACCATGAAAGTATGTGCCTGTTGCTGTGCCTCGTAAGCCAGTGCACATCTCCTCATGGATCATACTCATAATTTTCTCTTTCCTGGTTGTCAGTCACAACCACATGGCCACCCCAGACCTGGTGACTCCATACTTGGCTGCAACGATTCTGATTGCTTCATCCCGATCCACCGCCCCCCCTTTCCTTATCAAATGAAGTTCTCAATTTGGTCATGCGCTCGCAATTGGGGTGGGTGGGAGGGCACACTGTCCTGCAAGTACTACATGATGAGGACAATGTACAACTCAAAGGGGACTTTGGTCTAGCGACCATTGCCCACCCCAGACCTAGTGTTTTCTGACTCCCCTTTGAAGATACAGTTCTTCACAATCAACATATGTATAAGTCCTTCGCAAAGGGCCCACACCTATTCTGCTCGCTTCATCCTGATCCACCCCTTTCCCTTATTAAAGGCAGTTTTCACTTTGGCCATGTGCTCAAAATGTTCGTTGGTGTGCCCACGTTCTTTTACGAAACTTTTACATCATCAATCCTGCACCGACTTCAAAGTTTACACATACCCAAAAATCGCTATGTCCCGACAGTATATCACTCTCCTCTTGAGAAATCGACCAACAAAATGTAAGTGCAGTCCTTTTCAAAGTATTTATAAATTACTACAAATCCATACCAATAAATTATCTCTGCAGTCTACTAGGGACATTGTCATTGCAAGACTACTTGGGCCTCATTATGACTTGTGCGGAATGGGTTTAACAGCGCCGGTAATGGTGCCGGCGCCGATAAACCCATTCCGCACAATTATGAGGTCCCCTCGCAGGACCCGCTCTGGACGTCTGGTTTTTCCAGACGTCCATAGCGGGTCCCGCGAGGGGACCAGGGAGCTAACAATGGGCCCGTTCGTAATGGGCCCGTTGTTAGCTCCCTCCCCATTCCCATTGAGCCCTATGAGGGCTCAAACGGGAATGGGGAAGGCCCGGGTTCCCTGAAGGAGGAAATACCAGGCCCTCCATACTTAGAATGGCCCGGTATTTCCCCATTCAGGGAACTCAGACCCGGTCACGATTTTGGAGGCAGCCATGCCCTCATTAAGGGCATAGCTGCCTCCAAAGTCGTAATGAGGCACAATATGTTCAAGTTTAGCATGATAGGAATTCAAATATAAAAAAGGGATTTTGGGTAAGCCCCTAGAAGCTCCTTATGAGTACATAGAAAGTCGGCAAGCTCCTCACCCACAATTGCTTTACAGGCACTGTCAACGATAAACCCACATAACGGCCTAGCAATGACAGGATCTGTGAGATAATACCCTTGATGGTATTGTATAAGGTAACTTAAAGATAATACTCATGACGATGAGAAACACCACCTGGATTGTCAGCGATGCCCACGAACCCTGTTAATCAAACAAGGAACAGAAATGCTATAACAGCAAAGGGAGCATAACGTAATACATAAGACTCCTGACAAGGGTCAAGTAGGAATAGTGTTTACAGAATAGTGAGGAAAACATTGGCATTCACCCAGGAGCTGGATACAACAGCACACTATACCTAACAATCAAGGGAGGAAAAAGAGAGAAGTGCCAGGGAAACACAGGAAAATACTCCAAGAGAAAGTAAAGGGGCAGGGGCCGGGGAGGAAAAAAGAAATTACAACTGCAAAAACCTCTCCCCTCCCAATCCAGGGAAGGAAGAAAAATGGTACGAAATAGTAGATCCATAAATGAGGTGTGTCTAAAGGATCAAGGTTACACTGCAGAATAGGACAAAGTCAAAGGAATAAAGAACACAGACAAACTGGGTTGCACAGGAAAAGGAAAGCATTGAATGTGTTGATTGCAAAACATAGCAAGACAGAAACGGAATCCGTGAAACAGAAAATAGTGATAAGCAGACTAAATTCTAAATCCAGGAACAAGAAATAAAAAAAACTAGGAACTAGACACTATGCATAAGAACCAGGAACAACGGAACAGTCACAAACAGGAACACTGTGACAATGACCAGCGCTGGTAGAGGAAGTTTCCACAGTTCCCTGTGGGGGCGTGCAGGTGCGAGGGAACTAGTTTGAATGAGTGGTAGAAGCAAAGAACAGTGAAGAACGATTTGATACAACGTGGGGTGCACAACATCAGCTGAACAAGAAGCCGCTCATGGTTTCTGTCTGCAGTGCAACACATGGCTTAAATCACTCTATGGGAAGCTTGATTTGCTGGATCGTTTTATTCGGGTCCCTGTTGCTTCAGCAGGTCATGCTGCAGTCATGACTGAGGCTGAATCTGAGATCGAATGGGCAGAGGAGCTGCAGCGACAAAGTGAGAGGCAGAGATAGAGTGAGTACCCAGATCTGATATAGCTGCACTATCCGAACTACATGAGTCACCGCTGATCGCTGGACCTCTACTGTTTGGGGGGTGACACTAAACATCGAACAGTGTATCAGACGTTGGTAGGATTGGGGAAGGACTCGAGTAGCATCAGGGTGTCATCAAATAATGTATGGCGTAAGAAGAGATTGTGTGGCAAGTGCTTCTCCTTCAGCTTTTTTTTATGCTGAACAATTTGAAAGCGCACAAGCTCTTCTTTTGCTGGCTTCCCCTATTATGTATATAGCCATGAGTGCATTAGGCATTTTGGTAAATGATAGCCAGGTGCCATCCACTAGTGGGCTGAGTACTGTGATAAAAGATGGAGGGAAAAATAAAATAACAACACAGATCACCTCCTTTTTTGAACCCATTTCCAAAGAAACTGGAATGAATGATGATAATAGGGAAAGAAGGGAGGAGTCAACGAAAGAACGACTGTCCATTTCAGACAGGGACCTATTGGATATGAATACAATTCAAATACCGGATCAGGTAAATGATCATTATATTGATACTATTCCTGGTTTTAAAGAAATGGACAGTGAAGATAGTGATTGCTCTTCTGATTCTTCTGCCAGCTCTTGTGGAGATGGTTTAACATCAATGTTAAGAAAACCTCAAAATAGTGATCATAATTCAGCTGCGATAATTGCTTTGTATTAATAGAGTTTGTTGCACTATACAAGAACATTTACTCAGAGGTAAAATCACATTCACCACAATTCGGATCAATCCCTACAAAAACTTGAAAGCCACCTCCATCACTGCCACCCACCTTCTCGGCGATCCGACCCATGAAGCGCGTGTCAGTTGAGGCTTTTGCCACCACCTTCTTACCCCCTACTCCCCCTTTGGCTGACTCTCACCCTGACACAGCCCTCTCCATGCTCCACTACTCTATATCTGATACTCTTGATATCCTTGCCCCTGTCATGAGAATCAGCCTGAAGCCCAAAGCCAAGTGTAACTCCTAGTATGACTCAGATCTCGTCACCCTAAAACACATGTGCAGGGTGGCCGAGAGGAAATGGTGTGCTTCATGTTCATCCTCTGACAAACTGACCTGCCGCCTGCTGCAAAGGCAATACCGGCTCTCCGTCCTCACCAAGAAGAGAGCTCATATCCAAGCCTGCATCTCTGCGGCATCTAACAACTAACATCTAACAACTCGGCTGAACTCTTTAAAATCTGCAAGGAACTAGCCAATCGTGCCACAGTCTATACCTCTCCTGTACCTTTCCAGGCCATCTGCAGAGCGCTGGCTTCTCACTTCATTTAAAAAACTCAGGCATCATGTCCTAACTCTCCTCCTATCGCCTCCTATCGCCTCCCTCCCTCCATTCCCTGCTCTTCCTCTGGCCCTTCTGCTGCCACCCCCTTCCCTCCTTCTCTGCCTTTCCCCTTTTCTCTGCAGACAAGGTTTCTAGACAAGTCCAATCTATGAAAGTCTCATCGAAACAGGTTCACCCCTATTCCTCCAAAACTATCAAGGACCACATTGACTCCCTTGCTCCTGCCCTGGCTGATTTCTGCAATCACTCCTTCGCCACTGGAGTCTTCCCATCCTCCTGAAGCACTCCCTTGTGTACCCTCTTCTTAAGAAACCCTCTGCCCATCCCTCCTGCCCGGCTAACTATGACCCAATCTCCATCACTCCCTTCCTGGGCAAGCTCCAGGAAGAAACTGGCCATCTCCCAGCTCAATCTCCACACTGAATCTGTTGGTTGTCTTCATGACCATCAGTCTGGCTTCAGAGCTGCCAGAAGCACGGAAACTGCTCTCCTGAACATCTGTGAAGACCTGCGCTCCAACCTTGACTCCAACACCCTGCGTGTCCTCATCTTGCTTGATCTCTCTTCTGCCTTTGATACTGTCAACCATGCAATCCTGCTCAACCGTCTCCGTGATAACCTGGGTATCACTGGTCAGGCTCTGGCGTGGCTGACCTCTTTCCTCTCCGACCGACCCTCCCAGGTCCAACTTGGGTCCTTCCTCGACGATATCTTTTTCTCTACCTGTGGTGTCCCCCAGGGTTCTATCCTCTCTCCCTGGGTGTTCAACCAATACCTGGCACTCCTTTCCCACCGCATCGTCGCTCTCTGCCCCAATTTTCACTGCTATGCGTATGATACCCAGCTCACTTTCAGGCTACCCTCGGCCTCCTCCTCTCCTTCCCTCATCTCTGACTGTCTGTCTGCTATCCAGGAGTGGTGTGCCGCCAATGACCTCTGCCTTAATGCCAGTAAGACTGAGATTTTGCTCATTGGCACACCCACTCACGCCTTCCCTGCAGCTCTCTGGCTGGCCTTTCTTGGCCCTCTTCCTGCTCCCACATGCAAGGCTAAAAACCTCGGGGTCATCTTCGACTCCACAATCTCCTTCTCTCCTCACATCTCTGATGTCGCTAAGAAGTCACACTACCAGCTACACCTCCTCAGAGGTATTCTTCCTTTCCTCACCTTCCCCCAATCTCCCTGCCTCTACTCTCTGCCCTCTTCAACTCATCCAGAACAGGATTGCGAGGCTTGTCCTTGGCCTCAAGCCCAGGGATCGTATCTCTCCAGGACTGAAATCTGTGCACTGGCTCCCAGTGGCTGCGATGATTACGTTCAAAACCCTCTGCATTGTCCACAAGGCCTTCTGGGGACTGGGGCCGCAATACCTTCAACTCTCTTACCTTCTTGAGATCTTTGCTCATCCGCCTACAACTCCCTCAGGGTCAGTCGCTTCTCCAAGCAACGAGTTGGTGGTAGATCTCGCTCTTCGGCAGGGGCCTCCTTCTGGAAGAGCCTTCCCGCCTCCCTGAAACTGAGGAGAACCATCTCCGGTTCTGGAAACACCTCAAAAGCTTGCTCTTTGCTTCTGCCTTCCCTCCCCCTCTCCCCTGCTGAATTCCTGGCTGAAACTGCACTGGTTACCTGGCCACCCTTTCTGACCTCGGGCCCAGGCCCCACCATTTGCACACCTGCACTGCCTCCCTGGCAACCTCAGCACCTGGGGACTGTTATTCTGTATCCCTACAGTTCCCCAGCACTTATGTCTGCTCTTACCTTACACTTGCCACCATCTGGCCATTTTATTTTTCTTATTATTCTACTAACCCATGTACTGCACTTTCCCCTCTCCCTTCCCCCACTCACTTTTCCCTTTCCCATTTCCCACGCATTTGCGCGATCTGACTGACACCTGGCCTAGTATGATCATTGTCTGTCTTCCCTCTGTTCCCCCTCCCTTGCCTTGTCGCCTCAAAACACTTGTGTATAGGTGCGTTATAAATGCCTTATCATATCATATCAATTACAATCTGGTGTGTCAGGAGGAGTAGAGAAATCCTCTATTGAAAGTTTACAATCGGTGGACTATTTATCTTCAGCAGTGGGGTCAAAAAATGTGGGTACAAGGTTGAATACTAAAAATCCAGGGACATATGGGAATTGGGTCTTTAGTTGGTCCGGTGGGGCCCTTTCTGGAGAATATGAAGCATTCAATATTGATAAGAGAGCAGGAGAATCAGCTTACAATAATAGAGACCTTTGTGGACATTACCATAAATCAAACGGATTTGGTGCCTGCTATTATTGATATGACTGCTACTCAGAAGGATGAGGGAACCCCAGAAAACTGACAGCACAGGGTTAATTTCCCGACAAGCCCAGAATGTCTATTCCAGTGTTATTTTGTACAAATTATATATCAGCCAAGCAGACTATTAAAGCAAAAAAGATCAACGGTTGTACATCAAGAAGATTTCTAAAAATCTTCGAAGAGGGCTGATAATTCAGATACTGAGCCAATTGAGGCAGAACCTTTAAAGGTTAATCTGGATTGTGAAGCCATACCCTCTGGGTTAGGTGTGTGTGGGAGGAATACCACTCAGATCCAAATGATGAGAATGTTGTCAAATCATTATTACAAGATCTTATGGGAAAATTACAATCTGACATAGCATTAATACTGCAAGCCAATATGACCAACATAAATCCTTCTTGTCAACATCTTTGCAAAATGTGGGTATAGGTTTATGTGACTCTTCTAAAGATAGTGCACCTCTGACATGTGTCCATTGTACTGAGACTGTGAGCAAAACCTTGCTGCTAGTATCGTAGGATATATCAATTACTAACATGGAACAAACTGGTGTGTTAGGTTCTTCTCACCCATGTGATTATATTACTAGAAATGTAAATAGAATAGAAGCCTTCTGTAGGATGAATCTGCATGCTCAGAGGAGCCAAGCTTGCTAAATTCCAGTTCAGGTGAGGTGTCCAAACCACTAGCCGACTGGAGATTGTCGTACAAATCTCTCATTCTTGATTCATTAGAAATTAGCTCTTCTGGCACATTGGGGGTGCCACATTGCAGACCAAAAGGAGTGGAACCCTCATCAGAGGGTTGATACGCGTCATAAATTGCAGACATATCGGCATCATTGTGAGTATGCCAGTCCGGAAACAACGGTGCCGGTAAGTTACCAGCACCGTTGTTACCGGACCGGCACACTCCGAGACACCCGCACGCAGACTTTGAGGGTAGCACTGGAACCATTATGAATGGTTCCGGTGCTACCATCCTCCCCATTCCCATTTGAGTCCTGTTGGACTCAAATGGGAATGGAGAGTTACTTTTTCAAAAACACAACTCTGGCAGCAGCTGTGCCGTTTTTACCAGCACGGCTACCGCCGGGGTCATAATGAGGCCCATAGACTTAAAATAGTCTTTCTTAGGAACAGGTTTGTAAACCTTGTCTTGTATGGTGAAAGGCTTCGACAAAGTCGAAGTAGCCGGCGACAGAGAAAACGGTTTTGGAAATGGCACTGATTTACTCGGCATCAACTTCCTCTTCAGTGTCGATAGCTCATTTCTCGACTCATCGACACTCTCGACGACTTCTCATCAGGTTGAGAATTTTCTCGACACGACCTCGGTTTTGAGCCCGGTTTCAAAGTAGTAGCCTTCTACTTCCCTTTGTCGTCCCTCGGAGAGCGACTGGGGCATGGCCCTTGTGCATTTCTTTCGAAGGGGTCGAGGCCACATTCTTGAAAATACGCATCATCTCTGAACAAAATGCATCCCACTTTGCCGGGGAAACGGACTTCGACAGGCATCTGATTACTGGAGAAATCATTTGAGGTTGATGTAGACTTATGGCGTCTCTTCTTCGCCTTCTTGGAGGAAGAAGATGATCATTGCCGCGATTGACTCCTCAATCAGGATCTCTTCGACTTTTTATGCCGGGAAGAGTCTCTAGACTCAAGACCTTTCCTCCCGCTTCAAAGAAGACTTCGATGTTAACCTCCCCACTGCCAGTTTACCTCTACGCTCCCTGAGAGCTTGATCTGTCATGGCCTGGCAGGGCCCACAGTCGTCGGTACGGTGCCTGGAGCCCACCAGTAAACACAGTGAGGATCTGTGATGGACATTTTCGTTCCACAGTCGTGGCATTTTTTAAAACCCAACTTTGGTGTCGAAGGAGTAGATGAAGAAGACTTTTTTCTGGTGCGCCGTAATTACTCAAAGCGTAAGCTTGGAAAACGGAACTGGAGCCAATGGACGCTGCATGCGCTATTTATGCCGATGATGACATTGACGGTCGACGCAGGCCCTTGAGGGACATCGATGCAGCGACTCTGCATACAGCACCCCCTGTCAAAAGAAAATTCCCAAGCAGCGAAGCTGTAAGATTTATTATCATAAGATGAGGAATATGTGGGAGGACACAATCCATTTCGAAGGTTAGTTACAATAGTTGCTTACATGGGTACTTGGTTTCAGACGTTAGTTACATAGGTAGTAGGTTACAGATGTTAATTACAGTGATTGCATCATAGATTAGGATCAGGTATTTACATGGACCTATGCTTACTATTGTGGGTTGACCATTATTGCAGGTCTATGTGTGATATTGATGGTACTATTGGGACTGTACTCTGGGAAGTTTTTTATAGGGAGAGGTGCTATAAAGGGGGGGGAGGTGGGATTGTATATTATCCAAATGGGACAATGCATATAAATGTTGATAAAATTAGCGGATCTACACATATTAGTAACATTATGAATGCTAACAAGTGTTAGTGATGATTATAACAGGTGCAATACAACAGTGAAAGTAAGCGCACAATTGCCAATGCGGGAAATGGTGAAGAGGTTGTTTTCAGCAAGTCGAAGACTGTCTAATCATCTGAAACAATATGATGTTATTTTCGATTGCACTGTTAAAGCTGGCACCCCAGAGAGCGTTTATAGAATAATGAAAAGAGAAGTACGAAAAAAGTATGATACGTATTAAGGGCTGGGTTTGGATGCGATTGAGGATATTCGTCATCCCTAGCTTACTAACTCATGGTGTACTGACATGAGTTGTGTGGGAAGAAACGCTGTGGATGGAAGCTGTTATGTGTATTCACTCATACAGCATGCGTCAGGGCTCACAAGGTGTTAGTACTGCAAGCAGTGCCAAATATAGAGGCACAATGCCTAGTTCATCTTGCGCTATCTATAATAAAAGGAACGTTCCAGGCACATAGTGTGCAACTGCATATGGTGGGTCCAGATCTTGTGAAGTGCAACGACGATCCAAAAAACATCAAGTGTGTGGAGCTACCCTATCTGATGGTGAAAGGGCATAAACATGTCAATAACCACTAGCATGACACCACACTACCTTGCTTGGCAGAAGGACGGGTACCATATAGCAAGGAAAGAATATCACGGGTGGACAATTTCTGTGCACAAATCTGGACAGAGCATACCACAAAGTTGATGTGGATTGCAACAATGGAAAAGCCGGTGCGATTACACAAGGAAGAAGAATATAGACTGTTTCTGCAGCAAGGGACCAGTCTTTGTCGGCTCGAAAGAACTTTGCAATAAAACTCTCCTGATCGCAAACATGAGAAAGGGAATGGCGGCAGTGATGGAATACTACTGTGTCTGTGGCCAACAAGCCTACTTGCACCTCCCACCATCATGGAGAGGCTGTTGTTCGCTGGCCACATTGCACTCAGAGCTACTAGTAATCCCAGAAGAACACCTGGAGGAGGAGCACTGCCTGTCGAGGAACAATCTAGTCTACCGCATTTGAAAAATGAAGAAAAGGGCCCGTTGCCCACACAAGAGCTCTGCATCTTGCCAGGGAAAGGACAGTTCCAACAACTAAAGAGGGAGAAAAGATTGAAATACGTATCGAAAGATTTGTCTGCATTGCTTGCTGAAATACCCGAAGAATGCAGGCTCTTCAGGTCAGCAGAATCCTTATTCACATATTTACTTTTGTCGGGAGTGCAGGCCGCAGCTAATGCCAAATGGTTGCATATTGTGAGAGGGAAGCTGGTCCAGCTCGCAAACTATACAGAGAATGGGTTCAACGTGATCAAGGTTGAGTTGCGTGCATTAAAACCTGTGACGATGCAAAGCCGATGTGTTGGACATGTTAACAGCAATAGAAGGAGGGGTTTGAAAAAAATGTGGTGATTCCTGCTGCACATTTGTGCCTCCAGAGGATGCAGAGAACCCATCGCTATCCCATATCACTGCAGCTGTCCATGGCCTGGGAGCTTGCATGAAGAAGGAGGAAGGATAACAGGACAGTGATTGGTTTACCTTGGCATTCAATTGGGCACCGGCGTGGCTTGGAGCAATCTTGAAGATGTTGATGCCCATTATCGTGTTCTCCCTAGTCATCTTCTGCACCAGCCAACCAGACCTTGAATGTTGTGCTAGTGCGGCACCCCATAGCGCAAGAATGATGGTATCAATTGGGATTCCAAAAGCACCTCTCAAGACAAAAGATAGTGAAGCACAGAGTGATATCCCACAGAGTGGCTCGAAGTATGAAATGTTCTCCCTCCCATATGGAGATGAAGCTGACAATTTATACCACACTTTCATTATTCCACCCGCTGACCTATAGAATTGCACAGATGTTTGGGTGGACCTGGCAAAGGAGGGGGGAATGCCTCTATATGACTTGATCACCTAAAGAGTATGCGCGTCAGGTGGAGAGTCTGCGGTCAGTATGTAGGGCCTGGGTGCCAATAAAGGGAACACAACCATATGTGGAAGCAAAGAGGAAGGAGTGGGAGCGCAGAGGTATTATGGAGTTAGTTAGTGTAGTAGTAACAAAAGGGGGGAATGTTGGGAAGGGAGCAGCCCCGTCCCACTCCTAAGCGCTTTAGACTGAGGCGAGATGCATTTGATGCACTATGATGGGCCAGGGGACATGGGGGACGGTGAAAGGACTACCCCCCAAAATGAAGGACCCCACCTCAAAATATTAAAAAAGAATCAACCCACATAGTGTAGCTCAGGCCGCAAGCAACATTGCTATTTTTGCATAGATGTTAGTAATCGTAGTTAAGAGACAAGGCCTGCGTAAGAGACAGAAATACAAAGATCATAAAAGGCAGTTACCCCATTCTCAGAAACGACTGTGTTAAAGTTAGTGCACCAGCTGGAGCTTGCAAAACACTGAATCCCAGTTTAGAGCAAGATTGATGATTCAGAATGACTGTACCAATGCATAAAAGTATAGCAAAATACATATTTTATTACAAATTATTCTCAACACATTTTTTAAAAAAACATCTTGAAATAAATGAAATATACAGATGTTGTATGGTTAAAAACCAATATCAAAAAAGAATAGTGGGGTTAGTACCTGAATGGAGGATTCTCTAAGAGCAACAGCTATATTCTGAACACATTTTTACACTTGGAAACAAAACATATTGATGGTACTTAGGTAGGGTAGAGACGAAGGTTTGATGTTTAACAGTCTTTGCCATATAAGCTACAATATTTGTTAGCCAATCAGATAGTCGACATATGTTTCGGCGTACTGCTTTTGATAAGGCACTATCTCTAGTGTCTTTCTATGCTGGTATAGCCATCTTCAGGACAATGATGGTAGTATGTGGTGTTATATCAAATAACACTAGCAATTTGTTTCATGAATAATAGTTGTTCAAACCCACTGTAAAGAGAAAGAAAGAAAAGTATGTTTTTTTTAGAACCCTGACTAGCCTATTTAAAATGCATAATTGTTGGTTAACAGCCATATAGATGCAATGACACAAGGGCACTAACCTTTTTGTTTTTGGAACAGGTCGAATTGGAAAGATATCCTTGTAAAAATCAAGGAATTTTCATTTCTTGAGAAGCATAATCAAGGTGTTCAAATGCTGCCTAAAACATCAAATTATTTAGGCCAGTCAGCATTTTCATAACACTGTTAAGGGTTCACTAAATTAGTTATTCCTTTTTTTGTCAAGAGAGACGCTAACCTGTGTATCGCTTATGATAATTTCTCTTTTTCCTAATTTCGGCTTCTGAGGCAGTATGTATGGCGAGAAACTAAGAGGCACATCAATGTGTCGTCTCCCTGTTAATTGAAGGCAAAGCAAAAACACAAAAAGCCCTCATTATTTAATTTTCATATTGGATTCTGAAAAAACCTTTTCTGAGATCCTTTTATTTATTTATTTTTTAGGACAGCCCACACCCCCAACCGCCACAATGCCTATTCATTGTTCTATCAGTGTTGCAAAGCTGTGTTTTTTACTCAAGAGAAATGTGCCCTACAAGGGTGCGATCAAAGACTGGCGCCTGGTGTGTATGTTATCTCACACTGGCCAAAGCATGACCCCGTCCATCCCCACGTGACCCCGGGTTATAGCCCATATAACTGACTGAGCCCTAAATTGCCAGAATTCCATGGTGCCAGGTGCCCTGTGACCACCAACCCTAAAAGTAAGGGAGGGATAAATTATAGTTCAAACCAAGGGCGAAGTCCTTGGAGCCGGATGGCGGGGAAGAGAGTGCGTGGAGGTCAGAGTGCCCCAGAACCTCCTTTGATCCAGCCCTAAAATCTGTCAGGTGCACAGTATAATTTTACTTTTCACTGGTTATTTATAACACGCTAAATACCCAGAGGTTTCTAAGCGCAGACCGGGAGGTCAAACTTGTGTTGCTCTGCATCGTCTTGCTTCCAAGGCGAGCACGTTGCCCCTGAGCTATCCTCCTGAGACATAATGACAAAGTAGCATTGTGTTAGGAGTGTAGTTAACTTGTTCTTTGACCTTCGAAGTGAGAAGAAGATGATCACTGCAGCACCCACGTGATGGAAGACGGACGGACTGGGCTGGAACTAATGACCTGGCATCTCTTATGGAGCAGGCGGATCATGTATAGGTGCACACTAACCAGCCGCACAGGTTTCTACTATATATTTTGCATCATCAGTGTAAATGTTTTTCTTTATAAGATTCTGCTTGTACTACTTTTCAGCAGAACATTCTTGGAAGCAGAGTCCTTTGCTGTTGCGCTCATCTGTGTATGAGATTACAACTTGTTATTCTTACAAGATCAACTTGGGCCTTTCTTCCCTAGCTGGTTGTATTCTCTCTGGTGTGAGCATTCAGGGACTTGCCTTCAACTGCACAGTTTCTTCACCGCTATTGAGCCGAGTGAGACAACCCTCAATGTCATGATTAGAGTTCTTTTCCCCATTGGCTTAATCTCCACCACTGGGCCAATGGAGATCACTTTCAATGTACAGATTACAGTCTCTTTCACTAGTAGCATTGTCTCCGGCACTGGGTCGAGGGAGCTTACTCCCGATGCACAGATTACAGTTTCTTTCACCAGTAACCTTCTCTCTGTCACTGCAGGAGGGACTTTAATCCCAATGCGCAGGTCCCACTGTCTTTCACCAGTAGCCTTATCTCTGCCACTGGGCCAAGGCAGATTATTCCTGATGCACAGATTTACAGTTTTGTTCACCTAGTAGCCTTATCTATGCCAATAGGCTGAGGGAGATTACTCCTGATGCACAGATTACAGTTTGCTTTACCACTACGCTTATCTCTGCCACTGGGCCAATGGAGATTACTCTTGATGCAGAGATTATTGTTTATTTCACTAGCAGCCGTTCGCTCTGCCACCTCCATATTCCCAATGGGTCACCCGTGCCTCCCTTTACCTTCTTCTGGGCTTTGGCACGTCAGCAATTCTTCCTGGGACTGGGGTGCATGTTGGGGGTTGCTCTGGTTAATCTGTTCTGTTCCTGTTGTTCTGGGATGGCTCAGCGGTCCTCGTCTCTGCAATGTGTCGGCGCAGTTGTTGGACTAAACGGTCCACCTCGTCGAGGTCACGTCACTGCTTCTCCTCTCTGTTCTTATAGTCGGGTCTGCTCCTGCTAGACCCCCACAGGACTCTCTTAGCTTGGTGACGGCATCCTCCATTCTGCAGTCTGCCCTCAGAGTGTGTAACTCCAAACCTGCGATCTGCTACACTCCTGCTGCTGTTCCCAGCTGGACTTAACAATTTGTTAAGTCCATTGTCTCTTTTTAAACAATGTTGCCAGTTCCTCACCAGCAGACTATCAGAGTCCTTTATCACTTTCAAGGGCTTGATCTTCATGCCTCCTCGAGGTCTCCTCGTCTCAGTACTTTAGGAATCTACTGTGTTACAATATAACATGTTGGCACCATGATGAGTGTTTTAAGACTTTGGTGGGTAGCTTGGGGTTTCAGGTGGAAGGGAATCAGTGAAGGGAACCATAGAATGAAAGTCTGCATCCCCAAGAAGGGAATCCTGCCCTGGAAGATCCTCCCGCATGTTACCACCCCTTGGGTGATTATTGGTTAGCAGCCACACCACCATAGCCTTACAGGGAAGGTCTCCTTCCTCAGGAGAAGTGACGTCATCCAATGATTTGTCACAGGAGATACAAAAAAATATAATTTGGAAAAGGCTAAGCAAATAGATTGTGAAGAACAGATATGTGGCGATAGCAGTGTGAGGAACTGTTGTAAGGAAAAGTACCATAAACAGAGGACCACAGAAAACACAAGATCCAAGAGTTGACAAGAAATACTATCAAAGGAGTTTATGCTACAAAGTATGTAACCCAAAAGGAAATTTGTAGATAAAAGGACTAACAAGAAGAAAGAGAAGACCAAGTGAAGAAGAGCCTAGTTACTTTCGTTATATTTAGTGGTAGGGTCAGATAGGGTTAGTTTGGACGGAGGACAAAATTACTTTGGACTTCCTGAAATCTGACAAGCACCTTTGGTTTCTTTAGATAGGCAGGGTATTCCCTTTAGCCAAAGGGAGAGATAGGCCTTATTGTTTCATTTTAATAAAGAGAGTATAGAATGCCCTCAAAGAGGCCGACTCCTTCTTCCGAACGACCATACCACATAAATTGCATGGAAAGGGAAGGTGTGGGTTTGTACTTTTTAAGTGCAAAAGAACCCTTTGCAGATCTCCAAAAAAGAGTAGAAATGTCAAAGGTAAAATGTAAGCAAAATAGCCATTTCTATTCAGTTTTCCAATCGAGTTTAGAAAAAATGTAAATGCCCTCTGCAAAAAATGCTTTGCAGGAAACACTTACAATGGAGTCCCGTGGCTTCCGCCTGCTTTTACCAGGTGCATCAGTCAGGAGGATTAAATAGGAATCATTTGGTTTTGTGCCAGCAAGAAAATACATGCTGGCGGAAAACTATGGTGCTCTTATTTTAGTTTGGGGAATTCACTAATAGTTCACTGAGACTGGCTCATTGAGTTTTAAAAACATGGCTTCTCTGTGTGGTGGGGCTCATTGACCTAGCAGTGTGAACGCTGTTTCCAGAGAAAGTACTTGCTAGTATCCTGTCATTAGGGAGCTCAAGCTCAAACTCACAATTCTTTAGGGAAGATGGTAGCACCTCAATGCCTGATAATCACGTTCCCCTCGATCAGCTCACATGGAAGGCATAAACAAGAGCACAGCACAACTAACTTCTCTGTTACTTGCAGTTCTTCTGGGTGAGAGCTAGGCCGCCTCTCTGCAGCAGGTCCCGGGCATGAATCTAGGCAACAGCCGGAGATCACAGCGCCTGACGTCCAGAGTAAATCCCAGTGGGCACAGGTTCTGGGGACCAGATATTAGTCAGATAAGTGTGGAATGAGTGATTTCTGTAGAGTGTTTCACCCAAGGTCTGGCACTCTGTGGCAACACCCACTGTCCCACAGAGAAGCCCTACTCACTCTAGTGAAAGCAAGCTCAACTCTTTAGCCATGGCCTGTGTGCCATTTTGGCAGCGGTCACAGCTGTCATCTGCTTGCTATATTCTGTTGTATTACAACCAAACTCTTCAACGAGCGCTCATTCCAGTGCTGCACCATCTCAGGGGGAAGGAGGGCTCACATGTGTCTCAGAATCATTTGGTTCAGCAAACCAGATCTCATCCACACATTAATCAATAACTTCTCGGAAGCTCCGGGAGATCAGAACTAAATTGGTCCTTGACCAGTCCCTGCACCCCAAGATTGGCATATGTGTTTGCCCGATTAAAGTTTTTCATCTCAGGCATCAGTCAGCATGAGAACTATACAAATAAAAAAAAATCAATATTTTCACCAATTCTCTGTCAAGGTGCTACTGAATCATCGTTACAGACAAGAAGCCTCTGGACAAATATGTAAATTGAGTATGGCAGGAGATTGCCAACTCAGGATCTAGGCCTCTTTTGCATAAACTCTACATCCTTACAATGTATATTTAATTCCCATTTGTATCGGGGCAAGAATGACCCCAGTGCCAAAACATTATGCAACAAGCCAAGTTTTCTACTCTATAACATAATACAGCATCTGCCCACAATCGGTGAAACAATCAAGTTTTTTCAGAATGTTTCTGTTGAACAAGAGAACCAATGTGTATTTACTTAAACAAACCATAAACAATAAATGTAATTGTAATCAGTGATACATGATATAGACAATTTTGTGCCCACTAAGTGGTTTTGTTTCCAGAGGGCAATTAGAGCACAAAACGAGTGCAATGTATAACGAACCACCATGTTTCATTTAACAGGTTTTTTTTCTGGAGACTTCCTCAGGGTATTTAAATTTCTTCGAGGGCTATGTCAAATTATTTAATTAAAGTTTAAGTTATTTCCAAAAGAAAAGTAATTAAACTAATTGTATGCATGGACATTCTGGATTAAAACAAGTGTAGCTTCCAGTCACCTGATTGGCCAGTCGATGAGGTCTTACATTAGGGGAAACAACCAATTTAAGGTGTTCAAGAGGATCAGGAATTGCTTAGGAGATTTTACCCTGTCTTGAGGGAGGAGGGGGAAAGATACCCATTCAGCTTTGGTTTGTTGATTGTCAATTCAAATGCATCTTGTAGAATTACAGCAAAAAATGGTAGATGGCGCTCAGTGAAACCACAAAGGAAAAACAAGTTTCCGGATGAGTCTTTCCGGAAGTACATATGAAGGCATAGGGTGGGAGGCTGGGGTTTTATACCTTAACTTCACAAAATCATGTGATCATTCAGTTTGTGTCCAGGTATACTGGATAGCTCAATTGTTCTTGAGGAAGGATTACAGCATCGTCGAAATATGTGGCCATGTTCGAATGGTTTTAGCAGGTCCTCCCATTAAATGTTAGAGAGCACGGAGATGGGTGGCCAGCGAGCTCGAGATTAAGTCCTGCTCACCTGTGAGCTTCTGGGACCGCCTTTATGAATCCTGTATAAATATCCTGTAAGGTAGTGCGATGGCCGTTGAAATTGCCTCCCCCGAGCATCGGATCACAGAAGGAGGCACTGGAGCAAGTTTGGGCCGAAAACCAGTTATCCTGCTTGATAGCACTCTGCAGTGGGAATGCATCCAAGCCCACCAGATAGGCCGCAGACCGTTAAGAGTCGGGAAGAAAAGCAGGTGCAGCGACTGAAGACTCTGCCGAGCCTCCACATCCACGAAATAGGGGGTCTGACCGGCTGAGGCATAATTACCCTGAGATCCTCACTGACACCCAAGGTCTTTTGTGGAGGCTGTCCGACTCACGGTATAGCTGCACAGCGACGGAGCAGCGCAGCCCCTGCCGGCTTCCTCCTGCACTCCGAAACTGACCTGGTTCATTTATCCAGCGGTATAACCAAGGCGAGAGAGAGGTCCGGCAGGCGAGCTGGCTGTGAACGCCGGCAGGACCCCGATAGATAACAGAGTTCTAATGTACTGGGGCTCTGGGTTACACAGTGAACGGTAGGAACCTGAACAAGGCGGAGCATCCTCCTGGCACCTGAATACCGCAGCACAAGCCTGATGAGTCGAGGAGGTGAGGAGCAGCCCGCCGGGTGTCCAGGGAAGAGGCGAGAATGTAGCGCGATTCTTAGCAGGCAGCCCCCCCTCAAAGACGAGGCGAGCACAGCCCCCAGGCACAGTCCAGCAGCCTGGGGAGGCAAGTGTTAGGGAGAATTCTCATTTCATGGCTAATTTCCCTTACCTAGTGAGTCCCTCAGCAGCTTTGCTGGATCTCTGGAGTTATTTCTTTCCACTTGGTAAGAGTGTGAGCTTTTCCCCCGCTCTTACTTGTGTTTTGCTATGTGTTTTTACCTGTTTTTGGTGATTGTGGACTCTGGCGTACACCAGTTCAGTAGCCCCCTTCTTTTGTGTGTCACACAGCACCTTCAGTGCAGTGACACAGGATTGTCGTTCAGACTTCCCACCGACTCCATTTCCGAGGCTGACTACTGTCCCCCAGAAAAGGGTAAAGCTACCATCAACTTTACTCAGTCAAATTAACCACAGATCCAGTACACACCATCTTACATGGAGTACTGGAAGGGTTAACTAATAGCCCTTTTTATCTGTACCTCCTAGAGCAATGTTTTGCTCTTTTAACATTTAGACATGGCTGGTGGCAGTGGTATCTACCCTCATTTTCTACCGCGGTTATCTTATATAAAGGTGGTAATATTGTAGGCTATTGTGTTGGCCTCGAACTTAAACCCGCTTGACCAAATGATTTTTCTTTTGGCTCCGGTGCGGTTTATTCACCATTTCTTTTTGTTAAACTCCTTCTTGTGTTTTACTTTGCGCGGCAAACCAGGCTTGCCTCATTTGTTCACTGTCTTTTGGCAGGAGTCTGCCAAGAAGCCCTCCTCAAGGCGCCTGGGTGTCTAGGTGGGCTGAATGTGAGGGAGCGGTGTAGTCACCCCCTGCACAGGGTATCCTAGGAAACCCAAGTCACACTTTTTCATGATTGGCTGAGGTGGTTGTCCGGGCTGGTCAACCCCCTTGCTGGGTGATTCACAGCCAGGCTGTGTGAATGGGGGATTTTTGCATAAAAGGCAGGTCTCTTGGACTTGAAGTCAGAGAGTTGCCACTGGAAATACAAGGAACCAAAGAGAAGCGGAGGAAAGGTTGACTGCTGCATCTATCCCGTCCCGGCGAAGCCCTGCTGCAGTCCTGAGCTATCTACCCTTCATTGACTAAGAGAAGATCCAATCCGGAGTCTTCTTCCCTTGAGCCTGGTGGGGATAACCAGCTCATCTTCTTCAGCCAGAGGTCCCCTTCGTGGTCAAAATCGCTGCACACTGCTGTAGTGGTACGGATAGCCACCTGAAGAGCCTCTCCTGTTTTTAAGGAGCGCACCTTTTTATTCATCGTAGCTGCTGCCGGCCTCATCCCTGTGTGGTGTAGACCCCCTTCATCGTCCTTCTTCGTGCCGAAGCCAGGAATCGTGGGTCTACAGGATACTACCAGGAACAACTGCCGTGGCAACAGCTTCTTCTTTGAAAAGGTACTGTGTCCTGCTTGAGGAATCTTGGGTGAAATCCCTATTTCTCGCTTATAAGGCTTGCCCTTATTTTTCCCTCCTTCTTATAACTTTTGCTTCTGAACATTTGACAATATTTAAAGTACTCTTGGCAATTTTGAATCACAAACTATCCGACCTGTGATCCTCGACACAGGAACCCGGTTCCACTTGACACTGGCTCCGGCCTCTTGACTCTTGCATTTCTGTCCATGAGTGTTCTTCGATTCTGTTTGCCAAACTAACATATTGCCTATGATTTTTGCCCCCAACTCTCTCTGCGTATCTCAGGTGCTAAGTGTGTTTTTGCCCTGGTAGCATTTCTTGCCGCAGATATGCGTTTATTTAGTAGACCGAACTGTCAAAAAGTGATCGCAATCGTATTCACGGTAACGTGTATTGTTCCATAATATCCGTTCTCTCAAACACAGGGAACTTACCCTGATTCCTACTGTACAAAGTGAATTGGTCAGTTGTAGTGTATTTAACATGTGGTTTTAATTTTAATAGAAATGTTGTGTTGATAACGAATGGTTTTAAATAAATGTACTTATATTTTTCTAACTGAAACCTTGAGTCAGTGTTTGCTTGAGTCACAGTAATTGTGGTCCCTTTGTGTAATCTCTTCTACTGCTCATATACTCTTGAGATAAGCCTGGCTGCTACACTACTGCTACCACTTTAACATAGTAGTACAGGCTTGTACCAAAGGTAAAACTTGTATTGCCACCTGTAGTCTTAATTGTGTGTGGTGGTCCCTAAGGGCACGGCACAGGATTCTGCCTAATAGCAAGTTGCCTCTGGGAGGAGAGCCTGGGTAACCTAAGTGGTGTCTGGGACGGAGAGGCACAGAAGAGTTACCCCACAAGGGTGTGGGGGGTATTACACCAAGCTGCAAAAGAGAATGGACGGGCCCAGTATTAACCAAAGTCAACCAACGAGAACCCTATCAGGGAGGTGACAACTCACTCCTGTTGGTGGACCTGTGGTATGTACGGTGAGGGCAAGGAAACACCAGGCAATGCACAGAGAAGGCTGTAGCTAGTCAGTGCCGGAATGGCCAAAGCAGTCCAACCAGGTCTCAAGGAGCAGCTACCCCTGGGAGGGGGACTGTGACATCAAGGGGTGGGCTATGACCAATCAGGCAACGTGCTGAGAGAGGCACCCCAGAGGGTGGCATTAATACCGGATTGTGGAGGCACCACCCCTCCTCCCCCACCAACGACAAATCACACAAGACCTCAGACTCAGCAAAGGTACATAGTTTGGGTTTAAAAGCAGTGGACAGCATAAACCTTGACCCACCCACCGGGTGGAGTCCCGAGGAGCGATAGGATCCCGCAGAGGGGCTCCTACTGGGGCCCGACACCTGATATCTCACAGGACAGGCCGTATTCACGTTGAGGCGGATATCCTGGAGTATACCACTAAGACAGTGGCGCTGCCTGACTCCGTTGCCACAGACACTTTACCCTTGGAAGGTATGGGGGCAAAGGACATCAACGTGAGAATGGACTCCTGTACAACATCCGCTAAGCGTTCGCAGACCTCAGCACTGACTAGCCCCCCAGCAGGTGTGGGCCCACTACAAATCTGGAGGAAAGATCTCAGAAGTTCTGATGGTGGTGCAGAGCATCACGACAGCCTTGGAGATGCAAATCGGTCACTTGGGAGAAGAGCTCAACTTATTGCGCACCAATATGCAAAAGACAGCTGAGAAACAAAGGGAACAGATATCAAGGTCGCCACAGGAACAGAAGAGGTGCAGTCCCTTACGAAGCAGGTCTCCCAGCTCAAAGGTGGAGGACGCGTAGGGCCATTTCTGTAGAATCAATATTTGCATAATTGGACTACCAGAGCGACTAGAGGGGGAGTCCATGGAACTTTTCCTGGAAACGTGGCCACAAGACAAGCTGCAAACAAAAGGTCTTGGCAAATGGTTTGCTGTAGAGAGAGGGCACAGAGTCCCTGCGAGCAGACCGCCACCTGGCACATGACCTCGCCCTGTGATTGCTAGGATTTTCAATTATAGGGATCGAGACGCGCTCCTCCAGACGGCAAGGCGGTGTCGACCAATACAGATGGGCAATAGCTCAGTCCTCGTTTTCCCAGACTATACGAGACAGGTGCAATGCCAGCAGAAAACTTTGAGGAAGTGAAACGGACACTGAGAGATAATGGAGTATGTTATATGTTACTCTACCTGGCGTGACTAAGAATTGTACGAGGCGATCGACAATGGTTCTGCGACTCCCAAAGTAGGCCTGTGGGGAGCTGGTCCACGGCCTCACTAGCGCAACATCCCGAGCGTTCAGCCCATGTCCAACGCAGCTCGACAAGGAGACCAGCTCAGAGGGGGGTGGTAGGGGAGTGACCGTTCGACCAGCACACACAGTGCAGATGTTCAGTGTTAACATCCCCCTGTTGAGGGTAAGTTTCAGATAGTTGTTGTTGGGAGTTGGGGAACCGCTAGGTGGGGAGCGATAGAGAGAGGGGGGGGGGGCAATTTTGGTGATCATGTTTGGTGGGAAAAGATAGAGATGGGAGGGGGGAGACATGGCCTGATGGGGGAGGGGTGGGGATAAATCCCCAGCATAAACGGTATTCAATATCAGAGGTGGAAAGGGGATTTCAGGGGTGGGGGCAGAGGAGAGGGAGGAAGGGTTGAGGTGTACTTAGGTACTTAGGAAAATGGGATCACTTGCGATTTTAACCTGGAACGTGCAAGGAATGGGGATAGCAAAAAAAGAGGAGGGAGATATTGAGTTCCCTGAAAAGATGAGGGATACAAGTAGCACTGCTGCAGGAAACCCATTTGATGACATCAGGATCACGCATCATCATCTAACCCAGTGGACTGTGGCGTCCCACAGGGAGCTAGTTTTTCCCCATTGTTGTTCAGCTTATACTTGCACTGTATGCACCTTGTTGACTCATCTCAGCATATTTTTTACTAACTTTGCCGATGATACCCAACTGGTATTCGACCTCAGTGGAGATTATAACCAAGACATTGACAAATTAACATCTATATGTAATACTATTGAATCCTGGATGAAAGCTAACTAGATGTGCCTTAATGGCACCAAAACAGAGCTAATGATCTTCGGCTCATCCTGCGCCAGGACAAATCTTAGCCCAGCCTACTCCACATTTGACATCAAAGAGACACTGATCACTGTATCAGAACAGGTCAAGACCCTAGGCATCTACTTGCAGGCATGTCTAGGAGCTGAAGCCCAAGTAGCTTATCTTAAAAGCAACTGCCAGTACCACCAGAAACTCCTGAGGAAAATGAGACCCCTGTTAAATAAACAAAACAGTACAACAATCGCCAGGGGCACTATCCTTTCACGGCTAGATTACGGAAACGCTCTGCTGCTGGGCGCTAGTAATAAATGCCTTAAACAGTGCCAGGTGATTCAGAACAACGTCATAAGAACTATAACCGGCAAAACAAAGAGCGCACATATCACAGGCGAGAGGAGAGATCTTCATTGGCTAGCCATAGATAAACGCATCACATTTAAATCCTTGACACTGGTTCATCGCTGTCTATATAGAAATGCCCCGACATACCTAAAGAACAATTCAAGTCGTATGAACCAAGTCGCAATCTTAGATCAAAAAACAAAGGCCTATTCCACGCCATACCAACTAAAAGGACAAAGGGCCTAGGTAGGGCCTTTTCGGCCAAAGCAATAGCCAAATGGAATAAACTACCAGTGACCTTAAGATCCGAAACAAATCTCCCATGTTTTAAAAAGAAATTGAAGACCCTGCTCTTCAAATGAATCCACTTTGAAACCAACCACTGACATACTCATATCACACCGATATGTTGTCCCGTCACTACGTCTTTGTCTACATGGAAAGCGCTCTGATGCCTGCGTGCTGCAGCGCTATACAAACACATAAATAAAATAAACGAAAGGGTAAAGAGGAGCTGGGGTGGGAAGGTATATGAGCCAAATTTCTCCACCTACTCCAGAGAGGCCATGACGTGGATCGCAAGGGGTACTCCCTTGCAGATCACCAAAGTAAAGGATGAAGAAGGCAGAACCCTGATACTACTGGGGATCCTGGAGGGGAAGGAGATCTGCATCATTAACTCCTATGCTCTAAACAGAGAGACAGCCTCCTACTTCCCAGGAGTGGTACGACTGTTGGGAGACTAGGTATGAGCAGAGAGAGTTTGGGGAGGTGACTTCAACTGCCTGATGCATGAGCAGTTGAATAAGTCGGCTTCCGGCGTGATACATAAACCAAACCACTAGCATTGAGGTCTCTCTATGAGACAATGCTGGAGCTTGGGCTAGTTGACCTGTAGCACGAACAGAAGGGGGAAGAGTGGAGCTATTCTTTCTATTTCCACCCCCATCGGACTCAATCGCTATTAGATTTCCTGTTTGTCAGCAGGGTGCAATCTTGGGGATATAGTGGGACAACCTATTTGGGGAAAACATTATCAGACCATGCCCCCCTCCATACTACTAAGATGTGGGGGAAGAGAAGATGCGCAGTACCCACATGGCATCTGAGGGACGGAGGCGCTCCGGGACACACTCTTTGGGAAAGATATAGAGCAGGCTATCACTCACTATATCGATCTAAATGAAGGGTCAGTGGCACCACCTATGGCCTAAGAAAAGAACTACTAACCCCCTTTAAACGATACTGAGACAAGCATACAGCAATTGGAGGAAGACTTAGCGAGGGGATCCAACTGTGGCGCAGAATTGCTCCGAAAGCAGAAGCTTAGGGCTGAGGCACAAGATAGACTTGGGAATTACGAATTACGATTACGCACAACACCTCAAGCATATTCATTTGGAAGGGGAGGGTGTTAGCTTGAGTATTACGACGAGAGTGCCCAAAGATGTTGGTTAACCGGATCGTCACGGAAGAGGGGAAGTTTGCAACATCACACACAGATATTAACAGGGCCTTTCGGGACTTCTACACTAAGCTATACACATGGGAAGTGACCCCAGACATGGAAGACATAAGGGAAGTATTGGATCAAACCCGGCTGCCAAAGTTGACAGCCGCTGTGGCAGAGGAACTTGAGGGCCCAATTACGGAGGGGGATTTGAGGGGGGCTATTGGATTGCTTATTGTGGGAAAACACGGGGGGGGATACAGCCTCCCGGTGGAGTTCTACTCGAGGTATGCAGATCATGCAGTCCATAAATTGAAATTACTCTATGAAGCGGCACTCCAGAAAGGTATTCTACCGGAGTCCATGCGGGAGGCCATGATAGAGGTACTTGCAAAGCCAGGGAAAGACCTGTGCAAGTCTGAGTTTTTTCGCCCCATATCCCTGTTAAATGTGGATGGTAAGATCCTGTGGAAGATCTTTGCTAATAGGCTTGCAGGGCGGGTGATGAAGTTAAGCAACCTTGACCAATTTGGATTTATGGAGGGGAGGAATAGTATGATAAACATGAGACGACTTCACTATGTCATGCAGAGAGTAAGGGAGGATAACACAGAGTTTGCAGTGGTAGCCAACAACGCGGTTAAAGCGTTTGATTTGGTGGAGTGGGAGTGGCTTTTCCAGGTGTTAGAGAGGTTAGGGACAGGTGCCGACCATGCAGGGCTGGATAAGGCTGATGCACCACTGCCCCTAGCAAGGGTGAAAATGGTCAGGGAACGATACTCTAGACGGCATCTGGGCAGAGGGACGAGGCAGGGTTGTCTATTTCCTATTCTTTTCACGCTCTCACTGGAACCCCTGTCAAACATCTTCAGGACACAATTTTGGGAGGAAGGCATTACAATAGATGGGCAACTTCATGTAATGTCTTTATACGCAGATGACGTCCTCCTCTATGTACATAATCCGGAGTTACACGTGCCATATATGCTGGAGGTAATAGCCAACATAGGGAGGTTTTCTGGATTGACAGTGAATATACATAAATCAGTGGCGTTCCCCATGGGGTCCCTGAGAGAGGTTCCTAGATTAAATCTGCCAGTGGTGGGAGTGCAAGAGGAGGTGGAGTCGTTCAGGTATCTGGGCATACAGGTACTCCATGATACCGCAGACAGATTTCAATATAATGTGGGACGAGCCCTGTCTAGGACAACATCAAGTTCTGGGGCAAGCTTCCTCTCTCCCTTATGGGGAAAATAGCGGTATGCAAAATGATCACTCTTCCAGGATTTTTATATTTTTTGTCAACATCCCGTTTATGTTCAAACCCCCCTTTTTCAAGAGGCTGGACAGTCTGCTGTCTGGATTCTTATGGGCTTAGGGGAGGCAAAGGGTGTTCCTAGACACAGTGAAGTGACGCTATTCAGGGGGAGGCCTCTCTTTACCTGATTTTGAACTCTATTATTTAGCTGGCCAACTGCAACACGCTGCCAGATGGGACTGTCAGGTAGATGGGGTGGACAGGCAACTGATAGGTAAACCCCCACGACTGCAAACAGGAATGGAACTCCCATGGGAAGTCCAAGAGGCTCTCAGGTGCTAAGTATAGTGCTGGTGGTTCAACAAGCTTGGAGCCGAGCACGCACAAAACTGAAGCTGGGTAGGGGGTACATCCCGATACACCGCTGAGCGCAGACCCCAAAATAGAGGGTATCCTGGGAGATATGGTATCATACAGGTGTGAGGTCAAACATCTGCTCACGTTGGGGGACCTGTTTGAAAGGGGTACCCTGTTACCCTTTCAGGCATGGGCACATGCAAAGACATGGGCACTGAAATGTCATATGCCGGAAGGTCAATTCCTAAGCTTTGGTAGATTGGCCAAAGCCCTCGCTGGGAACTGGAGGTCGATGCCGGAGGAACCCCTGAGCACCCCAGTGCTCCATATGATCTTCTCACTGGGGCTGGGCTGCCAGGCAATTACTCAGTTCTATGCAGCATTGCAAGATAGTAAAAAATCAACCCCACTGAAAAGTGGGAAAGGGATTTGGGGATACCATTGGAGCGTAAGACATGGTGCAAATTTTGCACAGCCATCCCAAAGGTCTCACGCAATGCACGCCTCGTTTAACATAGTACATTGAGTCTATATTATACCACAGAAGTTACACATGATGAATGCAGCGCTTCCGCACACCTGTCCCAGGTGTGGTGGAGAGTCCGCACATTTCTGGCACACGGTCTGGGGTGCCCTTTGGTAGCTGGATACTGTTCAGTGGTGATCAATTGAATAAAAGGCCTTCTGGGGAGGGAACTGGAATTCTCGCCCACAGTGTGTTTGCCGGGGTTGCTTCTGGGAGTGAAGACAGCAGAGCGCAAACGCTCCAATAAGGATGTTGGTCCTAGCAAAGCGCTGTATGACGATATCTTGAAGAACCGCAGGGGTTCCCTAATACAACAATGGATCTGAGACATTATGAAGTGGGCAGGAGGATTCGGTAGATGCGAGACTCCAATGGAGTGCACTCCTCGCTGACTTGTACTCATCGCCGGATGACCTACCCACTATACAAATGGATACTCACAGGAACAGTGAATTGGAGAAATCAGCAGAGGGCCGGAAGGTCCAGGACACTAGAGATAGAGAGACAATTCTCCCGTACCACGTGATGTGGGATTTGTAACGTCCTCTGTGATTCTGGCAACTGGAGATTGTGTGTGGGGGTGGCAGGCAAAAGCCAGGGGGGTAGAGGCAGGGTGGGGAGGGAGTTCACATGAGTATGTTACTTTGTATGTTTTAAACCTTAATAAACCTTAATAAAAAAGAATGGCTGCCCCATCGGGCTGTATGTTACATACTCTGTTTTATTTATTTATTTATTTATTTATTTATTTTGCAATTTGTACAGCACACCTAACCCAGAGGCATCTAGGCACTGTTTTGATGTGCATTTCATGTTTGTGCTGTTGTGCTGCTTGTGTGGCCCACATGGCTGTGTAAAATAACATTACACTGGCCCTCATTACGACCCTTGCGGAAAGCGACTGACCGGAGCGCCACAGCGTAAATAGCGTTTCCGCCATTGCACGAAGGAGCAAAGTGCGGCCCATTCCGACCCATCGGGCACGAGCACCACGCCACGGCGGAAGTGCAAAGTCCGCGATGGCGGAAATGACCCCAAAACGGCCCACACCGCCGCCGTACGGCGCCCTAGGTGCAATACCGCCACCCCTCTTAGCGGTCACCGCAGTGTGCGCCTACCGGAAAGTACGGTGACCGGAAATATACGGAAACGGAAGTTAAAACATGGGCCCGGAACGGGAAACATCCCGGCGTACACCTATAAAACCACTAAAACCACACAACCACTAAAATCACTACCCTGAAACACACCCCAACCCGTCACCCACCCTAGCGAAACCAAGACAAATGGGAAAAGTAGCGAAGAAAGCGTGCGACCGCAAGCGGCAGGTCCACTTCTCCCGCGAGGAACTCACCGTGCTAACAGAGACCCTCAGGCTGCCAAACAACTGCACCCTCACTCCACACACAAATCAAAGCACCTCCAAGGACCCGACCCAAATCACCCTCAGGTACCACCCCAGAGCATGTGATACAATGCCATTCCAATTCCCACAGACCCATCATTAACCCTCGCCCTCCTTTACTCCACCACAGGGTCCGATCCAAACGACGAGCTACAGGACACCCCTACGAGCACACCTGCAAAGAGGGCCAAGACCAACGGCCAGAGACCCTCCACCTCAGCTGCACGCATCAAGACACGGCAGCAGCACAAATCAGGTGGCAGCACAGAGGAGGGAACATCAACAGGCACCCCAGCAGCCAGCATGCCCACAACACCACCACCACAGGTCCCCCCAATGGATGCCACAGAAGGCACTGCCTCTGGTGGCAGCAGCACCATAGGTGACAC
Source organism: Ambystoma mexicanum (assembly GCF_040938575.1). NCBI lineage: Eukaryota > Metazoa > Chordata > Amphibia > Caudata > Ambystomatidae > Ambystoma > Ambystoma mexicanum. The sequence continues at coordinate 1,263,893,757 of NC_090937.1, read as the reverse complement.
CCCATTGATGGCAGCATGCTCCGACACAGAAAACGGGGATGTCGAAGTCAGATCCATCCATGACCTGTCCCAATCCCCCTGTCTGTCCCATCCCGTACAACATGAGGATACCACGCAGGGGCACCCACAAGACAACGACTGGCCATCCCCCACAAGCCCTGTGGCAAGGCAACATGAGGACAACAGCCCCTCTGTGACACCCCCGCAAATGGGCATGGCCCAGCAGAGGCAACAGTCCCTCGACAAGTTAATCGTGCAACAGCAGCAAATGGCCACGCTCCTCAAGGACCATGCCGATGAATGTGGGGGCACTAAGGCAGACATAGAAACATCAACTGAGACACTTAGGGCAGAAATGGAGAGAGGCACAGAGACGCTAAGGGCACAAATGGAGAGTAGCACCGAGAGCCTGAGAGTCCAAATGGAGAGAAGCACCGAGAGCCTGAGGGGGGAACTGCATGCGACGTCCAAAGACGTATGTGCGGAACTTGCCGCAGTGCGCCGTGTGCTCACTGAGCTCTCGCAAACCCTCAGGGACATGCATGGACGTGAGCAGGCAGACACATCATCCGTTGCAAGTTCCGTCCAGGGCAGCCCCCAACGTAGATCTGGAAGGAACCTGCGCTCCACAGGCAGGGGTGCCCCTGATACCCGCAGAGGGGGCTTGCAATAGCGACAGACCACTGACAATGAGCATCTTTGGACACTGGGGTTCGGGGGGGAGGTAGGAGGGTGGAGGGGGTGTGTTGGGCTCACTTGGGTGGCGGGTCGATAGGGTGTTCAACATGACATCACATATGCCATAAAAAGTGCACGATCAACCAATGAGATGTGTGGACATTGATTTTTGTGTACTAGGCCATCATAGGCGTACAGTCCATATTGTGCATGTCCCAGACACGCACAGTGCCACGAGTCCCGTGTCCATGTATCAGCCACCAGGCGTGAGTGCTAGAAGCATACATCAATGAGATGCTGACGAATGTCACGGGCCTCCGGTGCCTCGCAGACTCCATGAGGTGCTGCCACATCCCCACCCTCATCATGACCATCATCAGGTGCTTGCAGTTCTGCGTCAGGGGGCATGGGCACATTTCTACGTACGCACATGTTGTGGAGCATGACACATGCCATCACCATCTTTGCAACCTTCTCATGGCGGTACAGGAGTGCCCCGCCAGACCTGCTGAGGCAGCGGAAACGAGTCTTCAGTAGGCCGAATGCCTGTTCAATGACTACACGGGTACGTGAGTGGGCATGGTTGTAGTCCTCCTCATGCTGGTCCCGTGGGTTCCGGACTGGTGTGAGGAGCCATCTCTTCAGTGGATATCCAGCATCACCTGTATGTGGACGAGAAACCTATGATGTGGAATGCCATTGCTACGTACGCACACCCCCCCCCTTCCTGCCAGGTCATTGCCAAATCACATTCCCCACATAATCATGCATGTAATGAGACTCACCGAGTAGCCAGGATCTGTTCCCTGCGTGTCGCTCCATGTAGCGTGGTATTGTAGAGTTCCTCAAGACCATAGAATCATGGGTAGATCCAGGGAATCGGGCACAACAATGTGTAATGATCCTGTTGGAGTCACACACCATTTGTACATTCAGGGAATGAAATTGTTTTCTGTTGCGGTACTGGGCCTCCATTGCATGTGGGACGACCAATTCCACATGGGTGCAGTCGATGGCACCAATGCAACCCGGTATGCCGGCAAGTGCATGGAATCCCACTTTTGTGTTGGTAATTTCCTGCTCCGAGCGTGGTAGAGAGATGTAGTCGTCTGCGTGCTGCAGGAGGGCATCGAGCACTTGCAATAGAGTCCGTGAGAACAGTGGCTGAGAAATGCCATGCAACTGTCCGACTGTGTGCTGGTAGGTGCCTGTGGCCAGGAAGTGGAGTACAGACACCACCTTCAGTAGGGGTGGGATGGCGGTTGGGCTATCTATCATGCTGACAAGGTCAGCCTGTGTCATGTCCACAATGGCGGCTATGGTGTCCCGGTCCAGACGGTAGAGGGTGTGGATCTGCTCATCAGTGAGGTTGAACGGATGTGCTCGGAGGCGTGGGATTGCGGGCTGCCTGCGTGGTGGTAGTGGCTGTGCTGGCGGCCCTTGCTGGCCCTGCCTTGCCCTCCTCCTCCTCCTGCGTCTCCTTCGTGCGGCCGGTTGCAGTTGGTGTTCGTCTTCTTCTTGGAGTTGGAGTACTTGCAGTGCTATCAGGTCCCCCAGGGCCAACATCGCGAGTCCTGCCGGTAGCATTTCGGTGTGGTTGTGGGAGGAGACTGGCTGTGCAATTTATGTGTTTTCAGGCTGTATGGCCTCCACCTGTGGTGATTAATTCCACCTGTGCAAGCTGCTCTCCCCTTTGGCCGAGCACGTCCCGCGCACAACGCTGCAAATCTGGGAATGGCATCTTGCTATTGCAATCATGTATTTGTACCCGATGGCCGTGTAACATTGGTTGACATGTTCATTCTGCTGTGGTCCCATTGTTGCACATACTATCTGTGCAGTCGCGAACAGACTTGTGAAGGGTCAGTGGAACGTAGTACTCGAGTAACGGTGGGCCCTCATGCATCACTTTACCGAGTTGCAATGACGGGCGGGGCGTCCCATTTGTGGGTGAAGGCAGTTGCCATTTTCACACACAGCCGCACTCGATGGAATAATTAGTGATTTCAAACGGCCACAGATGCCTTTTCGGCGTGATGTTGCAAATGTGGAATTCCAAGGGCGGCGCTTTCGGTTTCCAGCTAGCGGCGAGGAGATGCCCACAGGTCTGACTGCAAATATAACGTTCTGTTGTTCAATGTCCTTGAGACAGGGCCCATGGCGAGGAAGCAATGATTGATATGAATAGTTTGGGATGCGCAATTGCTACGTGGGCGATGAGGCCGGCCGTTCCCAGATACATGTTACTTCACAACACTGGAATTACGGGCTGGGGCACTGTGGATTTTGCAGGCTGCATAACGCACAGACTCAATGGATGTTTCTAATGTTATGTGAGTAATTATTCAGGCGTTTTGATTCCGGGATGAGGGAATGATGAATGGATGCATGGGCAGGTGATTTGATACAGAGTTTGCCATGTACAGGGCTTCTTGGGATCTATCCGCCTCCCCTACGCTATGTGATGCAGGGCTGCCATGGTGGGACCATCGTCTATCTGGTCTTGTTGAGCCCTCCCTGTCTCGACACGCCCTCAGACACTTGTGTCCATGCACATTAACATTCCCATCTGATGGATTCTGTTTTGACAGACGCATGCACAGGTACACTCGTTTGTGATGGTGTTTGCACCTCGATATAGATGGTTAGGAGTCGCAAGTGGTTTTGGGGTGGTGATGATCCTTTGGAGTGGGCTAGCATGCATATGGCTGTGGATTTCGTGTGATCATTGAAGTGAGTTGTTGGAATGTAGTTCTGATGGCCATTCTGTTCTTTTTCTTTTCTTTTGGTTGACAGGTATCTCCTCCCCTTTTGCCACTGCCATCTGTATGCCACTCCTGCAGATGGGTTTTACTCCCGACACCTGCTGCTTCGTGTTAATCAGTGGAGCAGCATTACGATCTTATGGGACGATCGCCAATGGCCCACATGCCCTTACGCTGTACTGGTGGCTCGGAGCAACATTTCGGCCTTTCGGCTGGACTAGTGCCTCCCCATTGGGACGGCCCTGCGGTTCTGTGCGCTTCCATGTTGCCTTTTCGTACGTGAATGTGGCTCTGTGTACCATGAGGGAACAGGACGACACACAAGTAGTGGCTGGTCATTTCTTGCGGATGCAGCCCACAATGGTGATTGGTGTTTAGGAGTTCATGGCCTGATGGCTGTATGGGCTTGGTGACTTTGATGTGCATCAAATTTCTATTCTGATTTGGCCCGTGTAGCGTTTTTCTTTGCAAGTGATGTGGCATATGCCTATTTGGGGGGCGATGTATTGTGAGGAGATCTGCATTGGGTTCCAGCTTCGGAGTTTAGTTGCGTGGTACTGTACTGGGCGCGTTTGCCTACTAAGCCCGTGAGGTCAGGGATGGGGGCTGCCAATATGACAGTTTGAATGTTGTCATGCTCAGGGGCGGGGGATTGGGTTTTGTGTAACAGATGCCGGTCAGCCAGGTGGACTGGTGGAATGATGTGATTCTCGGAATATGGCTGGTCACAGGTGCCTGTGTTTGCGTGCGTTTCTTGGTGGGGGACTGTGGTCATGTCCATTGGGATGGCTTCTGTGTTCGTGCCATCTGTGCCCTGCAGCTCCCATTGGCCCCTCTTGTGTTTCTTTTGTTCGTTGCCATGCATGGGTGACTTGTACATTTCAATGGTTGCATTGTGGCTTCATTGCACCTACAGGGAGTTGTACTTTGTGGGCAGGGAGCGGTGTACAGGCACTCAGTGGGGCCGTTTACGGTTGATTCGCGATGCCGTACTTCTCACCATGGCGGAATGGTACATTACGCCATGCCTGATGGCGTTAGGTACATGTCCGCTAGGGTCGGAATTGGCGTACCGTTGCGCCATGGTGGTGTTTGCGGTTTCGCATGGCGCGCGCGCGCGTGCTTGGTGCAGTTAGCGTTGGCGTTCACTACGGTGTCGCTAATGGCTTCGTACTTTGCGGTGACGGGTCATAGTCGCACCGAGCGCTATTCGATGGCGGTATTGCATTTCCGCCATCGTTTTCCGATTTCCGCAAGGGTCGTAATGAGGGCCACTGTCGTCATGATTCGAAGGGGTGTGCCCATAAAGGCTCAATTTCTGTTGCGTGCGCCCAACTATCTAAGTATTACACTTTGCCTTTGATGGATGTACTTACCAGTGACAGCACGGTAATGAAGGTTGACATGTTTTCCCCAAGGAATTTTTTTGTTGGCCTAGTGAAAATGCTGGTGCAAAATTACACTGCATCAGTGCAAAGAGATTATGCAGGCCCTCAGATTACAACACTGTTGGTGGTATACAAACCCAAAAAACGCAATTAATATCAATTGACCATGTCAGGGTCTACCCACCTTTAGTCCAAAGCCACAATCTCCGGCTGAAAACAAACTGTATTCTCTAGCCATCAGGAGGGGTTGAAATTCTTTATTATCTGGACTATACAGATCAGAAAATCAGATGCTCTATCTCTCACCTTTGGTGGTCAAAATCCTTGCTCCCAGGCCTCATAAGCAACCACAGCCATGTGGTTGTTTGATGGAATGAACCCTTCCTCCAAGCTTCAGTTCTGGATGATGGAAAGCTTTATTGAAAACTGAGGGTCTGTTTGGGTTTTACATAACATCTGCATCCCCTTAACAAGGCTCTGCTTTTGGGGGTAATACCCATACCTAAAAAGGGAAAGTAATATATCTAGCTATCATTTAAATGCAACAGTTAAAGGAGCAGTGTTCCACTTAAAATGATCAAAAAGGTACTGCTTCAAGAGCATGGAGAGAACTAGGCACCTGATACTGCCAAGCTCAGAATATTTTAACATTTTGTACACAGCAGTATCCAAACTTCAGATAAAAAAAATGCCAATACATTCAAAACTAGGAGGCTAGGATATGCTTCAACGCGAGCAAGCAGGAGCAGATCCCTTTTGCTCTGAACTCACTTCACTTAATCCTGGTAGAACAAAGAATCAGATTCAAAGCTGCGTGTGCACAATGCCTACGGGGTATGAGCCTCAACTACCTATAGGTGCGGCCCATTACAATGCCCACAGAAACATGCGATCCATAAATAGTTCTATGGTCCCTCATGCCAGGTCCAAACAAAAGCAACGCACTCTAAAACAAATGCTACTGTCGTCTGGAATGACCTTGACATGTCTCTTAGCACAGAACCCTATATGCCAGAAGTCCAAAAAGAACGGTTAATACTGACTTTTTGGAGATAAGTTAGCACCTAGCACACGGTAGAGGTACCAACACGCACAACATATTTGTCTGCCACCCAATAGATTGTGTGCACAAAACTTAACACATTAGGGAGGTTGCTGACTTTGCCATCTGATGGGATTTATAGCTGAGCTCCAGTCTAATAACTCCCATTGTCTTTATAGCCGCGAGAGCTCCGAAGTGGCCCAGAGGCGAGATATTCAGATTATACCCACCATTCTAACACAAAATAAAGGCATGAAGAGGTAATCAAAGCAAGCATTGCATAAGATGGAGGTTTGGAAAAAAGTGGCTGCCTACACAGGCTTACTACTTACAGGTGTTCATGTATGTAGCTCAAAAGGATGGTAAAATGAGCATTGAAAAAGGGTTATGTTTGAAGACACATATTTTAAGGTAATGGATCCATTCCACATTGGTCTTTTGGAAGACACGTTTAACTGGTCAACACCAAATGGCCAGCATTCCAACTGACTGACATAAACCTCTTCTTGCGGGGTTGGGCTGAGACATAACAGGAGAATTAGGCTCACAATTGCAAAATGCATTTTAGGATGGACTGTTTCAGCACCACCAAAGGGATGGTGTTTGGTATAATCTGTTCCAAATAGTGTATTTTCTTTTCAAAATTCTATTTATTGGTCATTTGTGGAAAAAACTAAACATAAACATAAAATGTTGCAAATTCCCTACAACATCAATGTATCGGTCCAGTCAATCGAAACCAATGGCCAGTTCACACGTGAATCTAGAACAATGCAGATAAACAGGTATGGCCCCCAAAGAAATCAGAGATTATGTTCTAGGCCTGCGTGAAAAAGCGGAAAAGGAGGACCACGTGGGGACTGTGTATTGCCGTCGTAGTTAAATTATATGGAAGTATTTCAGCAGAGAAGTGTTTTTTTAGTTATATCTTATCATTTCATCCATATTTAGAGTGGGCTGTGACATCACGACAATTCATTCTACTGTGGAACCATCATCATAGAATGTTTGGGTATGAGAGGGTGTTTGAGATCCAGAAAGAGAGAGTCGTTGGTGGAGTTGGAAGGAGCTGCAGGATCTGAGGGCCCCTTTTACTCACGTACCTTTTGTTTACTTGAAGAGGCAATAAACCATACAGAGTGCTTTATTTATAATACTAGTGATGATGAGCTCTTCGTTGTGGCCCCCAGCAGGCTGTTGCCAATCATCTCATCTCAGGGTAAGGAGACTGCAGACCAAGCAAGCAGAAGAGTGCAAGCACTGGCTTTAATTGAGGCTGAGCTGTGAGTGGCTCTGCTCACACAGTGGCTCGAGAGAAAGGAGAAAGTGCTCGCCTATCACAGCGAGGTTTTGAGGGGAAGGAGAGGATCTCCACCTGCACCGGACAGTGCCGACAGTGCAGGTGCACGTGCTTGCCTGTGGCGGTGTGGCTTTGATGGAAGGGAGTGGATCCCCAGCCTGCACCGGGGCATACAGAGAGAGAGGCACTGTGAGAGTGGGGGGCGGCTGCGCATAATGAGTTGCTGCAAAGGCGCCATATTGATTGTGTGCTGCTCACTGTGCCACGCAAAACAATGGTCGATACTCCCGGCAGCAATTTATGAGGCAGGCACACTGCGATGTGCCCGCCAAGCTTAGGCGCTGTCCCGGTGGCCTTCTTGAGGCCAGGCAGGCTTGGGACGTGCAAGTTACATCTTGACCAATAGCCATTTTTAAGTCAGGCAAAAAGGCACAACAGGAATAAACACATTTGCTTGGCATGGAATTGACTGGACAAAAGAAGGTAACTTCATGTAAAGGAATATAGTGGGACTTTAATGGAGAAATGAATACATAGAAGCATACACCAACGTGAAAAACCTGTAAGTGAAAAAAAGAATAAGAAACTACCATGGCCCACCTATCACCGGAATTCCTCTAGTTGGAGACATGGATAGAAGATTTTCAAGATTATGTGGTAGCAATACATGGACCAACGTTCAGTGTAGATAGGAAGCTTGTGCTCCTAATGCACAGTTTAGGATTTGAAGGCCGCAACATTTTGAAAAGTCTCCTTGACCCAAATGCTCCTTTGGAAATGGTGATGGAGAAGGACAAGCTAGTGGGGAGACACTAAATCCCTATGAAGCCATCTTAGGCAAGATAGATATTCATTCAAAAAGTTTCCATTTTGGCTTTCGAGAACAGAGTGTTGGGGAATTGATTGAGGATTTCATAACAGGATTGTGAGAATTGGCTGATAAGTGCAATTCTGACATGATGAACAACAAACGCCTTAGTGATCAGTTCATGTTGCAAGTTTGGGAGAGTAAGATAAGGGAAGATATGAGATCCCAGTTTAGAGGAAGTGCTGGAATTGGCAAAAAAGATGGAACACATGATGGCATTTGTAAAAGAGTTAGATAAGAAGGGGCGTCGACTTCTGTGTGCCATGTCTGTTCGAAAAGACCCTAAGAAGATGGGTGTGAAAAAAAAGCAGGGTTTCGAAAGGGAATCCATTAAAAAAAGGGTGCGCCACAGGAGCAAAATCTCTTTTCATCAAGCAAAGCTTTATATGTGGAAGCACCTTTCACTTTCCAAATTCTGAGAAAAGTCCATTTATGACTTAGTGCCACAAATGTGGAAGGAAAGGTCACTTCGCCGGGTGTTGGAATCATTTTTCACGTGGCTCTGCCAGGTAGATTTTGGGACTGTCAGGGGAAGATGAAAAAGTGGATGATCCGAATACCTGTGCTGAAGGTGTAAGCTGGTCCGTCAGCCAAGTGGGTTCCAAACCTAGGCAAGGACAGAAGCCTCACGCGACAGTCCTGGTGAACGGGATTGAAGTCACTATGCTACGCCTATGCTAGTAGACCATGGTTCAGATTATACCATCATAGAAAGCAAAGCGCCTCATTCCAAGTATGGTAGAGTGGTAAAGACTGGTGGTAACAGAATTACCTCCAATTTCCCCGCTCAGCCATAGTACAGGCATCGTCCTGGTGTTGAAGATTTACCTCCAGCAAAATGTTGGAGGTAAACCCTCCAACTCTCTGCTGAAAAATCGGCGGAATCTGCTCCAGTAATTCTGCCAAGAAAAGCCCTGCAGAGTCCTATGGATTCGAAAAAATTGGATTTACACCACCACCTCCACTTGTAATCTGGTGGTAATTCCATTTGGTGGTATCTGTGCAGGGATGTACTGCCCAGATACCACCAAACTCGTAATGAGCCCAAAGTATGGAGCGAGAGGTTTGAAGGAGTGCAGGTCAAATCACCAGACGTGAGAGCGAATGCCTATGAGGGAGTCCACATCGAGATTTTAGGGATCTTTGAGGCCCAATAGGAATGTAAGGAAAGAGAACGAGTGCAAGGTGTATGTCTCAGAAAAAGGGAGAACCGTTTGGGTTGGTATGAGCAAAGTGGCATGGGGGTTAATATTGATCCCAACGTACTAGGTCATTTTGCAACTGTGAGTAATATTATGAGTCCTGAAGAACAAATGAGGGATGTATTCCGAGAAGAACTAGGGTGTCTCAATGGTTATCACCATAAGATTAAAATGAGAAAGGATGCAGTGCTTGTGGTCGCATGTACCAGTAATGTTCCCATTGCCTTAAGGGAGTTAGTGAAACAGGAAACTGAAAAGTTGATAAAGAGTGATGTGATTGAAGAAGTGGAAGTGTTAGAGTGGGTTTCCTCTGTGGTAGTTGTACAGAAAAGCAACAGCCAAGTGCGGGTGTGTATCGACCTCAGGGGGCTTAATAAGGTAATAGTGGTGGACAGGTTTCTACTGCCAAACATTGGGGAATTGGTAAGTATGTTTGCAGGGACCAAGATATTCAGTACACTGCCTTTGGCTTCATCTTATCACCATACTAAACTTCATCCGGATTCTAGGGACTACGCAATGTTTGTAACGCACAAGGGTACTTTTAGGTTCAAGAGAATGCCGTTTGCACTTGTGTCCGCAGCCTCATTTTTACAGAGGGTGATGCACACCCTCTTGAAGGGCATTAAAAGGGGTGGTGTATTTTCAAGATGATGTTTTAGTCACGGTAAAGGGTGTAGTCGAACAGGATCAGATGCTTTGTGAAGTTTTGCAGATAATGGCATGTGTGAGTCTAACTCTTAAAAGGGAGAAGTGTTGCTTCCATGTAGGATCGATTGAATACTTTGGCCACAAGTTAAGTAATTGTGGACTGGAACCAAGAGAGGAATTGGTCTGAGCTATAGTGAATGTGGAGCGACCCAGAGATAAGCAAGGGCTAATGTCTTTTTTAGGTTTGTTCAAGTATTATTCCAGGTTCGTAAGGCATTTTGCAGATAGGTGTAGAGCATGGGTGCACAACATACGGCCCGCGAGCCAGTTGTGACCCGCCATGCCCTTTTGACCGGCCCACGAGGCACAAAGACTTTCCTAATGGAGGGCGGCCCGCGGCCGCCCTCCATTAGGAAAGTCTTTGTTGTCTTCCGGGCCGGTGAAAACACTGGCCCTCATTGGCTCAGCACACACACGCATCACGTCGCTACTACGAGCCACGTAATGCGTGTGTGCTGCACCAATGGAGGGCCAGTACTACGGCTGGCGTGGTCCATAAGGCTTGATGCCGGAAGGCATTTCAGCCTTGGACCACGCCAGTCGTAGTGCGATTCCAGCGTTACAGTTTACCTGCCGCTTACCTGCCTGCCTTCCAGCACGTCTCCGGTAAGTGGTCTGTTTGTGTTTGTGTGTCGGGTTTGTTTTGCCTAATGTTTGTGTGTGTATGTTGCGGGGGGAGGTGTGTGTCGGATGTGTATGAATGTTTGTATTTGAATGTATTTTGTCTGTATGTTGAGATGCGAGGGTGGGGGGGGTGTCGGATGTGTATGAATGTTTGTGTTTGAATGTATTTTGTGTGTATGTTGAGATGCGGGGGTGGAGGGGGTGTGTCGGATGTGTATGAATGTTTGTATTTGAATGTATTTTGTGTGTAAGTTGAGATGCAGGGGTGGGGGGGTGTGTTGGATGTGTATGAATGTTTGTGTTTGAATGTATTTTGTGTGTATGTTGAGATGCGGGGGTGGGGGGGTGTGTCGGATGTGTATGAATGTTTGTGTTTGAATGTATTTTGTGTGTATGTTGAGATGCGGGGGTGGGGGGGTGTGTCGGATGTGTATGAATGTTTGTATTTGAATGTATTTTGTGTGTATGTTGAGATGCGGGGGTGGGGGGGGTGTCAGATGTGTATGAATGTTTGTGTTTGAATGTATTTTGTGTGTATGTTGAGATGCGGGGGTGGAGGGTGTGTCGGATGTGTATGAATGTTTGTATTTGAATGTATTTTGTGTGTATGTTGAGATGCGGGGGTGGGGGTGTGTGTCGGATGTGTATGAATGTTTGTGTTTAAATGTATTTTGTGTGTATGTTGAGATGCGGGGGTGGGGGGTGTGTCGGATGTGTATGAATGTATTTGAATGTATTTTGTGTGTATGTTGAGATGTGGGGGGTGTGTGAATGTTTGTATTTGAATGTATTTTGTGTGTATGTTGAGATGTGGGGGGGTGTGTGAATGTTTGTATTTAAATGTATTTTGTGTGTATGTTGAGATGCGGGGGTGGGGGGGGTGTCGGATGTGTGTCAGATGTGTATGAATGTTTTGATTTGAATGTTTTTTGTGTGCTGAGTTGGGGGGTGGGGGTTCGGGTCTGTATGGGTGCTTGTTTGAGAGTTTGCTGATTTGGGGGGGGTGGGGGGTTCAGGTCTGTATTGGTGCATGTTTGTGTGTGTGCTGAGTTGGGGGGTGGGGGTTCGGGGCTGTATTGGTGCATGTTTGTGTGTGTGCTAAATTGGGGGGTGGGGGTTCGGGTCTGTATTGGTGCATGTTTGTGTGTGTGCTGAGTTGGGGGGTTTGGTTGGGGGTGAGGGGGCCATGGGGCATAGTGTTTGGTTGGGGGTGAGGGGGCCATGGGGCATAGTGTTTGGTTGGGCGTGAGGGACATGGGGCATAGTGTTTGGTTGGGGGTGAGGGGGCCAGGGGGCATAGTGTTTGGTTGGGGGTGAGGGGGCCATGGGGCATAGTGTTTGGTTGGGGGTGAGGAGGCCATGGGGCATAGTGTTTGGTTGGGGGTGAGGGGGCCATGGGGCATAGTGTTTGGTTGGGGGTGAGGGACATGGGGCATAGTGTTTGGTTGGGGGTGAGGGACATGGGGCATAGTGTTTGGTTGGGGGGTGAGGGGGCCATGGGGCATAGTGTTTGGTTGGGGGTGAGGGACATGGGGCATAGTGTTTGGTTGGGGATGAGGGACATGGGGCATACTGTTTGGTTGGGGGTGAGGGGGCCATGGGGCATAGTGTTTGGTTGGGGGTGAGGGGGCCATGGGGCATAGTGTTTGGTTGGGGGTGAGGGACATGGGGCATAGTGTTTGGTTGGGGGTGAGGGGGCCATGGGGCATAGTGTTCGGTTGGGGGTGAGGGGGCCATGGGGCATAGTGTTTGGTTGGGGGTGAGGGACATGGGGCATAGTGTTTGGTTGGGGGCGAGGGGGACATGGGGCATAGTGTTTGGTTGGGGGTGAGGGGGACATGGGGCATAGTGTTTGGTTGGGGGTGAGGGGGCCATGGGGCATAGTGTTTGGTTGGGGGTGAGGGGGCCATGGGGCATAGTGTTTGGTTGGGGGTGAGGGACATGGGGCATAGTGTTTGGTTGGGGTGAAGGGGCCATGGGGCATAGTGTATCTAGGGTCAATAAAATATATATAAGTTAATTAAACAGGCGAGATACAATAACTAAATAGAAATAAATTATAACAATGGAAAATGTGTAGTACAAAATGTAAGTTTGAAATGCAAATAAAAATCGTTACCCCTCAAAAACATTCTTTTTCCATGTGTTTAGTACAAATTGGGGGTTTAAAAAGCCTCCTGCCACGCCCCGCCTACCGCCCCGCCCACATTTACTTTTCGGCCCACTATAGCCCTCATGTAAGGTACTTTCGGCCCTCTGTCAAAATCAGTTGTGCACCCCTGGTGTAGAGTCATCAGAGAGTTGCTCAAGGAAGGCTGTGCATTTTTCTGGGGTAGTGCCTGTCAGGCAGAATTCAAAGCTATTAAGAGGGCCATTGTGAGGGTGCCGGCACTGGGTAACTTTGACACTACATGTGAGACATCCATGATGACAGATGCTAGTGATTCGGTTTTAGGTGCGGTACTGCTCCAGAAGCAAACCGTTGTAGAGAAAGTAATTTCCTTTGCTTCACAGGTGTTGACAATTCATTAAAGGGAGACATTTTATGGGTGACCTATATTTTAAATGTAATGGGTGTCTAGTTTCATGTCTACCTAGAGTTGCTATTTAATGGGTGGCAACTGGTAAGGCTTCCCTAAACCACAAACCACCTTTAAAGGTATGGGTGCCAACTCTAATGGTTTCCTAAGACCCATGGGTGCCACTGCCAACTGATGTGACTTCCCAAGTCTTTACAAGTAGTGGGCACCAACTGTCACAATTTACATCATACTCTGCATGCCATAGCCTAACCCCCTGGGTCTAAATGCACACCTGGCGCTGTGCCAGGTTTTGCACAGGAGAATAGGGCTGTATCCGAAGAAAGGCTCTGGAGAAGTTTGGTTCTTGCACTTTAGTGCAAAAGAAACTACTACCCCTGAGCATTTGACAGGCTAACTTCTGTACAGCTATATTGTCATGGGTCCACCTTCTGGATGAATTTATGTATCAATGTGTATTACCCTTGTGTATATTAATATCTTCACTACACCATTTTATCACTAAACCAACAAGTGATTGCACTTGCAATATATACTGTCTTTTAACAATGCTCACACTCTCTTACTTAACATTTATGTATATTTATTCGCTTGTGGCGATTACATATGAGCATCAAAAATAGAAAAGTCAAGCAATAAACAGTTCCTAATATTAGCAATAAAGTAGGGGAGTAGATAAACAGAACCCTACTCTTCTAAAATGTTAAAACTAGATCCTGCCAATCACAGATGTGTATGTAGCCACTGTGGCCCAGTAAAAACCTAAAATCATACATACAATTGTGATGCTCTGTATTGGCAAGCCAGGGGACAGGTGAGGTTATACGGACCAACCTTTGGATAACCTATTAGGTAGAAAGGGTAACTAAGAACAACCTAAAAGCGATCTACATCCATGAATCCAAAATATGCTAGAAAATAGGTACAAATTGTTTACTTCAGCACCCAAATTATTAAAATAGTCAAAAAAATGAATTTGGGGAAATTGGCAAAGTGCCAATTTGTCACCTGGGCCCCGGTTTAATGTTTCAGGATGAAGGCATTTGGAAGCTGTTTGCTGCTTGTTTGCAAGGCAGTTCAGCTTTGTAAATTATGTTTGCCTCCAAAGTACTGAAGAAAAAATAGAATTTGGGAAATTGGCAAAGTGCCAGTTTTAGGCCCAAAGATTAGAATTACAGTCTAGGCCTGATCACTAAATCTCCTTCCTTTTCTTACCCTGGCAGGTCAGAATCTTGTAGGCCAGCACTCCTCCAGGTTCTTCCCCTTTGTTGTACACAGTTGCACAGATTTCAGTGAAATCCCACCTCCTCCCACCCGCACATCCCTGCTAGCCAGTGCCATCCTAACAGATAATGATGTCATTCATGTAATCAGTAGGACAGTAAAACAAAAACAAAACATCATTTTTGTTTACATTAGAATTGAAGCCAATATTTTTGTGTCACCTGCGTAAGAACTAGTATGTTTAAACAAGAGGGCCTTGGTCTAATGATAAAAAGAAGTCAACACTTAATCTTGTTTACCAATTTTTTAAATATGTTTTTCAATTCTTTGTGCACCTTGCTGCTTATATTTTAATAATAGAGCTAGCAAGTTCCTACATGCAATGCAATAACAATACTGATAAAGTGACAATGCACTCTCTAAAGAAAAACAAGAAGCATAGTGGTCGATGCTAGTAAATAGAGGTATTGCTTAGAAAGAAAGAAATGCATTTTCTAAAAACACCAAGCTATTTTGGTTTCTAGTGGACACATTAACCCATAATGCATTATGAAAAGTTTCAGTAATGTTCTGAATATTTCCAATTGTGCTTGAGAAGAGAGGGGTGGCAAAGTCAATGGTTGGAATGCACATTTGTGAAATGTATCTCTATCAAAGTTAATAGGAATATTTCATATGCGGTTACAGATCGATGTGACCTGCTTGGAGTTTAGATATGGTTATATTATAGGAATGTTGTGCACATTTATGACAACATGCTGTAGCAGATGGGGCTGTGCACAACCGCATGTAATGTCATCAGTGTGCACATATTAAGGGTAAGAGGGAAGGTGCTAAAGCATAGCGAGGGAGAACAATGTTTGTGTGTGTGGTGAGCACAGGGGGAGGGGAACAGTTTGAAAACTGCAGCCTTCAGCCTCGGGGTTAGCTATTCCTAATAGGTGTGGTGAGTCAGGCTTGCGTGAGTGTAGGGTGGGGCTCAAAAGCAGGGTGTGGATTAGCCTGCTGGGGATAATGGGAGTTTTGAAAAACGAGGGCAGAGAGTAAGGAACCTATGGGATGGCAGCAAACTTGTGTTTGGAAGAAGAACTATGGACCCAGCTGGAAGGTCTATTCTGGAAATCAGTACTGGGGTTGCCAAAAGCAGCACCGATGCCAGCGATTAGAAGAGAGCTAGGTTTGGCTTCATTAGCGGCGGCGGTAACACAGAGTGCCACCCAGCTGTATCGAAAAATCCTGACCCCAGATTCACCTCCAATCTTCCAGGTGGTCTCTGCCGAGATCAACAAGGGATCCTGTAAACCACTACTGGAGTGGGTCGCAAAAATTCAAGCAAAATTAGAAGAGGTAGCGTGTCACGAAGAAACACTAATCTACAACCCAGGACGAGTAAAGACCAAATTGGAACAGCAAGACTGGATAAACTCAATTGAAAAAAGCCAGTCCTACAAATCGCTAAAACATCTACCAACAATGCACAACAGGCTAAAAGTCCCATTAAAATACTGCGAGAGATTCCCGGAAAAAGAGTTAAGAAAAAGCTTCATGCGGGCTCGCCTAAATCTACTTCCTACAAGAGAAATCCTTTTCATCAGAGCTCTTGCACCGACGCAAGACTGTCGTTTCTGTGCTATCCAAAACGAAGTTGAATCAATCCGCCACCTCCTCACATCCTGTCAAGGCCTAACAAAGGAAAGGCATGCCTTTCTGACACCACTGAGCGACCAGTCTGCAAGCCTCGACGAAGAAACTTGTTGGTGTAGAATGATAGCAGGAGACTCGGCCAGATGGTTGAGGCCAAATTTCTTGAAGTGACACTTAAAAAAGTCACTATCGTCCAAAGCGAAACGCCAAGCTCTCCACAAAGCCACCAAAACACACGAACACCAACACTCTAAATTCTTCTCCTCTATCAGTGGTGTCGCTACGTAGCAGGCAAAGGATCTAAATGGAAACCAACAACCTTTTGTTAAAACCCTTGAGGTTGTAAGCAAAAAAAAAAAAAAAAAAGTACACGGGGCAATTAACTGCAGCAAACATAAGCAGATGCAAGACATATTCTGACCAGTAGATGTCGAGCAGTGAGTTTATCATCAATTTAATTCCTCACGTCGATCAGTTGTACGTGAAGAGAAAAATATGAATGCACAGTCAGCATGAGGTTGAGAAACGGACAATCCTGTTACAATAGTAAAGAACAACAAACACATTAGACAGGAACTTGCTTCAAATTTCTATATGGTACATGTGGACCTTTTGTCTGAGTAACTGGTCCTATGTTCATGTATATTCATAGATGGACTCTACTATGAACACATTACTTTCATAACCAGGTTTAGCTCAACTATCCAGTCTTCGCTGCGCTGCTTTGTAGTGACACAAATCATAACAATAAAGCCTCATTTGAACACATTCTTTTAAATCCCTCTTTTTTGCTCATAATAATGTCTTTTCAGAAAGGTTTCCATGGATAGCGCAAGAGAAAAAAATAATGTAATGGCAAGATGAATGCATTTGTGATTGCAATAACCATAAAGAGGGTGTCATTACTTACAGTTCAATCAGAGACTCTAAATCACTGAAGACATCTCTTGGCAGCGCCTTGATGTGGTTATTGGCTAAAGACCTGCAGAAAGAGAGCAACATTTACAATGCAGTCATAATCGTGTCCGATTTCGCCGGCAAAGGTCACTGAGGGAAAATGAGTCATTTGGTGGAATAGACTGCTGTCTCCATGAACTCCATGGCGATCGAGTGGGGACAGGGAAGAGGGGGGTATAATTATGAAGCTGCAGCTGCCGCACACACTTTCCTTGCATTTTAAATACAAACATATACACATCTGCCTTGGACAGACTGTAGCATGTCTTACATTTACATAAAGATGTGACACCAAGTTTTGAGAGACCATTTCAAAGAAGGATATAGTTTAATGTATTCATCCTAAAAAGTACATTTCATTCTTGGGCAATGCAATTCATTACAGGGAGACATTTTGCTATATATTCATGTTAAGGACACTAGGAATGTTGTTAGCTATTTAGAAACAAACCTGCACGTTCCTTGTGGATTTTGTTGAGTGGCAATATTAGAAGACCTGCAGTAGGTGGTTAATTAGCTCGAAAAATACAGGTAATATTTGACACGGAATCATGATTTTAGTGCAAAATCTCACGAGTGTCTTACTCGCCAGAGCAGCTATACAGCAAGATTGCCACATTCTTTCAAGGAATACGAAATCACAACACGCTGTGTTTATGTCACTAAAAGCCTTATTTTTGTAGAAATGGGAATGGTAAAGAGACATGCTCTTCACATGCTTTGATCTGTGTCATTTTGTCAGGATTCAGTGACAAATCTGTGAAATTCGTCCCTTTTCCCCAAGGAAATCGTGTGTAGGCGCTATATAAATAAACTATCATATGATATATCATATAAGGAGAAGCCTCCCCCATTGAGGCTAGGGTGTGGGCCTGCACCGCAAGACCCTCCCCAGGGGTCCGACAAGCAGAACCTCACTGGGAGTAACTCCGCTTTAGGAGACAATAGCGCCTGCATTGGAATAAGATCTCTCTTAAAACCTGTACGGTCATCTTACATAGGGTTGAAAGAGGTTGCAAAAATGAGAAAGACATTTTGTGTATCCGAGGCTGACCCCTCCTTAAGCCTTACTGCACGTAATCTGAAGCTAGTAGCCTCTTGCTACAGAGAACCACGGAAGTCCTCAGTTGGAGGAGGAGATTCCCTGACTCTAGTCCGAACAGCAGAGGAGGAGACGCGCAGAGCGACTGCTGCCGCTGGATCGTGGAGCAAGTGCATTCTAGAGGTGGGCCAACAGAGAGGACTTGGTGGGGTAGGAGCCCAGGAAACATCACTGAATCCAGGAATGCCTGGGGTGAAAGCTCTTCAGCCCCCGTATCGAAAACAGCAAAAGGGAAGGGAGACGAGGTCCAGGGAAGGCCACCATGACAGGATGCTACAGAATGACAGCCAGAGATGAATGCCCCCAATAGCAGCGTCATTGACCCTCCCTGGCAGAAGCACTGAAAGGGCACAAGTACTCGTGCCGCACAAGAAGAAGAGAGGCAGGTGATTGGATGCTGCGGGTCAGCAGAAACCCTGAATCCTTCACCGGCGAGGGAGCCTGTGAACAACCTGAGCAGGGGCCGAGGGGTCCTGAATAACAAATGACACTCAGGGGAAAGAGAAACTGTAAATAACCTATACCATGGCCAAGGTGTCCGAAAAGGATACAAGAACTGATACCATTACAGTAAACCAAGAGAATCATATTGAAAAGTTCCATAAGGAGCAAGGGATGCAAAAAGATCACAGAAACCCAGGGGTTAGAGAACCCACAAAGCCTATAAATGAGTGCCACAATGCAATATTCACATACAAAAATGAATAGCATCTAATTGAGTGAGCAATATTTACTTATAGAGAGGGCACTCCCGACTAGTTACCGACTATGAGATAAGGTCTGAGGAAGGGCTGATGATGCTCCCCAATTTCCCACTGTAAATAATTCCCTTGGATTGCTATGTAACTATGGAGAAAAACAAATGTTGTACCTGTCCGGTGAAAGGGAGAGATTTCCATTATGACAATCTGAGTTTTTACCTTTACTACTTTTACTCTTCTCAGTGATAAATGGGGAGACATGTAACTTTTAGTGAGGAAGTAAGGAGAACATTCTCTGCTTGAGAACTGTCACTCTGTCTCTTGTCCACTCCACAGCTGAGAAAACTCTAACTTAAACTAAGTATGTGATAGAATTCTATCTGTTAGGTTTTGCTAACCAGAGGTTTTTTTTGCTAGGCAAAGTGATGCTGGTTTTCTCTCTCAGAAAGTATGCTCTGATAAAAAGGCCTTACTTTCCAATGTTCCAAGTTAACGTATTGAGCACATGGTTACTTTTGTTGGACTCTGCCTTCTGACACACCAACAACTGCAATGTGATCTGGTATCATAGCAGTCACCGCATGTGCATTCTGTTGGGAAGGAGGGGCGAATGTCTCAGGCCCCTTCTGCGATTTAGGACGAGGCGATTGTAGATGGGGATGCCGTGAGGGAAATAGGAGAATGGAGCGGGAGGGGGGCCACCCACAGAAACTAGATTTTAGGGGAAATGTAGAGGATTTCCCTATTAGCATCATGTGTGTAATGAAACTCCATTTTAGAAGTTAGATGCCGTTTTGAAATTGAGACCTAGTGTCCTAGTTATGCCAGCACACTTACATTCAGTCCCGACGGTTAGAAGGGTCTGTGTGCGTCCTGTGCTCGCAACCCTGGAAACTCTGCAGACGGTTAATTTCTCAAATACATACACACATAGTTCTTTGTTGTGCATTATCAATAGTGCATGCAACCCAGAAGGACTGTGCCATGCCAGACCAAGACAGGGCCAGAATGGATCTTTGAAGAACTACCCCGGGAGAAGGGGGTTGAGGGCTTTGGGCATTCACCAGGCCAGATCTAGAAGTTATAGGGCCAGAGACCCCCAAGCCCCAGGCACAAACATTCAAGTACCCTGACCAGCCTAAGAGCCCTGGCCATAAACCTGTAAAGTGATCAATCAATCAAGAAGATCAGAGAGTAGAGGCAGGCTGCCTCCACCATTGGGACATGTGATTTGTGCTGCAAAGTGCCAGGGAAGAAGGTAACAAATGTATGCTGCGGGTGGGAAAGTTGCGGAGGCGCCGGCATGTCTGGGAAGGAGCAGATCTTCATGTAGTTCTAAGAGGTTATCACAACCTCGAAAGTAGCCGCCTCGCTCATGTCCTTGGTACCAGGTGCACTGTAGCTATGAAATAATGATTTGTGTAACTATTTGCCAATTACTGCTTTCATACTGGTTGACGAAACAAGAAGATCCCCATGTAGATGAAGATGGACAGTAGATGTTGGGATCAATCGCCTGGCATCCCATATGGAGCAGGCTATATGTGTATGGGGTCGAACCAACCAGCCACCTGGATCCTGAAACCTGTGTAATTTACATCACTTATGGACCTGTGTACCCTTAAAAACTATTACTCATGCAATTTATTTCATAGCGCTCTGTAGCAGCAGAGTCCTTTGTTGGCACATACCTGTATTTTTGTAAGATTAAACCTTGTTCTCGTTGCAAGAGGTGTGCTGGGCTTATTTCTCTAAGGGGTTGTATTTTTTCTGTTGTGAGCATTGAATGGTAACTTCAATTCCTGACAATTCCAACAGCCAAAGGGTACCTGTAGCAGTGGTAACTACCCATGTTTCAAACTATATATAACTGTGTATCCCTATGACCTGGTGACAGCACCTCTGTTAAATGTAATTATAAAACAATTTCTAGTTTCATATAGTGGCCTATGAGAAACTGCAATTATAACTGCCAAAGGCCATCGGATGTAATTTCATTCAAATGCATATCAACTGGTTTCTGGTGACTCCTGCAGCAATCAGAACCCTTTGGGGATGGAAGTGTCACCCACAACTGATGCTGTGCCCAGCCCTGGATGTCCCTTTGTTCGCTGCATGGAAGACTTGACACCTTCCTAGGAGGACAGGAGCTGTGTAATTTTAGAAGATCTCTGCAACACAATGACAAAGTCAGACCAAAGGGACAATTACCAGAGACCTTTTGATTCTGGGAACTGACATCAGAAGGCACTACCTTTTTGTCGCAGCAAGGATTGCCCCCTTACAGAAGGCTTGCAATGAACAAATCCATTGTGGAAAAATTACTATATAAGGCGGTAACCCACATCCCCTTAACTGAATCTTCTTTAAGCTCTCTTTGGGGAATCATCTTTAAAAATCATCTTTGAATGATCCTGGAAGAACCCTCTTGAAGACGATTTCACTGGAACCTTGTTGGTGTAAAGACTGCCCAAAGTCCCCAGCCACTGGAATGACCAGGATTTCTGTGGAAGGTGTAGAGTCTCTCCCTACTCACTTTAGAGGAACATTTAAAGTGACCTGCTTCTGGAAAGCCTGACTGCTGCTTGACAATGATACCCAGTACTCTGCTTGCTCAAGTGGCAAACCTGCAAGCCTCCCTGTCAACCTTTCTGACTGAGAATGGCAGAAGACCAACTCGCCTTTCCTCAGAGACCCAGCGCAAGGTCTTACAGCAACCCCAGGACAAAAGGAAACTACTTTCACCTCTCTCTGTCACCTGCAACTGATTAGAGCTGCTACAAGTGTTCCAAATGCCTTCAAACTGCTGCAAATATCCAACAAAGTTGCCTTTGACAATCTTCACTTCAAATTTCTTTGAATGCTTTTGAGATGCAACGATCCAAACATCACCTGCCTGTTCAAGCTTCTTTGAGCATCAAGCCATTGCCGCTTGTCGAACCTCATTGTGTCAATGGAACCAGTCAAGCAAGGCCCAGTCGCAAGTTGATTTGCCACTTAACCGAAAGAGACCCTGTCAGGTCTTTAAACTGATTGGATTTAAACATTGCTGTTTGTCTCAAGCTGCCTCGATCTATTGCTGCTTGTTAAACTGCACCATGTTACTGAATTCCCATTGAACCAGCTCAACCAGCTGAAACCGAATTCTATGCACCAGAAAGTGGAAAGAAACCTGGCCGGACACTGTCAGTCAGTTGAAAGAAGACAGTGACACTACCCCGCCCCTCAGGATCTGACAATGGAGATCACTTCTTTAATGCACTCTTCAAAGAAATGTCCCTTTAATTATACATAAAGCACAGATTGTGCTCAGTTTATCACCAGCAAGCCAACAGGATAATGGAACGCTAAATGGCCTATTGAAACAACGTCTTGGTAAGATTTGTAACACATTAAAAATAGTTGGCTTTACTGTCTGCCACTAGCATTGTTTGCTCTCCATAACCAGCCAGGATCAGATCATCATCTTATACCTCACGAGATAGTAACAGGCAGGAGACTGCATACTCCACTCACACCTGCACGCACAGCCTGTGATGCACAGAATTCTGCACAAATTCTAGGTGAGGAATTTCAGGGATATCTTAGAGAGTTAACCAAATCTGTCAGACTTATTTCCCACCAGATCGGGTCCCATCCAAGAGAGCTAGCTTCACCAGTGATAGACACACCAACAGCACAACATGATCCAGAGTTTTCACAAACGCAACAGCTCTTCACCGGCGATTAAATATCAATCTGCAACTTCATACGGAAGTGGAATCAACCAAGATTTGAGGGACCCACAGCGGTCAAAATTGCCGGGACGCAAGACGTGGACCCACATAACTGACACCCGGAAGGACAACAGATTCAACTCCCCCTCTCCAGGAGCACAAGGAGGAAAAGGGGGGAGAAAAATATGAGTGCCATTGATATTTCTTTACCTTCTCTGAACTCAATGCACCCCTTTAGGCACTCAGACACTAAGATGTTCTCACAGCCTTCACGGACAACAGACAATGTTACAAAGATTATGCCTTGTATCATTTTTCTTTTCTTTACTTCTCTCTCTCTCGCTCTGTCTGTCTCTCTCTCTCTCTCTCTCTCTCTCTCTCTTTCCTTATGGTTGAATTCATATGGTTGTTTTCAAGGGGTAGGTCCAGTAACGTCATTAACAATGCATATATTCCAGTGAATAGAAGGGATGTTTCAAACCCAGGAGTTTATTTAGGTAGTGTTAAAGATGTGCATCACTCGGAAACTGACAATATGTGGAACCACCAGATGAAGGTAGTGGGAAGAGGGATGTCAAGCGATTCTTGATATGTGGGTTTTTTAATCCCCCATGCAACAGGCACACCAGACTGTTTATAAAATAAAAACTACCACCAGAAGTAGTCCAATCTTTAGTGCATCTTGCCCAATGTAGGGTGCAAAGATTGATTCAGGGACACAGGGTCCAAGCACAATGGGTAGAAGATGACACCACTGCATACACAGATTACTACATAAAGTTAAAGACGATTGCAGACACAGAGAGTTTGAAGAATCTTATAATGAACTATCAAACAGTAGGGCAGAGTAAAGGTGTAGCTGTCTTTATGGTACCATCCCATATCAGGTGTCCTTGCTGTAGGTGGACAGAAACATGGCCAGTGCAAAACAAGACTTCAATTGCAGATAGAAGGTACGGCTTATTATTGAGATGAAAGGGTCAAAGGGCTGATGGGCTACAAAGCAGGAGGGATAGTTGCACTATCAAAGAGTGCAGTATCGCAAATAAATTAGACTTGTTTTGCTGTTTGGGAGAAGTTTGTTACAAAATAGAAATGGATTGGCTAGCATGAGAAGCTTACCCAAGTACTGAAACTCAACCCAATTCTCCTTGTGTTTCAGAGGCAATGGCAGCATGCATATGGGGACTAACACACAGTGTAATATGACCATCGATCTCACAGACATCAGAGGGGGAACAGCAGCCCTCATGGACATATATTGGATTTGTGGGGGGTTAGCCTAGACCAAATTTCTGCCACCCTGGAAGGGTGTGTGTTCCTTGGCAACCCTGTAGTCTCCCATGTTCGTTGTTCGAGAGCCATTAGGTTGATCACCCTCCAAAACAGATATGTACGTGATCTACCCACCACCATCGAGGGTGGCATGTACGCAAAGATAGGTAGTTCCTGTTGCACTTACACACCTTTCAATGATGCAGATAACGGCACCCTAACCCAAGCCATTCACTCACTACACACTTTACACACTACGAGGGAGAAAGAAGGCTGGGTCACAGAACAAGATTGTTTTACTTCTACATTTTCATGGGTACCATCGTGGATGGGTAATATATTTAAAGTGCTGATTCATGTCCTTGTTCTGTTGCTTATCCTTCTTTGTACCTGCCAGCTGTTTATGAGATGCTGCATAAAGGCGGTGGCCAAGAGAATGCCTATGATGTCACTTGCACTTTAGGTGAGGCACTCCCCTTTTAAAACATTTGCATCCACAGACAGACGGAAAAGCGAGATTGAGAATCGCATGGTTAGAATAGAACAACCGATTAGTCCACCAGGAACACGTTCTGATCCCCCCGACCCAGAGAACTAGTGGGAAGAATACATTTACAGCTCAAGGGACAGGGGTTGCTGTTTTTTGACATGTACCCCAGAGGAATATGCAGACAAAGGAGTCAACCTGTGTAATGTTAGTAAGGTATGGGTACCAAAGACTGATTTTGACAAAATGAAAGATGCAAGTAAGGTAGTTCATGAATTAACTAAGGGGGGGAATGTTCGGATGCAGGTGCAACACCCCAAATCTGAAGGGAAGTACACGCTGTGGAAATTCTATTAGCATGAAGATTTGGTCATTTTTAGTGTTAGTGTTTCTGTCATTTATCGCAGCATTTCAGGCCATTTTAGGCTTGAATTTATTTCTGCCACATTCTAGAAAGCACTAGGCTCCTGAGTATGTGGTAGAATGATGGGCAGCAAAAAATATTGTTACTGGTTTCCGTTCGCAATAAGAGCCTTTTGCCACATTAGCCAGAGTCCTGCCATTTTGATCTAGGCCCCGTCACAGGATGTAGATTTCTGTTATTTAGGGCACCAGGCTGCAGTTCTGAGCCTCTGTCTTTCCATTTAATTAAAATGTATTCTTGCTTCCCCAGCCAGTGTTCAGCATGCCAAGGTCCTTGGAGGAAAGGTAAGGGGAAACACACATATTAGTTATTGTTGCAGGGCCTAGATGTTCTAAGGAGCTTTGAGTGCAATGTAGAATAACGGTTTGTGTTCTTGACGATTGATAAGTACAATAAATGTGAGAGAGCCATCCAAGATGGCTGCCTCCTAGAGAGCTCCGTGTGGCTCTCCATTAATCCTGCGACATCCTCTTCTCTACGGTGTCCGTTTCTCCCACAAACACAGCCAGGTGCATTCAGGAGGCGCCGACGAACATTTTGAGCCGAAAATCGTCTCTGGCGGCAGAGCGACGGCCGAGTCCCGGCCTGACCAGCAAGGCCTGCGGTACACGCCAGCAGAGCGCCTGGGACGGAAGAGGAAATCGGGTGTGGGGGGCAGGAGCTTCCCATTAAAGTGCGAGCAGCGGCATCAGTGTAACACCCGACAACCAGAGCCTGCCGAGACCCGTTGAAGCGTCGAACCGGGCCGCTTCAAGCAGCGGGTAGACGTGTGCGCCAGCGGCGCCAAGAGACACACAGTCTCCGTCCCTGCGGCGGCCCGGCCGAGGCTCAAGAAGAAGGGCGGCGGGCAACAGTACCCTCACCGAGCACCCAGGTAGGAATTCCCCCCGCCAGCGTGCGCCAGCTGCCTCCCCGATCCGCTTGACAGCGTGACAGCTGAAACCCGACACTGCCGGCAAAATCCTCTGTGAATACGGGAGGCACAGCAAGATACGCCTCGCCAGCAACCGTCCCTGGCGCCCAACCAACTGCCTCCCCTCGGTGCGAGGGCCGCATCCGACCCACTCCTGGCTTCCTGGAAGTGCGAAATTATCGGGGCCCACCCCCCCACCCCCCCCAAAGCAAAGCGACCTGGGGATACCACCACCATTCCCCACAGCCACAGCACAAGCCGCAGCGATCAGCCCATTTGGCCAGGGCTAACACTGTCGAACCCCACAACCGCCGAGAAACAGAGCCCAGATCGAAGATCCTCAACAACCCTTAACTTACAGCAAAACGGCAGGCATTGGAGATTCCGACTAACAATCTCACCCCTAGAGGTTTGGCTACGACACCTAACCATAAAGGCCCCGCCGAGCGGCGACACTACTCTTCACATCGAGGCCCAGGGAAAATCCGGCAGCTTACAACCAGAATACCTGCAGCCTGAGGAACACAGCAAACCTGCCTGAGAACCGCAGAGGTCGATCCGCCTGTTCCACTCCCGATTGCTCGGAAGCAGAAGGTAGCTTGAAATGGGGAAAGTTGACAAAGCCCAAAAGAAACTGACTTTTGAGACTGGCTCCACCAGCAAACCACATCCCGAAGCTAGCAGAGCGGCGTCACCAACACCCACTAGGTCCCTGCCAGAAGAGCCTCTACCGAGCTTCGATATCAGAGAAATTTTGATGGACCTCAAAGCTGGAATTGGCGACTTGGGCAGCAAACTCGACAACCTGTCGTCTAAAGTTGACCAGCTGCAACATCGCCTCGACAAGCACGCCGATGGTTAGATACAGTAGAGCAACGAGTATCCGACCTGGATGATGGCGCAGCGAGCCTTACCACTCGAGTCACCGCCCTCGAGTCCCAGTTGAAAGCAGTCTGCGCTAAAAACGAAGACTTAGAGGGACGCTCAAGGAGGAATAACATCAGAATCATCGGAATCAGAGAACAACAACTCCTGACGAAAATGGAAGACCATGTCGAACAGATCTGCATAGACCTCTTCGGGAAAGAGCAGCTCTCCAAACTGTTTGTAGTTGAACGAGCTCACAGAATTCCGAACACCAGACCAGTCCCAGGCGCAAATCCACGGCCGATTATTGCAAAACTATTAAACTATAAAGATAGAGATGCGATACTCAATGCAGCCAGAGAAAAAGGGAACCTTCAATATGACGGAGACTCAATCCAGTTCTTCCCAGATTTCTCCCCTACCGTTCAAACACTGAGGCGCTCCTTCACGACAGTTAAGAGGAGGCTGAAAGACAACCAGATACTCTACTCAATGCTCTACCCAGCAAAACTTCGCATTCAACATGATGGGAAAGCCCTCTTCTTCCACACACCTGAGGAAGCCAGCGATTACCTTGATCACGCTGGCTGCAGTGCCGCCCCTAATAACCCCTTGCAGCAGCGTGAAAACCGAAGATGCAGAGATCCGCCATAACGGTCGTCCCAGGCGCTCAAGGGGACGGGACTCATACCCACGACACCAATGCACAAACCTAATACCGCAGAGACTCACTCCTAGTACGTTGGAGAGCCACCCTCCCCTCTCAGGAGGCACAAGCGCCCCAAGCACAGCATCCCTTATAGTTTAGTTATGAAGAGGGAACCTCGCGGGTCAGTTGGGGGTTACCCGCGCGCGGGAGGGAAGTCACAGTTACCACACCACCTCCAGTTGAGGTGCGCATCCTCACCTTCGTTTAGCCACGAGGAGCGTCCAAGTTTTGCGCCACCAGTTCCACGCCGTCCTCCGACCCCGCATCCCCTTCGCTCGCCACCACTGCTGGTTCTCCGCCCATCCACCGAGCCTCCGGGCAAGATCAGAGGGAACAGGGCTGTCACAGATACTTCTCCTCGTACTCATCCTACTCCAGAGGTGTCGCGATCTTAATACACAGAAAGATTAGCTTCCGGCTTGTCCACACTGCAAAAGACAACGAAGGAAGAACTCTCCTTGTCAGCGGCATCATAGCAGGCCAGAAAATCACCTTCGTTAACTCTTACGCACCAAATATAGACGGCCCGGACAACTTCAGCTGGGTACTATCCCATCTATCACACCAAGAACCTGCGACCATAATCTGGGGCGGAGACATGAATACAGTGCTGGACCCGGTGAGAGACAGGTCCAGAACAACCACACAACCTCCATCCAAGGCCTGCCTTCAAATAAAAGAAATCTGCAAGGCATTCAATCTGAAGGATGCATGGAGAACATCTAAAGGAGAGCTGCGTGAATACACCTTCTATTCCTCTGTACACAACTCGAGCTCCAGGATCGACTATCTTTTCACCTCAGTGAACGGCCCGTGGACCAACGGCCCATGCGATATCCATCCAAGAACTCTCTCAGACCATTCCCCTGTAACTCTCGTTCTAAACTCGACACACCCCAAACCCCCCCTACAACGGTGGCGTTTCAAAACCGGCTCAATGCGGGATGAAGTTTTCGCTGCCGAACTAAGAGAAGAGATCGCGTTGTTCCTCGAAGTCAACACAGGATCTGTGACCTCGCCAAGTACACTGTGGGAAACTTTAAAGTGTTTCATCAGAGGGGTCTGCCACGCCAAAGAAAATGGCATACTGAAACTCATTCAGCGGGAGCTGACATCCTGTGAAGTGAAACTAAAACAACTTGAACTCCAGCGCACCAGCACAACCAACCCAAGCATTCCAGTCGCTCTGAGGGAAGAGCTACAAAAATTCAGCAACGCAGCGGATCGAGAAGTGAAATTTCTAAATCGCAACAGTCTAGTCAGACAATACGGCGAAGGACAAAGACCGGGAGCCCTCCTGGCAAACCTGATCAAAGCACACAACAAACTATCACCTATAGAAAGGATTCGGACCAGGCAGGGGCAATTCGTCCACACCGATGAAGATATAGCGGAGGAATTCAGGCTTTTCTATCAGGACCTATACAGCAACAGTCACAACAGCGACCCACAAGTCTCGTTGGAGTACCTCGAAGATGCAGAGTTGTACTGGGTCGAGCACTCCCTGCGAGAACCACTGAACGACCTCATCACACAAGAGGAGATCATAGAAGCTATCAAAACCCTCCCTAGCTCAAAAGCCCCAGGCCCAGACGGCCTAACAGGGGAATTTTATAAAGCCTTCACCACCACCCTCGCCCCCCTTCTAGCGACAGTATACGCCGAGGCACTAGAAAAAGCGACTCTTCCCAACTCCTCCCGCGAAGCCAATGTCATTCTCCTGCACAAGCCAGGCAAGCCACCAGAGGACTGTGCATCGTACAGGCCCATCTCCCTCCTTAATCTCGACAACAAGATACTCGCAAAGGTGCTTGCCAAAAGGCTACTACCATTGATGCCCACCCTCGTCCTGGCGGACCAGGCAGGCTTTGTCCCAGGCCGCAACACGACCTTCGGCATCAGGAGGCTTTTCAGCGTCATTGAAGCACTAGACCCCTCAACTCAAGCAATAGCGGTCCTCCTCGACGCCGAAAAGGCATTCGATTCGGTAGGATGGCCATTTATGTTTGCCGTACTCACCAGAATGGGCCTGGGCGCCCGCTTTGTCAAACTGGTATCGCTACTGTACAACGAACCGCGCTCCAACATCATCGTAGGAACGGCAAAATCGGCTCCAGTGGTAATCCAGCGGGGCACCAGACAAGGCTGTCCACTTTCAGCATTGATCTTCGCCCTGGTGATGGAACCACTGGCCTCCATCCTAAGAGAACATCGACAATGGAGAGGACTCGTCATTGGACCGCACAAGCTTATCATATCCCTCTATGCGGACGACGTGGTCCTGTTCGTTCGCGATCCCGAAGAGAACCTGAACCCAGTCATGAGGGAGGTCATCAAATTCGGAACAGCCTCCGGCCTGAAAATCAATCAATCAAAGTCCATAATATTCCCGCTGACCCCAGCCACCAAACCCTTCGAAGATGACTTTCAATTCACATGGAAAACATCCAACGTCCGATACCTGGGAATTCAAGTGTCCCTAAGCTACCACGAGGTATTCCGCGACAACTACGAAGAGGTGACTAAGTCCCTCCAGGAAAAAGTGACAAGATGGAAGACCCTACCACTAACGCTCTGGGGAAGAGCTTCTCTAGTCAAGATGGTGATTCTACCAAAACTACTCTACCTGTTTACCAACATTCCAATATTCCTTCCCCAAACTTATCTAAAAAGACTAAAAAGCATGGTCCTCGAGCTACTATGGGCAGACAAACCAGCCAGAGTAGCATACACAACACTGACACTTCCGGTGGCGAGCGGTGGCCTCGCACTCCCAGACCTGGAGAAATACTTTTGGGCAGCACAAGCGCAATTTCTCAGTCACTGGTATGCCTCCCACACAATCAGACCTCACGTTCAGGTGGAACGAGCGCTAGCAACACCAAACCTGCTAACCGCAGTCGTCATCAGTCAAATTCCCATTCCCAACGCCACCATGAACGTAATGCTGTCAACATACAGAGCTTGGCTCAGATTAGCCCATAGATACGGGGTAAAAACGAGATACTCTCCCCTGTTGCCTGTGAAATTCATCCCAGGAGTTCCACTAACATCGGAAAAAGTATTCCACCAATGGGCCAATAAACTGAAAATTGAGACTTTGGGAGATCTCTTCACTGAAGACGGCTTTATAACCCTGCAACAAGCAAAATCGAAGGGCGGCAACACCGCACTTGATATATTCCTCTATTTTAGGACCCGATACACGTTTCAAGCGCTCCTGCCGGACTTCCCACGTCAGCCTCAGACCTGGCAATTACTACACAACGTCATTCAAGCACAAGGTGAAGGCAAGCTGGTGTCACAAATCTATAAAGCTATTATTTCTGATACATCACCTAAACTCCACCAAGCAAAGACCAGATGGGAAAGGTCCCTGCATAGTACAATATCAGAGGAGGACTGGACCTACATCCTGAAGCAGACTTCAAAAATCGCCCTCAACTCGCGCCTTAAACTAATCCATTTTAACTTTCTACACCAGACCTACTACACCCCTGCGAAAGCAAATAAACATCACCCTGAAGCAGCGGCAAAATGTGAGAGATGTGGGGTACATTCAGCAGACTTCGTCCACTTGGCATGGGACTGCCCCGAAATAACTCCGTTCTGGAATCAAGTCCTAGAGACAACAGCAGCAATAGTGGGAGAGGCGATACAACCGAGCCACACAGCGGCCTTACTGGGCATGACAAGGCTGCTCCCTGCCCCGACAAGGAAGCTGGCGGGTCTTCTGCTAACATTGGCCAGGAGGAGAGTGGCCATGTCCTGGGGCCGAGGCCCTCCCCCATCATTCATCGCCTGGCGCAAGGATATCCTCTATTGCCAGGACGTGGAAACAGACTTTGTCAAACAACTTCCCCTTCATGCCCGCCCTCCAGACATCTGGGGTCCGCTGATAATATTCCTGCTAAAAGAATCAGAGGAGGCCTCTACCAGCCAACCAATTGCCTCAGACATAGGAGAAGAGTCTCGATGAAGGCTCAGAACTAGCAACACCATCTCCATGCACCATCGACCTGGAATCAGGACAACACAAACAGTTGAACTTCGGGGCCGAGCGAGAAGGGCAGGCGAGGAAGGGAGGGGGGACGAGGGGTGAGAGGGACACGGCGCAGAGTTAAGTCCACCCTAATGTGGGTGAGTATTTGTTTCTATGTTTTAACAGAATATTACAAAAACCAAAAATAAAGGTTTTAAAAAAAAAAAAAGTACAATAAATGTGAAGGACATATTTTGTAGTGAACGACGTCTTGAGTGGAGACATTGCCAAAGCGTCAAACTAGATTGTGGATATACTGCCTGGGAGGGAATGTTCGGGCAGCTGAGTCTGCAATAGAATGGCTTGGTAGTACAAATGAATATGAGAAATCGATTTCCAAACCGTGGAGCCTCAGTTACGTTTTTTATGAAGCCACCTGGTTCCCAAGAGATAGCCAGAAGAATGTGTGCCATGGATAGCAACATGTTTCAAAACGGGAGTTGCAAAAAGTGTTGCAGCGTAAACTGCTACGAGGCCTGGGAACTATCTGGATTGCCAGATTGGCTGAGCTCATGGGAGAAGATATTACTGTGTTTAATTTGCTGACTTAACTGTTCATATTCACTACTTGATTGGGTTGTTTCGATAGGACTGTACATAAGAAGTTACATGAACTTGTTTACACCAATGAAGGGATGCCATTTTAGACAATGTTACATAACATTAGCCAATCAGGATGGAGTATTTTCTGCTGACTGCACAATTAGGTCATTCGTAGGGGGATGCACTTAAGATGGTCATGGGTAATGTACTAACCAATAGAGTGTGAGCATTTATATTGTGTTTAGATTTCTATATAGGTGGGAGCCAATAGGGAACGTGGGATTGACATGTACTTGATTCTTGTAATGTATTCAAATTTTGTGTTTTTTGTCTTTAAATACTGCAACTCAATATGGACGGTTCGACAGCATTTTCTAAGGAGCTGGGTGACCCTCCTGTCCGTAATTTGCATGTATTAAAGCTGTTTTTCTTTGCAAATCATGTACTACATTCTTGCTTCCTTGGATTGATTTTTCCAATCGTTTTTTGGGCCTACCGTACAACATTCTGCCTGTGAAAGACATCAAAACATTCCAACACATATAAGTGTATTTTGCCCATTTGCCCGCCTCCCCCCAGTAAAGACTGCAGCTGTCTGTCTGGGTTTGTCATGTTGAGGGATATAGATTCTCTATGGTTTATTGTGGCCTTCAGAGCTGCAGGCGTCTTTTCCCCATACCTTTAGCCATGTGAAATGACCTACAGCACCTTGGGGAGTCAAAAACCCAAAAGAAAGACAAAGGGAAGAGATCTGGCAGAGATGTAGATGTTGAGGAGAGTCCCCATACATTGTGTGTGTGAGTAAGGGTGAGACAATGTATGTAGCTGACAAGAGGAGCATACCTAAAGTCAGATTCTGGCCGATAATGGACACAGAGCCTGTAATGAGCAGTCAGAACAAAAAAGAGGATAATGAAGGAAAGAGTAAACACAGGCCAATCTCAAATAAGTTAAACTCTCTTCAGATGGGGGAGCTAGTGAGCACGACCATGATGGTCGCAGGCCTGTGAAGCTCTCCAGCACAATTAATATCCGGCATATAATCCGGCGGTCTCCGTGAGTATATTTCACGTTCAGCTGCGGCAGTCAGAGTGGGATCGCATCAAGCCCCTCCAGACGCTGTTTTGGGTCCATCCGGAACCGGCAGGGTGGTGAACCTGCAATGTGAGCCTCGGCAGCCCTCACTTCGGAGAGGAAGAGGGGGAGGTGCAGGCCTGCTGGAGGTATGGCGCGGCGGCGACCCCCGCTGATGGCCCTTTCCAGACGCCGGCGAACAGACGCGGGCCCGCTGGAGTGCCTGCCTCCTGTGTGGGGCGGAGGAGGTGGACTGTGGGTGTGTGAGGTGGCCTGGCCCGGGCCGGCTGGAGCGGCGCGAGCCTCACCGGACGTGCTGGATGCCTTGGTGCTCTCCGGAGCTGGCCTGGAGTAAGGGCCGCCGAGGCCATTTGGCGGTGCGGATGCACGCGGGTGGCTCTTCTCCCTGGCGGTGATTCCTGCGGGCACCCCCCGAGGTACGGGGGAAGACTATGCCTACAGCTGCTGAGAGAAGACGTCGGGTGGGCAGAGGAGGTGCTGACCCGCTAGCCCTGTGTCGCCCCCCTTTGGACTTGCTCTGTTGCTGCCTGCTTGGGACTGCCTGCGCAGGAGGCGACGATCGGCGGGAGGCCGGCTCTGCTACCCACCGGGGAGCATTGGATGCTCGGGCCGGGATTTACTGCGGCCCCCAGGTTGTCTCTGCTCCGGCGGATGGGGGCACTCGGCGCCGCATTCCCGAGTTGTTTGATGGCGGCGAGGGCGGAGGGGGGTGCGGCTGTACTGCAGTGCTCTGTCCCGCGTGATTGAGGACTGGCTGCCCCTGAATTTTTGGGGACTTCTAGTGGTTGATCCCCGGTGTAACGCTTGCCTCCTGGTGGACAAGATACATTCGGAGCTACTTGATTTGGGTGTATAGTGGCCTCTGCGGGGGGGGAGGGTTTATTCTTGGTGTCTGAGCTGGGTGTAACTTGTCCTGGTGACTGATACGGGGCTCTGACCTGTCCTCCTTCAGTGACGGGGGGAGCCGGCACGGGGGCACTGTGAGCTTTGGTCACCACACCCAACACTATATCCAGAGACCCACTCACCATACCGGCCATATCTAAGTCAGGAAAGGGGGTAAACAACAGTCTAAGTTGAACTTTGAGATGCCCACACGACCTAAAGACTGCGGAACAGTAAATGATGCTGCAGCGTCGCATGCTGCGGATCCAGAGCCAGATTCTGCCACTGCCTTTCATGATATTAAGGTTATGCTCATGCAATTACAATCAGGAATACAGTCCATGGATGGTAAGCTGGATACCCTGACTTGCAAGGTGGACCACATGCAGGTCCGTTTGGACAGACATGGGGAAAGATTAGATGAGGCGGAGGGGCGCCTTGCAGGAGTGGAGGGAACGGCGGCATCGGTTTCGGGAGAAATGTCTGTGGTCAGGAAAGCCCTGAAAAAACTTAGAGAGAAGCAGGAGGATTTAGAATCGAGATCCCGCCAAAATAACATTCGAATTGTCGGCCTGTCGGAGTCGGAGAGCCAGGGGAACATGGAGTCTCTGGTGGAGGACATATTAAGAGAAACATTGGGTCCTTAGGGCTTCTCCCCGATCTGTGTGGTTGAGAGAGCACATAGGCTTCCGAGTGGCCGGAAGCCGATCCCGGGGGCCCCGCCTCGTCCATTGATAGCCCGGTTACTGAATTACCGGGATAGAGATACGGCATTCAGGAAAGCTAGGGAGAAGGGCACCTTGTTTTATAAGGGGGATGCAATCAAACTGTTCCCGGTCTTTTCGGATAGGGTGCAAACGGCCAGGAGAACCTTTTTGGAAGTTAAAAAGAGACTGAGAGAAAAAGGTTTGAAATATGCAATGTTGTTCCCAGCCAGGTTGCGTGTGGTACATGATAGAAAGTCAATTTTTTTACTAACCCCGGAGGAGGCCTCCTCTTTCCTTGATATGTTGTCGCGGTCTCCTAGACCACGGGTAAACAGTGACTGAACCCGCTCAGGCAGGGAAGGAACTCCTGTTGTTGCAGCTGCCCTTGGTAGCTGGTGCTATTATTATGTATGGAGACAACTATTCTGGAGTGGTGCATTGGAGGGTTGGGCTCGTAGTTGCCCTTTGAGCGAACGCTGTGTGCATTTAAGCTGATGAGGGTTGGGGTGCTGGAATGTTGGGGTCTCCAGCACAGATGGGGGGTGTTGGTGTTGGGGTTTGTAGGGGGGTGGGTTTTGTAGTATGTGGGGCTGGGTGGGTGGGGACTTCGCCGACAGGTTGTGGGGTTGTCGGTAGGATGGGGGGTGGGAGGATGGCAGTGGGGGATTTGGTGGTACACACAGAGGGCTTGGCAGCCTGTGAAGTTGGGTGGGGACGGGCGGGTGTGTATTCAATTGCTCTTAAATGGCGACAGTGGATTATATGACCTGGAACGTCAGGGGCCTTAACAGCTGGCCTAAGTTTCGGAAAGTTTTACGCTATTTGGAACGTCATAGGGTGGGGG
Organism: Ambystoma mexicanum; assembly: GCF_040938575.1. Lineage (NCBI taxonomy): Eukaryota > Metazoa > Chordata > Amphibia > Caudata > Ambystomatidae > Ambystoma > Ambystoma mexicanum. The sequence goes on along the minus strand of NC_090937.1, from coordinate 1,263,858,504 downwards.
TGGCTTTTCTTCAGGAGAACCACTTGACTGCGGCCACTGAATCTAAGTTTGGTAAGAGCTGGGGATGCCATACATATTTTTCTTCCTACTCTTCTTACTCCAGGGGAGTGTGTATTGGTGCATAGCTTGGTGGGCTTCCGCCGGGTAAAGGCTGTGAAAGATCAAGAGGGCAGGGCTTTGGTGGTGCAGGGGGTTATTCAGGGGAAGTTATGTACACTAATATGCTATTACGGCCCTAATCAGGATACGGTGGAGTCACTTGACTGGGTAGAAAGGCAGCTGGGGGTACTTCCTGAAGGGGAAATCATCTGGGCAGGAGATTTTAACTCGGTCTTGGACGCCACTTTGGACAGAGTGGGCAATGCGGTGCGTGCTTGTAGTAGGGCTTCCTCTAGGATTCTGGGTATGTTCCCAGTGTGGGACATTGAAGATGTTTGGAGGGTGAGACACCCTGGGGTGAGTCAATTTACGCACTACTCTGCTCCGCACGGCTCAGCGGCCCAGCTAGACTATTTCCTGGTGTCCCGTGCAGTCATAGGTCGGTCTGTGGGGGTAGGTATTCTGGCCCGTACTTTATCGGATCATGCTCCTGTCCTGTTATCAACACGTTTAGACAGCCGGGATAGAGCGAGACCGCCCTGGAGGTTTAAAAGTGAGGCACTCACAGATGAGGTATTTAGGGAGGAGCTGGCGAAGGCTATAGATCTGTATTTTGAGACTAATGATGGGTCGGTGGCGTCTGCTGGCGCCCTGTGGGAGGGATTTAAGTGTGTGATCCGGGGGGAGTGCATAGCCAAGGAGTTGGGGATTCTGAGGAAGCTACGAAAAGATCTGGCGGACACAGAGGAAGAACTGCGGGTTCTGCAGGGGGGGGCACCTGTCCCATCGGCGGCCCAGCAGGGAAATATTAAACAGAAATTGCAGGAGTTTTATGCCCTAGCTCAGCGGGAGGTTAAGTATGTGTGGGACAGGGTGGCTCCTCGGCAATATGGAGAAGGGCAGGTTCCTGGGTGGTCACTTGCGAGAACTATTCGACTGGGAGGCCGGGAGACCAGGGTGACAGTGATCACGGATGAGAGGGGAGTTGCCCACTACGAAGACAAGGGGATTGTTCATGAGTTCCAGGAATATTATGGCCAGTTGTACTCGTCCCAACTGACGGTGGCGCAGGCGGACATAGAGGCCTTTCTTGATGGTGTGGGGCTGTATTGGTGCTCGGAAGAGCAGAGGGAATGGTTGAACAGGCCGGTGTTGCTGGTTGAGGTGATGGATGCTATTAAATCATTGCCAGGTGGGAAATCCCCGGGCCCTGACGGCTTTACAGCCGAATTTTATAAGTGTTATGCCGAAAGATTAGCGCCATATCTTTTACGGGTGTATCAGGAGGCGGTGACCCGGGGCCAATTAGCTGATTCCCTTAGAGAAGCCGTAGTGGTTGTACTGCTGAAGCCAGGTAAGCCGGAAGGTGATTGTTCATCGTACCGCCCGATTTCACTTATCAATCTTGATAATAAGATCTTAGCGAAAATCGTAGCGACGCAACTGGCGCCGCTAATGCCAGCCATGGTGAGGGCCGATCAAGCAGGGTTTATCGCGGGTCGTTCCACCTCGTTCGGGTTGCGGAGGATGTTTGGTTTGATGGCGGCGTTGCCGGCGGATGACCCAGCTGTGCCGGTCGTATTGGATGCCACCAAGGCATTTGATTCCGTGGAATGGTTGTTTTTATTCATTGTTTTGCGCAGGATGGGCTTGGGCAATTTCTTTGTTTCCTTGGTATCGCTTCTACACACCGACCCAGTGGCTAGAGTGCGGGTGAATGGGCAGACTACCGGGGCACTACCGCTTGAGCGGGGGACTCGTCAGGGTTTCCCGCTGTCCCCCCTGCTATTCGCCCTGGCGATAGAGCCTTGGGCTGAATGGGTCAGGGAGTTTCATCTACACCGGGGAGTCCAACTGCATACCCATAAAGTCATAATTCCGTTATATGCAGATGATATGGTTCTGTTCATTCGCCATCCCGAAGTCAACCTAGACCCAGTTATGCTGGACCTTCAGCATTTTGGTGACCTTTCTGGGCTTAAGATAAATGCCAGTAAATCTGTTATCTTCCCATTGACGGGTGGGGCTTCTCAGTTTCGGGATATTTGGGGATTCCGGTGGGATCTACAGAGTACACAATATCTGGGGGTCACCGTAGCGGGAAAGAAGGAGGTGGTGTATACTGCAAACTATGTGGAAGTTTTAGAATCGGCCAAAAAGGCGATGGTAGGTTGTGCCTCACTCCCTCTTAATTTGTACGGCAGGATTTCGGTGTCAAGATGTCTATCCTTCCTGAATTTCTATATGTGTTTTTAAATGTGCCTATAAAGGTTCTTCAGAAATACTTTTGGGACCTTCGCTCAGCGATAACGCACTTTATATGGGCGGGTAAAAAAGCTCGGGTCTCTTGGGCAACTCACAGCGCCGGTTCAGGAGAGGGATTTAGCACTTCCCGATTTTGAGTTATACTACATAGTGGCTCAGGCTAGCTACCTTAGGTACTGGTACGGGATGGCAGCGGAGCACAGACATGTCGAGATAGAGAGGTCAATTGCATCACCGGCGTTGTTGCGGTCGGTTATCCTAACGGCTCCCAGCCGCTCGCGGTCTCCTCGTAATTTGGTGGAGCTTACTTGTTGGGCCTGGTCCTTTCTGGGACACGCACCCATGGGGGGTGTACTTTACTCACCGGAAATTCCGCCGATATACATTCCTGGTGTTCCCCTGACTAGCGAGGCGCATTATGTAGCTACTATGAAACGGTTGGGTGTCACTCGGTTGGGGGACCTGTTTCTGAACGGGGAATTTATCTCTATAGATCAGCTGAGGGATAGAGGAGCCCTGTCGGCATTAGATGTGTTTCTGTATTACAGGTTGAGGGTGACATTGCAGCGGTGGTTCCCTTCCTTCCCAGAGCCGCCCGCAGTGGCTGAGCTGCTCAACAAGGTGCTGGGGGGAGACATTGGACGGCGGGTGCTCTCCGGTTTGTACAGATTAACCCTGAAGGCAAGGCCAGTTGTGGGGAGGTCATCAAAGGAGTTGTGGGAGAGGTCGCTGGGAAGGGAAATACCGGCAAATACATGAGGGTACAGTTGTGAGATGACCAGGAAGGGGGCTGTTAACTCGAACTTCAAACTGATCCATTTTAAGTTTCTGCATCAGAGTTACTATTCTCCGGCCCAGCTAAAAGATTACTTCCCTCATAGGTCGGGGGCCTGTCTCAGATGCGGACAGGAGATGGCAGGGTTTCTCCATGTGGCTTGGGAGTGTGTGGAGTTGGTGCACTTCTGGCGGCAGGTGTTTGTGGTGATTGGGGATATTACGGGGCAACAGCTTGTGCCAGATCCAGTGATGGCCTTATTAGGGTACACGGAGCAGATACCCAAAGGGACTAGGAAACTGATAAATCTTCTCTTAATCCTGGCAAAACGCTGTGTGGCAATGGGGTGGGGAAGAAAGCAGAGCCCGACTGTTGCCCCATGGTTAAAAGATGTATTATATTGCAATGAAATGGAAACTAGATGGGATGTGCTGAGGGGGAAATGTCGGGGTGACAGTCGGATGTGGGATGCATACACGATATACCTCCTTGGCCAGCCGAGGGGGGGTCCTGGATCTCCTGCTGGGCTGGGAACTCCTGTCCAGTCGAGTCCTGAGGGGCGGTCTCTGCCTACTTCTTAGAACTGCATCCAGAGATCGGGCATTTTGTACTATGAGGCACCGCCGGCTTGGAGATTGGACTGGGAGTATCCCCTGGAAGAGCACTGATCCTGCCGCCTGGACTGCTTCTGGTTTTCTTGTATTACCCTCATGTGTGTACCGGGGGGGGTGGGGAAGGGTTGACTGTCTGGTTGATTGATTGTGTTGTTCAGCAAAATGCCAATAAAGAAATAAAACAATTAAAAAAAACTCTCTTCAGATGTCTTGAAAGTCTATATTTATTGAAACACACACAAGCATTCTTTGTACCATGAGAAGACAGTCAATATATGAATGAAAGATTCTTTAGCAGAAAATACAGCACAGGCTTTTTAAAAAAGCACCTGCAGATTTTGAAATGTTGGGATAGTTTCACCAGGTGTTCTCTCTTTACCTATGGGATTTGCAACTCCACAGAAGTATAATACATATTTCTGCAGTTTCACAAAGTTTTCAGTAGATTTGTACTGCTTCTAGTCATGAGGCATCAGTGAATATACTTCATGAGGCATCAGTGAATATACTAGGTATCGCCTCATACGACAATTGACTTTTTCAGTATCTTCTTTGGGATAGTTTGTGAAGTCTTTTCATTTTTACTTCTTTAAATGTTTACTTTTCCCAGTCAGGTTGTCATGTATTCTTCATTCAATATCCACAGCTCATCTGCTGTTACCTTCTTCTGGCTGTTGGAGTGACCAGTGAAAAACCTGACTGAGTAGATTATGAGATAACAGGAACTATAATATCTGACATGTCCTGGAAATCTTTAGAAATCCTGGCATCTGAAGGATCAATGTGCTGCTCATCACTTATTCTAGTCACTCTGCTTAAGGTGTTGACAGCTAAGGTGATCTCAAAATGCACAGGATAATTTAAATTCCATGAAGCTTACTAGCCTTCGGGCATGTCTTTCTCCTGCGTTAATGTTGAAAGGTTCTTTGTGGACGTCATAAGTGTTTTTTCAAAAAGTATGTTACTCCAAACACTAGCCCACAAGCTGTCATGTCGCCTCAATACGTAGCTGTTATTGAACATGGAGTAGACATAAGCATTTTTAGAGTCAATTCCATCATATGCTGAAGATATAGACATGCACACTTAGAGGCCGATTCATGGAATAATTAGCGCGGCGCAAGTGGGCAAAAACGTGCGAATCGCAGTGGAATAGCGAAAATCGCAGTGCAAGTGCGAAAATCGCACGAAAAGCAGCGCACATCGATTCATGGAAGGCCGTGCGCGAGAAAACCATCGGATGTGCGATAAAAAAGTGTGCGGCGCACGTTGGCGCACAGGCCATCTAACTGCGTGCGCCAGGTCACAGCGAAAATCGCACAGGCCACAGCGAAAATCGCACATAGCGCGGCGCACGCAACAAAAGTAGGCGGAACACGGGGCGTAACACTCGGAATGGGGAACAACTTGCCAAAATGTGGGCGTCACGGGGGAAGTACAGGGTACAAGTGCGCGGAACGCCCACACGCTCGCCTACAACACGTATTCATGGAATAGAATAGGGCAAAAAAGCGCACGCTCAAACCAGCGCACAGGCACAAACATGACCGCCACAAGAAAGCAGGCGGTAGCGTCTCTGCGCCTGGAAGAAATGTGCGCCAAAAGGTGCGCCAACAAATAGCACCTATATACAGCCATGATGAATGTCCTATACTGTGGCCCTCCAGGACAAATGACGTGCAAAGGGGTACCCACAAACACGGACACCCGCAGACAAAAAATACGTGTGCGTGTATACCGGGGTGGCGGGAAGTCTCACACGCGATTTGGCAGGGTACGTGGATTTCAGGGGTGCGCGGGAAGTTCCACACGCGATTTGGCCGGGTACGTGCGCGGGAATTTCCACACGCGATTTGGCTGGGTACGTGGATCTCAGGGGTGTGCGGAAAGTCCCACACGCGATTTGGCAGGGTACGTGGATTTCAGGGGTGCGCGGGAAGTTGCACACGCGATTTGGCAGGGTACGTGCGCGGGAATTTCCACACGCGATTTGGCTGGGTACGTGGATCTCAGGGGTGCGCGGGAAGTCCCACACGCGATTTGGCAGGGTACGTGGATTTCAGGGGTGCGCAGGAAGTTGCCCACGCGATTTGGCCGGGTACGTGCGCGGGAATTTCCACACGCGATTTGGCTGGGTACGTGGATCTCAGGGGTGCGCGGGCAGTCTCACACGCGATTTGGAAGGGTCCGTGGATTTCAGGGGTGCGCGGGAAGTTCCACATGCGATTTGGCCGGGTACGTGCGCGGGAATTTGCACACGCGACTTGGCTGGGTACGTGGATCTCAGGGGTGCGCGGGAAGTCCCACACGCGATTTGGCCGGGTACGTGCGCGGGAATTTCCACACACGATTTGGCTGGGTACGTGTATTTCAGGGGTACGCGGGAAATTCTACACGCGATTTGGCTGTGTGCTCCCAAGTATTCCCTGTACACCCTCCACGGCCCCTGCAGGCAGCCGACACCACAGGGGACTACCCTGCACACCTGCTCATGTCACCCAGCACCCCCACCCCCCAGCAGTGTGGGGCACCCTCCACCAGGCCCCCACTCATGGCCCCTATCACCCGAACCCCCCAGCAGTGCAGGGGCAGCACCACCAGGCCCCCACTCATGTCCCCCTGCACCCCCACCCCCCTGCATCCAGGGGCACCCTCCACCAGGCCCCCACTCATGGCCCCTATCACCCCCACCCCCCAGCATCCAGGGGCACCCTCCACCAGGCCCCCACTCATGTCTCCCACCACCCCCACCCCCCAGCAGTGTGGGGCACCCTCCACCAGGCCCCCACCCATGTCTCCCACCACCCCCACCCCCCAGCCACCATGGGCAGCCCCCACCAGGCCCCCACTCATGTCTCCCACCCACCCCCACCCCCCAGCCACCATGGGCACCCTCCACCAGGCCTCCACTCAAGTCTCCCACCCACCCCCACCCCCCAGCCACCAGGGGCAGCCCCCACCAGGCCCCCACTCATGTCTCCCACCCACCCCCACCCCCCAGCCACCATGGGCACCCTCCACCAGGCCTCCACTCATGTCTCCCACCCACCCCCACCCCCCAGCCACCATGGGCAGCCCCCACCAGGCCCCCACTCATGTCTCCATCCCACCCCCACCCCCCAGCCACCATGGGCAGCCCCCACCAGGCCTCCACTCATGTCTCCCACCCACCCCCACCCCCCAGCCACCATGGGCAGCCCCCACCAGGCCCCCACTCATGTCTCCATCCCACCCCCACCCCCCAGCCACCATGGGCAGCCCCCACCAGGCCCCCACTCATGTCCCCCTGCACCCCCACCCCCCAGCATCCAGGGGCACCCTCCACCAGGCCCCCACTCATGTCTCCCACCACCCCCACCCCCCAGCAGTGTGGGGCACCCTCCACCAGGCCCCCACTCATGGCCCCTATCACCCGAACCCCCCAGCAGTGCAGGGGCAGCACCACCAGGCCCCCACTCATGTCCCCCTGCACCCCCACCCCCCAGCATCCAGGGGCACCCTCCACCAGGCCCCCACTCATGGCCCCTATCACCCCCACCCCCCAGCATCCAGGGGCACCCTCCACCAGGCCCCCACTCATGTCTCCCACCACCCCCACCCCCCAGCAGTGCAGGGGCACCCTCCACCAGGCCCCCACCCATGTCTCCCAGCACCCCCACCCCCCAGCAGTGCAGGGGCAGCCCCCACCAGGCCCTCACTCATGTCTCCCACCCACCCCCACCCCCCAGCCACCATGGGCACCCTCCACCAGGCCTCCACTCATGTCTCCCACCCACCCCCACCCCCCAGCAACCATGGGCAGCCCCCACCAGGCCCCCACTCATGTCTCCCACCCACCCCCACCCCCCAGCCACCATGGGCAGCCCCCACCAGGCCCCCACTCATGTCTCCCATCACCCCCGCCCCCCAGCAGTGTGGGGCACCCTCCACCAGGCCCCCACTCATGTCTCCCACCACCCCCACCCCCCAGCAGTGTGGGGCACCCTCCACCAGGCCCCCACTCATGTCTCCCACCACCTCCATCCCACAGCAGTGCAGGGGCACCCTCCACCAGGCCCCCACTCATGGCCCCTATCACCCCCACCCCCAGCATCCAGGGGCACCCTCCACCAGACCCCCACTCATGTCTCCCACCACCCCCACCCCCCAGCCACCATGGGCAGCCCCCACCAGGCCCCCACTCATGTCTCCCACCACCCCCACCCCCCAGCCACCATGGGCAGCCCCCACCAGGCCCCCACCCATGTCTCCCACCCACCCCCACCCCCCAGCATCCAGGGGCACCCTCCACCAGGCCCCCACTCATGTCTCCCACCACCCCCACCCCCCAGCAGTGCAGGGGCAGCACCACCAGGCCCCCACTCATGTCCAACTCATGTCTCCCACCCACCCCCACCCCCCATCATCCAGGGGCACCCTCCACCAGGCCCCCACTCATGTCTCCCACCACCCCCACCCCCCAGCAGTGCAGGGGCAGCACCACAAGGCCCCCACTCATGTCCAACTCATGTCTCCCACCACCCCCACCCCCCAGCAGTGCAGGGGCACCCTCCACCAGGCCCCCACCCATGTCTCCCACCACCCCCACCCTCCAGCCACCATGGGCAGCCCCCACCAGGCCCCCACTCATGTCTCCCACCCACCCCCACCCCCCAGCCACCATGGGCACCCTCCACCAGGCCTCCACTCATGTCTCCCACCCACCCCCACGCCCCAGCCACCATGGGCAGCCCCCACCAGGCCCCCGCTCATGTCTCCCACCCACCCCCACCCCCCAGCCACCATGGGCACCCTCCACCAGGCCTCCACTCATGTCTCCCACCCACCCCCACCCCCCAGCCACCATGGGCAGCCCCCACCAGGCCCCCACTCATGTCTCCCATCACCCCCACCCCCCAGCAGTGTGGGGCACCCTCCACCAGGCCCCCACTCATGTCTCCCACCACCCCCACCACCCAGCAGTGTGGGGCACCCTCCACCAGGCCCCCACTCATGGCCCCTATCACCCCCACCCCCCAGCATCCAGGGGCACCCTCCACCAGGCCCCCACTCATGTCTCCCACCACCTCCATCCCACAGCAGTGCAGGGGCACCCTCCACCAGGCCCCCACTCATGGCCCCTATCACCCCCACCCCCCAGCATCCAGGGGCACCCTCCACCAGGCCCCCACTCATGTCTCCCACCAACCCCACCCCCCAGCAGTGCAGGGGCACCCTCCACCAGGCCCCCACTCATGGCCCCTATCACCCCCAAACCCCAGCATCCAGGGGCACCCTCCACCAGGCCCCCACTCATGTCTCCCACCACCCCCACCCCCTAGCAGTGCAGGGGCACCCTCCACCAGGCCCCCACCCATGTCTCCCAGCACCCCCACCCCCCAGCAGTGCAGGGGCAGCACCACCAGGCCCCCACTCATGTCCCCCTGCACCCCCACCCCCAGCATCCAGGGGCACCCTCCACCAGGCCCCCACTCATGTCTCCCACCACCCCCACCCCCCAGCAGTGTGGGGCAGCCTCCACCAGGCCCCCACTCATGTCTCCCACCACCCCCATCCCCCAGCCACCATGGGCACCCTCCACCAGGCCCCCACTCATGTCTCCCACCACCCCCACCCCCCAGCAGTGCAGGGGCAGCCTCCACCAGGCCCCCACCCATTTCTCCCAGCACCCCCACCCCCAGCAGTGCAGGGGCACCCTCCACCAGGCCCCCACCCATGTCTCCCAGCACCCCCACCCCCCAGCAGTGCAGGGGCAGCCCCCACCAGGCCCCCACTCATGTCTCCCACCACCCCCACCCCCCAGCAGTGTGGGGCACCCTCCACCAGGCCCCCACTCATGTCCAACTCATGTCTCCCACCACCCCCACCCCCCCAGCAGTGTGGGGCACCCTCCACCAGGCCCCCACTCATGTCCAACTCATGTCTCCCACCCCCCCTACCCCCCAGCAGTGTGGGGCACCCTCCACCAGGCCCCCACCCATGTCTCCCACCACCCCCACCCCCCAGCAGTGCAGGGGCAGCCTCCACCAGGCCCCCACTCATGTCTCCCACCACCCCCATCCCCCAGCAGTGCAGGGGCAGCCTCCACCAGGCCCACACTCATGTCTCCCACCAACCCCATCCCCCAGCAGTGCAGGGGCAGCACCACCAGGCCCCCACTCATGTCTCCCACCACCCCCACCCCCCAGCCACCATGGGCAGCCTCCACCAGGCCTCCACTCATGTCTCCCACCCACCCCCACCCCCCAGCCACCATGGGCACCCTCCACCAGGCCCCCACCCATGTCTCCCACCACCCCCACCCCCCAGCCACCATGGGCAGCCTCCACCAGGTCCTCAAAATCCCCAATCATGTGCGTTATGGTCAGCCTCCACAGCCAAAAAGCCCTACCAAGTAACCCATTCACCCACATGGAAATGGAAATTACATGTTACACCCCCAATGTTCATAAAGCTAATGAACCCATGTCTGTCACACACAATGGTTGCAATTGAATGGGAAAACACCCAACATGACATGCATGAAACCAATGAGATGATACCACACAGTGAAGTATGAAAACAAAATTGTATTAAAAAAAAATAAGAATGCAAAAGAAATGAAACTACATTGGGAATGAAAAAAAGATAAGCTGCATGTCCGTTTAAAAAAATAAAAACACCAAATCCTAATCCAAAAAAATGTTGCCCAAAGTCAAATGAAAAATAAAATCTATCCAATGAAGAACTATGTACAAAACATCCAAGGGTCCATGAGCCCAACTGAACAAAGGAAACCTACAAAAAACCCTAACTAAAATGCAACTATATACAAAAAGTGGAGCAGTGTCCGTCGACTTCAAATCATAAGAACAAACAAAGGAAACCTAAAACTAAAGAACTATATACAAAGGCGGTGGGCAAGTCCAGCGGCTCACTCCATGGTGTTCCGGGCCAGGGCATCATCGAACTCCTGTTCGATGTCCCGGAGGCGGTCCTGTTCCATGGCCCCGAGGGTCCGCAGGGACGACGCCGTGTCCTCCTCCAACAACCTGCGGATTGCCTCGAGGCACTCGGCCCGCCTCAGGGCCCTCCGCATGGAGTTCTCCGCCCTGACCATTGTGAGCCGCGCCTCTTCCGCCCGCCGCCGCTCCGCACCTATGGCGTGGCCCAACCGCTGCCACACGGAAGACACTCTCTGTCCTGGGTCCTCCTGCCCTCCGGCCGATGCCTGCCCCTCCGATGTCGAAGGCCCCGAGCCTGTAACGCTCACCTGATTCTCGCAGAGGCGCCGGTCTTGACTGGGCGACTACCGTATCTTCAAAGGTGATGTGTAGCACCCGGTTGGCTCTTTGGGCTGGACCTCTGTGCACTGTATGCCTGACGTGTAGAGTAAGATGTCTGCAGATAGAAAATATGGGGTTAATGAACTGGGGTTATTGGGGTGTCCCTATCTCTTTCCTCTTCTCCTCTCCTGTAGACCCCCAAAGGTTAACGCTCTCACCTTAGGTAAGTGAATGCCAAGCTCTCCATCTGCCTCGGGGCAGGGTGCTGTAGCCAGTTTCTTCACTGGATAGGTAGCACAGGCCTCTTGACTTCAGAGGACTGCTGTCCGTCGTTTACTGCACGAACGGTAAGTTTCGAGTCATTCAAATGTCTTTTTAAAGTCTTTAGTAATGATGTCTCTTGTTTTGCAGGGTTCCGGCGATGGCGGATGACGGGCTGAAGTGAGTTGAAGATGGAGCCCGTGTGATGAATAGAAGCGCCTGGAAGCACGTGAGTAAGCGCTTGTTGCCTGTTTCACGATGCGCTCTAACTGTCTTTTTATTTTGCAGGTACGAGTTCGGAGCGGCTGCAGGGTGCCGGAATACCCAATGGATTAGATGTGGAAAGGAGTAATGGCACGTGAGTATTAAAGTTCCCCAATGTCTTTAAACGCACCTTGTTTTGTCTTTCAGATGCGGATGCAGCGCCGAAGGCCTCCGGAGCGTGCGAAGAGTTGGTAAGCTTTTGTCTTTCCGATGCCGGAATGCAGTATGAAGACCTCCGGAGCGCACGAAGAGTAGGTAAGCCTTTGCCTTTAGATGCCGGAATGCTAACCTGTTCTTTCTTGTCATAGGTGTTGCTGAAGACTGGATTCAGGATGGTAAGCCTTTTTCCTTAGGCCCAGGACTGGATGCAGAAGACACGATGAGCGTCCTGCTGCAGAGGGTGCAGAATAACGCAAAGCAAGATTCATCCACCGGGTGTGGTTTAAATAGCCTCCTGTAGTGCTTAGGTGTCTCCTTCCACAGCCACGCCTAAGTAAGAAAAGAGTTCCTGGTAAGAAAAGAGTTCCTGCCTTCCAGAAGAGTTCCAGTGTTCTAAATCTAGGGAGTGGCTCCAGCCCCACCCAACAGGAAAAGTAGTTCCAAACAGAAGAGGATCAGAGGCTCAACTGGCAGGCAAGTAAGCAGCATGGTCTGCTGCAGGTAAGTCCACCCAAGCATTATGAGCCCGGCGCTTCCAGCGCTGGGACTGGGCATATTTATGAGCCTGGTGCCACTGGCGCCAGGACTGGGTCCAAAAGGTCCCAATTGGGACTGGTTGGCACTCGGAACCTGGGTTATGGATCTGCTTCCAAGGGAGTTGGGAAAACCCTGACCTTTTGGAAGCAGAGATCATGACAGTACCCCCCCTCAAGGCCCCTCCCAAACCGGGCTTCTCCGGGGGTTTTGGCTTGTCAGGAAATGTTCGGTGAAATCTTTTGATTAGGCGAGGAGCGTGGACATATTCAGCAGGTTCCCAGGATCTCTCTTGGGGGCCGTAGCCTTTCCAGTCAATTAGGTAGAATAGTTTAGATTTGGAGATCTTGGAGTCCAGAATGTTTTTGACTTCAAACTCGAGTTCTCCATCCACTAGGATAGGTTTTGGAGATTTGGTTAGTCGGGTTTGAGGTTGCACGGGTTTTAATAGAGAGACGTGGAAGACCGGATGTATCTTCATGTGCGGGGGTAAGTCCAACTTGACCGCTACTGGGTTTACTATGGTAGTGATGGAATAGGGACCAAGGTATCTTGGGTTGAATGTGCGTGGCCCTTTTAGAGATAGATATTTGGTGGATAACCAGACTTGATCCCCTACTTGATAGTGAGGGGCTTCCTTCCGATGTTGATATGCTCCTTTCTTGTATTGTTCTTTAGCCCTTTGAAGGTGAGAAACAGCTTCCTTAAAGGCTTGGGTGATTGTAGAATGCAGGTAGTCTACTGCTGGTGTTTCAAGATCTTGGAGGGGATCCAACTCCGAGGTTCGAGGGTGACTGCCGTACAAAAGAAAAAACGGGGTTTTCCCAGTTCCCGAATGGACAGAGTTATTGTAGGCATACTCGGCTATCCAAAGGATATCTTTCCAAGTTTTTTCAGTTTGTTGCAGCATGCAGCGTAAATACTGTTCCAGAGTTTGATTGGTCCTCTCGGTTTGTCCGTCGGTCTGAGGGTGGTGACTGGTCGATAGTCTCACATCAATTTGAGCCGACCGACAGCAACTTCGCCAAAAATGAGAAATAAATTGACTACCTCGATCCGAAATTAGAACCGAAGGAAAACCGTGCAGTCGGACGATGTTTTCGAGAAATTCTCGGGCCAGAGTTGCTGCTGTTGGCAAGCCTTTGAGCGGAATGAAATGCGCCATCTTGGAGAATAAGTCCACGATTACTAGAATCGTATTGTATCCGGAGCATGGAGGTAGATCGGTGATGAAGTCCATAGAAAGCGTATGCCAAGGGCGAGGTGGGATGTCAATAGGGCGTAAGAGGCCTGCTGGTCTTTCCTTTTGACTCTTGTTTTGGGCGCATACTCCACAGGACATTATAAAGTCTCTGATATCTTTTTTCCAAGACGGCCACCAGAAGTAGCGCTTGATCTTTTCTGAGGTCTTGGCTATACCGGGATGACCTTCCATTAAAGAGTCGTGATAACAAGAGATTACTTTTTTCTGTAAATCTGTGCTGGGTAGGTATAATCGTTCTTGGAAATACAATAAGTTGTCCTTTACTGCAAAGTCCTTTCCCTGCAGATGCCAATTCTGTATATCTGCTGGAGTTACAAGTTGCCTGGCTTTATCCTTAACTTCCTCTATGGATTCTGTGGCGATTACACCCAGAATTCTTTGTTCGGGAATGATTGGTACAGGTTTAGGGTTGATCAAGTGTTCTTCCACTCCCATCCGAGAAAGGGCATCGGCTTTACCGTTATTTGTACCAGGTCGATAGGTAATTATGAAGTCAAACTCGGCAAAGAATAATGCCCAACGGAGTTGTCTAGAGGATTGGGCTTTTGCGGTTTTCAAATATTGCAGGTTTCGGTGATCCGTAATCACAGTAACGGTGTGTCGGGCCCCCAGCAGATAATGCCGCCAAGCCTTAAAGGCAGACTTGATAGCCAGAAGTTCCTTGTCAGTAATCGTGTAATTGACTTCAGGAGGCGAGAATTTGCGGGACCAAAATGCCACGGGATGCAACTGATTGGTTACCGGGTCCTTTTGTAATAGAACTGCCCCCATGGCAAGGCTTGAAGCATCAGTTTCCACGATGTAGGGGAGTTCGGGGCGAGGGTGTTTTAAGATTGGTGCAGAGATAAATTTAGTCTTCAAATCCTGGAAAGCTTGTTCCGCCTCGGTAGACCATTCAAAACGTTTGTTTTTCTTTAACAAGGCAGTGATGGGCTGGACTATTCGAGAGAACTCGGGGATAAACCTGCGGTAAAAGTTAGCGAAGCCTAACATGCTTTGCACACCTTTTATGGAGGATGGTGATGGCCATTTGAGAACTGCATCGACCTTCTTTGAATCCATACGCACTCCGCCAGGTGATAATATGAATCCCAAGAATTCAACTTCAGTCACGTTGAAAACACATTTTTCCAACTTAGCGAAAAGTTTGTGTTGACGCAATCTTTCGAGGACCATTTTCACGTGTTTCCGATGTTCAGATTCCGATGAAGAATAAACGAGGATGTCGTCAATGTAAACAACAACACATACATCTATGAGCTCTCTGAGGACATCGTTCATAAAATATTGAAAGGCGGCCGGGGCATTGCAAAGTCCGAAGGGCATGACCTGATATTCAAATAGCCCATACTTGGTGCGGAAGGCCGTCTTCCATTCATCGCCCTCTTTTACTCGTACCAAGTGGTAAGCTCCTCTAAGATCCAGCTTTGTATATATGCATGCTTTTCTGACTTGGTCCAGGAGTTCAGGGATCAAAGGTAACGGATATCTATTCTTAACGGTGATCTGGTTCAGGGAGCGATAATCGATACAAGTTCTAAGGTCTCCTTCCTTTTTTGGAACGAAGAACAAAGCTGAAGAAGCAGGGGACTTGGAAGGACGAATAAACCCATTTGCCAGGTATTGATCCAGGTATTGTCGAAGGTGAAGGTTCTCAGGCTCGGTGAGGGCATAAATTCTACTACAAGGAGGAGTAGATCCAGGTATCAGGTCTATCTGGCAGTCATAAGACCTATGAGGAGGTAGAGAGTTAGCCTGATCCTTCCGGAAAACATCTTGGTATTCTAGGTATTCGGGAGGTAACTGGGGAGTCTCTGAAGAAATTGCGGCCAGTGCAACACCAGGTGGAGGGTGACAAGTAGAGACACATTCTGGAAACTGGACCGTTCTTGCTCGCCAATCGATCAGAGGATTGTGTTTCTCTAACCAAGGTATTCCTAGAATAATCTGAAACTGAGGGGCCTTGATCACATCGAACACGATCTTCTCATGGTGTCCATCTTGACTTACTAGCGTCACTTCTTGAGTGGTATGCGTTACTGGCCCGGAGGCTATCTCCGTACCATCCACCGTAGAGTTTGTAACTTTGGTAACTGCAGCTCCTACTGCCTTCTTGGCAGGTTTCACCGGACAGTCTCGAAGAAAGTGCCCTGAGTTTCCGCAATAAAGGCATAATTGCAACTGTTTCCTCCTTTCCCGCTCCTGTTGTGTTAGAGGACCTTTCAGACCCCCTATTTGCATGGGTTCCCCGGAGTCTACTCCTTTGGAAGGAGTTGGCGGTTTGGAAAATACTCGAGCATCAAACTTGGAACGATCGGCCTTCCTGTTCTGCAGCCTGTGATCTATTTGAACGACCAAGTCTATGTAATCCGAACAGTCTTGTGGGGGATTCACTACTTGGGCTAAAATGTCTTTGAGCTCTCCACGTAGACCTCTATAAAACAGCGTAATCCTTTTGTCCTCAGGCCATTGAGTTTCCACTATTAGTCTATTGAAAGATGCAATATAAGGCAAAAGGTCTTGATTACCCTGTCGCAACGAAAGAAGCTCATTGTCCAAGGCCTGCCCCTGTGAATGTCTTGCGAACAGTTTTTCCATACTAAGCTGAAAGGCTTGAAAATCATGGAGAACCGGATCATCTTGATGAACTAGAGGGATCGACCAGTCTGCCGCATTGCCACTAAGGTACGAAAGTACAAAAGCTACTTTAGCTTGATCAGTTGGAAAGGCTGCTGGCCGGCATAAGAAGTGCAACCGGCACTGATTGATAAATACTGCAAACCTCTTTGGGTCACCAGAAAATCGCTCGGGCGGGGCCAGAGGTACATTCCCAGGTAGGTTGATCTGCACTGGATTCATAGAGGATGTTGAAGGAAGATTTGCCCCTGATGCGGTAACGGGGTCTGTCCGGCTTGTGACTGTAGCACTTGTCTAGCAAGATTGTCTGTTCTCTCCTTGGAAATAATTAGTTCCCTTCTTAGAGCATTTGTTTCCTGACGAGTTGCATGCACTTCTGCCCTTAGTTCCCCAAGTAACCGGGATAGGGGGTCAGTATCCGAGGTTTCCATAGCGCCTGGGCGAGAGTTTTGCGGTAGGCTTTGCGTTCTGTAACGCTCACCTGATTCTCGCAGAGGCGCCGGTCTTGACTGGGCGACTACCGTATCTTCAAAGGTGATGTGTAGCACCCGGTTGGCTCTTTGGGCTGGACCTCTGTGCACTGTATGCCTGACGTGTAGAGTAAGATGTCTGCAGATAGAAAATATGGGGTTAATGAACTGGGGTTATTGGGGTGTCCCTATCTCTTTCCTCTTCTCCTCTCCTGTAGACCCCCAAAGGTTAACGCTCTCACCTTAGGTAAGTGAATGCCAAGCTCTCCATCTGCCTCGGGGCAGGGTGCTGTAGCCAGTTTCTTCACTGGATAGGTAGCACAGGCCTCTTGACTTCAGAGGACTGCTGTCCGTCGTTTACTGCACGAACGGTAAGTTTCGAGTCATTCAAATGTCTTTTTAAAGTCTTTAGTAATGATGTCTCTTGTTTTGCAGGGTTCCGGCGATGGCGGATGACGGGCTGAAGTGAGTTGAAGATGGAGCCCGTGTGATGAATAGAAGCGCCTGGAAGCACGTGAGTAAGCGCTTGTTGCCTGTTTCACGATGCACTCTAACTGTCTTTTTATTTTGCAGGTACGAGTTCGGAGCGGCTGCAGGGTGCCGGAATACCCAATGGATTAGATGTGGAAAGGAGTAATGGCACGTGAGTATTAAAGTTCCCCAATGTCTTTAAACGCACCTTGTTTTGTCTTTCAGATGCGGATGCAGCGCCGAAGGCCTCCGGAGCGTGCAAAGAGTTGGTAAGCTTTTGTCTTTCAGATGCCGGAATGCAGTATGAAGACCTCCGGAGCGCACGAAGAGTAGGTAAGCCTTTGCCTTTCAGATGCCGGAATGCTAACCTGTTCTTTCTTGTCATAGGTGTTGCTGAAGACTGGATTCAGGATGGTAAGCCTTTTTCCTTAGGCCCAGGACTGGATGCAGAAGACACGATGAGCGTCCTGCTGCAGAGGGTGCAGAATAACGCAAAGCAAGATTCATCCACCGGGTGTGGTTTAAATAGCCTCCTGTAGTGCTTAGGTGTCTCCTTCCACAGCCACGCCTAAGTAAGAAAAGAGTTCCTGGTAAGAAAAGAGTTCCTGCCTTCCAGAAGAGTTCCAGTGTTCTAAATCTAGGGAGTGGCTCCAGCCCCACCCAACAGGCAAAGTAGTTCCAAACAGAAGAGGATCAGAGGCTCAACTGGCAGGCAAGTAAGCAGCATGGTCTGCTGCAGGTAAGTCCACCCAAGAATTATGAGCCCGGCGCTTCCAGCCCTGGGACTGGGCATATTTATGAGCCTGGTGCCACTGGCGCCAGGACTGGGTCCAAAAGGTCCCAATTGGGACTGGTTGGCACTCGGAACCTGGGTTATGGATCTGCTTCCAAGGGAGTTGGGAAAACCCTGACCTTTTGGAAGCAGAGATCATGACAGAGCCTTCATGGCTCCCACCATGTTGCTGCTGCTGCTCTGCCTCTGCCCGTGCACTACCTCCTGCTGCCTGCACATCCTCCGCCGGCTGGGGTGCAGTCGTAGATGTGGCCACCCCTGCTGGACGTCCGACTCCCGACTGTGGCAGGGATGCCTCCTCCACCAGCCTGGCCGCACCGTCAGAGGCAGCACCACAGGGCACCCAGGTGACTGATGGGTGGGAAGATGGCACAGAGGACGACTGGCGCGTAGGGGGTCCAGTTGAGGAGGGGGTCGGAGCAAGCCCCATCAGACAGAGGAATCCGGCCTGGGTGACCTGTCCCAGCAGGCTGACGTGGTCAACGAGCCATTCGAGATGACGTGCAGTCTCTCCATGAAAAGACTGCAGGTCACCTCGCATGGCCCGTTGACGCAACGCCACACCAGCCAGGACAGGCTCAACCCGGACCTGGATAGCCACGTCCGCAGGCAGAGGAAGGCCAGTTGACGTCAGCTCATCCCCTGCCTGAAAACGGGTCTGGACGTAGGCATCCCTGCTGGTGCAAGATGATGCAGGGACAGGATCGGGGACAGGATTGCACACAGGCACCTCCGCGGCGGCCTGTGCTGCCTCCTGTCCCTGGTCCTGCACTGCACCACTAGCACCAGTGGGATCCCCACCTCCAGACCCCGTCTCTGGTGCTTGCACAGCCTCCTCCTCCACCAAACCCCCCACCAACCTGGATGACTCCGTGCCATCTTCCCCTGTTGGGCCCTGTGGGGTCCCAGCTGCCCCTTCTGCTGCCGAGGGGTCCAACTCCAAACTCCGCCTCTTGGACCTCCCCCCAGCAGCTGCGGCCTGGGACGCGGCACCGGACTCCTCACTCCCCGACGAGATGACAACACGGGAGGGGAGCCGGGCCTTGCGTCTCCGGCTGGCGGTGGGATCCCTGCCGCTGTGCTCCACAGCACCTTCTCCGCCCTCTTCATCAGTTGACGCTGCAGACAGGGAGAAACAAAACACAGGCATCAGGGCACTGTACAATGGACACATACACACATGACAGTTGCACATGAGTGGCATTGGCAAACCTCAGACATGTCATCACAATCCCCAACACACATGTCATTACAACTCGCACACATGAGCCATTCCACAGCCATATCGCAACTGCCACCACCATCCCTACACATACAACAGCATGAGCAGCCAAAGGTGAGCCAGACATCACATGCAACACAGGAAGTGCACCACACTTGTACACACACCACCACACTTGCATGCGAGGTGCCGGGCCTTGTTCAGGGTCCTGGACCTGAAGTCCTCCCAGCGCTTCCTGACATGTTGTAAGTCGCGGACTGCCACCCCCTCCGCGTTGATGGCAGTCACGATGTCAGTCCAGATCCGAGTCCGTCCTTCCTTGTCGGCGTGGGAACTTCCGAAGAGGGCATCATACTGCCCCAGGACTTGCTCCACCAGGACACCAACTTCGGTGGCACTGAAGCTGGTGCCCCTCTGCCTCTCTGGCCGGGGGTTGTCAGTGGTCAGTGACATCGTGACTGCCATCAACGCGGAGGGGGTGGCAGTCCGCGACTTACAACATGTCAGGAAGCGCTGGGAGGACTTCAGGTCCAGGACCCTGAACAAGGCCCGGCGCCTCTTGAAGGCAGCGGATGCCAAGGGGCGCCGGGGCCACTTGTCGGAAGAACAGATGAGGGTCCTGGAACGCATATCCCCAGCGCTCCACGTCCAGGTCCTAGAGAAGCAGACCCGTCTGGAGTCGAGCGGGGAGTGTACATGCATCCTGATTGTGAGCAGTGCGTGTGGTGATTATTCGGTAGTGTGCAGGTTGCACATCTGTTTGTATGGGGTCGAGTATGGGTGGGGGTGTACAGGGCCGTGGGGCTGACACATGCGAGGGCTGTAATGTGTGAGACATGGATGGTGCTGTGTGTGTGTAGGCTTGCATGCCAAATGCAGTTGGGTGGGCACACATGTTTGGATGAATGTGTATGTAAGTAGACATGTCCGTGATGTCACGCATGTATGTTGTTTTCTGCTGCATGTATCAGCACTGTGTACATGTGCGTGTG
Source organism: Ambystoma mexicanum (assembly GCF_040938575.1). Taxonomy (NCBI): domain Eukaryota; kingdom Metazoa; phylum Chordata; class Amphibia; order Caudata; family Ambystomatidae; genus Ambystoma; species Ambystoma mexicanum. The sequence continues at coordinate 1,263,838,419 of NC_090937.1, read as the reverse complement.
TGTGTATTTGACAAGGGTGCAACAGTGATGCAACATGGATGCATGTGACAGCGGTATGTGGAAGCCTGATTGGCAGATGTGACATGGATGCCCGTCTGAACAGTGCGACACTTGGCAGAGGTGTACACATGCATGCAAGTGTGGTGGTGTGTGTACATGTGTGGTGCACTTCCTGTGTTGCATGTGATGTCTGGCTCACCTTTGGCTGCTCATGCTGTTGTATGTGTAGGGATGGTGGTGGCAGTTGCGATATGGCTGGGGTGTGGCTCATGTGTGCGAGTTGTAATGACATGTGTGTTGGGGATTGTGATGACATGTCTGAGGTTTGCCAATGCCACTCATGTGCAACTGTCATGTGTGTATGTGTTCATTGTACAGTGCCCTGATGCCTGTGTTTTGTTTCTCCCTGTCTGCAGCGTCAACTGATGAAGAGGGCGGAGAAGGTGCTGTGGAGCACAGCGGCGGGGATCCCACCGCCAGCTGGAGACGCAAGGCCGGCTCCCTTCCCGTGTTGTCATCTCGTCGGGGAGTGAGGAGTCCGGTGCCGCGTCCCAGGCCGCAGCTGCCGGGGGGAGGTCCAAGAGGCGGAGGTTGGAGTTGGACTCCTCGGCAGCAGAAGGGGCAGCTGGGACCCCACAGGGCCCAACAGGGGAAGATGGCACGGAGTCATCCAGGTTGGTGGGGGGTTTGGTGGAGGAGGAGGCTGTGCAAGCACCAGAGACGGGGTCTGGAGGTGGGGATCCCACGGGTGCTAGTGGTGCAGTGCAGGACCAGGGACAGGAGGCAGCACAGGCCGCCGCGGAGGTGCCTGTGTGCAATCCTGTCCCCGATCCTGTCCCTGCATCATCTTGAACCAGCAGGGATGCCTACGTCCAGACCCGTTTTCAGGCAGGGGATGAGCTGACGTCAACTGGCCTTCCTCTGCCTGCGGACGTGGCTATCCAGGTCCGGGTTGAGCCTGTCCTGGCTGGTGTGGCGTTGCGTCAACGGGCCATGCGAGGTGACCTGCAGTCTTTTCATGGAGAGACTGCATGTCATCTCGAATGGCTCGTTGACCACGTCAGCCTGCTGGGACAGGTCACCCAGGCCGGATTCCTCCGTCTGATGGGGCTTGCTCCGACCCCCTCCTCAACTGGACCCCCTACGCGCCAGTCGTCCTCTGTGCCATCTTCCCACCCATCAGTCACCTGGGTGCCCTGTGGTGCTGCCTCTGACGGTGCGGCCAGGCTGGTGGAGGAGGCATCCCTGCCACAGTCGGGAGTCGGACGTCCAGCAGTGGTGGCCACATCTACGACTGCACCCCAGCCGGCGGAGGATGTGCAGGCAGCAGGAGGCAGTGCACGGGCAGAGGCAGAGCAGCAGCAGCAACATGGTGGGAGCCATGAAGGCTCGGGGCCTTCGACATCGGAGGGGCAGGCATCGGCCGGAGGGCAGGAGGACCCAGGACAGAGAGTGTCTTCCGTGTGGCAGCGGTTGGGCCACGCCATAGGTGCGGGGCGGCGGCGGGCGGAAGAGGCGCGGCTCACAATGGTCAGGGCGGAGAACGCCATGCAGAGGGCCCTGAGGCGGGCCGAGTGCCTCGAGGCAAGCCGCAGGGGGTTGGAGGAGGACACGGCGTCGTCCCTGCGGACCCTCGGGGCCATGGAACAGGACCGCCTCCGGGACATCGAACAGGAGTTCGATGATGCCCTGGCCCGGAACACCACGGAGTGAGCCGCTGGACTTGCCCGCCGCCTTTGTATATAGTTCTTTAGTTTTAGGTTTCCTTTGTTTGTTCTTATGATTTGGAGTCGACGGACACTGCTCCACTTTTTGTATATAGTTGCATTTTAGTTAGGGTTTTTTGTAGGTTTCCTTTGTTCAGTTGGGCTGATGGACCCTTGGATGTTTTGTACATAGTTCTTCATTGGATTGATTTTATTTTTCATTTGACTTTGGACAACATTTTTTTGGATTAGGATTTGGTGTTTTTATTTTTTTAAACGGACATGCAGCTTATCTTTTTTCGTTCCCATTGTAGTTTGTTTCATTTCTTTTGCATTCTTTTTTTTTTAATACAATTTTGTTTTCATACTTCACTGTGTGGTATCATCTCATTGGTTTCATGCATGTCATGTTGGGTGTTTTCCCATTCAATTGCAACCATTGTGTGTGACGGACATGAGTTCATTGGCTTTATGAACATTGGGGGTGTAACATGTAATTTCCATTTCCATGTGGGTGAATGGGTTACTTGGTAGGGCTTTTTGGCTGTGGAGGCTGACCATAACGCACACGATTGGGGATTGTGAGGACCTGGTGGAGGCTGCCCATGGTGGCTGGGGGGTGGGGGTGGTGGGAGACATGGGTGGGGGCCTGGTGGAGGGTGCCCATGGTGGCTGGGGGGTGGGGGTGGTGGGAGACATGGGTGGGGGCCTGGTGGAGGGTGCCCATGGTGGCTGGGGGTGGGGGTGGTGGGAGACATGAGTGGGGGCCTGGTGGAGGGTGCCCATGGTGGCTGGGGGATGGGGGTGGTGGGAGACATGAGTGGGGGCCTGGTGGAGGGTGCCCCACACTGCTGGGGGGTGGGGGTGGTGGGAGACATGAGTGGGGGCCTGGTGGAGGCTGCCCCTGCACTGCTGGGGGGTGGGGGTGGTGGGAGACATGGGTGGGGGCCTGGTGGAGGGTGCCCCACACTGCTGGGGGGTGGGGGTGGTGGGAGACATGAGTTGGACATGAGTGGGGGCCTGGTGGAGGGTGCCCCACACTGCTGGGGGCTGGGGGTGGTGGGAGACATGAGTTGGACATGAGTGGGGGCCTGGTGGAGGGTGCCCCACACTGCTGGGGGGGTGGGGGTGGTGGGAGACATGAGTTGGAAATGAGTGGGGGCCTGGTGGAGGGTGCCCCTGCACTGCTGGGGGGTGGGGGTGGTGGGAGACATGAGTGGGGGCCTGGTGGGGGCTGCCCATGGTGGCTGGGGGGTGGGGGTGGGTGGGAGACATGAGTGGGGGCCTGGTGGAGGGTGCTCCTGGATGCTGGGGGGTGGGGGTGCAGGGGGACATGAGTGGGTGCCTGGTGGTGCTGCCCCTGCACTGCTGGGGGGTGGGGGTGCTGGGAGACATGGGTGGGGGCCTGGTGGAGGGTGCCCCTGCACTGCTGGGGGGTGGGGGTGGTGGGAGACATGAGTGGGGGCCTGGTGGAGCGTGCCCCTGGATGCTGGGGGGTGGGGGTGATAGGGGCCATGAGTGGGGGCCTGGTGGAGGGTGCCCCTGCACTGCTGATGGATGGAGGTGGTGGGAGACATGAGTGGGGGCCTGGTGGAGGGTGCCCCTGGATGCTGGGGGGTGGGGGTGATAGGGGCCATGAGTGGGGGCCTGGTGAAGGGTGCCCCACACTGCTGGGGGGTGGGGGTGGTGGGAGACATGAGAGGGGGCCTGGTGGAGGGTGCCCCACACTGCTGGGGGGTGGGGGTGATGGGAGACATGAGTGGGGGCCTGGTGGGGGCTGCCCATGGTGGCTGGGGGGTGGGGGTGGGTGGGAGACATGAGTGGGGGCCTGGTGGGGCTGCCCATGGTGGCTGGGGGGTGGGGTGGGTGGGAGACATGAGTGGGGGCCTGGTGGAGGCTGCCCATGGTGGCTGGGGGGTGGGGGTGGTGGGAGACATGGGTGGGGGCCTGGTGGAGGGTGCCCCACACTGCTGGGGGGTGGGGGTGGTGGGAGACATGAGTGGGGGCCTGGTGGTGCTGCCCCTGCACTGCTGGGGGGTGGGGGTGCTGGGAGACATGGGTGGGGGCCTGGTGGAGGGTGCCCCTGCACTGCTGGCGGGTGGGGGTGGTGGGAGACATGAGTTGGACATGAGTGGGGGCCTGGTGGTGCTGCCCCTGCACTGCTGGGGGGTGGGGGTGCTGGGAGACATGGGTGGGGGCCTGGTGGAGGGTGCCCCTGCACTGCTGGGGGGGTGGGGGTGGTGGGAGACATGAGTGGGGGCCTGGTGGGGGCTGCCCATGGTGGCTGGGGGGTGGGGGTGCTGGGAGACATGAGTGGGGGCCTGGTGGAGGGTGCCCCTGCACTGCTGGGGGGTGGGGGTGCTGGGAGACATGAGTGGGGGCCTGGTGGAGGGTGCCCCACACTGCTGGGGGGTGGGGGTGGTGGGAGACATGAGTTGGACATGAGTGGGGGCCTGGTGGAGGGTGCCCCACACTGCTGGGGGGGTGGGGGTGGTGGGAGACATGAGTTGGACATGAGTGGGGGCCTGGTGGAGGGTGCCCCACACTGCTGGGGGGGTGGGGGTGGTGGGAGACATGAGTGGGGGCCTGGTGGGGGAGGCCCATGGTGGCTGGGGGGTGGGGGTGGTGGGAGACATGGGTGGGGGCCTGGTGGAGGGTGCCCCACACTGCTGGGGGGTGGGGGTGGTGGGAGACATGAGTGGGGGCCTGGTGGAGGGTGCCCCTGGATGCTGGGGGGTGGGGGTGCAGGGGGACATGAGTGGGGGCCTGGTGGTGCTGCCCCTGCACTGCTGGGGGGTGGGGGTGCTGGGAGACATGGGTGGGGGCCTGGTGGAGGGTGCCCCTGCACTGCTGGGGGGTGGGGGGAGACATGAGTGGGGGCCTGGTGGAGGGTGCCCCTGGATGCTGGGGGGTGGGGGTGATAGGGGCCATGAGTGGGGGCCTGGTGGAGGGTGCCCCTGCACTGCTGTGGGATGGAGGTGGTGGGAGACATGAGTGGGGGCCTGATGGAGGGTGCCCCTGGATGCTGGGGGGTGGGGGTGATAGGGGCCATGAGTGGGGGCCTGGTGGAGGCTGCCCATGGTGGCTGGGGGGTGGGGGTGGTGGGAGACATGGGTGGGGGCCTGGTGGAGGGTGCCCCACACTGCTGGGGGGTGGGGGTGGTGGGAGACATGAGTGGGGGCCTGGTGGTGCTGCCCCTGCACTGCTGGGGGGTGGGGGTGCTGGGAGACATGGGTGGGGGCCTGGTGGAGGGTGCCCCTGCACTGCTGGGGGGTGGGGGTGGTGGGAGACATGAGTTGGACATGAGTGGGGGCCTGGTGGTGCTGCCCCTGCACTGCTGGGGGGTGGGGGTGCTGGGAGACATGGGTGGGGGCCTGGTGGAGGGTGCCCCACACTGCTGGGGGGGTGGGGGTGGTGGGAGACATGAGTGGGGGCCTGGTGGGGGCTGCCCATGGTGGCTGGGGGGTGGGGGTGCTGGGAGACATGAGTGGGGGCCTGGTGGAGGGTGCCCCTGCACTGCTGGGGGGGTGGGGGTGCTGGGAGACATGAGTGGGGGCCTGGTGGAGGGTGCCCCACACTGCTGGGGGGTGGGGGTGGTGGGAGACATGAGTTGGACATGAGTGGGGGCCTGGTGGAGGGTGCCCCACACTGCTGGGGGGGTGGGGGTGGTGGGAGACATGAGTTGGACATGAGTGGGGGCCTGGTGGAGGGTGCCCCACACTGCTGGGGGGGTGGGGGTGGTGGGAGACATGAGTGGGGGCCTGGTGGGGGATGCCCATGGTGGCTGGGGGGTGGGGGTGGTGGGAGACATGGGTGGGGGCCTGGTGGAGGGTGCCCCTGGATGCTGGGGGGTGGGGGTGCAGGGGGACATGAGTGGGGGCCTGGTGGTGCTGCCCCTGCACTGCTGGGGGGTGGGGGTGCTGGGAGACATGGGTGGGGGCCTGGTGGAGGGTGCCCCTGGATGCTGGGGGGTGCGGGTGCAGGGGGACATGAGTGGGGGCCTGGTGGTGCTGCCCCTGCACTGCTGGGGGGTGGGGGTGCTGGGAGACATGGGTGGGGGCCTGGTGGAGGGTGCCCCTGCACTGCTGGGGGGTGGGGGGAGACATGAGTGGGGGCCTGGTGGAGGGTGCCCCTGGATGCTGGGGGGTGGGGGTGATAGGGGCCATGAGTGGGGGCCTGGTGGAGGGTGCCCCTGCACTGCTATGGGATGGAGGTGGTGGGAGACATGAGTGGGGGCCTGATGGAGGGTGCCCCTGGATGCTGGGGGGTGGGGGTGATAGGGGCCATGAGTGGGGGCCTGGTGGAGGGTGCCCCACACTGCTGGGGGGTGGGGGTGGTGGGAGACATGAGTGGGGGCCTAGTGGAGGGTGCCCCACACTGCTGGGGGGTGGGGATGATGGGAGACATGAGTGGGGGCCTGGTGGGGGCTGCCCATGGTGGCTGGGGGGTGGGGGTGGGTGGGAGACATGAGTGGGGGCCTGGTGGGGGCTGCCCATGGTGGCTGGGGGGTGGGGGTGGGTGGGAGACATGAGTGGAGGCCTGGTGGAGGGTGCCCATGGTGGCTGGGGGGTGGGGGTGGGTGGGAGACATGAGTGGGGGCCTGGTGGGGGCTGCCCATGGTGGCTGGGGGGTGGGGGTGGTGGGAGACATGGGTGGGGGCCTGGTGGAGGGTGCCCCTGCACTGCTGGGGGTGGGGGTGGTGGGAGACATGAGTTGGACATGAGTGGGGGCCTGGTGGTGCTGCCCCTGCACTGCTGGGGGGTGGGGGTGCTGGGAGACATGGGTGGGGGCCTGGTGGAGGGTGCCCCTGCACTGGTGGGGGGTGGGGGTGGTGGGAGACATGAGTGGGGGCCTGGTGGAGGGTGCCCCTGGATGCTGGGGGGTGGGGGTGATAGGGGCCATGAGTGGGGGCCTGGTGGAGGGTGCCCCACACTGCTGGGGGGTGGGGGTGGTGGGAGACATGAGTGGGGGCCTGGTGGGGGATGCCCATGGTGGCTGGGGGGTGGGGGTGCTGGGAGACATGAGTGGGGGCCTGGTGGAGGGTGCCCCTGCACTGCTGGGGGGTGGGGGCGGTGGGAGACATGAGTGGGGGCCTGGTGGAGGGTGCCCATGGTGGCTGGGGGTGGGGGTGGGTGGGAGACATGAGTGGGGGCCTGGTGGGGGCTGCCCATGGTGGCTGGGGGGTGGGGGTGGTGGGAGACATGAGTGGGGGCCTGGTGGAGGGTGCCGGTGGGTGGGAGACATGAGTGGGGGCCTGGTGGGGGCTGCCCATGGTGGCTGGGGGGTGGGGGTGGGTGGGAGACATGAGTGGGGGCCTGGTGGGGGCTGCCCATGGTGGCTGGGGGTGGGGGTGGTGGGAGACATGGGTGGGGGCCTGGTGGAGGGTGCCCCACACTGCTGGGGGGTGGGGGTGGTGGGAGATATGAGTGGGGGCCTCGTGGGGGCTGCCCATGGTGGCTGGGGGGTGGGGGTGGGTGGGAGACATGAGTGGAGGCCTGGTGGAGGGTGCCCATGGTGGCTGGGGGGTGGGGGTGGGTGGGAGACATGAGTGGGGGCCTGGTGGAGGGTGCCCATGGTGGCTGGGGGATGGGGGTGGTGGGAGACATGAGGGGGGGCCTGGTGGGGGCTGCCCATGGTGGCTGGGGGGTGGGGGTGGGTGGGAGACATGAGTGGGGGCCTGGTGGGGGCTGGCCATAGTGGCTGGGGGGTGGGGGTGCTGGGAGACATGGGTGGGGCCTGGTGGAGGGTGCCCCTGCACTGCTGGGGGGTGGGGGTGGTGGGAGACATGAGTTGGACATGAGTGGGGGCCTGGTGGTGCTGCCCCTGCACTGCTGGGGGGTGGGGGTGGTGGGAGACATGAGTTGGACATGAGTGGGGGCCTGGTGGAGGGTGCCCCACACTGCTGGGGGGGTGGGGGTGGTGGGAGACATGAGTGGGGGCCTGGTGGGGGATGCCCATGGTGGCTGGGGGGTGGGGGTGGTGGTAGACATGGGTGGGGGCCTGGTGGAGGCTGCCCCTGCACTGCTGGGGGGTGGGGGTGGTGGGAGACATGCATTGTTGATCAGTAGTGCAAGGTGACATGTGGGCTGGCTGGGGGGCATGCCCATGGTGGATGGGCTGCCTGCGGGACATGAGCAGGGGTGCAGGGTAGTCCCCCGTGGTGTGGGCTGCCTGCAGGGGCCGTGGAGGTTGTCGAGCGTACACCTGGGAGGACCCACACGGCCAATTCACGTGTAGTACTCCCCAGAACCCCTGAAATTCACATACCCTGCTGAAATCGCGTGTGGAACTTCCCGCGCACCCCTGAAATACACGTACCTGTTGAAATCGCGTGTGGAACTTCCCGCGCACCCATGGAATACACGTACCCTGCTCGCACTGGGCCAATCGCGTGTGGAACTTCCCGCGCACCCCTGAAATACACGTACCCTGCTGAAATCGCGTGTGGAACTTCCCGCGCACCCCTGGAATACACGTACCCTGCTGAAATCGCGTGTGGAACTTCCCGCGCACCCATGGAATACAAGTACCCTGCTCGCACTGGGCCAATCGCGTGTGGGACTTCCCGCGCACCCCTGAAATACACGTACCCTGATGAAATCGCGTGTGGAACTTCCCGCGCACCCCTGAAATACACGTACCCTGCTTGCACGGGGCCAATCGCGTGTGGAACTTCCCACGCACCCCTGAAATACACGTACCCTGCTCGCACTGGGCCAATCGCGTGTGGAACTTCCCGCGCACCCCTGAAATACACGTACCCTGATGAAATCGCGTGTGGAACTTCCCGCGCACCCCTTTAATACACGTAGCCTGCTTGCACGGGGCCAATCGCGTGTGGAACTTCCCTCGCACCCCTGAAATACACGTACCCTGCTCGCACGGGGCCAATCGCGTGTGGGACTTCCCGCGAACCCCTGAAATACACGTACCCCGATGGAATCGCGTGTGGAACTTCACGCGCACCCCTGAAATACACGTACCCTGCTGAAATCGCGTGTGGAACTTCCCGCGCACCCATGGAATACACGTACCCTGCTCGCACTGGGCCAATCGCGTGTGGAACTTCCCGCGCACCCCTGAAATACACGTACCCTGCTGAAATTGCGTGTGGAACTTCCCGCGCACCCATGGAATACACGTACCCTGCTCGCACTGGGCCAATCGCGTGTGGAACTTCCCGCGCACCCCTGAAATACACGTACCCTGCTGAAATCGCGTGTGGAACTTCCCGCGCACCCCTGGAATATACGTACCCTGCTCGCACGGGGCCAATCGCGTGTGGAACTTCCCGCGCACCCCTGAAATACACGTACCCTGCTGTAATCGCGTGTGGAAGTTCCCGCGCACCCCTGTAATACACGTACCCTGCTGATTTTGGTGTGGAACTACCCGCGCACCCCTGATGCACACGTACACAGGACAATCGCGTGTGGAACTTCCCGCGAACCACTGAAATACACGTTCCCCGCTTGGCATTTGCTGTTTGCCAGCCCGGTGAACTGGTCCAGGGTTAGCGCAGCCCTTTGCGATTATTTGGGGATTTTGAAGGCTTTTCCTTGCGCGAGGGCGTTCTTGGGGGCGTAACTGGCGCTGCTGCAGGGTCGCTGCGCCACGCTGCGCCACGGCTGGTTTTGGATGCGAAAATCCATGAATGCGCTGTGCGCGGAAATCGATTTTAGCGCACGCGGCTGGCGCAGACAATCGCACGCGGACACTCTGCGCCAGCCGCTTGCGACACTTTTCTGCGAAATTCTATGAATTACCCTGTAAGTATAATCTTTACTACCTGAAATGGCAAAGGCAGGCTGCATGGATGCTAGAGTGCTCAAGTGCATCTGAAAGTCTCCAGTGCACTTTATCCATACACTTTTGTAATGCCCACCATCTTAAGATACATAAGCCAAAGTTCTGCAGCTGAGAATCTTTTCACAGAACTTCCTTTTACAAAGACGTTTTATGTTGGATCATCAGGATCTTTCAATAATATGTCCTCATCAACTGTCACTTTGCTTCTTGTTACATTGTCAAACAACTGAGTCGTGGTGTTTAATGCCTATCGCCAATTCATCAGTTGTTCCACCAACATTCTCCCTGGTGCTTTCTGAATAATACATAGGCAATTTATAGTCAATAACATCTGCAATTATCATAGGCTGCAAAGTCACAGAGATCATTATGTAAACTTGTATGGTACATGTATGTGATTTGTCAAATACAACATGAGGAATTGTGTTTGACGCATAAACAACCTGGTAGGCTCCTTCAACACCTGACCCACTCAATTTTAAAAAGGCAAATAAAAAAGGCATCAACATATGGAAGCCATCAAGTTGGATATAGAGTTTGGGAATTATTCAGGTTTCACACATGCGACTCTCATGGCCTTAATCTCAGGCATAATTCAAATGCCACAAATAGAGCATCTATTTTTATTTGTTTGCTTCTGTGCAACACCTTAGTGGTAGTCCACAAGAGATCAACAGGAAGAGACTGGACGTAAATGAGCTACATTTTAAGTTCTCGATGTAGAAGCACTGCTTCATTAAAAGTATGAAGGGGCATCTACCCTTAGGGAAATATCTGCTGCAAGCACACAATTTCACAAATGGAGTACTTGCCAGTGATTAAAAAGTATGACCACTGATGTGATGTTCTTGTGGTGCACAATTGTTACCATCTCATGAAAAATATTGTAACCATCAATGTAGTAAATGTTGGTGTCCACATTGTCAGCTACCCACCGAGAAAAACATCTGTGGGCTATGAGGTAATTTACACTGTCCCAGGATTGTGACTGTTGCAATCTTAACTCACAACTCATTCACAATCAACCTTGAGCCAAAGTCTCAATGCAGTCTAACACGAATTATAAGTGCTTTGAGCATTTGAGAGATTTGGTCTCAATGCGCCAGTTAGAACTTGGCCTATGGAAATCTTCAGATCAGCAGTGGTGCCTGTCCTTCATAAGATGATGTCAAAACATCTTTTAAAAGTTGGAGGAAGATATTCCTGGTTTTTCCCCAAGCGCAACATTTCTGCAGAAGAAGAGTATACATCCCTTAGCTTCTGCAACGGCTTCCTTTCTGTCTGGAATGCTGTGACAGCTGCTTTGATGAGACACAATTTTTCAAGTTCAACATTTCAGTCTGCATTTGTTGTAGAAGTGCAACATTCTGATAGTAAACAGATTATTCTTTCCCTCCAAAGAGCAAATTACTGTGCCTTTGTATAGATCTATCAATTACTGCTGTAAATAAGATGAGCTGAATTATAGAACCCATGGCTAACAAGTAAAACATCTAGCTCCTTGCAAGATACAGAACTATCTCGTCCACATGTTCTTGAGCAAATCAACGAATTCTAAAAATGCTTTGTGTTTCACTGCACTTGTAGGACGTCCAGATGCTCCCCTAGAGTTGGATATCTCCTGAGACATGTATTTTGATGGAGTTTTTTGTCCCTTCCTGAAGTAAATACTGCGTACCCAATGATACTGAAAATCTTCAGCAGACAAATCAATCACGCACAGTAAACATTCTTGCACAACAGCTAGATATACATCAACCTTTGCCATGGTGTCCAGAAACTGCTAGGTTTCCACAATGGATACTTCGGATTCAGCTTACATAGACAACAGTACCTGAACATACATTAAGGGAGTTGAAAACGTAGCAGAGATGACTGTGTATGCTTTTGCAACATTGCCTCGTGCGTTTGCTTTTAGATCACTTTTGATCGGAAAGCAGGAAAATGAATCAACAACTAATGGATATTATTCCTGAATTGTATGCTTGATTTGTTAATCACTTGCACTCATTTGGTAGTTTGTTGAACACAGTTTGGGTCATTCACAAGTTCCGAAATGAAAGCAAATTATCTTCTGTGTTGTTTCAAGCAATTAATACCTTCAGCTCGCATTCATTCAGAGAAGCACTGTCTACCTTTCCACTATCATACATTCTATAAAAACCCAGTGTAGTTAAGGCACTGAAAGTATACAGCCTGACCACAACCTTGCACACATCCTAACACAATGCAGACTGGTAATAATGTCTAAATATATAGAATCTATAAGGAATTAAATGCAGAGAACAAAGGCAGAGAAATGCTGTCACCAGTCCAGTGTAGTTGCAAGTGTATCTAGTCACGCCTAGAAACACTTGTGTACAGGTGCGTTATAAATACCACATCATATCATATCATGTCACATCACATCATATTTGTGAAACGCTTTACCCGGTTTTTTCAGAGCTATCACTTCCCAGATCTGATTGTGAATAATTCTTAAGGCCGCCTCCTATTAAGTAACCCTTCAGCTTGAAATGCCAATTAACCATAAGATATAGGCCACCCTCTAGTATATCATTAAACATATTTTTTCATTTTTCAACCTTTATTATCCAAAGTTCCAAACTATGTAAGCCGATAGAAATGTTCTAAAAAGAAATGTATATTTTTTAAGATATGTACTAGGGTGGTGTTTGATGGCTAATTAGCTTTTCAAGCTAAAGTATTTTTTTTCTTTTTTTTATTTATTTGTATTTGACTCTCCTAACAAGTAGGAGAGTCTTTACAAAAGGAAGAGGAATACAATCACATTACATAAAGTACCTTCAGACATGGAACATTACAATATATAAACATAAAAAAAAAATAAAAAAGTGACCATCCTTCAAGTAAAATTACAAACCAAGAATTCCTATGACATGTTGCTAAAGGAAAAAAAAAGAAAAAAGGAAGAAAAGGGAAATAAACGATAAAAATATCTACTCATTAAAATGGGCGTAAAAAGATCATCAATCTTATACAGATTTGCAAAGGATAGAGAAAAGGGAAAGAATAATTCATGACGTATTCATGTAACAGTCTTTTTCCAATTCTCTTGCAATTACATTACATAGTTTCGTTAGAGCAAATATGAGCGGTTTATGGTTGCCTTGCATCATTCTAGCCCAAAGGAAAGGAAGGCAATCAGTAAAGTTAATATTTACAAATTCAGTTAGTAAAATCGTTCTTTGATTCTTAAAATGGTGACAATATAAAACCAGGTGTTTTAATGTTTCAATGGTTGCGGTGCACATAGGAAATCTGCAGTGAGGACTCGATGCATACAACTTATGACCAATCCATTTTACTACTCTTTCTTTGGTATGGAACAAATTAAATTTAAACCAAAGGAACAGCTTCCGAGTAGAATTACAGGGAAAAAGCACAATATAATCGTATCTGGGGATACGTTTGCGTGTAAATAAGTGATATTCTTTGTAAAGTTTGTATGATCTCATTCTATCGAGGGTGGTACACCAATCGAGTTCGAACAGTTTTTTTTTGGCATATCCTGGTCTGTAGTGAACATCATCCACAGTGATGTTGGCCATCTTAAGTATAGCAGCCATTTTTGTCACATAGAGAGCCATAGAGGACGTGGGCAACAAGTTAATGGTACGATTCAACTCAACATATAGGGAGTTCGCTATAGGATGTCCAATCTTAGCGAAATTGGTTAGGAGTCGCCATTTCCAACGAGTGGATAGAGCGACTAAACCTAATTCATGCCTCAAGATTACGTTAGGTAGGGACATCGGAAGCGACATGGCACGTTTCAGGGCAGTTCCTTGCAATTGATCCAGAATTGGGCCCATCTCACCCATACATATGTCGAGAGAGTACAGAATTACACTCTCAATTTTTAGAGTTAAAAACTCGATGAGGGGAGTTAGTGAAAACTTACAGTATTTCGCATAAATTACCTTGGATTGTGAAATCAGGGGTCTGATCTTTTTATTGAGTAGGTCAGTCCACATTAAGATAGAATTTTTCTCTGTTAGATGATAACCCAGATAAATCGTTTCTGTAATGAGAGGGATGGGAGTCTGCATGATGTGCCGTTGCGACTTGCCAGTTCGCTTCCGAACACCAAATTGCATTACTGCTGTTTTGGCAGGGTTAGGTGTCAAATTGTGTGCTACTGCAAATTCCTCAAATAGCCGTAGTTTGAGTTGGAGGCCTGACAGGGTGGGATCGAATAAAATAATATCATCTGCAAAGGCGAGCCATTTGAGACGGATCAAGCCAATTTTAACAGAGAAGAGATTTTTTGCATCCCAACCTTTATCGAGATCGGACAGGTATGGATTGAAAAGGGTGGCGGCGAGGTTACAGCCTTGCTTTAGGCCTACCTCTGTGCTGATAGCTTTAGTAATACGTCCCTCTGAGGTGAGCTTAATTCTATAAGAGGTGTTAGTATGTAAGGCTTTGAGCCAGTAAATAAGGACAGATGGGATTCCCATATTGGTAAGTTTGGCCCATAATAAGTTACGAATCACTGTGTCGAAGGCTGAGGACATGTCGATGAGGGCAATGTAAACAGGATTAGATGTTAATTTCTTAGCTTCTGCGATGGTAAAAGCCATAATCATGGCATTAAGCGAGGTGGACATACCTTTCCTAAAGCCAGTTTGGTATTTGGAATATAGTCCTAGTACTCCAATGTGATTCTCCAGGTCATGAAGAAGGAGAGAGGCAAATAATTTAGCCGCAGTGTCAATTAGCGCAATAGGTCGATAATTCTGCGGTAACGCAGCATCTCCTTTTTTAAAGATCGGGATGATATTGGCAGTTAGCCATGAGACAGGAATAGCTCCTGTATTAAGGATGAACTGAAACTTGGTGTTTAAGATACATGCCCACAAATCCGGGTCATCTTTGTATAGACAGGGAGGCAGGCCATCGGGGCCGGATGATTTAGAATAATTGAGTTTAGATATCGCCCACTTGATGTCAGCGATAGTCCAAACCAACCGCGGCAGGTCATGATATCTTAAAGCAGGGGTCGTTATATTCGAAAATCGCACAGGAGTCTTAAATTTGTGTCTGATATACTCATACCAGGTGGATTCTGATATAACATTCGGCATAGAAAGCGATACTTGGGAGGTGTGGCTCTTGATCGTTCGTCATATAGTTCGAGTATCGTGGGATACAATGGCTCTAACAAGTTTGCAATTTATTTCATTGTGTCTTATTAGCCTTATCTGTTTCAAGCTGAGTTTACATGCTGACACGATAGAATTACGCCGCGCGAGATACCGTTCCCGCGAAAGATCAATGGATTTTTTCAAAGCTCTAAGAGCCTTGTTTTTCTCCCGCTTCTGTGCTTTGCAAAGAGGATCAAAGAAGTGACGATTTTTAATATCGGTTCTTTTCTTTTTGCTAAAATATGTTAGTGCTGCATGCGTTATTTCAGCATATCGCTGCTCAAGAACAGTCGTGGGCATTCGTTCCGAGTTGTTCCAAAGTACTATGGCTGAATTTACAAATTGAGTGAATTGCTTGCACAGTGTCATAGACCATCTGATAGAAGTCACAGAACGATCTACTTCACACAATGCAGTAGCATGATCAACTCCAGTAATGGAAATGTCGAATTTCAAGTTGCCTGATAACACAGCGTGGTCACCAAAAGGCAACATGGAGATTCTTAGAGGAGATGATCGTAGAAGCAAATTGTGACTAACAAATATGAAGTCAATTGTTGACCTTTTTCCATCCCTTGACCATGTGATCCAATTTGACGGGTCAACAGGGGTAATAAGATCTAGATCCCAATCTTTCAAAAAGGACCTCCATATATTACCTCTAGTTTTCGAAAGTAGGTTTCTAGAAGATCCACCAGTTTCATTGGGGGTTCTGCAATCGCAATTAAAATCACCACCAAGGATGATTTCAATATTATCGTATTCGTGAGTTACAAATTCTAAGCAATTCTCAACTGCCTCAATCATCTCATCAATGGAGGTAGTAGACGGATTCCAGTAAATGGTCATGACAATTAAATGACAATAATTGTAACTGTTGGTTTCCAGTAATATTGCTAGAAGGTTATTAGCATGCCAAACAATTTTTGAATTAAACATGAGGGCATTGTCTATAGCTATCATAATACCACCAGATGGACGACCAGCAGGAGCTCGTATAGCAGGAATATGATGCGTTGAGTAATCAGGCAAAAAAAGGGAAGTGGTTTTCATAGTCTCCTGAAACATAAGTATTGATGGACGACTAAGGCAATCAAGGGTTGAATGCCATTTCATAAGGTTAAGGTAGCCACATGAATTCCACGATTGAAAAGAGAGTAGAGTTTTAGAAGACGGCTATGAAGTGGGAGAGCGGTCCGTAGTTTTTAAAAGAGAATTAAGCATGGGGGCAAGCCATGGTAGGTCATGAGAGATGCCCACTTTAAGCAGGAGCTCGGTGATTACGTCATTGGCAGCCCCATGATTTTGAGATTGCAATGAAGCGTGTGATTCGGGGCTCAGAGCCTGAGGACATTTAAATTGAATGAATTTGGTAGCCTCTTGTTCGTTTTCCAGTGAGTTCAAAGTGAGGCCTTCTTCATAGATACCTTCTTTATTAAACCATAGATATTTCTTTACAGCCTCTGAAGCTAATTGGATTACAGCACGATAATTATTGTCCGTGGCTAATGACACTCTCAGAATGTCTGCCGATTTAAACATCCGTAGTTGAGGGATGCGATTGAATAGTGCCAAAATAAAGGCCCGATTAATCCGGTTCCTACCAAGTAGATCGCTTTTCCCCTCAAATCCTAATAGATGGTGCTTTTCTGGGATGATTTGTTCATTAGTGTCAGATGACTGGTCAAATGATTTTGGGAGAGGATCAGAGGCGATTTCACTGGAAGGAACATGGTGAGAGATCATAGATGGATCTTGATGAAAAGTTACATTGGAAGAATTAAATTTCAATGGTCTTTCATCAAGTTCCTTCCTAAGGATATCTAAAATTTCATGATGGGATAGCATGGTAGTAGCTCGAGGATCAAAGTTGCAGTTACCTGTTAAAAGGCCCTGCTTCGAGGTGCAGTTCTGGGCATGAGATGGAAGTATGGTACATTGTGGCTGACCGTTAGGAGGCAGAATAAAAGGTTCCATAACAGGTTGGAGAGCCAACGATGTTACCTTTCCTAGTCCGTTACCGGACATCCCAGAGCTAGTTCTACTGGGGAGATCAACATTGTCGTGCAAGGTAGGACAATAATTAAAATCATTGCTTGTATGAGAAAGTGCTGGTAATGTCGCCTTATTACTGCTAGATTGTAAATCAGTCGAGGGTGCAGGTGCTAAATGCACAGATGGTGAACCAGAGGTATTTGGAGCATTGTCCCGAGCCTTGACATCGTTCATTGGATTGCTAGTGGTGACATTTCCGTTGGTTCCAGAGAATGAAGTACATACTTCACTATATGTTCTGGAGGTGGAATTAGTTGGACAATCAACAAGTACGATTTCATCATGCCGAGTAGTGCGATTTCTCCCACAGACCGGAAAGTAGGTGGCCAGGTTAGATTTAGCTCCTACTAATGGTGATGATATTTGTCCTTTGAGCACTGAATTAGTTGGTATTACATTATTATTTTTCGTTTTACGTTTTAAGGTGGATATTTCAGTAGAGTCAATTTGCTGTTTTTCAACTCGATTAGTATCAGGAGTGGTCAATCTAGCGACATCAGTTGTGGGTATTGTGGCGAGTAGCCCAGTCGTCTCACAAGAATGAGCTGCAACATAACTTGCAGACATATCTGATGTTATAAGTGGAAATAGGACATCTTGGCTTTCTTTCGAAAGTTGATTAAGGTCAATATGATCCTCATCTATTAGTGGTTCGACAGAGATCTTAATATTCGAATCAGTTGCAGGATTTGGTTCTTTTATGTCAGTATTCTTCTTTCTTTTAGCATTTCTTTTGACAGCTCTTTGGTGAAGTTTCTTAGCTCTCCGTGACATGAAACCAGTATCATTACCACTGGAAGCAGGGACCGGAGGTTCAGATTGCATATGTTCGAGAGCTGTCAGAACAACAGAAGGACTGTCAGATCCATTCAAAGAGGTTGGAACTACAGATGAATATAGAGCCATTAGAGTATTCATTTTCTCTATGGCAGATTTCAAGTCGCAGGAAGAATTGTGACATTTGCACGAGGCAGAATCTATTGGTGTTTGCATGGGCGTAGCAGGCGGAACGGGAGTCAAGTCCAGGCAGCACTGAATGCTTTTATTTTTCATAGGTGAATTAATAACAGGTGGATGGGTCGTGGGGCATACATTGTGGAGATTTTTAAGCGTTTCGGCTGCAACAATGAAGCCTTCGATCCGATCCATCTTTGAGGTTAACAGTGATTGCGTTGACTTGATCTCCCTCAGTGCAAGATGGGTCAAATCATGACCTTTATCCAAGAGATCTAGGATACGGATGATCACCGGAAACGAATTAGGAGAGTATTGGGATTGATTCCCCTCACAGGAGTGCTGGGTTTGACAATCAGCAGGCGGTAATAGGGAAGGGTCTGCTTTGTTATCCAAGAAAGTGGATTCAGGTGAGAGCAATATGTGCGGAAAAGAGAGTTTTTTATTAATAACATTGGCCGAACCAGCACTCATATCCAAAAAGGTTTTGGGATCGTGAGGCGCATGAGATTGGGAAACCATGCGTTTTTTTACGCAATTAAAGACTATTGGTGTTAGGGTGCCAATCGAACGACAAACAGCCTTGTCCAATGCCTCCATTTTCGCCATGGTTAGATCGAATTGGCATTGATCAGTCCCGGAGACCAGGGGGGACTCAGAACAGCTTTTGAAGTCATCAATAGCCTTACGTACTTCAGGACTGATTAAGGGAGAAGAGATTGGAGGCACCGGAGGGACCAGGGGCGAAGAAAGTAGGGGAAGTAGTGGATTATTTTGAACATTTATTCGCACAACATGTTCTGCAGAGCAGAGTGTGCTCGGCACCTCTTGGATAGATGTAGTCGCTAGAGCTTGCAGGGCTGGTAATTCAATATAGGAGGTTGTTCCCGGGCATACCAGTGAATCAATAGAGGTTACTGAAAGCGGAAGGGGGGCGATGAATTTGCCCTTGATGCTTCTTAAACCATTTGCCATTTTCGCAGAAATGACCTTACAGGGGGTAGAAGTCAGAGAAGTCCAAGATAAACAAATAACTTTCTCTTTTGATGTTTGTCACAAGCAGTCATAAAAGAGACAAAGCCAGCCAAAGATAAGTTAGCACATTAGATAGATCAAAGGATATTAAACTACCCATGCATCTCAAAACTGGTGGAGGACCTAAAGAGTTATGTGGAACATTAGAGGTAGCCTCACCCCGCACCGAAGCAGCGAACAGCAAACAGCGCTACTTAGAGCGCGTACTTAATGCGCGCGCGCAAATGCGCGCAGGAAGGAGATTAAGTACACTTCCGGTGGCGGGGGGCGGGACCAACTAGAATAATAAGAAAAGGAGCATATATAAGTAAAATATACTTATAGCAAAAAGTGTTATGTCAATGAAGAGGGCAGATAGGATATATACCAAAGTCCAGGCAGGGTCAGGCAATCCAGGCGAATCTTGAGCACGTAGAGCAGCAAGGATGGCCAGCAAACAGCGCTACTTAGAGCGCGTACTTAATGCGCGTGCGCAAATGCGCGCGCGCAAATGCGCGCAGGAAGGAGATTAAGTACACTTCCGGTGGCGGGGGGCGGGACCAACAAAGTCCAGGCAGGGTCAGGCAATCCAGGCGAATCTTGAGCACGTAGAGCAGCAAGGATGGCCAGCAAACAGCGCTACTTAGAGCGCGTACTTAATGCGCGCGCGCAAATGCGCGCAGGAAGGAGATTAAGTACACTTCCGGTGGCGGGGGGCGGGACCAACAAAGTCCAGGCAGGGTCAGGCAATCCAGGCGAATCTTGAGCACGTAGAGCAGCAAGGATGGCCAGCAAACAGCGCTACTTAGAGCGCGTACTTAATGCGTATAAGTATTAACTTATTAATATTTAAATTAAAATATGCAAATGGTAGCATAGAAAAGCGCATGTAGGAGAATAGCCGCATGGCTGGCAGACTAGTTTCTGATCCACAAGGTAGGAACAGATACGCTCTCACCTTTCCTTGCTTAGATTCATACGCAGGTTGGCAGTACGTCTGGTTAAGTAGAGATTACTGGAAGGAAGAGACGGCATATTCAGCATTTGTTGCTTGAACGACTTTTTCTCGTAACTTCTTTTCCTGCAGGACTTTTTTTTTTAATTCTGGGATATACGGTACTGCAACGGAGGAGCTTCAAGTTAACAACGGAAACTGTGTTGCGTGTACTTCTTCTGAAGTTAGACACACTGCATGCATTCTTAAAAAGGATTATGTGCAACCTTTCTTATTCTTCCAGCTGTTATCATTTTCTCTTTATGTTGCAGTGGCATGCACATTGTTTAGTATCGACTTTTGTGCAATTTAGTTGATGGCCAAGCCCTATCTGTTGGATAAATGCTATGGCCAGAAATGATGTATTAATGTTCATTTAAACAATTTGGATCTGTGCCTCTATGTGAACACTGTGTTGTATGCTTGCAAATTGTCATACAAAGCCATGCTTTGTCACTCAGATGTGCAAAATGTCATCTCAGACTGTATCTCGTGGTGTCTGATGGGCACACTTTGCCATGTGTGGGGACATGTTGCTGTTGGTGCCCGGCACTGAGGCTTGTCCAAGTGGACATTGTGATCCATTTAACTACTTGCTGAATCATGTATTCAGTGTGGACACTGCACATATAAGCGCTTTTTGATTCATTAGTGTATCTTTTGACTTGTGCATATTGTGATCTGTGTTTACTTACTGTGATACTGCTCCATGTATTTTTTACCCATTTCTGTACATTGTGATCCCTGTGCATAGGCTGATCTATGCTTGGATATCAGTTTTAGCATATTATAGCATTCTTCATATGACCTGTTTGTATGCACTTTTTTGGCTTGTGTGATTGTTACAAACTGGTTGTCAATATGGTGAATCATGAGCACATGTTGTGATCTGTACGCACAGCTTGCACTGTACTTGAGCGCTACTTTTGCTCTTGGGATAATAGCTCAGGGGCAACGTGCTCACCTTAAAAGCAAGACGACACAGAGCACCACGGGTTCAATCCCCGGGTCCGTGCTTAGAAACCTCTGGGTATTAAATGTGTTATAAATAACATATCATATCATATTGCTTTTTCTGATCAGCCGAAATAGTGATCTCACAAACAACTCTATGCATTATTGTTGCACCAATTTATCTTCAATACATGTCAAATATCGCATTGCGAGAAACTATGTAGCATTTTACAACTAGGTGTCATGTCATTTAACAGGCGACAAAACACCTGCCAATGTCGAGAGGCAAATTAATACATCGTTCATTGCGCCAGCCCCTCCCCTGCCTCTATACAATAAAAGCGAGAGGAGTAGGTTATTCATGGCGTCTGCCCCTCCTCCGCTGCTATAACGCAAGTGTGACAGACGCTACTCACTAAGGCAACTATACTGACCTGATACTGGAACCATAGAAGAAGAAATAAACCTGCAAACTCAAGAAGATGCTGTAACTGAAGATGATGAGAGCAAGTGGCCTCACTGCCATACTGTCACAGAGAGTACAACAGACATGAAGCAAATATGCATTCACCATGAAGTAACATGGACACTAGGTTACACATGCATTTAGACATGCAGAATATTACCTGCACCATATAGACATGAAGCGCATAACAATCAATGTATACACTGAAACGCAACATGAATGAAATACATATTTAGGTTGGTAAATGTAAAAACGCAATGGTAACGAGTGGCCATCTTGAATAAAATTGACAGCAAAGCCACGTTAGTGCGAATGGGAAGCCTCAAAGAAGCTGCAAAGCTGCAAAGCTGCAGGGAGATTCGACTTGAGAATTAGCTGAAATACAGATCCGTGCAGGCCAGCAAGTGGCGGTGCGGCCCCTTTCCAAGGTTACCTTAGAAAAGGGAGGTTTGCATGGCTCCGAAGAGAACAGAAGATAATTCCAAAGCATCAGACACATTTCTCATAGATTAAAGAACAGACAGCCTTTGAAAGTCAGGTGCCGGCTAATTAAAAAGCTTAATATAGCATAAGGCATAGATCAACCAAGTCTCTAGTGGCCGAAGAGAGTAATAACACGCATATTAATATTAGCTAAAGTCCTAGTGAAAGCTAAGTAGAACAAATCAAAACGTGGTCTCCTCACACATGACCTATAATTGGAAGACAGTGTTTATTCATTAACTCCAGACAGATAGAAACCTACCTTCATTCCCCACAAATCCTCAGAACAAGAGATGCCAGACAAGACAAAGATCAAAGTGAGATGCTCTGGCCTGTGACCTAAGAAATAAGGGATGGTATCTTATTTAACTGGAAGAAGCAGATCCCTGTTGTCTCTCCCCCTACCACTATTTTCTGTCCTTGTGCTGATGGCCTGGCAAGAACTCAAGGTTGGTAAGACCCAAGCCAACCAATCACAACTCTCAAAATGATGCTGCCCTGTATCTGTTGCATTAGACAATTACCTGTTGCTAAAATGATGTCTCTCTTACCTTTATCAGATTTGGTGTGGTCTAAGGTGGGGCCATCAGATAGTTATATCCAATGAAAAGACAAACACATATATAAATTATACATAGACAATTCCCCTAGCCAATCCCCGACCTCGTAGGATTTTGCAACTATTAGAATGTATTTTCTGGTTAAAAGATGATGTTCTGGGTTAAATAATCAGAGAGCTTGAGACTTCTGTGCTTACTGCTGTCCCTGCTTTATATGGATTGTTAATATATCAGACTTTTCCCTTGTAACCAGCCCGTGCCCTGCTTATACACTCAGCCAACAGAAGATAGAAGTCCGAAACAATAAATAAATCACTACCCGGCCAACCACCGTTGAAAACCCTGAGCTATAGATCCCACACCCTACAACAACCAAACCAGGAACCCCACAACATCTACAACTCAGCCTTATGCAGGCACTCCAGTCAATCTACAAGAGCAACCCTCAAGAGCATCTTCACCACTGGATCATAAACAAACTACAACGACACAAGCCAACAGAGAACACCACAGCAACACAGCAGAAGAAGACAAAACTTGACGACATTCAAACCACACAAAGTCCTAAAGGCGGGCTTAAGCCCCTGTAAACAAAGTCAGAGCTATTGCACCACCAAAGACCCTAAGATGCCCCGTCAAAGAGCAGGACGTCGCCAAAGAGAAACGGAAAATAACACAAACCAACCGGATACGCAACCGACACCAGCAGAAACCGTCACAAATACAGAACACACGCTGGAAAACACCCCAGCCAACGCAACAAATATCACAAGAAGAGATAAATCCCTATATCTAACACTGTGGCCCTCATTACAAGTCAGGCGTTAAGGTTTTAACGGCGCCATCGGCGCCGTTAACCCTTAACGCCTGATTCACACTTTAACGCCTGCTTTTTGCAGGCGTTAAAGTCCAAGGCACTAAGCGACCTTGGTGCTAATTACGGCACCGTAATTTACAGTGCCGTAATTAGCGCCTTCCCCATCCCAATTATGCCCTATGGGGAAAAAATGGGAATGGGGAAGGGCAAATGGTGAATGGGGAATTACCGCCCCACTCACCTTGGAATGGGGCGGTAATTCCGCCATCCACCATGGCGGAATCCGGCATGGACCATGGTGCTAATAGCACCATGGTCCACCGCCTGACTTGTAATGAGGGCCTGTATCTTGTAACCACCTCACCGCTCGACAACTCTTTAGCACTAATACGTCCAGGCATACCGAGAAATTACCGGAACCCTGCAGGAAGAGAAGAGATGACCCAAGAAGGGGAAGGAACGAAACTAAAGCCTTCACCCCTTACATCACAAAAACACAGATGCACCGCAAGCAACCAAAGCAAAACATAGAGGATGAAGAAGCAGAAGTATTTATCACCAACCCGACAATCAACCTAACAGATTGTTTCAGCAAGGAAGCAGAATACATGGAACAACAACTAAATTGTGGTTTAAACAAAGAAGTAGCCCAACAGAACAACCACAAGACAAAGCAAGGATTAAAAAACAATTCTAACCGCATCAAAAAGATCCACTGCAACCTCATCAATGCCAGATCAATGTCCAAACATGCCACAGAGATTTTTGACCTCCTATGCGAAGGTGGTATTGACATCTAATTCATAACCAAAACATGGCTAGAAGACAACTACAAAACCACATTGCATAACTGCATCCCTGACAACCTCAAGTGTTCACAAGTAAACAGGAAAAACAAAATAGGAGGTGGACTGGCTATAGCATACAAGGAACACCTCAAAATTAAAAAAAAATTAGAACCACTAAACATCAAAAACTGTGAATCCATGATCCTTCACCTAACAGCAAATCCCAAAACAAACCTCAAATTCATCCTGGTATACAGACCACCAACATACGATGTAAGCTTCACCGACGTATTCTCTGATGCCATCACCAAACTAGCCATCGAGCAGGAACACCTTGTCATCCTTGCAGGCTTTAACATCTGGTTTGACGAAGAATCCGCTAACACTAGCCAAACACCTGAAGACAATGAAACTACATCAGCTAGTCAAAGGAGCAACCCACACTGCGGGACATACGCTAGATGCAATCTTCGCCAATAAAAATCTCATCGCCACAACACCACCACTACAGATCCTCTGGAGTGACCACCTCATCATTCGATTCATGATCACACTCCCCATGACAATGGCAAATAAACAGACAAGCTGCCAACTATCATGAAAAGAAACTGGAGAAAGAGATATAGCAACCTAGCAGAACAATTAGAAATCAACAAACCACCAACAACGACCCTGGACGAAGCGGACATCGAAATAAAAACAGAACTACTCCATGAATGGATTGCTGGAACGATCAACAGGATCTCAAAGGAAAAATCTTTCACCCCATCAAATAAAGAGCGACAGCAAAATGGTTTACTCCGCTACTCTGCGCCATGGAAAGGAAAAACAGGAAACTTGAATTAGAATGGAGGAAAAAAACGATCAGGTGAAGAAATGAAACTCCAGCGACAAATCCACTCATACAAGAAGGAAATCCATAAGGCCAAAAAGAAATACTACAACAGAATCACCAAAGCCACCAACACCCAAAAAGAATTGTTTAAAATTATACACAAAATAAAAAACCCTCCTGGCTGCAACAACGCTCCGATACCTTCACTGAAGCTATGCAATGACCTTGCAGACCACTTCAAAGACAAAATCACCTCCATCCAACAAATCATACAAAGCAGACCAATTGACGACAACATGCGACCCACCCAGCCATCTGAGGATCACCAGAACAAACTCTAAAACTTCCCCCAATTATCAGCGGAGACATTCCTCAACCTGGTAAGCAACAGCAACAAAGCAGGCTCCCCCATGGATCCATGCCCCCCAGACATACACAAATCTATTCTCACAAAAGGAACTCCCATGGAATACTACAAAAACCTTTTCAATCAATCACTTTCAACAGGGAAAGTACTGCAATCATTCAAAACGGCACACATCAAGCCACCCCTCAAGAACAAAGCAGGAAATGTGGAAGACCTCTCCAGACCCTACAGACCCATATCCAATCCCCTACCCAGCAAAACTACTCGAGACATACGTCTACAGAATAACACAAGAATTCATAGTGGAGCACCAACTGTTGGACCAAGCACAAGTAGGCTTCAGACCGATGAGGGGAATGGAAACAGCATTGCTCTCAATCTGGAGGTAGGAAGACGTGTAGGAATTGTCACTCAATGAACTTGGGTTGTTAAGGGAGTAACTCGGTTATTGTTGTCATAGAGAGCCAGGAGCTTTGGGTTAATGTTTTCTCACCCGGCTTTCAACTTATTTATGTGGTTATGCTGGGATGGTTTTTATCTATCAGTTTGCTGGACTATATATATGAGGCAGAACGCGACTTACGCCATACAGCCAGCAGTTTATTCTGTGTGGTGGGGAGTAGCACAATGACTGTCTCCTAACTATTATAGGCACTGTCCTAGCGAGCTGTTTAAAGATGAGTTTTCACCAGGCTTGGTACTTTTTCCATATACTCTTGGATATTTCGTACCATGGGGTGATTGCTGGTCTGTTGACTCTCTGGCACTTCCCACGCTTAGCTCATGATATCAAGGACATCAGATCAAATAGAGAGAATCCCATAGTTGATTGGGGCATCATCCCAGTTCTTTCTATCTTTGGCGACTAGCCATCTCAGTATTTGGGTTAAACCTCACCACCAGTTCATCGGTCTGAGCCAATGTTCTAAGAGTCTTAATCTTCATGAGGTTTTTCATTTCACTAATCAGCTTAGCCATGAAACTGCTGTGCTGGTCATTCGGTATTTCTGTAAGGATGCCGACTCAGATGAAGAATGTAATAAGGACCCTGAATATATCCTTGGTGTTGTTGTTCTTCAAGGGAAAAGACTTCGGATATCGGGTAGCTTAATCTAGTATAATGAGGATGTACTGATTCCCCGCTCTGGGGGGCTCTAGGCGCTCCATGATATCCATGCTGATTGGTTAGAATGGAATCTCTGTGGTATGCAGTAGTTTAAGTGGGTTCATGGTATGACATCTCGTGAAGTTTTTAGGACGATTCGACAGGTCACGCAGAACTGTTTGATCTGAGCATACATGCCAGGCCAGTAGAACATGCTGAGTATCCTGTGCCTTCCCCAGGCCAGATTTCCAATAGTCAGTTGGGAGTAAACTAACTCCATCACCACCTTCTGGAATCGGTTACGGACCAAAGCTGGTAGTAGTAGTACCTTCCCCCCTTTGGATGTACATCCACATGGTACAGGAGAACCTTCCTGTAGATGAAATGAGAGGACTTCAGTGTTCGGCTCTCAGCTTCGAAACCTACATTCTTACAAGCTTGTTTCAGAAGAGAATCCGTTGTCTGTGCTTATGAGAACCCCACCAGTTCAGAGCCTGAGGCACAAGAGTCTTCCGAC
Source organism: Ambystoma mexicanum (assembly GCF_040938575.1). Classification (NCBI taxonomy): domain Eukaryota; kingdom Metazoa; phylum Chordata; class Amphibia; order Caudata; family Ambystomatidae; genus Ambystoma; species Ambystoma mexicanum. The sequence continues at coordinate 1,263,811,824 of NC_090937.1, read as the reverse complement.
AAGGCTTGAGTAATTTCTCCAAAACCAGTTTCGGCCCTCTTGGAATTGTCAAGATCTTTCACTTTTACAATTTCTGGAATCAGTATCCTTTCACAAAGCAGTTGGGCTGTAGGTTTCTCAGGTTAAAGATGACTACCTTCACCTCCCATTGGTAGTCCCCATTAATGACTCAAGCCCCACCATCCCAGTAATGTACATGGGCTTATCCTGACTTATAGCGATTCGTCCACATGTCATTTCTGGTACTTCCACCAGCAGCCTGGTTTGGAGTAGGACCTTGCGTGGGGTGGAACTACCACATATTCATGCCATTTAGGTAACATCCCACTGATCTTGATGTTGCTTTCGTGGGGACTCGGGCCTTTTTAGTCTGTCAAACTATGCTTATCATCTCCTTTAGCTGTGGTTGATCTCTATATCGGGTCTGAACAATCCCACAATTACACCACGTCTCACAGATGTCCTGAACAGCACACTGACTCTCAAAAACGGTTAAAGGGCTTTTATTTCTATTTTTTATTAAATAATTTGTATTTTAAATAGGCAAGACAAAACAAAGCAGAACACTATAAACATTCACAATAATTCCACATTAGGGCCACCTTTCTGGCCTCCCATCGACTTACATCAGCATCAGTGCACAATAAACATGGTCAAATTGGCTACAGCTTTTTTGCTTTCCTATCACAATGACTACACTGATGCTAGGGGATATCACGTTTCAGGTGTCATTTGCATTACCCATATACATTCGGAACCCTTTCCATATGTCTTTGGGGCGTTGTGTGGTGGATGTAAGGCTAATGAACGCTTCCTCACACTCATTGGTGAAGGTGAGAACCTGCAGCCACTCTGCCATAGATGGGCATTTGCTTGATTTCTAGTTTTTCAGTAAGCATTTGTTGGCAATCAGGCAAGCCAATTTAAAGAATCTGCATGTTGTTATGGATCCCAATGTCGCCCAGAAGGTACTTGGTCGGGCTAGGGTTGGTGGGATATTTTTGATCTCAGATAGTGCATATGCTATTGCTACCAGAAAGCGTTGACATGAAGGCATGTCCAAAACATATGCATCAAGCTAGCTGGCTCGCCGTGGCACTTGGGGCATTCCCCACTTACATTTGGGAATACTCATGCTATTCTGGCCGGCGCATAGTGCAGCCTATTAAAGATTTAAAAATGGATTAGGTGAAATCTAGCATTCAGTGAGTCTTCCTTCATCAGTAAATAGCACCTCCTACAACACTCGTCTGTCATCTCATGCCACAAATCCGACTCCCAGGCGGATCGTATACTACTGTTATGTCCTTGCTGCATCAGGTTGTAGAGTTGTGAGATTTGTTTACAAACACGGGAGTTTTGTACTATGAAGTCAATGCAAGGGGGGTTTCAGGCTTGTTCGGGAAGGAGGGCCATAGTTTTTTTTAAACCACCCCCATGCTATAATATTAAAAAGTGAGGGTGGGTTTGTTCCCTAGCTTGTGTACAAACTCTTCTAATATCACAAAATGTCCCCAGGGGAACATGTCTCCCATTGTCAACACCCACTCCCCCCATCCTAAGTGACTCATATGTTCATGCCCAGTATTGGCCGCAGGTCAGTCAACTTCTAGAGTATGTGGCGATTATAAGGAGTTCCTAAATGTCTGAATAGTCGCAACCAGGCATTTATTCTGGCCCTGACCAAGTCGAACGTGCAAGCATCTACATATTTGTTATGAAAGAGTAGAGATTTCAGGCTGTGTGGGGCTTCAGTACATAATGCAATGTTAACGTGTGGTGCCTTGGGAAATGTTCTGTACCAATACGCCACAAATTGTTCCTGCGCTGCTAGGTAATACAACTCTAAATCGGGGGACGCCATACCGCATTGGTCAAATGGCTTCATCAAAGGTTCCCATTTCAATCTCGCCACTTCCGAACCCCATAGGAATCACGTCCATACTGAACCAGGAGTGTCATGAAGTAGGTTCTGCCATGCCAGATCAGCACATTCGTAAAGAGGTATAGCAGTGTGGGTAATATAACCATTTTGAGAAGAGACAGCTGATCGTACATGGAAACAGGCAGCTTCGACCATCCCTTTAACTTACTGGTTAACTCCCCATGCAGTGAAAGGAGGGTTCTGGTGACCTTAACCCCTAGATATGCGATGTCTCCAAGAGACCACCTTCAAGATCTGATGGGGGAGAGTTTTCTCTGTCAATGGGTACAGCTCTGATTTTGTCCAGTTGACTTTATAGCCAGAGTATTGGTTACATTTCTGGACTTCCTCAAGGACAGCCCTCAAATTAACACCCAGAACCCTGATATATAAGAGTATATTATCTGCAGAGATTACTTCAGGGGATCTAGAATTCGCAGGCCCCGATGTTCATGATGCAGTCAGATCAGTGCAAACAGAGGTTCAATGCATAGAGCAAATAGGGCAAATGGGGCATCCCTGTCTTGTGCCTCTGTTCAGTTTTATTGGAGGTGAGTGTTAGGCTGAATCATATGCAGTACCCTTTGAGAACCCTACACACAATTAAGACTACAAGTGCAAGTACAATTTCACCTTTGGTACAAGCCTGTACTACACAGTAATGTGGTAGCAGTGGCTGAGCAGCCAGACTTATCTCAAGAGTAAAGTAAGCAGTACAACAGGTTACACAAATGACTAGCAAATACAGTAATTCAAACACACACTAAGGTTTCCTGGTAAAGGAATATACATTTATTTACACAGTCATTTGGAAAACATTCCACTAGTGAGAAAGAGCAGCTCAATATCACCCTCTAATACACTACAATACACAACCAATCAGTTTCTGAACAAGTTCAGCTCCCATGAAGTGGGAGCAAAATGGCACTTCAGTTACTTTAAAAAGGGGTAAAAAGACAAGGTTATAAGAATCAACAGCACAAATACTTTCATATGCAGGGAAAAGGGTTTCAGTTCACTACAACCAGCAATTCAATTCAATAGGCCTGGGCCAAAGTCAATGGTTCAGAGTCTTGTATAGGATAGCACAGTTCTGGTAGTAAACGGTTAAGTCTTTGCCACAGATCTTAGAAGAATTTGGTCAGACGAAAAGTTAGATTTTGGTTTAGGGAAGGACAAGCCTTCAAAGTCGAGAAAGTTTCACAAACTTTCAACGCGGCTGAACGGAGTTCTGCACCGCACTTGCAAAGTACCTTGTAAGTGAAGAAAATCTGTAGCTGAGGCAGTTGTTCCTGCCAGTTCCTGCAGATCTTGCTGTTCCTGAGCTTCAGTCATGGGGACAAGGAGGACGTCAGGAGGTTCCTGCACTGCCCAGGGAAGAGGCCACAAGCTTGGCAAAACGTTGGTTTAAGGTGTGAGTGCCTTAAAGTCCACGAGCTGGTTAACTTCCTCCTGGCTATCCAGTTTTTAACAGCACTCTGAAGAAAATTCAACCAGGTTGGGGACGGTGTCCAGGTGGCTTGCGAGTTGGTTGTTCCCACCAAACTCAAGGGAAGAAGTTAACCTTGAAGAGCTTCTCGATGGAGTTTCAGGCAATTCGAACTTGCAGCAGAGCTTCACCGGTGGACCAGGAGTTGCAGCAGTCGTTTTCCTTCAGCTCGTCTTCGGTTCTTTCGTTACAGTGGTCGACTCTGCTTTCCAAGTCCCAGAGACCTGCTTTTAAAATGTTTTCCCCCATTCATTCCAGCCTGGCTGTCACTCACACAGCAGGGTGGCTGTCCTTGCCGGACAGCCAGCCAGTCAATCATGCCAGAGTGCCTTCAGGTCTCCTAGGAGACTAAGCACAGGGAGGTTCGGGCACCTCCCTCACATCCTGTCCACCCCAGACACTCAGGCGCCAGAGGAGGGCTTCAGCACTTAAGCCCGCCAAAGGCCAATTAATAAATGGGCCAAACCTGGTTTGGCACGAAGAGACAAACACAAGAAGGCCCTTTCCAAAAAGAAATGGCGAATAAAGTTGAACAGAGTCTGTTTTTACAGATAGGTCTTGGGCACCATATTGGAAAACATGGCTGACCCGATTTTTAGCTACCAGTGTTCGCAGTCGGGGAAAACCATGGTAGTTTATTTAAAACCACTGCCACCAGCCATTTCAAGTGGAAAATGGTAACATTTGACTGTTACATGAGTGTTTAGACTCAGGGGATGCTAGGCAACCCCTCCAGCACTCTACAGGAAGATAGGGGGTGCTGGGTCTGTAAATTTAAAGAGACTAGTAAAGTCAATTTAACTTTACATGCTCTGGGAGACAGTAGTCAGTCTCAGAGAAGGTATTTAATCCTTGGGGAGTCTGAAAGACACCCCTGTGTCACTGCACTGAGGGTGCTGTGTGACACACAGAAACAGATGATGCCTATGTAGGTGATTTAAAACTCCATATCCAAAGAACACAAAAGTAAAACACACATCAAAATACATGGAAGAGTGGGGAAAAAAAGGCTCACACTCTTCCCAGGTAAAAAAATCAAATCCTAGAAATCCAGCAAAGTTGCTGGGGGTCTCAAAAGTTAAGGGGAATTAGCACATTCTTGAGAATTCTCCCTAACAGTGAGAGACAGCTATTTGTCCGGACTCTAGCTACGGGGGCTGCAGAGAGTGGTTTGACACAGATAATATGGTATGGGCCTAAATATAACACCTTTAGCATGGCAAAGAGATAGTTCCATGAGAGTGAATGGAATGCCTTCTCAGCGTTCAGCGTTACAGCGACTGCCCGTGCCTGTGGGTTAATTTGCAAAAGTATTCAGAAGAGCCTTCATAGGTTGTACGCTGTGCTCCCCGCTGGGACGAATCCCGACTGATCAGGGTGGACCAGCTTGGTCATATATGGCAGTAGCATAGCGGGCAGGATTTTTGCAAAGAATTTTGCATCCACGTTTAATCATGATAAAAGGTCTGTAAGAGCGTAGTTCTACTGGTGGTTTGTTGGGTTTGAGTAGTACCGTAATGATCGCTTCTCGCAGTGTTGGGAGCAGTATTTCCTTGTCTAAGGAATCCTCCCAAACTCCAAGCAAGTGCAAGAGCGAGAATTCTGCTACAAGGCTGTCCATACCAGGGGCTGTCCCTGACAGCAGATCACTGATGGCATGCTCAATTTCCTACACTGTAAACTCTATATCTAAGGAAAGAGCCTCCTCAGGTGTCAGGTGAAGGAGTTCAATCCTGTCTAGGTACTGAGTTATACCATGACTGTGTGCACATCCACATTGGCATAGAGGGAACTGAAATAATGGGTAAATGCAGTATTTATGCTGATTGTATCTGTGACTTGGCTCCCTCTATGTTCCTGTATCTCTGTGATCATAGTTTGATCACCGGGCTAACGTACAGCCTAGTCTTTCGGCCTCACCGTATCTGCGGGCCTCCACCGATATACCGATATAGCCATTCTCATGCTCAGCCAGAACCCGAAATTGTAGCAGTTCACTTTTGAGTTGGCCTAAGAATTTGTCTCTCTGAGGAATGCCACATTGATTCTCTAATTCCCATATTCTGTGCTCTGCGGTGGACAGCTCCCTTCTAAGCTGTTTCAGGATCCCCTGCCGAGGATAGACCGATTCCCTGTATATAGGCCTTAAAAGATTCCCACAAGGTCGAGTGACTTGAGACCGAGCCTGTATTTATCTCAAAGTATGTGGTAATGCTATCTGTCAAGGTCGAAACAAACATGGGATCAAGTAGCGCAGTCATTGGTAGTTTCCATTGCGGACAGGGGATATGCACCGCATCCAGTCTAAGTGATAAAGTGATGTGGTCGTAGTCCGAATAAGTGCGGGGCAGAATAACGCATCTACATAGGACACCCATCAGCAATGTCGACACCAGCCAATAATCTATTTGTGACATAGTGTTGTGTGCCGAGGAGTGAAACGAAAATTCGCTGGCTGTCGGGTGAGTATGTTTCCAGGCATTGGTTAGTTGAAGAGTGGACATAGTCTGTCTAATACTTCTTGCAGCGGTTGTGTGTGTGTTCTAGATTCCGTCATTGAACCGTCTTTTTTTAAAACAAGTATCGTATTGAGGTTGCCTCCCCATATTACAACAAAGCCGTCAATGGAGTCGCATTTTTTAGCCAATTCCGAGGAGAGGCAGTGGTCATCCACATTAGGACCATATGCATTCATCAACAATGTTTTTTACTCTCCCCCCCCATGTTAAATGTATCTGCCCCAGGGTCTAACAAGGTCTTGATTTGCCAAAAGTGAGTAGGGTGATGGATAATAGTCAGGACCCTAGGCGATTGGGAGAACTATGGGGTGTAGTATCATTAGTCTGCAAGTCTCGCCATTATCTTGGATTGCCCCCGAACGCCTACTGAGCGCCCCGCACCCTCACCATCCTCCCCAACTTGATAGTGCAAGCCCGAACGTAACAAAGCTGAAAAATGCAACCACGTCTGTTGGCGAGGGGAAGAAGTGGGCATGGCCCCATATTGTATCCAGAGCTTAGCTAGGAACAGCATGCAGTATGGGATCTGGCAGATTTGCAACAGTTTCTTGGCCTTGTCAAATGTCTTGCGAGCGGTTTGCATGCCTGGAGAAAAGTCAGGATATATAAACACTCTGTAAGACTCATATCGCAGCTCACCGTCCTCTCTCGCCACTCTTAGAATCAAGTCTCTGTCCCTGTAGTTAAGGAGTCTAGCTATGAAGGGGCGGGGAGCTGCCTTGGGCCTGGGCGATTGTTGCAGCATTCTGTGCCCTCTCTCGTTTAGGAATTGTGGCGACAGTAGTGGGTCCCCCAGAATAGCTTGCAGTATGTCTTCAATGAATGGTTGCATTTCCCCCCTTCGTTGTGTTCTCAGGGACCCAGACTATGTGTATATTATTTCATCAGGACCTGGATTCCAGGTCGTCAAATTTAGCATTGACTGCTGCCAGGTCTTTGTTGATGCTCTTGACCGACCCATCCAACCCTGTTAGCTTGTCTTCCACCGAACCAATTCTTTTCTCAGCCTGAGTTATACAGCCAATCTCCTCCATTTTCATACGATTGACCTAATATTGGCTGAGAGGTTGTCGAGTTTTGTATTGATGGAGGCGAAACCGTTCTGCATTCCATCCAGGATAGGCGCTAGGTCTTCTTGTTGTGGTTGGTGAGACGCTGCTCCCTCCACATTATCTCCCCCATTGTGTTTTATTCCGCTGTATGGCCCTAGCCTGAGTGCCAGTGTAGGAATCCATTCAGCCTTGCTTCTTGCCCGCTCCTCTCATCTTTATGGTGGTCCTTAAGCCTGTGGCAGGAGTGGTGGGGCTGAATCAACTTGTCAGTGTTTCAGGGCCAGCTCTTATATCAATTCCCCAGACCTAATGTGGTGTCTAGAAAGGCCTGCAGTTCCATTCTCCAGAGTAATATAATATAAGGGGGTCCGCTGTACTCTGAGAGGACCTTTCCACCGTGGGTCAAGGTCCTCACTAGGGGTGTCATGGTATTAGTTTTATGACGGTACGATAACCTTCTTGCCAAATGACGGTATATCATGGTTATCGCGGTATAGCAGGTGGAGTTAGCTAATTTTAACAAATATTTTCTAAAAGATCATAAACTGTCAGATTTATCATCACAAACAAAACCAGGCACCCAGGACCAGAATTGGGCTTTTCAAACATACTTTCCACTGAAATGTCACCCCTTGCTTCCACCAAACACAAACACACGTGTGGAGAGGAGGAGGGGAGAGCCCTGCTGCGACTGGCAAAGCAAACTTAATAGCTTTTCTTACGTGGTCATTTAGGCTTTTGGCTCCCCCACTGGCTACTGGTGAAGATGAACATGTTGCCATCTTGATAACCTGCACGCCACAGATCAATCGAGGTTGATGGTAGTATACGCGTGTGCGCATGAACACACACAAGCACTCTCTCTTTATGTGACAGCCTTTAGTTTACTTGCGGGCCAAAAGGTGTTCAGTAAACACGGACATGTCACCTTTGGTATGGCAGCAGTGAATACCCACAGAGATGAGTGAATTTTGCAGTGTGACTTATTATATGTAAATTCAATGATAGAACCAGGGAAATGCCCCATTGTCATATGTTTAGCAAACATTATCCATTATAAATATATAAACCCCAAAGCCGCCATCCCAAAGTAAACCCTTTTCCTTCTTGGCACTGTATTTATTCTTCCTATTGCTAACATGTTGATTGTGTCAGGCACGTGTGGTTTATGGAATGGCATTAAAAACTGCTCCAACTAAAACTACTTGGCAGATGGCACATCCAACAGTGCAAGACCAAGACTGCGCAGCACTTGCTTTCTACAGCCTTTCCAAATCAGACTGAAAAGCACACTTAACGGTATAAACGGTATACCGGTATGAACAATGTGACGGTTATTATTGGTCAATTAAGTGGTTCACGGTATCTTTAACGGTATACCGTTATACCGTTACATCTCTAGTCCTCAACCTCTCTCATCTGTCCACTTTTGTCCAGACTCAGGCACACCGGACACCTTTCACCTCAGCAAGGCACTTCCCTCTACCTTCCTGCAATCTTAAGCAGGGCCCGGGTGCAGGAGCGAAGGGACAAATGGGCCAGTTCATGTGGGTGCCCAGCTCCACAGCTCCAGATACGCAGTGGGGCTACAACGGTCCAATAGAGGTCCCACCCTCCACTCCGGACCCTCTCTCACCCCAGAGAGGCAGACCCACCTGGCAGACCACCAGGTGCAAGGAGATTGATCCGGGAGGTGGCAGCCTTGAGCTGAGCTTCTGGGGGCTAATGACAGTCAACGGCTCAAAAGCTGGTACGGGGTTCTGGCCTCTCCAACCCCTGCAGGTAATCTGATGAACTCCCGGGCATCTGGCTCATCCACCAATTCGTTACGCTACCACCTCTACCCACCTCTGACAGGGGGGTAGGCATCTGATGGGCAGATCTGGCTGCAGTCCACTGTTCTCCTGGCAGAACACCGCCATTGTGTGTGCGGCCCTTCCACCAGCCGCATTCCATCTCCAGCCCAACACAGCCAGCCCATAGCCCAGCGATCAGCTATGGGCCGAAGGTAGTCACTGTCTCTCAAGGTACGCTAGTTCCAGTGGCGGTGGCCTAGATATCAGTGTGGTCGAGGTGTCGCCTGTGATCCCCGTCATTCAGCTCGCCTGACAACAGCACCGACCGGGACTGCGCTGTCCGCGATGGTTGTACTCCGGCTTCTGTAGTTCAGATCAGGCTGGGATTCAGACCGGACGATGTGAGAATGTTTCTATTGCTATTAATCAGCTTTGGTAAGTAGTTGTAGGGTCGGGGGAACAGGATTGTGTAAGGATTTGCACCAAGCCAGCAGAACTCCAGTATCAGGCAGCCATATTGCCGGCTGCTCAGCAGCGCAACTATTAGGATGTTTTCAAAGGGGCTCACTAAGGGCCATCCCTCTCTCTCATCTTCTGTGCACTTCGACCTCTCTTAAACCAGGCATCCCTAAATCACAATGTGTTCATTATATATCGGTAAACCATGCTATCTACAAATCTGTGTGTCTACTGGTGAGGGATTAAAGGCAGTTTACTTATCTCTCTCACACCCTCCGGAATTAATCTAGGTGGATCCTAACCTGGAGTCCCACAATAAGAATGCTGTTATGAAGTGGTCCCTTCCAGTCACTGAGGTCTCACTCTGTCTTTGCCTTTCTCTGCCTGATGGTTTTTCCTTCTTTTCCCTTCCTTCTACTCTCCCCTGCTCTTCCTCTGACTCTCCTCTTTCTCCCCTCTCTGTTCCTCCCTCCGATGCTCCTCCACCTACTGCTACTTTACTCCACTCTCTAATACTCTCTCCTCCCACTACTCTCTCTTCCCACTACGGACCACTACCCTCTCCTCCCACCACCCCCTCCACCCACTACTCCCCACTATTCTCTTGTCCCACTCTTCTCAACTTCACCCCTCCGCTACCAGTCACCCTCCTTTCACTTTCTCATTCACCATTCTCATTCAGCTTTATTTTCTCCACAACAGTCCCACTTAAGCCCATTCACTCTCTTCACTCACCATGCACACACTCACCAACCAATACTTCACTGTGCATGCACCTTTAGTAAATCTCCATGCTCTGCTGAACCATTCTTCCTCCGTCTGGTCTCTTCATCTGCCTTCTCCTCCCTTGACCTCACCCGAGCAACCGACACTGCTCAGTTCCCAGCGTCGCCCTCTATAATCCTCTTCTCCCTCCCATTGGTTCTGACGTCCACCTGGATCTTAATCGTTATTCGTTTCTTCCCCTTGGCCCTGTCAAACAGGTGCAAGGCTTCAAAGTGCCTCGGGAGCCCCGCCTTCTTCTAAAGCATGTGTTCACCAAAGTTTTCAATGGCAACCCATGATCAAAATAGTCAACATCAATGTTCTTTTATGCATGGCCTGGAACTTAATGTTTGGTGGCTTGCAGCACGTACCACTTCTCTGCCTTGTTGTCCTCTGCCGGCTATCTCAATGGTGGTTGGTGTGTTCCTTCCTCTGCCGCAAGTTTATCTGGGCTCTGCAGTCCTAGAAGAGAAAAGAAAAGACACTGCCGAGTATTTTGTATCGTAAGTATGGAGCCATCAAAAGAGGTACTTAGTACATGTAACCAGGGACACAGAGATGGGACAGAGACTGGGGCTCTCCCAGATCCCTCACCCCGCCTCTGTCAAACACCCTGTTAGGCCTCCTGCCCCAAGTTTAGATGGTTCGCCATCCCTTCTTTGACAGATTCAGGTCCCTTACCCCGTTACAGAATGTACGTTCTTTTACCACTTTTACTTACCAGACAAGATGGGCCTTTCAATAGTGTTCTTTATTACAGATCCAGAATAACAGTTACCAGAGACAAACACAATAAACAAATACACAAAAAAAACAATTATATATTTATCAAGCCGTTCTCTGAAAAAAGCAGTCTTGTTTCTCAGTTGGCCAAAGGTTTCGACGGCACACAGGAACTCCCATCAGCGGGGTCCCCATTAAGACAAAGCACCATGCCTTCCTCCTTGGTCCTGGGGCGTCACTGAGAGGTTCATCCGCGATTCTTCTGGGGCACCGCGTAGCCAATGAATCGAAGGCTAAAGACACCAAAAGTGTTGCAGATATCAGGACCAGTGCGTGAATCTTGGATGAGGTTAGTTCATAAATCTTTAATAACTGCACTGGAGGGTAAATAGAGGAATGGGCAGCACACAACCCCCAAGCAATCTCAAAACTCTGTTACCCCGCCCCTTTATCAGCAACTTTGATAGGTTTTCAGTACATTGACTTCAATACAAGTGGAAGATTGTATGACATCACTAAGGAGGATTTCAGTCTTCCCAATTAGCACAATGGTCTTCTATGTGGAGACAGCCAAGCCTCACAAGGTCACTTCCCCAATCTTCAAGAGATAACAAGCACAGATGTGCACCCTTAAGGCACTTTAAACTCACATTCTCAAGCATCACCCATTTGAAGCTGCTTCCGTTTGTGATACATTGGTATACTACTGAGTACACAGCATTAGTTGCCAAGTGAACTTCTCCATCTTAGCTGTAAACCTTCTCATTTTGGTATACTTCTTCTACTTACATTTGAATTCACTTAATTAATTTCCTATGAACATGTTTTGAGACATTCATTTGCATATATGTGCATTTTTCTTTCCCACACAATACCATCTCTGAGAAGCCTAGCCCTTGCAGACATTTTAATATCTAGTATGAGCCTCCCAGAGATCATTTTTGCAGCTGCCTACAGCAAATGCAATTAACTATAAAGACACCCTTGAAAAAGGGTGGCTCGGTTGAGCAACAAGCCAAGATGGCAGACCACTTTTAAGCTCTGTGAGCAGTGAGCATTTGTACTATACATGCTCCAGCCTGCTGCCGATGCGCCACACTGCTTGGTGATATTGGAGCATCTGAAGGCGACAGGCATCATCCGATCCAGCAACGGACTCCTGGCGAGCCCGGGAGCCCATGTTGTTTGTGGTTGTGAGTCTGCGACCGCCGGGACCACATCCGCGTTGGCTCTGTCAGCCGTTTCAAGGATTGATTGATTGATTGATTTATTTATAGAGCGTAGATTTATTTATAGAGTAACAACAACAAATAACATTGGAGCAAAGAATTACATCTTGAATCATTCAGCAAAACAGTGCAAAGAGCAATTAACTGAGGGGGAGTGGAGTGGGAATAGGAGTGGTGAGGGGGGGCAGGAGAAGGATTGGACGAGTGTAAATGGAAGGGAGACAGAGTGTAATAGGAGAGGGCAGAGAGGAATTAGATGAGGGGAAAAAAGGGGGGGAAGTAGAGAGGGCAGGGGGGCTTTCAAGGTGGAGAATGGAGGAGAAAGGAGCAGAGAGGAGTGGTCCAGGAGGAGCCTTACGGTGCACTACACTGGTATTGGCGGTGGAGTTCGCTGAGCCTGGGCATCTTGTGGTCTGTGGCAAGTGCCTGGGGGATGGCGAGCGGCATCCGCGGCGATTGTGAGCTGTCTGGGTGCAGTGCCGGTACAGAGAGGCTGCATTGGGGCTGCTGTCACTGTTCCACTCTGCGGGTGGGGAGGATGGGGCATTTGTTTGGTTAGCAGGGAGTAAATGTTAAAATGCACTTGGTGACTGATCACAGTGGTTGAACTTTTGGGGTTGGTGCAGTCATTGATCACCTCATTGTGTATATGTGCAGGTGGGTTGAGACAGATTGTGAACCTCCTCAGTTGGCCGGCGGACAATACAAAAACACAATCAATTGCAATCTGCAAACCACAGAGGCACAATCTACCTCTCTTGACCAGACAAAATACACCAGTAGCATGTCATCTCGAGTGTGTGAGACCTGCAAGCGCAAGAAGCGCTTCTCTGAGCCCACGCTCAACATGTTTGCCAACACCATTGTCCAGCATGCAGGGGAGCTATTCAGCAATGACCAGTGCAGGCAAACCTAGCTGTGCAAGAAGGGCATTTGGGGGGAGGTGGCACAGAAGGTGTCGGCAGTGGGGACAACACGACGCACAGTGTGAGAATGCCACAAGTAGGCTACAGAACCTCCTCTCAGACCAGCCGAGACAGGGCATGGCCACGGGTGGCGAGAGCGCATCACCAATATGCCTGATGCCATGGGAGGAGAGGTGCAGCAGTGTGCCGCACCTGGAGTCAATTGAAGGGGTTGGCGCTGCAGAGGCCGGATCCGGGACACCCAAAGAGGCCAATGAGTACACGTAACCTCAATGTAATAATCAACATCCCTGGCCACCCTGCTCCCACCACTGTACCAACATATCACAGAAATAGGAATTGCAGAGTCCGTACCCCCAAAAACACCCGGCATGCACCCCCACTGTTAGGCAGAATTATATGCAGTACCCTTTGGGAACACTACACACAATTAAGACTACAAGTGACAGTACAATTTCACCTTGGTACAAGCCTGTACTACCCAGTTATAGTGCTAGCAGTAGCGGAGCAGCCAGACTTATCTCAAGAGTAAGTGAGCAGTACAAATAGTTACACAAAGGGCAGCAATTACTATGATTTAGGCAAACACTGACTCAAGGTTTCTAAGTAAAAGAATATATATTTGTTTACTCAACAGTTGTATAACATTTCACTATTCTAAGCAAGTCAAAAATCACAATCATAAATACACCACACCACTTCCCTAAAGGGAGGGAGAGACAACGTTATTAGAAATTAGGCAAAACCAACAGGTAAGTACTCTGAGCAATTGAACAAGAGAGACTACAGTGAGAAAATCAGCTAGAAAAGGCTTAGGGCCAAAATCAATGGGTTAAAAGTCTTTTGCTCAAGATTACACAGTTCAGGGTAGTTTGCGGTAAAGTTTGTGGCACAGATTCCGGACGAGGTTGGTTGGTAAAAAAGTTAGTTCAAAGAGAAGGACAAGCCCTCGGATTGGAGAAAGATTTCAAACACTTTCACCGCGTTTGAGCGAACCGCACAACCGGATTTGCACAGTACTTTGAAACGGAGAGGGGGCTGTAGCTGAGGCAGACGTTCCTGGTAGTTCCTGTAGGCTCATGTTTCCTGAAGCGACTGTCGGACTGATCAGAAGTAGGAAGACTGGAGGGTCCTGCACTACCCAGGGAAGAAAACAGCAGCAGCGCCAAACAACGAATAAAAGGTGCGCTCCTTACAACCCAAGCAGGGTCCGACCTTCCTGGCCCACTGTAGCTCTGTATAGTGAATTCGACCAGAGGAGGGGTCCTGGCTTGCAGTTTGGGTGAACTGGTTGGTCCCACCAGCTCAAGGGAAGAAGTTTCCTGGAGGATCTTCTCTGTCGTCGTATTTGGGAATTCAGACCTGCAGCAGGGCTTCACCGGGCGGTTCAGTCGTTGTAGGGGCCTCTTCTTCCAGTTCCTCATTGGTTCATTCATTCCAGTGGCGACTCTGCTCTTCCAGTCCCAGAGACCTGCTTTTTATGCAGTTTTCCCCCATTCATACAGCCTGGCTGTCAATCACATAGCAGGGTGGCTGGCCTGGCAAGGCCAGTCCCCTTAGCCAATCAGACAAGAGTGCGACTTGGGTTACCAAGGGAACCCATGGCAGGGACCGAAGATCCCTCCATCACATCCTGCCTACCTAGACTATCAGCGCCTTAGCAAGGCTTCTATGCAGAAGCCGGCAAAAAGACAGCGAACAAACAAGTCATCCCCGGTTTGGCGTGCAGAAAAAAACACGAGAAAGATTTTAACAAAAAGAAATGGCGACTAAACCCAGCTGGAACCAAAATAAAATGTATTTGGTCAAGCAGGGTTTATGTTCGAGGCCAATATAATAGCCCAAAACATTACCACGTTTATATAAGATAATCGCAGTAGAAAAGTTAGGGTAGATACCACTGCCACCAGCCAAGTCTTAATGTTGAGGCAGCGAAACAAGGCTCCAAGAGGCACAGACAAAAAGGGATACGAGTTAACCCTTTACAATACTCCATGTAAGATGGGGTGTACTGGGTCTGCGGTTTAAAGTGACTATATAAAGTTAATGGCAACTTTACCTGTTTCTGGGGGACAGTTGTCAGCCCCAGAAAAATTGAGTCAGTGGGAAGTCTCAAAGACAACCCTGTGTCACTGCACTGAAGGTGCTGTGTAAAACACACAATAAGTGGTGCACATGGAGTAGGTGAGGCTCCAGTGCCCAAGATCACACAGAAAGTAGAAATATACATAGCAAAACACATGTAAGAGTGGGAAAAAAGGCTCACACTCTTACCAGGACAAAAAAAAAAATCCTAGAAATCCAGCAAAGGTGCTGGGGGACTCTTTAGGTAAGGGAAATCAACCATTTATGAGAATTCTCCCTAACACTTGCCCCCCCCCCCCCAGACTAAGGGACAGGAGGATTTGATCCTCTCCTGGATGAATCTCTACCTCTAGTTGGTTATTAACATCCTAGAGAAACCATCAGCATTTTGGTGGTGACATCCTGCTCTGTGCTCAATGGTAAAATCAAACCCTTGCAGGCAGATTGACCATTTTAGCAGTTTTGGGTTTTCCCCTTTCATTTGCATTAACCATCTCAAGGGTTGGTGGTCAGTTTGAATCACAAAAGTAGACCCATACAAGTATGGTCAAAACTTCTTCAAACTCCACACAATGGCAAAGCATTCACACTCTATGGTTGCCCACCTTGTTTCTGGTTCCTTCAGTTTTCTACTGATGAAGCAAATGGGGTGATCCCTGCCTTTCTCATCCAGTTGACTAAGGACTGCACCTATACCTATATTGGCGGCAGCTGTCTGCACAATGAAAGGTTGGTGATAATCAGGAGCTCTTAGGACTGGAGCTTGACAAAGGGCTTTCTTCAGACTTTCAAAGGCCTAATTGCACTCTTCATTCCATTTGACCTTTTTAGGGGATTTTGGAGAGGAGATCACATTCAAGGGAGAAGCTATGGTCCCATAGTTCTCAATGAAGTTCCTGTAGTACCCAGTGAGACCTAGGAAAGCTCTCACCTGGGTTTGAGTAGTAGGGGTGCAGAAGTCCTCCATCCCATTCAGAACTTGATTAACCATCCTTTGAAATGTAGCAGGTGCATTCTTTAGTCCAAAAGGCATTATGTTAAACTGGTAGAGGCCTGCTGGGGTAGAAAATGCAGTTTTCTCCATGGCATGGTCTGTCAGTGCTATTTGCTAATAGCCTGAGGTTAGGTCCAATGTACTGAGGTACTTGGCTGAACCAAGTCTATCCACCAGCTCATCTGTCCTTGGCAAAGGATGGGCATCAGTCTTAGTGGCTGCATTTAGAGCTCTATAGTCCACACAGAATCTCAACTCCTTGGATCCTGCCTTTGGTACTAGAACAACTGGACTAGACCATGGACTGGTAGAGGGCTCTATAACCCTGTGATCAAGCATCTTGTTGACCTCTCCTTTTATGTGGAATCTCACATGTTCTGACATTCTTTAACCCCTGCTTTTGACAGGTAAACAGTCACCAGTGAAAATATCATGCTGGCCCCAAGGAGTCAAGCCTAGTGATAGAGAAAAAAGGGAGGCAAACTGATTCAACAGAACTTTTCACTCCTGTTGTTCAGAAGTCAGCCTTCTATCTGTTCATCTAAAGGTTGGCCTCTGAGGAGGTCAGGTAGAGGTTCACTCTCCTCTTCCTCTTGAGCTGAAGCTAGAAGCAAAGCTCCTACATCCGGTTTCGAGACATAAGCCTTTAAACGGTTGGTGTGAAAGACTCTGGGAGCCTCCTTAGGTCTGCCTAAATCCACCAGATAGTTCACCTCTCCATGTTTGCCCACAACCTTGAAGGGTCCTATCCACTTGTCCTGCAAGGCCCTCTGCCTTGTTGGCACCATACCTAGCACAAGCTGGTCTTGAGTAAACTCAACCATGCTGGCCTTCTGGTCATGCCAATGTCTGACCAGAGCCTGACCTGCTTTCAAGTTATCATTTGCTTCTGCCATCATGTGTGACATTCTCCTCCGGAGACCTATCACAGTCATTCACTCTGACTGGCTTGGGGGAAGGAGCACTCTCCAACCCCTCCTTAATCAGGGCCAAAGGACCTCAGACTGGATGGCCATAGAGAAGTTCAAAGGGACTGTAACCAACTCCCTCCTGAGGGACTTCCCTTTACGCAAAGAGAAGGCATGGCAGTAGAAGCTCCCACTTTTTCTTAAGGGGTTAGGACGTAAACACTGTTCAGCCGAAAGACGGGCCCCCAGCACGTACGTCTGCGCGTGCGCACAAAATCCATACACTAAAAACCCTTACCCAGAGCGGAGCGGTTGAGCGGAGTTGGTGAGGCGAGTTGAGTCTGCAGGAGTCGCTGCAGTCTCTCTCCCCTGTCTAATACTTCACACAGCGTCTGGGAGGGCTTAAAAACCCTTACCCAGAGCGGAGCGGTTGAGCGGAGTTGGTGAGGCGAGTTGAGTCTGCAGGAGTCGCTGCAGTCTCTCTCCCCTGTCTACTACTTCGCACAGCGTGTGGGAGGGCTTAAAAACCCTTACCCAGAGCGGAGCGGTTGAGCGGAGTTGGTGAGGCGAGTTGAGTCTGCAGGAGTCGCTGCAGTCTCTCTCCCCTGTCTACTACTTCACACAGCATGTGGGAGGGCTTAAAAACCCTTACCCAGAGCGGAGCGGTTGAGCGGAGTTGGCGAGGCGAGTTGAGTCTGCAGGAGTCCGCGGGAACAGAGGGAGCATGGACTCGACCCTGAACACAGCGAACACCGCGAGTCCGTCGACCCAACAAGAGCAAGAACGAGGAGCAAGAAGCGAAAAAGCGAAAGAAGCAGTTACAAGTGCAGCTGAGCCGGCCGACATAGACGCGGACACGGAGCAGAGCCGGCGCTGGCTAAGAAGTGTCAAAACTCCGGTGAAAAAGTTGAAACCAAAGACAACCGTCTTTGCAGAGGGAACGGAGGAAATGAATAAAGAACCACAAGTGCCAAAAGTGCGCCGGAAGACTTTGAACAAGGAGCACAGGGAGGAGACAGGAAAGCCGCCCCCCACCCCCAAGGCAAGCTAAAGTGGTAAACAACCAAGATACACCAACTACATCAAACACACATGACATACAAGAGAAACGGAGCACTGAAAACAGTGACCTACCCGGACTCAAAACCATCAGCACCTTGTGTACCGCCGGCATGGCGAGTGGGTTCCCGGCACTGGCGGTCGAAGGGCCGCCAGTGACGGACCCTCAACGGGTGCGCTGTGATGTGGAGGACCGGGAGAGGTCGAGCGCACTGGACCCACTGGACCATCACGGTGGAGTGCCGCAAGGCACGGCCAATCCAGGGAGAGCTGGAAGGAGCCCTACACAGACGGTGTGTAAGGAGGGGCGTGACCAGGAGAAACATCGAGGGCAGATCGACAGTCCGGAGGAACGCGACGAAAGGAACCTGACACCAGAGCACGCAAACAGCCCGGCTTTGGAGCTGGAAACGGCGACAAATGAACACCCACAACGGAACAACCCGGCAAAGTCGGTCCGAGCATTAGTACACAAAGACCCAAATCTAGCAGAAACTGTCGAGGAGACAGGCATCAAGGAAAGTGACACGATAGAAAGCACAGGCGCGAAAAGAAAAAACATGACCCAGCAAATAAGTAACATTGAGCAGATAAACAACAACACACCTAGACCTAACCAAAAAAGCGGCGCAGAGCAAAGCACGCAAGAAAGTGAAATTGCCACATCAGACACAGACTCCGATTCGGAGCCAGAAAGAAAATCGTCTCCACTAAAACAGAAAAAAAGAAAAAATAATAGTAAAATAACAATACAAAGAAAGAATCAAGAAAAGATCAACACAATGAAAATGACAAAGACTACTCACGAAAAACTAACTAAAGGGAAAACGACAGGCGACAACAGAACCACGAAACTACAAAAAAGAAACAAAGAGCTGCAAAAAGGGCAGCCACCGCCATCGTTATCGGGCACAGTGAAAGCATTCTTTTTTAACCAACAGAAGCGCAAACTCGACTCAGAAAATGAGGTATCGGACGCCGAAATTTTAGAAGTGGCTCAGGAGGCCTCGACAGGAAACAGTCAACAGGCCCAGAAGTGTTGCAAGTAGGCACACCTGAAACAGGCCTGTGTCAGATCCTGAGGGAAAAAAGAAACGCGGCCATAGCGATTCGGCGCCAAATAGAGGAAAGAGAAGAGAGTCGGAGACTAAGTAAGCGGAAAGAACAACATGAAAAGAACACAGTAAGAGACGAGAGTGCATTAAAAAGCATAGGCAACAACGTCAGTCGGGAGCACTTACAAGAATGGTCCCTGAGGAACCAGATGAAAGCGGCAACTAGTCTTCAACCGACGGCCGCAGATGAAGGAACGGAAACACAAAAACTAAGGCACCAAGGGAAAGATCACTGCCTCAGCGGTCCCGACAGAGACTGGTCGAAAGCCCAACCAAACTCAACTCAGCTATCGTGTACCCCTGAGAAAGCAAGGGACGCAAACGAAACAAACCGACAAAAAGAAGGCCTAAAAGAACTACCTAAACGTGCGCTAACAGAGGGTGAACCATACAGAACCAGGCTGAGTGACAGCTTGTTCATGGAAGCGAGGATAACCCCTAGAAAAATAGCAAGCACACCGTAATCCCCTAAAAACAAATGGATAAGCGAAATAACCTCACCGACGCAAAAAGGTACGCCAAGCAAAAAAACAGACCTATTGACCATCATGTCAACTTTAACGATTGCCCTAGCTCCATACTGTAAGCTATATGAAGCAATAAAAGAGGGAATACAAGATAACACCTCAATTTTAGCTTCTGTGTCCACAAAAGTCACGAATATAGAAAACTACATGACAGCACTTGAGGAAAAAAACAATGCTTACAATAAGCACTGGGAAAAAGAGGTGGAGGAACTAAAAAAGCAAATCAAGCTTCTACAAAGGGAGAGGGGTTAGGAAGACTCGCATAACACAAGTTACCAGTCCGAAAGTCAGAAGGGCCAAACGGTAGACATCTGCGAGGAAGAGCGAGAAGCAAGTGAAGCTAATGAACCATGTCCTGAACGCCAACAACAATACCCAATCAAGTCGGGATTGTTCAAGCACCCTCAGAAAAAGGTCCCAGTGGTACTGAAACTAGCAAATAACAATAAACGGCAGAAACAAGCATCAGGAGAGAAGGTGAAGCAGCAAGACACACCGAAGGATAAAGAAAACAAAGAAAAGAAAACCAAGGGCATACAAGAAGACTTACTGAGATCGACAAATAGAGAGAAAAAGAGATGCTCCCCACGATCAGTAGAAGATTTTATGAGCGACACAAACCTGATGAATCTATCCCAACATTGGGAAAACGCCTCCAACAATTCGGTGATCGAGGTAATCCCGGACCAGCAGGAAACAGAACAGAAAACAGTAGTAAAAGGAAACGAAAACCCAAAATCCCCAAAAACTCAAACAAGCAAGAGAACCCAAAAAGCCTCCGAACGTCAAAGGAGTCCAGCACTTGAAGAGCAAACAAGGAAGAAGGACGGCGTGCAAACGGCCCCAAGAGAGCAAAGAGAAAGACGTCAAAGCCAGATACATCGAAACGAAGCTTACAAAGGCTCCGACGATCATCAAAAAACAAGAACTCCAAAAATAGAGAAACAAAGACGAATATTTAAAGTTGAACAACTAAACTTGAAAAAAGGCTACATGATTTTAAACAGGAGAACAATCGTGAAACTAATGAGTACAATGAACTCACTGAAAAAAATAAAAACAGAAGACATCACTCTAGTGGAACCTTATCACAGAGGAAAGATCACAAAGGCTTACATCCACGTGAAAGAAACATGCCTGCAAGACATGGACAAGAACGTAGACAGAGAAATGGAGCAAAATGGGTATGAGTTGACTGAAATAAAATCCGAAACGCAAAGAGAAAAGAATCACTTCCCCTACCACCACCAAGGGGAAAGAAAAAGTTGCTACACGTCACGCACAGAAGAGCCCTACCGAGGAAATAGAATAGGCAAAAACCTAGAAGAAAAGGTATATAGCAGAGAGAGAGCAGACGTACGAACCGAGAATCAAAAAGACAACCAAAAACGTACCAATGAAGAGAAGAACAAAGAAAACAGACAACGAAGGAATGAACACCAGGAAACAGACCCAGACAAATACAGGTCACGAACATGAGGAGAAACTCGATACACTACACGACAAGCAAGCCCGGCGCGCACCTCTTCCTTTAACCGAAACGAGAAACCAGCGAAGACAGCTCTGGCACAAACAAGGAGCAACCCATCAGGCACAGGGCCATTGGCCTGGATAAAAGCAGCACTGAATTTTAACACAGAGAACTAGCAATTAAAGGGATCAGCGCCACCTACAAGAAGTGAAAGACTTAACGAGGACCTAGAGATCAGCAAGAAGTGCTTCACTTTGGGTTCCTGGAACACAAGGGGTCACGTTCACTTAACTAGACCTGGTGACGTTGACCTAGGTTCACTGGACATTATATGTCTTCAAGAGACATGGCTGCAAGAGAAACCGTGCCTCGACGGTTTCGTAGTAGAACTATCGGCAGCAAGTAGAGGTGTTTTTGGACGCCCATCATCAGGTTTGTTAACAGCTACAAAAATGGGAGTAGGTCTGGCAACACCCATAAAGCTCCACGAATCATACGAAACGTTAGTCACGCTGACCTCCTGGTATGACCAATCGGAAGGGCAGAAGAACAGGCGCAGCAACCAAATCATCATAATAAACACCTATTGGAACGCGCTAAAAATGACAACAAAAACCTACTGTACCAGGATGAAGGATCTGCTAGACTCGCTCTACACAGAACATATCAACGCACACATCATAGTGTGCGGAGACCTAAACGCGGACTGTAGCGAGGGGAACAAAGAAACACAATCAGGGAAACCCCGCGAAGCAACCAGAGACAGAGGGATCGCATGGGGCTTATTGACTAAACCTAGAAGCCTCCAGAACATCGCAGAACTTTTTCCGAAGCAAACGAACATCCCGACCTGGGAGAATCTGCATTGTAAAACAACCTTGGACTACATATACGTATCCACCGAACTGACAACAAGGATTCAAGAGTTCAAAGTTCAGAAAACAGCGCACAGCGATCATAACCTTTTGACATGCAAATGGTGAGGAACACAAACACAGAACCCAGTATACAAGTACAACCTTGACATAAATAACCAACAATCAAGAACATGTTTGAAGGAAGAAGACATCAAAAGGATAACAGAAAAATACGAACTGCCTGATCCAACAAGGCCTCAAGCTCCTGGGAACCATCCAAACTACTTACCGCTATTGATCCCTTATAGAAAACTAGTGGGAAGTCAGCGGAGAAGCAAACCATCCCACACTCATGTCTATGACAGACTGGTGGTGGAAAAAAGAAAAGTGGTCAGGAGACTGAGAAAAATCGCAAAAAAATGTGATCTCCAAGAAACCTGGGAAAAATGGAGTACAGAGTCTAAAAAATATAAACAGTGGCTAAAGCAACATAGACTACAACTGTACCAGCAAGACGGGGAAATCATGTTGAAATGTCTCAGCACAAAGAAATCAAGTGACTTCTGGTCATTAATCAAAGCATCAAACCCGGGCAAACCAACAGAACTGGTAAACGCGGTCGACGAAACAAGATGGAAGACTTACTTAACGACCCAATTTCAGCTTCCAGACTCACGAGAAATACCAGCAAAATGTGAATCATCAACCCCTTGGGTGAACGTAGCAAACAGCGTGGAAATAGAACGGACCATCAATAACTTGAAATCATCGAGGGCCCCAGGCCCAGACGGCTTGACTAATGTTGAACTGAAGCAGTCCCCGAAAGCCTGGGCTGCAATAATAAGTAAAATCTTCACCCACTGCGCACAATCAAAAATTGTCCCAGAGACTTGGCAAAAGGCGATCACAGTACCTGTTTATAAAAAAGGCGGAAGAGAAGATCCGGAAAGCTACAGGCCCATAGCTCTGTTGGATATCGTGGGAGAAATATACGCAGCACAGCTATTGGTCCACTTCAGAACCTGGGCAAACCAGGCACCCTGTTTTGACATCTTCCAGACCGTGTTCCAGAAAAACGGAAGAACAACTATCAACATAATGATGCTACAAATCCTGAAAGCAAAAACAAGAGAAGGAGCACCTCAAGACTATCTGGCCTTCGTAGATTTATCCAAAGCTTTCGATAAAATCGACAGAGAGAAACTGTGGACCAAATTAAAGAATTGGAAATGCCCAACGTCAATCATAGGGCCAATAACAGCTTTACATGAAAACACAAAGATCAGAGTAAAACTGAGCAAACAAGGCACCCTATCAGAAGAGATAACATTCCAGAGAGGCGTCAAACAAGGCTGTCCACTAGCCCCAGCCTTGTTTATAGCTTTCTTGGGGGACTATCAGCACGAGGAAGAAAAAATAAGAGCCTTCCCGCCCAAAATTGGCAAAAGCTTCATCTCACGAATCCTTTATGCTGATGACGCAATCATCATCGACCAGACTCCAATTGTTCTGCAGCGAAAATTGACACACTTGGCAAATTACATGAGAAAAAACAACTTGGAAATAAACGCAGTTAAAACCAAAGTGTTGATTATGGAAAAAACAACAACGAAGAGGTCGAACCTGCGGACATGGCGACTAGAAGACTCAAAACTAGAAATAGTCGATAAGTTTAAATACCTTGGGGTGACCATGGACGGATCATCAGCAGAAAAAGCGATGCAAGAACAACTGTGGGATAAAGTCAAAATACTCACTACCCAAACAAGATTGATCGATAACAAATTTGGAACATTTTCCATCATTCCTGCGATAAAATTCTACAAGACCAAGGTGGTGCCATCTATCACATATGGAAGGGAAGCTTTTTTTAACGTCCCAAAAGCTACATAGCAAAAACTTGAAGGACACGTGTGGAAATCAGTACTGGGCTTGCCCAAGTCGACCTCTATGTCAGCAATAAGAAGGGAACTAGGTCTAGTTTCACTCGCTGCCTCGGTGGAGCAAAGCAAGATGAGGCTTTACAGAAAAATCATAATGGCAGATTCATTACCCATATACAATGTGATTGCAGAAGAACTAAAAGAGGGCACCTGTAAAGCACTCAACAAATGGGCGGCCACAATCCAAGAAACGTTGATCGAAATAGCCTGCACAGAAGAAGACCTGAAAACAAACCCTGAACGAGTGAAAACCAAAATTGAACTTATGGACTGGATCCGGTCATCAGATACTGCAAGGGCCAACAAGCTGCTCACCCATCTCCCCCGACGTATAACGAGGTAAAAACGCCATTAAACTACTGCAGACAATTCCCGAACAAAAAGATGCGAGGAACATTTTTGAAAGCCAGACTAAACCTCCTGATGATCCAGCAAATCCTAGCAATTCGCACTCCAAAGATGGACAACAGCTGCCGGCTATGCAAAGTTAAAGAGGAAGTGGAAACGTTGAAACACATTGTCCTGATATGCCCAAAGACACGGCCAAACAGAGACATATTCCTTTTACCTTGTATACAAGGGGCGAGCACCCTAGATGAAGAGGCTGTATGGAACCGGTTAATATCGGGAGAGAGGACCAGATGGACCATCGTAATGGTGAAACTGATAGAACTGGCCTTCGAAATGATTGCAAATAAAACCACAATCATACCTGGTTGAGAAGGGGTCGCGACAACGCCATACATCATGTGATCATCGCAAAACATTTTTCCGCTACTCAAGTCACATAAAAGAAGGGACACAACTTGGAGACACAAAGATAGGAGTCTCTTTTAAGCTGAGAAACCTTCCCCCCCTACGATCAAAGCATGAACGCGCTGAGGCGCATCTGTAGAAGGAGAAATAGCTCTTGTAAAAATCGTAAAAATCTTTTCGATTAAATTCAAGTAAAAAATAATAATAATAATAATAATAAGGGGTTCCTCTACAGCACCTATCATGCTCTTCATAGTATGATTAAACCTCTCTACCAGTCCATTTGTCTGTGGATGGTAGGCTGTAGAGAACTTGTAAGTGACGCCACAGTTTTTCCACATGGCTTGCAAGTAGTGGGACATAAAATTGGATCACCTGTCGGATATAACTTCCTTAGTAAACCCTACTCTAGTAAAAATACCAAGTAGTCCCTTAGCTACAGCCTGAGCTGTAACAGTTCTCATAGGTATGGCTTCTGGGTATCTTGTAGCATGGGCTACTACAACCAGGATAAACCTGCTCCCTGAAGATGTTGGAGGGTCAAGGGGACGGACAATGTCAATGCCCACCCTCTCAAAAGGAACTCCCACCACTGGGAGAGGCACCAGGGGTGCCACATTTTTGGCTCCAGTCTTGCCAGAGGTTTGGCAAGTGTGACAGCTCCTACAGAACCTGCCCACTTCTGAACCCATCTTAGGCCAATAAAAGTAGAGGGAGAGCCTTTCCTTGGTCTTCTTGAAACTCAAGTGACCAGCCAAATGTATTTAGTGGGCTAACTGTAGGAACTGGAGTCTATTAGCAAGGGGCACTACAATTCTTTTGCAGTGCCTAGGGGTTGACTCAGTTGCTTCACTTTAGAAGAGGCCATCTTCCCAGCTAAACCTGTGCTCTCCAACTTCTTGCCCATCAAGTTGGTTAGTAGCCTACTGTCGAAGACTTTCAAGAGTAGGACACTCTCTCTGTCCTTTCCTAAAGTCTGCCCGGCTGGGTCTACCTTCTGCCAATAAAGACTGCAGCTTAGGATATTAAACAGCGTCAAGATCTCCAACTAAGACAGTGTCTTCTTCCAGATCTGACTCTTCAGATGCTGGTTCAACAACACAAGGTTGCACCTCACACTCTGCCTCAGCAGGTGGAGTAGTCACAGGAGTTACTTTGGACAATCTTGGTGATGTCCTGGTTGGTAGCACAGGGGTGCTGTCTGACTTTTTCCTGGAGGTCTTGGGTTTCCCCTTTGCCTCTGTTTTTCTAGAAATGGCAGTAAGCAACTCCTGTGTAGTGGGAGTGATATTTTCTTCCATCACCACCTCTGAAGAGCCTCTCACGGTTCTCTCACTTGCAGACCTTATGAGCTCCTGTTTCCTTTCACTAGGAGGCCTGGGGGTGCTTGACACAACTCCAAGAGTTTTAAGGTCATTACCCAACAGGACTCTCCCAGGCACTTCACTCTACAAACTAACAGGTATCTTGACAGTCATATCATTACACTGGATGAGAGCTGGTACTGGGGAAGCATTTGCACAGGGCCTGCAGCTAACTTGGTGAGGCATTTGGGTGCCTTAGCAACATCCTCCACCTTGAAAAATGATTCATTCACCACAGTTGTGTTGGCTCCAGTGTATCTGATGGCAGGGGTTTCCTGACCATTCACAAGAACACTATCGTTATAATACTCTTTAGTATTATCTGATATGGAATTATAGACATCTAAATTCTCTTGTTCCCACAAGCCCAGGGACACTAAAGACACACTTGCTGGGACTCTCATGGGTTCTTCAGCCAGCAGGTGAAAGTTCCACTTGCCATAGGTACTTCTTCCTCTGGGGAGAAGGCTAAGGAGACAGTGTGGACCCCTGAAGGTTTACCCTTACATCTGGCATCCCCTTTCACATGGTCAGTTGACTCACAAACATAACATTTCCCAACTGTTTTGATGAATGTGGGTTTGTTCTGACCTCCATCTGGTTTGGGTCCAGATGGTGCACTAGCCTGATTTGGTTTCCCTTGTAGTTTACCCTTATGTTGCTGTTTGTGGCCCCCTTTTGGATTGGAGGTATTAGATTCTCTTTGGTGTCTTTCTTTGGTTGTTTGCCCTCATCCTTTTTCTGAGTAGCCCCAGAATCCTTAGCTAACTTCTTTGGATCTATCTCCTTAGAATCAGCCACATGCTGTCTGAGCTTAGGAGAGCAGACATCAAAAATAAACTCCAACATAACAAGATTTCTGATTCCTTCATAAGTGTTTACTCTGTAACCCTTAATCCAACCATCTAAGTTTTTCAAACATTCACTTACCCAGGTAGCCCAAGGTGTACCATCATGCTTTTTGAGGGTCCTAAACCTCTTAGGGTACTGGGAAGGGGTCTTCCCAAATCTAGCAATTAAAGCTAGCTTCACACACTCATAATCCATCCTATCCACCTCACCCAACTCCATCACAACATCAGATGCAACAGTGGGTAGCCTAGAGAAGAGCCAGGGAAGCAATTGATTCCATGTGAGACCTTGAATACCATGGTTATATTCAAACATTGCCAACCAATATAAAATATCAAGCTTAACCTCATACATACCCACAATTGCTTTAGGCATACAGGGTCTTTTAGGACTGGAAGACCTAGAAGACTCTAGGAGAGAAGCATTTTCAAGAGACAATCTTTTCATTTCAAGGTCATGATTCAACTCCATTTCTCTGAGCTTAAGTTGTTGGTGTTTTTGTTCAGTTTGAGCATTTAACCGATTGAATTCCAGTTCAAGCCTCTTTTTCTCTAGAGCAATGAATTCAGGACTGAGTGTAGGACCTGTGGGGGTCCCAGTGGACAAGGGTTGAGGTTGCTGAGCAGGCAAGGGGCCACGGATGCCTATATTAATAGGCACATCTTCCTCTTCCAACTCATCATTAAAAGACATAGCATCATCCTCAACACTTTCCACATTTGCTAGAGAGTCAGGTATTTCAGACCCACTCCCTAGACGTTGGTTCTTTAACAACTTTTCAACTAATTCAATCTTTTTGCCTTTGGCAGAGAGTTTCCTTTCTTTACACATGTTTCTTAAATAATCAGCAATGTAACTCAGAAGGGTCTCCTGACTGTGGCATTCCATATCAGACATGATTAATGTTGCTTTTTAGTGATGTTAGCCTTATGGTTAGTTGATTCAAGGTAATAGCAGCACTCTAAGTGTAATTACTATACTTTTATCCTCACCGCTGTACACCAGTGTTAGGCAGAATTATATGCAGTACCCTTTGGGAACACTACACACAATTAAGACTACAAGTGACAGTACAATTTCACCTTTGGTACAAGCCTGTACTACACAGTTATAATGGTAGCAGTAGCGGAGCAGCCAGACTTATCTCAAGAATAAGTGAGCAGTACAAATAGTTACACAAAGGACAGCAATTACTATGATTCAGGCAAACACTGACTCAAGGTTTCTAAGTAAAAGAATATATATTTATTTACTCAACAGTTGTATAACATTTCACTATTCTAAGCAAGTCAAAAATCACAATCATAAATACACCACACCACTTCCCTTAAATTCCAGACAAGTTAAGCTCACAAAATGAAGTGGGAGCAAAATGGCACTCCAGCAATTTAAAAAGGGAGGGAAAGACAAAGTTATTAGTAATTAGGCAAAACCAACAGGTAAGTACTCTGAGCAATTGAACAAGAGAGACTACAGTGAGGAGATCAGCTAGAAAAGGCTTAGGGCCAAAGTCAATGGGTCAAAAGTCTTTTGCTCAAGATCACACAGTTCAGGGTAGTTTGTGGTAAAGTTCGTGGCACAGATTCCAGACGAGTTTGGTTGGTAAAAAAGTTAGTTCAAAGGGAAGAGAAGGACGAGCCCTCGGATTGGAGAAAGATTTCAAACCCCTTCACCGCGGCTGAGAGAACCGCACAACCGGATTTGCAGAGTACCTTGAAACGGAGAGGGGCTGTAGCTGAGGCAGACGTTCCTGGTAGTTCCTGCAGGCTCACGGTTCCTGAAACGAATGTCGGACTGATCAGAAGTAGGAAGACTGGAGGGTCCTGCACTACCCAGGGAAGAAACTAGCAGCAGCACCAAACAACGAAGAAAAGGTACGCTCCTTACAACCCAAGCTGGCTATTCTGCCCACTGTAGCTTTGTACAGCGAATTCGACCAGAGAAGGGGTCCTGGCTTGCAGTTTGGGTGAACTAGTTGGTCCCACCAGCTCAAGGGAAGAAGGGAAGAAGTTTCCTGGCGGATCTTCTCTGTCGTCAGATTTGGAGATTCGGACCTGCAGCAGGGCTTCACTGGGCCGTTCAGTCATTGTAGGGGCCTCTTCTTCCAGTTCCTCGTTGGTTCTTTCGTTCCAGTGGCGACTCTGCTCTTCCAGTCCCAGAGTCCTGCTTTTTATGCAGTTTTCCCCCATTCATACAGCCTGGCTGTCAATCACACAGCAGGGTGGCTGGCCTGGCAAGGCCAGTCCCCTTAGCCAATCAGACAAGAGTGCGACTTGGGTTACCAAGGGAACCCATGGCAGGGGTCCAAAGATCCCTCTCTCACATCCTGCCTACCTAGACTATCAGGCGCCTTAAGGAGGGCTTCTGGGCAAAAGCCCGTGAAACGACAGCAAACAAAGGAGTCATCCCCGGTTTGGCGCACAGAGAAAAACACAAGAAAGATTTTAACAAAAAGAAATGGCGACTAAACCCAACCGGAACCGGTTTGTTTGCTGTCGTTTCACCACCATCATCACAGCAGCCATGTGCAAGTGGGCCTGAATCAAGTGCTGAAGACATAGTTGACACTGCTGGAGACAACACAGGGGAGACCAGCGACCACAGCAGCTAAGAGCCTGCAGAATTCGGCCCGATAAACCTAATGAGCCCACAAAGCCCACCCTTCCCCAGTGTCAGGGAAATGGATTGCCGACTCAGCCATATTTGTTTGTTTGTTTATTTGTAGGGGTGCTCAAACCCTTAGGTAGATGGTCGCACAATATACCAAGATTACTTATAGTTTAGTTGCAGTTACATTTGTTATAGATGAGGCATATACATATATATATATATATATATTTACAATTTTACAAGAATACAGTTATATACAGGATCATAGAGTGATTGCAGTTATTGAATCTTTTGTGCCTAAGATGAAGGTGGCGAAGGCGAGCATGTGTGGCACTAGGTTAGTGATCATTGTGGCGTAGCCAGGTGCGGGTATTGCGCCTGAAGCTGTTATATGATTGCTCCCTTCTTATCTCGGCTGGTAGAACATTCCAATGCTGGGCTGCTTTTACAGGGAAGCTGTTGCCGCCTGTTTTTAGTTCAGAGCCGTTCTAAGCGCGTTGTTTTGCAGTGTTTGTAGTTTGTTGGTGATGTATTTATTGGCTCCTGTGTAGAGTGCGTTGCAGTAGTCCAGTTTGGATAGGATAAGGGCATTGGCTAGAATAATACAACTCGCTGGTGAGAGGAAGGGTCTGCATGCTTTGATAAGTTTGCCAGTATAGGCGATGGATGAGGCCAAGGAGTTTACTTGTTTTTTTAGGGAGAGTGTGGAATCCAGGTAGAAGCCTAGTGTCTTCACTTCTTTGGCAACTGTAATTATATTGCCATCGATATTGAAGGCACTATAGCTGTCGTTCAGTTTTTTTAGGTTGTTGGCTGAGCCAAGGATCAGGATCTCTGTTTTGTCGTCATTCAGGCAGAGGCCGTGGGTTGCCATCCATGCCTGAATGAGGGTGTAAATCTCATTCACTAAGGCTGTATCCGACATGAAATTGCCCCTAAGAGGGATAAGGATCTGGGTGTCATCAGCGTAGTTTGTGTAGGTGACGCCCAGCCGGTCCAATTTGTCAAATAAAGGCTTAGGGCCTCATTACACGGTAGGCGGTGGACCAAGGTGCTTTTAGCACCTTGGTCCATGCCGGTAAAATACCGGCACCGCCTTGGAGGAAAGGGGAATTACCGCCCTATTCCAAGGTTGGCGGGGCGGTAATTCCCCCTTCCTCCATTGCCCTTCCCCATTCCCATTTTTGCCCCATAGAGCATAATGGGAATGGGGAAGGTGCTAATTACGGTACCGCAAATTTGCAGTGCCGTAATTAGCACCAAGGTCCCTTTGTGGGTTGGTTTTTAACGTTGGTTTTAACCGGTGACCGTTAACCCTTACCGCCTTCCGTGTAATGAGGCCCTAAGTGAAGATGTATATTATACATGGTGGTTCAGACGCATGAGCCTTGGGGGACACTGCATGTTGTTATGACTGGGTCTGCAGATGCTGCCGTGGAGAAGACTCTCATGCTTCTATTATCAAGAAATGATTGGACCCAAGCTATGGCTTCACTTGAAAAGTGGGAGGCCGTTACAAGGTGTTTGCAAAGTACTGCGTGGTCCACCAAGTCAAAGGCCGCCGACAGGTCAAGGAGGAGTAGCATAGCTGTGTTTCCTTTATCGTTAAGTTCATCGATTTGGGCTTTGAGGTCTATCAGGGCTCTCTCCATGCCGTGTTGAGGTCTGAATCCAGATTGGCGGGAGCCTAATAGTTGGTTAGTCTCAAGGTATTTTTGAATTTGTAAATAGGCCACTTTGTTGATTATCTTCAGGATGAAAGGGACGGTAGTAATAGGTCTGTAATTAGTGGGTATGGAAGGGTCTAAGGTTTGTTTTTTAAGAAGGGGTGGGACCCAAGATTCTTTTAGACTGCTTGGGACGGCGTTGGAAGTAAAGGAAGCAATAATGAGTTTTGAGATGAAGGGGGCTAGCTCTCTAGCTGCATCCTTGATTATTTGGGCAGGGCAGATGTCCCCTTTGCAGTTAGATGGTTTTAGTGAGGCAACTATTTTTTCTGTTTCTAGGATGGAGATTTTAGAGAATTTGAACAGCGCTAAGCTAGGATTGTTAATAGGCTGGGGGATAGTGGGAGTTTCCGTTAGTGGGAGCGAGGCTTTTTTAGAGGCGATTTTGGTTTGCAGTGTTTTTATTTTATTTGCTAATGCGTTTTGAATATTAGTACACTATTGTTTATCTTTAGGTAGGTTGTCTGGTGGAGGTATAGGGGATTCCAGTTCACGTAGGATTGCAAATAGTTCCTTCGTGTTAGAACCTGCTTTGGCTATTCTTTCATTATAGATTTCTTTCTTGGTTTGAATGATTTCAGTTCTGTATTTAGTAGCAAAGAGTTTGAATTTTAATTTATTTTCTTCTGTGGGTGTATGTTGCCAGATAGTTTCTAGCTTCCTTTTTTCCATTCTAAGTTCTTTTAAGTGGGGGGTGAACCAGGTGTTCAGGTGAGACTGTTGTTTGCTTTTGCAGTTTTTGAGTGCGATGGAGTCTAGGATCTTGGTCATAGTTTCATTGTAGTGATCTACTAGCGTGCCTGGGTCAGAGTTGCTTGGAAGGGCATTAATCACTGGAAGGAGGCCAGGTAGGATGCTATTGGTTGTGATGATTTTCCTTGATCTGGTGGGGAGAGGGAGTGCCATTATTATTTCTTTGTTAGCTTCTTTCTTGAGTGTTAGACTAAATGCAATCAGGGAGTGGTCAGTCCAAGGTTGGGGTGCAATTTTAGTAATCCTAGTTGGGCAGTTTGAGGTGGCTACCCAGTCTAGGGTCCTGCCTTTGTCATGTGTGGGGGCAAGGACTTTTTGGGATAGCCCATGTTCATTGAGCATGGTGGCTATTGCTTGGGCTTGTTTATAGTCAGGGTCGTTTAGTCCTAGTTTGAAGTCGCCTAAGAGCATTATCTGAGACGATTCTTTAGTATTGCTAGCTAGCAAACTGGATATATCCTCCTTGAATGAACCTAAGGACCCTGGAGGCCTATATATGAGGTAGATAGTCAGGGTGCGACATGGGGATATGGGCAGTTTAGCTGATAATATTTCACAAGAGTTTAGAGGTGGTGACGTGGAGGGTCTTAGTTCGAGTTTAGATTTGGCAATGATGGCTAGTCCTCCCCCTCGAGACCTGTTGGGTCGATCCACTCTTAGGAGTTGGTACTCTTTTGTTATGGCCAGAGACAGCGCTGGGCCTGCTGCATCGTGGAGACAGGTTTCTGTGACTGCTAGGAGATCCAGATTATCTAGGGTTAAGATGTCTGCTATATCAGTGGCGTGGGCCACAGCAGATCGGGCGTTGATTAGAGCTCCTACTACAGTAATCGTTTTAGGTGGGTATTCAGAGATCATGGGTATTGGGGTATGAACATATAGTGTATCAGTGGCGGAAGCTTGTGACTTGGCTTGCGACCAGTTCCTAGGAGTATTTTTAGGGTTGGTATGGCGGTTAAGATATGTTTATTTTGGTGGTTTAGGCTCGTGGAGGCGGGACAGTCTAGCCCTAAGCCTGGTGTTCCTAATCGTGGTCAGGCATGGTGCGTATTTGGTTTGGTTCATAATTGCCAATTATAGGTGTAGGAGGATCAAGAATGCAGCTACCAGCAGGGAGGTGCTGAAGTACATAGTGCAGCGATTAATACTGGTTACTGAGAGTGAAGGCGATGAAGTTTAAGGCAGAGTGCTTGGAGTTCAGGATGGCTGAGCTCAGTATTTCCACAGTAGTCTGAGTAGGGTACGGGTTGGGCCAAATTTCCAAAGTGGGCAAGGATTGCTTACATTGGGAGGCTGAGATCAATTTGCATGGTATAGCTAAAATCAATTTTACATGGGAAGGCTAAAATCAACTTTGCAAGAAAAGGCTAAAATCAACTTAGCAAGAAAAGGCTGAATCAACTTTGCAAGAAAAGGCTAAAATCAACTTTTGCAGGAAAAAGGCTAAAATCAACTTTGCAAGAAAAGGCTAAAGTCAACTTTGCCAGAAAAGGCTAAAATCAACTTTGCAAGAAAAGGCTAGAATCATCTTTGCACGAGAGGGCTAAAATCAGCTTTGCATGGTATATCTGAAATCAATTGTGCATCGGAAAGCTATGAATAACTTTACATGAGAATACTGAAAACAACTTTGCATGAAAAGGCTACAATCAACTTTGCAAGAGTAGGTTAAAAGCAGCTTTGCATGAAATGGCTAAAAAAGCTTTGCAAAAGGGGGCGTTAGTTGGCTTTGCATGTACTATCTAAGTCGACTTTGCATGGATTGCGTGGAGTCAACTAGTATACTATATGCTTGTTAATAGGTAAGAGATAAGGGATCGCTGACAATTTAGAGCAGCTGTATAAAGTAGGACATTATTATGTCATTGCTACTGACAGCATAGTAGCTTAGCGCAAGGTAACCACAGAGGTCTAGGACAATGTGGTTTCGAATGATCGAGTAAACCTATAGTAGGTAGCAGTAAAGTGGCGAGGATTGTAGGTATCATGACCGGGCAGTGTAAGAGCAATCATTTGCAAACTTACTTTAATGCGTTCATCAGGGCATGGGAACCGGTCACGGCGTGGGCTGGCTGAATCGGAAGTTCAATATTGTTCTTTGTAGTACTTAGTTTATGGTGGAGCGAAGGGCAAGGCAGGTGAGTAAAAGGAGGCCCTAACCTCCAGAATAGTCTTCTGTACAAGGAATCACGATGGATATATCGTTTAGATACGTACCATCAGGGACTTAACGAAGCCTTCCATCCGGTCACACATTAAGCACCTTGCCTGTGATGAGGGGAGCCTGATCCTCATATCATAACACAGTTAACATACAGGCTCTGTGTACTCCGTACACACCTTTGCGAACACTACCCGTGTCATACACACCCTGTAGCTGTAACTGTTTGGCCAGATTTCAGCCTTTATCAATAAGTGGAGTATACAGAAGGTTTATGCATCATCCATCACCTGCACAATAATGCAACACCGAGCACCCTTCTTTCACTCCAGTTTTTACCTACAGGATGAATTAACCTCCTTTTTGGGAATGTTTTGGTCCGCCCTTCAGTCATTCCAGAAGTCAAATCACTTGTAACGGCACCTTTCCAGATATTAGGGCACGTTTAATCCACCCAGCTCAGCCCATCAAGGCACATCTCCGGACTTCAGACTACATTTCCCAGCAGTGTCAGTAGTCTTTTTGCAATCCGGGCCTCTTTGCTCCGGGGCTCCAATCGGGAGCTCGGCTTCCTTCACCATAGCAACGTACGCCGCTCTGCACAGTCCGGGAGACAGAGAAAGCTATGAGTCTGCCGTTCCCGCGCACATCCTCTGTGCAGACCAAACAAGCCCAGAAGTAAGTGCCCACATACGGCCCTCATGATGCGATCCACACACCCAATACATGGGGTATGTTCACGGGGCTTGCGCACAAAGTTTGGTTCCCTTACTCTACCCTAGTGCTCCGGGCGAGTCATTTACCAGCCAGCCGCGCTGGGACAGACCCCCTCTGCACACAGGCTGTGTACTGTGCCACTGCACCACGCTCTCTCTTAGCCACAACATACATGGGCTCATTTTGTTTCCCTAAAGGCCGACTCACACGTGAAATTTCACTTCGGCATCCACGCAGCCTCCAAAGGACAAAATCTGGTCGACTCGACTCCAAGCACATGAGGGCATTGTCCCAGCTACACCTCTCCAGTTCTCCCAGCCTACCTTCCCACCCAGGCTCCATGCACAACCGTGGAATAGGAATAGATAGGTAGGAATAGATGTTTGCCTCCACTGGTGGCTTTCACCCATTTGCTCACCAGTTTACCATGAGGCAGTAATATACATCCCTCTTTTCTTCTCTTTCTTTCTTGCTCTTCTGTGCCCTGCTTTCTTCCTGATACCATACAGGACTCTATATACAGACCAGGACCTAAGAAGAGAACTCGGACAACGTTGTCCAGCCGTTAAGTGCCACTACGTGGCATAGCAGCAACCCCACAGTAGGAGAAGGGGTGTCTGAACCTTCCGGACCACACTCAAACCCAGACCTTGGGATAAATGCCACAGCAGACACATCTCCAGCCGATTGAGCAGAGGTACACAAACTATAATACTACGTCAGAAAATGCTTTCTGACTGGTTAAGTGAGGGACAATTACAACCTCTCTTTGTTTTTTGTTTTTTAAAAAAAGCTTTTCTTTTCTCCTTTTCTTTCTTCTTTTGTGTTTTGTATGCAATCACAGGGTCTTGAACTAACATGCCCTGATGAAGGCAGATGTAGGCGCACGCTGAAAAGACCGCCGAAACATGAACTGCTTGAGAAGCTTGCCAAGCATCACGTTGGCAAAGAATTCTTTTACTACATAGAGACCCGTTGATAGGGCAACATTGAAGCCCTGAACTTAGATCAAGACAAAAGGAACTGTCTCAAAGGGAAATAACTTGATAAAAAGAGAAAAGCACTCCCCTCACACTTAGGGGCAACAACTTATTTAGTTTCCTCTTTCCTCTGAAAAAAGTTTTCCTTTATCATATGTAGAAGAACTTTTGTTGACATTTGAATTTCCGTTTGTCATGTTGTTGAATATGTTTCAAAAATGTCTACAATTTTCCCACTTACTTTCCTGTAGCTAAAGAACCATGAAGTTGAATGACTGTGTCTGTTTCTGAACCTATGTAATGCACAGAATCTATCTTATGCACATTGTAAATATTAATACAACTTTGTAGAAAATGCACGAATGTTTTGGACTAGATTATTTCTCAAAATGGAGTTTTTGATTTACTGTCTTCAACCTGCTAATGATTAGTGGCTAACACATTATTGTTTTGGTTTTCTTTCTCCCTCCAACCTTATCATCCTCACTAGAAAGCGGACAAATACTAGCACTACTGGTTTGATAAGATCTTTAGCACCCTCGCAAAGAAATAGTCGAGTACTTGCTCCCACAATAATCATTTAAACTTAGACTTAGTCTAACAAAGGGTAGGATACACCTATTGTTTATGTATCTGAGTTTGTGGATGGAAGCAAGTCTTACCGGCCGGTCGTTACCGCGATGCGGAGCATGGAGGCTGGCCCACTGGCCACCCGCTCCAGACAAGCTCACGACAGAGACGTGTGCCTTTGTGCATGCCTTCGTATGGGCCGGCCTGAGCCTGCCGGCTCACGATAGGCTGCTGAAAACGGGGCTGCTGGCCAACGGTGATGGTCGGTAAGGCAGGGGGCCTGCCTCATCTCCTGGAAAGCTAGACAGCAACCCAGGCGGCCATTTTAGAAGGGAAATAACCATGTGGCATCTAATGGTGATTTTAGGCTGCAGATGGGTTCGGGGCCTTTCGCTGCAATATTAACTTCCCTAGTGCAGCAGCACCTCCAGAAGGCACAATTGATGAGGGAAAGTGTACAGGCCAGGCCAGTGGCTGGCACAATGCACGTTCCCTTGTACGTGCCACAACTGCCATCGTCGTGATGGCCAGGAGGGTACGTGAGGGCAATAGTATAATGTCCTCCATTGCTGAGACCATGGCAAAGAGCCTTTGGGTGTTCCTTAAGAGACGGCCCACTGAGCAGACACACACGCCATCCATGAGCTCCACGCCCGCAAGTTCTGTGCCCAGCAGCCCAAGGCATCATTCGATGGGCCTGTCATCCACTCGACACAGTCGCACGCCAGATGGCAAGCAGCCATGCAAATAGTCCGACAACAAACATGTGCCCTGGATGTGTCTTTGGCACAGACTACATGGACGACGTGACACGAGTTGTGGAGGGATAGTTGGGGAGGGGGATTAGGGATGGATAGTTGGGGAGGGGCGGTGGGGAGGAATAGTTGGGGAGGGATTGTTTGGGTTGTGGGTGTAGATCCATATTTATTTTGCATTCATTTGTTACATTACACTTGGTGCTGCATAGAAATCATGAC
This sequence comes from Ambystoma mexicanum, assembly GCF_040938575.1. Taxonomy (NCBI): domain Eukaryota; kingdom Metazoa; phylum Chordata; class Amphibia; order Caudata; family Ambystomatidae; genus Ambystoma; species Ambystoma mexicanum. The sequence continues at coordinate 1,263,774,516 of NC_090937.1, read as the reverse complement.
TGGACATTCATTTTTTGTGTGAGTGAGTGTTTAATTTCCTGTACAGTGCTGAGTGCGTTGGCTGGCCTAGACCATGTGCTTATGTGATGTGCTCAGAAATAGTGGTTAATCGGTGCATCGCATGCATCACGGCCATCCATGACATCCCTGCGATGTGCCAATGGCAGTTCTTTATCACTGTCATTATCATCCTCTGCATCAGGTGGGTGCATGCCCATGTCCGGGGGGAGCGGTATGTTGTGCCTGATATACATGTAGTGCAACATGGCACAGGCCAGGACTATCATTCCCACATTCGCAGGGCTGTACATCAGTGCACCCCCCCCCATTTACTCAGGCAGTGGAACCTTGCTTTAACAAGCCAAATATCCGCTCAATTGTACAGCATGTCCTGATGTGAGCACTGTTGTATCCCTGCTCATGCTGGTTCTGTGGTTTCCTCACAGGGGTCATCAACCATGGCATCAACAGGTATCCAGCATCACCTGCACGGGAGGGGCCGAAAGTGGGCAAAATCATTGTGGTGCCAGTATCATGTTGGTACAGTCTGTATATTGGTCGCTTACCAATGCAAGTTGTTACATGCAATTGGCTCAAGACGTAGCATATGTCATAGATGTCCCTGTTTCCATACGCATTGTCAATGGAAATTGCTGTGTCTGAATTGTACGGATAGTTAGGCGTTGAATCTCTGATCTGCAGGCTTTCTGTCTGCATTCATCTGTGTGAATGGAATAACATGGTCAAACTGTTGATTTTGCTTGTCCGGATCAAAGTGTGATGGTGGCCTAACCAGAAGGTTTGTTTCTGGGCCCGGAAAATACAAATCTGCCGGGCGCCGCATACCTGGTAGGCAGACCTGTCACAGGAGCTAACGTTTCTTTATGTGCACAAATTGCAATTGCTCTGATTCAGGGAATGTCTACATACGTGCAGTCATACTTGCATTTTGATTTACATCACATGCTACATGGGAGTGGTTGATGATCATCTATGAATCATGCAAAATGTGCAATGTGGATGCATACACAGAAAGGTAGCATTAAAGGATTTGATTTCATTGAGAGCGCGATGGCAGAATTATGATTGCCATGCAGCCAATATTCTTGTTCCCTATGTGAGGTGGATGGTTGGTTTGCTATCCCTTTCCCATAGCCCATTCACACCCACCTTGCCCTATAACCCTATGAACAACGCCACTGACAATCTTGACAAATGTGTGTGCCAATCTGGGTTCCATTTGCATGTCGTATGATGGTCATATCACCCATTAATTCATATGTCTAACTATTTTGTAGCCATTCATGACACATGCATATGGGCATGAGCACAGACAGATGAACTGGTTACATGCTGTGAGGTACGCTAGTGGTTGAGAGGTGGGGTGGTGGGCTGCATTGGAATGACTGGTCTGTGCTGCAGGCAGTGGGGGTTGTACTCAGTGTGTTTTTGCAAGCATTTGTGCCATTGATGTGATGCATTCTGGTACCTGTAGTGCATTTTACGTGCCAGTCCAGCTTTGATGTTGTTATGCATTCGCATGCTCCATCCGGCCATTTCACATACGCAAGTCATGCCCTTCAACTCATGCATGTAAATTGTGTGCCCAGCAATGGGTGATGAGGTGGTGTGCATCACACACCATCTGCACATTGAGGGAGTGGTAAAGGTTATGGTTCTTGTAGACTGCCTCAATGGCATACCTGGCCCCCAACTCCACAAGTTTGCAGTCCAACACACCAATCACATTGGGCATGCCAGCCAGGGCATGCAATATGACTTTGGAGGCATTAACCTGCTCAAGTGTTCTGGGTAGGACTATGTGATAAGACACGTGCCGCAGGAGGGTATCCAGAACCTGAAAAAGGACACTCGAGAAACAGGGTTGGGATAGCCCATGCAATTCACTCACAGTGGGTTGGTAGGTGCCAGTGGCAAGGGAATGTAGTGTAGGCACTACCTTGAGCAAGGGGGGATGGCAGTATGGATCTGGAAGAGGCTGACAAGGTCATCGTGGATCAGGTCTACTATGGAGGTGATGGTGTCCCTGTCTAGCCGGCGCAGGGTGTGGACTGTGTTTGGGTGAGGTTGAAGGGTGCGGCCTTTATGCGGGTTATGGGTGACTGCCTGCAGGGTGCTACCTGCTGGCCATTGTTATTTTACATGGCCATGATGGCCCTCCTTCTCCTCATGTGCCTCCGCCACCTATTCTGCCTCTTTCAGTTGTATGCGTGCATGCAAGGCCTCCAGCTCCATTACTGCTACTGCTGCTGCAAGCATGGTTGTGTTGGAAGGGGTGTGGCCCTTATGCGGGGTATGGGTGGCTGCCTGCGGGGTGCTACCTGCTGTCCATTGTTATTTTGCATGGCCATGATGACCCTCCTTCTCCTCAAGCGACTCCGCCGCCTCCTCTGCCTCTTCCAGTTGTATCCATGCATGCAGGGCCTCCAGCTCCATTACTGCTGTGGCCTGTTCCTGCACACCTGACACTGTTTAACGCCTGGTCCACAATGCAGGTGTTTCCAGTGTGGTCATCGCGGTGCCACTGCCACTTTTATGCCAGTGTTTCCATGAAGTTGGTACTCGGAATGTGCACATACTACCGCTGTGGCGATTTTTCAGGCACGGCTGACGCATCATTCTGCAGATTCCGTTCTTGGTGCTGCAGGATACGGTAAGTCACTGGCAGTGACTCTGTTTGCGGCATTGAGTCTCAGAGTATTCTGGGCCGGAATAAGGTGCCGGTACGGAGCGACCGGCAGTGCTATTTTCGCACCAGAAAACTTGTAATGAGGCCCATTGTCTTGCTCACTGTCAGATCAGTCTCCCATTTTACTGTCTCTGCAACTATCCAAGGAGGGTGGTAGGCGCGCACCCTGGCATTTCAAGCCTGCAGCGCTGCAAGACCCTGTTTTCTCCATGAATTTACATGACCATATTGTGACATATTTTGAGAATAATGTGAGCTCGGTTTCTTCTGCCGCAACTTTGTGGCAGGCTTTTAAGGCCTGTACCCGGGAGATAGCGATGTCTACTGAGTTCTGGGTCATTAAAGGTATCAAGAATGAGTTGCGAACTCCTGAATCTTCTTTGTCTTTGCTGCAACAGCAGTATGCGCAGAACTCCTCTCCTGCCTTGCGACATGCAATTAAAAGTGAGCTAGATGCATTTTCGGGAAGTGGCTAGCATGGAGTAACAATATCTGGACAGGCCGATGGCAGCTAGGAGCTATGGGGAGGCGGACAGGTCTGGCCGGCTTCTGGCTTAGGTTCTGTAGTGAAGCCCCTCAATGCTCACACCAGAACAAATACGCCCCTCTTGCAAGGAAAACAAGTTTTATTCCACACAAATAAAAAATGTGCCAGCAAAGAACTCTGCTACCATGGCACGTTCTCTCAAAATTAGTAGAAGCAACACTTTAAAAAGGCGCACAGCATCATCAGTGACATAAGTTACATAAGTTACAAATCTGAATGGCTGGTTGGCGTGACCCTATACATAGGCAACAGTTAGGAACAATATGATTTATGTGCAATTTTCCCTCTATTTATGGACCCCCCAAACATTTTGCTTTGTTTGGCTATCCTAACCTGACTTTTTCCAGTGGAACCCAGCCTTCAGCTAAACTCCCCTGGGTTTTTTGTCACTTGTTATGGGGAAACTGACACGTCCTTCAGTACTTGGAAACCAGGTTTCCCTTAGTCTTTGGCTATGTTGCCAATTTTTGTTAACTTTTTGGTAAAAAAGGTGTCTCTTTTTGTTTTATGGTCCTTGACACCCTCGAAGGAGTTTTTTGGTGTTTGTACGAGTGTGCCTGTGACGAACTGGTGGCAGCATTTGCTTTTCCTAATGTTTTACTTCTTTTTACTGAGTTAAACCGTGTTTACCACGTTTGGCTCTCTTCTTCCCCCTACTCAATCTGGGTTTCGTCCACGTCACTCCAAAGAAACTGCTTTGACTTCAGTGCTTAATTCTCTTCTCGCTACTCAAAACACTCTTGTACTTATTCTTCTTGACCTCTCGGCTGCTTTAGACACAGTGTACCATTCTTTGCTTCTTGACTCACTTTCTTCACTTGGTTTTTGCGGTTCTGTCCTTTCCTCGTTCTCTTTCTATCTATCTAACCGCACATTTGCTGTATCCTGGGGCGGCAACGCCACTCCTCCTTTTCCTCTTGATCATGGAGTTCCTCACGGGTCTGTTCTCAGTCCTTTTCTTTTTGCTTTATATACCTCTTTTCTTGCCCCTGTTATCTCTTCTTTTGGAGTGTCGCATCACTTCTATGCAGATGACACCCAGCTCTTTCTTTCTTTTTCGTCTTTCACACATGACATCCACGCCACTCTCTCTTCCTGTCTTACTGCCACCGAGTCATGGATGACTTCTAATTTTCTCACCTTAAATACAGGAAAAACAGAAGTTCTTTTCTTTCCTGATACTACTCTTCCTCCTCCTTCTCCTTCTCCTTCTCCTTTCATTCTCTTTCCACCCTCTACCCTGTTGATCTCTCCTACTGCCTGTAATCTTGGTCTCTAACTTCTCCTTTAGTCATCACATCTCACTTGCCTCTCACGCTTGTCGTTATCACCTCTTTAATATTGGCAAAATTCGTCCCTTTCCCACGTTTCATGCCACTAAGCTCCTGGTCTCTTCTCTAATTTTCTCTCGACTTTTCTACTGCGCTGTTCTACTATTTGGCCTCCCTCGCTCTCATCTAGCACCACTCAAATGAATTTATCATTCCTCTAGCCGCTCGCTTTGCTTGTTATCCTATTATGACTCTATCTCCTCTTCTCTTGACTTCCTTGGATGACTTTCCTTTCACTCTCAGTTGAAATTCTGTTTCCGTTGTCTAGTATTCAAATCTTTATATGGCCTTGCCCCTGATTATCTTGTCTCTCTTCTTTCATTTTTACTCTCTGTCTCGTACTCTCCGCTCTGCTGGACTCTTCTTACCTACTGTTCCACGTGCCCCCTGTGCACAATCTCGTTTTCAATCTTTTCAGCTGTTAGACCCTCTCCACTGGAACCTTCTTCCATTATCCCTCCGATCAATCACCTCTTACCCTCTGTTCGCTCCTCCCTAAAATGCTACCTACTACAGTCTCCTGTCTGATTCCTATTGGCTAATTGTGAACACAATTGATTATACTGATTTAAATGTACTGTTGATGTTCTCTTTGTGAAGCGCTTTGGTAAAAAAGCGCTATATAAACATAAATAAAATACAAATACAAATACTGTGGTCAGGTCCGAAAATGGCAGAGCCACAAAGTCTTTTGTTCTGTCCCATGGCCATTTTGTTCCTTGCCTTCACCCAGTTCGAGTATCCCGTATTTTCCTTATTTGGGCATGCAGCCTCCCGCGAAAACCGATCTCTTTCGCTGGCTTCTGCCTGTCACGTATGTGTGCCCAAGAAGAGGGCTGGGACTGTTTAGTCCCAATCCATACTACTGGTGCCAGAATGTCTGGAGTGCTTGAATGACTGAGACCACCATGGCCCGTGAATGCCGTCCATGTCTCGAATGCCTGCAAGAGAGCATATCTTCTATTGGAAGTTCTCGATTCTGGCCCAAAGCTAATCTTGGATAAGAGAAAGGGCTCTGCAGCTATTCCAGGTCTATCACCTGTGTTCTCACCAAACTACAGAAGGAACCAAGTCTCCTACATGAAGAAACAGACTTGTGAAACCGCTGGAGAAGCTTTGGAATGTTTTGGCCCCCTTCGCCCTCTGCTGTCCCGTCAGACCCCTGCTTTCTTCTTCGATCAAGAAGGCCTACCAAGGCGCTTAGCCCCTTTGGAGTAATGGGAACAAACAACTACTATCAGCACCCCCTGCTTACCCACTAAACGTGCCCCTTCTGAAGTGTTCCTGGACCATGCAGCAAGCTGTCCAGCTCTAGCTCAGGGTAATCTGCAGCACCGCCGCCGACTTGCGTGCAGACCTGAGACTTGGGCCATCGCTTGCTCGTGGTCCAAAGCATTCTTCTGCCAAATTTCACAGGCCTACCTCCCCTGGGTCCTGAAAAAGTTGAGTGCGTAATGCGGCCCGCATCCTCTTTTCCCACGTCACTACCTGGTGGTGACAGTCGCTATTGTTCCCCTGCTGTTCTGCTTTCCTGTGCCCTGAAGCCAGCTGCGCTGGAATTTTCTTCATACGTCCTTCGGTAGCTGAAAAAAGGCAACTGTCCCGTCACAGACGGTTGTTCTCCACCGTAGCAACTGAGAGCCAAAGCGCTGCGAAACTGCAGGACTCGAACCTACTAGTGACCTCGATTAAACTGGCAAAGTTTGGTCTGGACTATGCTGAAGGTTGGTGAGTACTTGCATCACTTACCTGTGGCCCCCTAGCACAGCCGATCCTCTTCATGCACGAGTGTCCCTTAAAGGTACTCGAACTTGGCTGGGTTAGCCTGCATTCCCTAGCTATTCCCCGCTTTTGAATATTGCTCTGCCGCCAAGTGAAGGGCCTCCTCGAATAATGGGAACCAATTCTTCATCGGCTCAAGCCCATTTCTGACTTGCTACAGCCCTTACAAGATGACCCGCTTTTTGTACATCTGCGCGGTTGTGCATTTTTACGCACAACTGTACTGTTGAGCACAAGGCTCCCCACTTCTTTGGGTTCGACATGGAAGCTAGGGAACGAACTCTGAAGAATTATCTAATGCCAATTGTGTGCTAACTTAACCCTCTCTTCACAAGTTGTAGTTATATCCTGTAACTGAATTCCATTAGGAAATGTGTTGTATATATTATATAGTGTAAGAATTTGTGTGATAACTGTTTTCTCATTGCTAAAGTTACTTGTGTCTATTTGGTCCGGCTGAAAATAGATGTATACATATTTTTCATATACAATCCCTGAAAGACAAACACACGACAACATCAGGAGGGTCCTTCTATAGAAATAATACACTCCCCATCCATAGTGTTGGCTCTAGAAATGGAAAAAGGCATTCAACCGCGTAAAGTGGACGCTTCTCTTCCATACCCTGTGGAAAATGGGTGTAGGAGAAACCTTCATAGATAGGTGCAGGCAAACTATAACTCCCCAACTATACGAGTAGCAGTGAACAGAGGGCTGTCCAGTAAAGTTCAAATCGAGAGAGGGACAAAACAAGGGTGCCCCCTATCCTCACTACTATATGCTATATTTTTGGAACCCCTACTGGCACGCATAAGGAACAATCTGGAAATAAAAGGCATCGATATGGCAGGACACACGCATAAAATCACAGCATATGCAGATGACATGCTGGTGGCCCTGGGGGACCTGGAGAAGTCTCTCCCGATTCTCATGCAAGAGATCAAAACATTCAGCTCCCTGTCAGGGCTAAAAATCAATAGACAGAAATCAGAAATCTTGGTACTGGTGGGAAATAATACGCACATCCAATCAGTAGCATCCGACCTGCAGATGAAAGTAGCGAAAAGGGGGGTCAAATACCTGGGGATCAACTTGACAGGTAAAATCCAAGACCCATATTACCAAAACTACCCCCAATTGCTAGATCAAATTAAACGGGACCTGTCGAGATGGAACCACTTATCATTATCGTGGTGGGGTCGGCAAACTGCGATTAAGATGACCATTCTACCAAAACGTCTGTACCTGTTCCAAGTGTTACCGATCAGAATCCCACCAGCTTTTTTCAAATCCCTAACGAAAGTGATTTCAGCATACATATGGCAGGGGAAAACCCCAAGGGTGTCAAGTCCGGTCCTTACCGCATCAAAGAAGGACGGCGGTTGCGCCCTTCCGCACTTTAAGAAATATTACGAGGCTGCCCAACAATGGGTATTCAAAGAATGGATACCAGACAACTCACAGAAGTTGTGGGCAGCACAAGATAGAGGGAGGGGGATAGGGAATGTTCATGTTCAACAATGACAAGTTGTAAAATCAATAAAAATATATTTAAAAAAAAAATATATGTATATAAATACATATGCTAGATAGTATCACAGCACTGTTGAACAAAATCTTTGCATCAATATCGATCCCATCTCTCACTAAAATTGTAAAATCATTTTCGAGATACACAGGTCCCAGAATTGATTCTACAGAAAAATTGCAATGAAACCCAGCCAAGGGAAAGATTCTCAATTCTGTTCCTCTTACACACCCATTTCTTGATTAAGATTGAATTTGTGCAACATTTGCTTGAACTTTACAAGATTTATGGGTGCAATTCTTGTTTGAACTTCAAAAGAGCATCGGGCACTAATTTTGAGTCCTTGCGTGGCTCCATTGCACAATACATCGTTGTATTAGTCAAATCTGTGATAAGTTTGTTACAGAGATAGAATCAAGGATCACATTTTCAATGGATGGTATTATGAGATAATACTAGTAAAGTGCATAGTGCAATAGTAATACAAAATGGTGGCAAACTCAGTTTCAGTTAAAAGAATACAAAAATTAAGAGTTGGACTCATGATACGATAAAACTTCTGAGGTTTGTAACAAATGTAGATGTACAATGTGCAATCACAAGGGTTGATAAAGTGCCTAGTGCAATGTTAATTCAAAGCAAACATAAGATAATTTCCTTAAAAACGATTCTGAAAAGATTACAGAACAAAATGATGCATTTGTAAGATACATAAAAAGCATGGACCCCAATCTTTGTTGCATCTATGGACCTTAGCATGGCATTCGACATGGTAGACAGACCAACCCTATGGACGAGGTTGAGAGATTTGGGTATGCAGACACACCGGTTGGGCATAGTTATGGCCCTATATTCGGATACAAGATTAAAGGTTTGCCTAAACTCAGAGGGTTTTTTGTCCACCGAGATTACTGTTACAAATGGGCTAAGACAAGGGTGCATGCTAGCACTGACCTTATTTAATCTTTATGTAAGTGGAGCGGATGGAGCCCTGGTGCACAAGGGCTTAGTTACACCTAGGTTGGGGGAGGTCTGCATTAGATGGATTGCCTACGCGGACCATTTCCTGTTAATAGATAGCACTAAGGTTGGAATCAACGGTTGATTCATGAATTTGTGAAATTTGTGAATGAGCTACATCTAAAAATAAACCCTTCGAAAACTATTATTCTATGCTTGGGTAAAGCAAACAGGTGTCAAACCTCATGTACACAGGATTGTGAAGGTAAACACATTAAATGTCAGAGTGCTTTAAAATATCTAGGATATTATTTTTCTGGAACAGGGTCGATAACCATGATAAAAAATGAACTGAAGTTAAAGGCGGTAACAGCATTGCAACAAATGCAAATCAATGAAAAAAAATGTCAAGTTTTCTATGTTGCCACTGTGAGAATTCTATATAATGAAAGCTCTGACAAGGTTATTATATGGCATTGAATTATTTGCATTCGAATTCATGAATTACCTAAAGCTGGTGGAGGGGATGGTATGGAGAGGGATTTTGTATTTCATCCCGAAATGTGTGCCAATAGAAATTATCAGATATGAATTTGGCCTTCAATCACTGAAATCTCTGGTCACTTGGAAAAGAGCACTATTATGGAGGAAATGCTTAATTAACCAAGAGGTGAATCTATATGGTACTGTAGGTGCGGTAACATCAGGTGCTTTTATGAGTAAACTGAAAAATGAGGTCGAGGACCTACTGCAACAACTGGGGATGAATGTGGAAATATTATTGAGTAATCCAGCTAAAATAAAAAAGATCTTGAAAGGTAATGATTGGCAATCCAATAAGAATAATAGAATCAAAAATCTACTGTCAGCTTAATTCTTTTTGGACATTCTTCCCTTTAATGGAAGGTTATTTAATGAGGTACCCGAGCAGGAAAATACGTAACAATTATATGCGCTCAGGATGAATGTGTTGAATACTAACCAAATACTCAAAGTTCGGAATAGGTTTTCTGGAACACTGAAATGGTGTAGATTTTGTAAGACTAAGGGTATGGACGAAACACTTGTACATATTTTGCTTATTTGTCCTCCTCTCTCTACTCAAAGAATTCTATATTTTGAACAATTTGTCAACTCAATTTCCTCAGTGAACAGAGAACAACTATGGCATCAAATGTTGCATGGGAACTTAATGGTTTTAAATGTTCGTATAATAGCCTTCTTGGAAAATATCTGTGAGTTGAATCAAAATAATTGTTATTGTCAGAAGGGGGGACAAATACTTTGCTTGATGGAATCATGAGGGAAAAATCATTGTGTTTGCAAAGCATTGGTTCAACTGATATCTGTTATTTTAAAGGCTATATATGATTTTTTTTATGACTGTTGAATGTATAGGTATAATATTTATGTAAAAGTGTTCTCTTTATTTGTTGACTTCTCTCATGATTATTGTATGTAAACTAACATATCAATTCTTTTTGAATGTCATTTTGTAAAGGTTTAAAATAAACCAAAAACAAATAAACACAAAAAAAAGCATGGGTGATCAGCGTGCACACATTCGACAAGAGTAGGGATCCCCTCTTCCCATGTTTATTATCCCATGAGGTTCTATGTGTTTAATTGGTCTTGCTTGGACGGAAGTAAGTTTAGAGCTAAAAGGAATTTAACAGTGGCAATATTCAACGAGATTTTAGTCGCATTGAATATTGCAATCCAAAGTTGCTCTTTAGTTAATAATGTTATATGTTTAAGAAATGTGTGAAAAAAGTTATGTCTAGGATTCACAAGAAAGGAGCACTCTGTTAACAGATGTTGCAGGGTTTCGGGGTGTTCTTCTAGTTTACAAAAATGACAGTTAGTGTCCAGAGTAGTACTTTTGTAATACACGGCTAGTTTAGATCTGGTTGGCCAGAGATTCAGGCGCAATTGAAGGATTGAGCTAGCGTATGCTTGATCTGGGAATTTTGCCAAATAATCAGGAATTATGTTCATAGATTTTCGAATAAAAGCACACATTCTGAATATAGCGTACGTGTTACATTGCTCCTATGTGGTTCTCCAATCCCGTAGCCATAATTTGAGTTTTGCTTTTCCTGGGGTCTCTAGTAATAAGTTTACTGAGATGTCAGCACTGGTCAGTAGATCCAAGCAATGTTTTTTCCATTGATGTAAAGGGCCAGATGATGGAGACAAAAGTAAAGATTTCATAGTTGGGAGTAGGTTGCTCGAGGAGTCTTGTGCCAACATACACTTTCTGTAGGCTGCTAAGGTTTGCCATGACACTATCGTGGAGAGAGAGATGCAACCTAATTTCAATCTGATGATTGGAATGGGAATGCTTAGGGGTAGAGAGATAAAATGTTCTTCCAATAGATTCCCTCCAGTAGATCCCATCTTGGTGAATCATTCAGGAATTTCGTCTGCGCGCCATAAGTAATTATTGTGAATACTTTCTGTTTGTGGAATGTTAGTGCTGAGCAGATGGTAAATTTCCCAAACTTCCAGTGTATCGCTTTGCCTTGCGTCTCCACGAGGTTCATTTTACTCTTTAGTTCGGCTTTATACAGATGATCCGAAGGGTGTGAATTAAGATTGACTCCTAGATATCTATAATGCAAGACTTGAGTCAAAGAGATTTTCGACAAGAGCCAGTTGAACTTGTATCCAGATTTAAGAGGCCGGTGTTGAACGATAAGAATGTTAAATTTAAGAATGTTGATTGTGAGTTGGTTCGCATTTGCATAGGCGCTCAAGGCTGACAGCTTTCTTTTAAGTCCTATGGGAGTTTCATCTAGGATAACCAAGTCATCTGCATAGAGAAGGCATAGTATCTCAGTTTTTCCAAGTTTGGGAGAGAATGACTGGACTGAATTGATGACTGCATGTATATCGTTAATATAAAAATTAAACAAGATGGATGCGAGAGTGCAGCCGTGTTTCAGTCCCAGATTTGTGGGAATGGCTTTTGTTAATAGGCCATTAGTGGTCAACTTCACCTTAATTGGTGTATTGGAGTAAAATTGGTGAATTAAATAGATAACGTGCGAGGGACAGTTTGCATTAAAAGGTTTTGTCCATAGGATTTGGCACAAAACCGAATCAAACGCCTGCTTAAAATGTGCTTAAAATCTGTTAAGGCTAAAAAACTGGTCGGTTAAAATGGCTTGTTTTTTTGATTGTTGAAAGCAGCATCAGATTTAACACTTCCTACTCCTTGCACGAATCCCGACTGGTGTTTATCGAGTAGGTTATTGTTAGATAGCCACTTTTTAAATGCGTAAAATTAGTCTTGCAAAACTCTTTCCAGGGCGATTGCCCGATATTTCAAGGGCTTGTTCCTATCTCCTTTCTTTAATATCGGAATTATGATAGATTCCTGCCAAGATGGTGGGATGTGAGTTAAGTGAAGTCTGAATATTAGTTCAAGAATCTTCGCCCAAGCTAAAGGGTGGGTTTTGAGTATTGCATTCTTAAGGTAAACTGGCCCCAGAGCTCTAGACCTGCTAAGTTTCTTTATTATGACTATGATATCAAGTGTGTCAAACAAGAGATTTGTGAGATCCGGGGCGAAGGGTGGTGAATATGATGATGAAACAATTGGTTTATTGAGTAGATCTTGGAAGTGGCTGATCCACTTAGGTTAATTTATTACATTTAGTTAGAGTGATTTGTATGCATTTGACGAGTGATTATTAATTAGAGACCAAATTTTGCTTGTAAACTTTAGGATAATAGCTTTGAGCATGTTTTCGGCATCAGTTTGTTTTTGCTTTAACAGAAATTGCTTAGTTCTGTTTTTGTACTTGGTTTTTAGCTTGGCTCTCTGGGGAAAATCAGTGAAAGGTCAGAGGGAACGTAGAGCTTTGCGTAGCTCTCTTTTCAGCTCTTGGATAGAGAAAAGAGTTATGTGTTTATGTTTGAACATCGAGTGAGTCCTAGAATGATATGTTTGGGTGATTATTTGAAGGTAGTCAGTATAGGGAACCTGTTGTGTGGGATCGTTATCTGAATAGGCTTTAACTAGATATTGGGCCTCATTATGACATTGGCGGTAGCCGTGCCAGAGTCGTGAAATTACCAGCAATGGGCAATTACCGGGGCATTCTGGCCCCGCCGGAACCGGCAATTGGCCATTGCCGGGTGCCGGTAATTTTTACTCCCCATTCTCATTTGAGTCCCAATGGGAATGGGGAGGCCGGATGCACCGGCATCATTCATGAATGGTGCCGGTGCATCCGTCGAGTTCTTCTTGCAGATGCCGGTACGCTGGCCAGGCTAGACCTGGTGGGCTGAAAGGCACCCGCGAGCAGAACCCGTAGTTTGCCTGTCCGGTAACTACGGTACCAACATGCTTACCGGTACCGTTGTTAAAGGACCGGCAAGCTTGTAATGAGGCCCATTGTGTTAGTTATGCTATTTGTGGTGGATTCCATTGCAAACGATTCCTACTAGAAGTGAGAGAGATAGGTTGGATATAGTACGCAGAGTTCTCAAGAGTATGAGGTAACCAATATGTTTCAAGTACTTTGTCATCACTAGCTGACTATGGTCTTATCTTGAAGGAAGCTATCCTCTTGTTCGCATTGGCTGAAATGAAGACATAATCTAGTGTGAATGAACACAACCCTCTAGACCAAGTAATGGCAGGAGGAGAGTCTTCAGATGTTGAGCCATTTAGCATGGTGACATTTCTGAGTTGCATTAGTGCAGTCCATTTGGATGCTCGTGACTTCAATTGAGTGTTGGCTGTTCGGATGCAGTTCATAAGTCACTAGCTATAATAGTGGTGTAAGCATGTGGGTCTAGAAGAATCTTATCTAATATAGTTTCTATCTTGTTAAGAAATTGTGGTTTATTTGGAGATATGAGGTGCCAATAGATGTTTAGAACCATTGTGGTCAGATAAAAGGGATGGTAGGATTTCAAGGTGGATATTTTTACTACTTGAATGCCTGGATCAGGCGAAGGCCACTTCTCAAGGTGTAGTTGAGAATCAGTTCTGAGTGAGTGAGGTAAGTGGACTGATGCTAACGCGAGGTGGAATTAGGAATATTAACGATAACTTTAGATATCCAAACCCATTTTGATTTGGGTTCTGTTGATTGGTAAGGCGGCTGGAAAGTGACTTGAATTCCTTTTTGGCATCTCCAGCAGTCTTGATCTGACTGTTGTTGTAAATCTTTGCTGTGAGCTGATGCAGGCCATTGTGGTCCTAGTTGATGTAAGGGAGGTTAATTCAGAGGTAGGGATGTTTTTTGAGCTACTAAAGAAAGTAGCTTTGACTTTAAGATGTCTCTGGATTGCGAAATAATGTTTTTGCCAATTTTGGATGGAATTAGCACTTCGACAGTGTCGAGGTCAGGGAATACAGGATATTTTCATTGATTTTATGTCGTCAGATCTGATATCTTGAAGTGCTGGTGTAGTATTAAAGATGGTTAGCAAGGTGGTCTTGTTGGGAAAGGTATCAGACTACAATCTATCGAGCATAGTTATAGTTAATATTTCTGTGTGAAGCAAAAGTGGTTCTTTTAAGTGCAAATCAGGGTGGTTTCTGGTTGTCTCCAGATCCCTTAATGGCAACTGATTCAGGGGCAATTCGGATGACGGTTAGTCAGAAATAATGACTGAGGTGACCGAGAAGATGAGATCTCGCTACGTGTATTTAGTGTTTCAGTTTGGAGCCGTTTCTGATCAAGGGTTTTAAAAGAAGAAAAATCTACATTCAAATTTACACAGAAAGTCTGTTTAGGTTTATCTAAAGGAATTTGACGACCATGCAGACTTTGATGGACAATTTCTGTAATGGGAACTGAGTAGGTAGTGTACACAGAAAAGTTCATAAGATCAGCATTTTCAATATCATAGTCAGATTGCATTTTCGGTTCAAGAAACTCATTATCATTTTCAAGAGGATTATCAGGCTTACCTTGAGATGATGCCAGCTGGTGTTCAGGAGGGAGAGCAATAGGGGCACTCGCAGTGGGAGCCCTGGGTATCTGCTCGTTCTACTCGTCGGGAACTGATGTCAGAGGAGAATGATCTCTGATGGGTTTGGTAATTTTGCCAAAAAAGGCTCCGATTTTCTGATTGCGTTTATTGTTTAGTGGTATGGGCATGTTTTTTTATTTCTGTTTGGGGTCAGGTAGTTCTAAGGAAGTGTGTTTCCTGTTTCTTTTTCTTATGTTTGTTTTTGTGCTGAAGGACGAAATACGTCAAATAGAGGGTTTTCAGAATCTTCCAATACTTCTGAAGCAGCTGCACCGGTAATAAGATCTTCACATGGTGAATGGGGAGGAGAGTTTAGTACAATTACTGATCCTGGTGATGAGGCCACAGCAATGGCACTGCTCTCCGTCCTGATTGCTGGTATCTCAGAAGGTAAAGGGTCGGGTGTAAGTTTGGTCGGGCATTGAGAGTGTCAGTCAACAGAGGCATGTTCAAAATCTGTGATAGCTTTTGGGCTATCCAATCAATTGATACAAGAACAGCCACACTGCGCCAATTGTGATAATTTTTCTGGTGCTGGGTTATAAGTGAACTAGAAACATTAATAAATGTACAGCTTAACACGTGTTTCAAGCAAGACCTAGATCTTCATCAGAGGCTTGTCCGAATTGCTAATAAAGCATACAGCGTGACAATTGTGCCACCTGGTATCCGGTTGGATGATTTGGATTCACAGAACGGAGTGAAAGTTTCTCCAGTGGAATTCCGCAACTGCGAGGCAATAGAGTTATCAATCACCCAAACGGATACCAAATTAAGTGCTATTCCAGCACTAGAAAAATTATCACAATTGGCGCAGTGTGGCTGTTCTTGTATCAATTCTTCTATCTAATTGGAGTACTCGGGCCTAGTACCCAGCCTCTACAGTCGCCCGCTGCCTTTGTGAGGCATCATCAATATTGCAAGCGCAGTGGCCACCTGACGACTCATTGGCCAGCTGAGGTTTTGGAATGGCTATCCAATCAACTCTGGCAATTAATGATTGTGTGGAGTTATAGTGCAAGGCAGCTCTTTGGTCAAGTATTTCGTACAATTTCGACAGTGACAATATGCTTCCATTGGCTGCCATAAGGGCAGCTTCAAGCCCTACATTGGTGGAAGAAGGAAAGCCAAAAGAGGGGCAAGGAGTTGGCTTTGTGAAAGATGCCACTAAAGAGGATTCAGATTCAGTTGAAGCAGTATTGGGAGTAATTCCTCATTGGTGTACAGAGCAGGAGAGTTTGAAAGTCTTGCTGTGTCGTTCACAGAGTGCTGATGCTGGGGAGGGTCAGGCTGATATCAGGCAGGGGTGATGGGTTTGGTGTGGAGTGATTGGGCATCGGTGGAGATGAGAGAGGTATTGATCTGATGGGAGGGACATGTGAGGAAGGGGTGACAGATGAAGGATTTTGTTTCAAAGCTTCGAGTAAAGTTGTGAAATTGACAAGCAGTCCACAGCGTGAATGATAGCAGGTACCTGGTGTTTTGGATGAGTTTTGATGAAAAGGGGTATGAAAACTCTCGGAATCTAAGTCCGATGTAATCGGAGTCAGACATGATTGCATAGTGAGGTCTGATAGGAGTGGATTGGAGTCAATGGTTGGAGTAAACTGAGAGTTTAGTGAAAAGGTGACTGAGGATGGCTCGTGATTCCCCCGATGGACAGAGCTTCAAGTTACAGCAGTTATTAGATCTTCTTTCAAACTCAGGAAGTTTTGGATTGCGTGCTGAGGGCAGGATAAAGCATGGGGAGCCGAGATTTCGGCGAGAAATTGCGTTGTATAGTCGCTAGGGCAGATGTTTGGTGCCACACGCCGGAGGTGAGGTGGAATGATGTCATCACTATCGCCGCACAAGTTTGGTTCAATAGATAGTCAGTAGCAGGGTGGCACAGCGCAATCAGATTAGAAGTAGAAAAATAATTGAGAAAGCAGAGGGTGCTGCACTGTGGAACCGCGGAGCAGCAGTCAGCATTCTGAGGGGACCTTGAAGGTGCGTGCGCGCTTTTGTGGGCGCCTGGCGTTATTTGTAGTGGTCATGTGATAAGAGGCGTGGCTATGTAAGAAGAAGAAGAATTAACTAAGTATCAACGGGATAAAGTAAGAAATACGTCCATATTGTCCACAGTGTATGTGAGTTGTACCCTGGTCGGGTTCCAAATGAAAGAAATTTCCAATGAAATCCGGGGATCTGTTGATAGAAATTCAGGGCGGCACAGCGAGCGGGACAAGCAGGAAGCAGTCAGCACTCTGAGGGCATTCCGCAATTCTGAACATTTGTATTGTTTTAGAAGGGACCACATGTCAAATCAAACATTTGGCCTCAGGTTAGCTGAGAAAAAGAATAGATATGGAATAAAGTGAATGCATGCCGAATGGAAAGGGCAATTAACAATGTACACATTTGAAACTGCTGCAGTAGCACAATGTTTTTGAGAAACACTTCCACAAGCAAAATTATATTAGAACACTGATAATGTTGCTTTCAGACAGACTATGGGTCTCATCACGAGTTGGGCGGAATGTTGGAGGATTCACCTCCAGCTCTGAGCTGGAGGTAAATCTGCTGACTTTCTGCACATTTTTGGTGCAATTACGGCAGTGGAATTACAGCTGCAGTAACTGTGCCTAAAATACCCCATTGAGTCCAATGGACTCCAAAAAATGGGGACTTACACCGCTGCTTGTAATCTGGCAGTAATACCGCCAGACCAAGTGGCGGTAACAATAATTGCATTGGGCGGTATTCTGGCAGATTTACCACTGGGATACCACCCAACTCATGATGAGGCCCTATGTTTCCTCCACGCACAAAAACAGCTATGTGAAGCCTACCCCTTGGTGACACTTAAGGTCTATTTTGAGTCTTGCAGTGATAATTTCTGCAACTGCTTACAACGAATGCAGTTCATTATTTAATGTATTTATATAAATATTGTTAAGGGAGTGTTAATACTTAATTGGCTTAATTGGGAGGTGGCCCCACCTCCTACAGTGCACATGGGCAGGCACCACCTTTGTTTTCGCCATTGGCCATCTCCACAGCAGGCCTGCTCCTCCTGCACACAAGTCTGCAGGAATGAGATGTGCACCACAACATTACCATCTCAACTACTGTGTACACTATCCTCAACTGTGCCTTTGTCTACACACTCCATATGGGATGAAGCATAAGGGAAAGCATCTGATCATGGTGTATCTTGACCCCACCCCTGTGTGCACTAATTGTGATACAGACAAATTGTCACCAACATGATTAACGCTTAAATAGATTTCTTTGTAGCATGTGACCTTTAGATAACTCACTTCAACCCTCCCTGATTTTAAACCAGTGCATGGTCTCCCTGACTTTTATTGTAGAAAGACAATGTTTCACTGCACCTGTATATTCACAGATCCCCTCCTTTTTCTATTACAGGGGCGCAAGAAAATGTACAAACTGATCTTTAAAACAGAACACATAGGATGATGTATGTCTTTCAATAGAGCCACAATTCATGCTTAAATCAAAAGACAGGTAGCTAAAAAAGAAAATGATCAGGTTTCTTCAGGTGTGGATGCATATTTCACAGCCATCCTTCTGTTTGTTTTCAATCCTCCCATTTTCAATGGTCCACATAAAACATTCCAATTGGGCGACACAGTTATCTTATTTGATCGGGATGGAAAGAAAAGGAGCCTCTTGCCCTACTCACCAAATACTCAATTTTTAGGCGCCCACAATAGACCTTTGCGCTATCCTCCACCTGGGAGGAGAGCATGGTTGGCAAGGGAGATGTGCGGAAGCAGGTGCAGGGACAATTTGATGTGTGCTTGTGATCCCTCACTTCTGGTTCTTCCTCCCTTGTCTCAGTGGTCAAAAGAATGGTGGCTGAATGCATGGAGGAGACATGGAGTCACAGCACTTTCATTTTGTGGTTGCCGCCACCAGGAAAATCTAAGGTGCTTTCTGTGATTGTGGGTTCTCCAGCATACATTACCCAAGGATCACCTAGGAATGTTGCATACCTCTCTGTGATTTCTCTGTTAGCAAACACATCACCTCTGCCTCTATGTGATTGTGTTCTCCAGCACCATTAAATCATGTACTCCTCATTGTTATTTTGTGTTCTCGTCTACCCAAACATATTACATTTGCTCCCTTTGTTCCCTTCGGCCGAATAAATTAGATGCAAAAGTTACTTTAGATTCTCCTATACCTAACCGTAGAGGTACACTCCATAAAAGATACTTTTACTTCCTAAAAACAGGCAAATATTACCAACATATAAAGAGGGAAAAAATACTTCCAACTAAAAAAGCAAGCAATGACCACATAGGGACTTTCCCCCTGCTTCCAACTACATGGCTCCACAGATATGATCTGATCAGTGGAATCAAGAGAGCAGAGCTGCAGGACAAAGTAAAAAGGTGTCTTAATTTTTATTTATAACTAGGTGTAAAGACGTTTGGTTAACAAAACACCATCTGCTTTATGTTTAAATATATTTTTACTCTGCACTGAGAAGTACTTCTTTTGTAACTCAAAACAATTATACTGAACAATTAAGAAAATAGGAAGCAAAACAGGAATGTCATTTCACCAAAATGTCATGGGTAGCGGAAGTGACATCACATGACCCTTGACCCCACAGATGACATCACAGGAAGTGATTTCATTTGACCTCACCCCGAAGTGATATGTTGGGAAACAATGGAACACGACCTTTCACCCCTTGAAAAAACAGGAAGTGGCATCACATAGCATTTTTCCAAAGCACACTATGGAAAATATGCTTACAATACCACTATAATGTTATACACATTTCATACAAGAATGGATCGCCTTATGTATCGTTAAGATCCGTTTGTATAGGCCCATATTACCAAATTATTGTTAATGCAAGCAGACTTTTATCGGCCTCAGAAGGATGAAAGGCTGAGTTGAGGTGTTTAAGAACAGACTAAATCAGTGACTCCCCCCTGAAGCGTGCCTGAAATAATCCTTAATGAGTCTAGCAAATATTGCATAGAATTCTAGAAAGACACTTTTTTCGGTTTTCCCGTTCTTTCTTATTTAGGGTCACTGCTGAAAGTGTTATATTTATGGAAACTCTGTTCTTGAAAAAAAAATCTAAGAGGCCTGGACAAGAAAGCAGCCACTCCAGAAGCAAAGAGCCACATGGTGCTGGCCACAGTCCAGAACCTTGCATTTAAATTTTTTTTTTTTTTAAAAAGACTTTTTCAAATTTGGTATCCATTTTCTTTAGGGGTAGCAAGGGACACCACAGGGGTAGCAAGGGAGACCTCAGGGGTCAGAGTTGCGACCCCTGGCATTACCTAACTGACGTCCCTTGAGGAAAATACTTTGATGTCAAAGGGCCTCATTACACGGAAGGCGGTAAGGGTTAACGGTCACCAGTAAGGGTACCGGTGACCGTTAACCCTTACCGCCTTACTACGAGGTCCCTTTGAGGGACCCGACTTTAACGCCTGGTGTAGACCAGCAGTTAAAGTTGGGTCCCTCAAAGGGATCTTGGTGCTAATTACGGTACTGCAATTTGCGGTACCGTAATTAGCTCCTTCCCCATTCCCATTATGCCCTATGGGGCAAAAATGGGAATGGGGAAGGGCCATGGAGAAAGGGGGAATTACCGCCCGCCAACCTTGGTATGGGGTGGTAATTCCCCTTTTTTCCATGGTGGTACCGGTATGGGACCAGCGGCAACCATGGTGCTAGTAGCACCATGCTTTACCGCCGTCTGTGTAATGAGACCCAAAGTCTTTTCTGCCAACACCTAAATAATCGATAATACCACTCTGTGGATTTGTGTTCTGCTGTTGCAACAAAATGTGTCTGGCATTCTTTTATGTTCGCCTCCATCCAAAATATTACTGATTATTCTCATTGACATTGTGTTCTCTTGTGCACATAGACTATGGGCCTCATTACGGGTCGGGCGGTCTGGAAATAACAGTGGCAGTAAACCCGCCGCCACTGTTAATTCCGGACCGCCCAATCTCGAGTCCTGCAGGGGGAGGCGGACGTACAAACACCAGCACCATCACGAGATGGTGCCGGTGTTTCCACTTCCCCATTCCGATTGAGTCCTATGGGACTCAATGGGAATGGGGATTTACCGAATTCCGCCTCTGGAATTCCCGGGACACCAGGGTCGTAATGCCCTGGTAATTCCGGGAGTCACAGAGGCAGAATGGTAATACAAGTCCGGTGGTAACCGAGCCGGAAAAAATGCCTGGTTGCCGACGGACTCGTAATGAGGCCCATTGTGTCTCTCTGGGGTTATATTGTGCTGTCATGCACTAGAAACCTTGGTGACAACTGATTTGCTGTTCTCATTCGATTAAATCACTAATTTGCCTATGTGCGATTTTCAATTAACCTTTCTCAAATAAATCATGTATACTAACGTGTTCCTAGCTGTGATTTTATGTTCTCCTCGCCAAAACAATTACGTGTGCCTATCTGTGATTTTGGGTAATCCTGCACCAACAACATGTGTGCTTCAATGCGATTAGGCGTTCTCCTTTGACAAAAAGTTGCATATGCCTCTCTGATATTTTGTGCTCTCCGTCACCTCAAATGTTCTCCTCTACCAAATAACACATTTGCCTTTGTGATTGTGCCCAAAAACGAATAAGGTGTTTCAATGTGAGTTTATGAGTCCCTCTACCATAAACAATAACTAAGCAATATCTTGCTATGTTTTAATGTGAGTGTTGTTGAGTAAAACTACAAACATCACTGTGATAATCTACTGTAATTCTATAAGACTATCTAGGGCCATACTCTAAATATTATAATCCTACTCTACCACCATTGGAAATACATTTCTTTCTTTAGAATAGCCTGAACTCTAAGATCTAGCTCCTTTGTTTGAAGCATCTGCCTAATATTGAAATAGGGACAAACTCGTGTGTACCTCTTTTATCTAAATCTCTAACAAAATTGTAAACGTTGGACCTTATTGAACCCATCGAAATTTGAGTCGAGCAGGTTCCCATGAATCGATTCGCCCATGCTTAGTTACCTTATGTGTGAAATCATTATGAATTGAATCAGAATACATATGATTGATCAAATAATATATTACTAATTAACTCAAGTGATGCGGAAATCTGCAGAATATAACCTAATGACTTGCAGGTGAGTGTTTGGCCCCCATGAGCCCTGTTGTACTTGTTGGACCCTTTTTAAAGCCCCCTAGAACCTGATCGCACTCTCTTCCTCCCGAGCCCATTCCTCATCCCACGTCTTCATTTCTCTCTCTCCACCCACCTCCCAAGCCGCCCCCTCGCCTGATTGGACATTAGAAACCCACTTAGAGCACACGTCCATGACAACCTCTGCTCGTGCAGCGCCCGTGGTGAAGGACCCGAGGTGAAGGACAGCAGCTCCCGAAGAAGCAGCTCCAGACCGTTTTGGCCCATGTTTTCCTGTGGTGCCTGCAGCCGTCAACCGGCAGCGTCTGACTAGGTAGGAGATCTACACCTGATGCTCTTTCTGTGAATTGTAGATACTCGTAAAAATTCATTGTAACCCCTCCTGTTAAGTCCTTCTGCAATTAGATTTGCCTCAAACCAAACACTGCACACGTAATTAGGCCTTTTGTGCTTTTGCTACTGCTGCTATTGTACCTACCATCCCCCCGCGTTAGGCCCTTTCTCCCTCTATCCAGGTGTACCAAATCTAGGCACTAATATTTCATCGACAACTTTTTCATTTAATGTTATTTGATTTTCTGTTGTGCCCCGTGTTAGGCCCTTTCTCCTTCTATGCAGGTGTCCCAAATCTAGGCACTGATATTTCAACGACCACTTTGCATTTATTGTTATTGGATTTACTGTTGTCCCCGCGCTAGGCCCCTTTATCACACTATCCAACTGTGCCAAATCTAGGCGCTGCTATTACATCTACTGCTTATGAATTTAATGCTGCCATCTTAGTCTGGGTACCTCACCACAGATACCTTACGTCCCTGCCCTCTGGAAGAGCAGCCACTCTCTGACCTCCACATCGCTCTGCTGCTAGGCTAATCCATCCCACAACCATGACTGGCATCCTCTCCCGGATGGAGATCCCCCATCAACAAAGACCGCCTCCCTGACCCCTTATCCCCGCACCTTCTGCACCATTCCCTTCCCCCTTAACTCTCCCCCGAGCGCATAACCTCCGCTTTCGCACCTAACTTCATGAACCCCCCATATATCCCACATCTGGTCGCCACCTACGACCCTTGCCCCCGAACAACAACACACTGTGACCTCCCTCACCCAACCCCCAATCCTCTTTCCGCCTATAACTCTAAGATCAGAGGAGCGCTCTGGTGTGCCAATCACTCCACGCTGAAAACCCTAATCCCACAAACCCAAACATATCGTCCTCCCTCGACCCCCCTGCCATCTATTGAGAACGACCCCATACTCCCTGTCAACACATCACATGCAATCTCCAACTCTCAAGCCAGAGGAGCTCTCTGGTGCTCCAAACATCATGAGACGCACGCCACTACCAAAGCTTCTCTACGCTCACTCAGGAACTCCTCCCCCAGACCAATACCCCCCACCTCAGCCCTCACTGCCACTGCCAACCCCCCTCTGACACCCGCTCAGCCACTCGTGCATAGCTCCACGTCACTCCAACATCGTCATCCCTCCACTGACACACTCCCCATCCACAGTCCCCTACCTCATTCTCACACTCCCTCAACCCGACACTGCTCCCTCAAAAACCCGGCGCCCCCTCGACTGCACAATCCCTCGAGGACAACCGCAGCCTGCAAACGCTGCACAGCCTGCCACCCCCCCATCTTCACCTACGATACACTCTGACCCTACTCCCCATTCCACCCTCTCCCATTCCCTCAGCTCCTACTCGACCCCCGCCCACAGTCTTCCTCCTTCATACCCTTTCCCTTCCCTGAAAGTAGCATGCCTTGCCCTTTCTAAAACAGTAGCCTCATCCGCTTCTCCCTCTGAACCTCCTACCCTCTCTCACAGCCCTCTGGCAGCCAAACACACAAAACGTGAAAGGGTGACCGGCCCTCTCCCTCGACTCTCCATACCTCACAACAGCTCCATCGTTCCAACCTCACATCCTTCCCCACTCCTACCATCAGTCACTCCCCTCCCCTCTCTCCCCATCTCCACACCCTTGTTCTCGACTTCTCACCCAGTACACCTAAACCCCTAGCACCCTCCAGACTCAAACCACAAACATCTCGCCCAAACCCTCACACTGCACATGCACCACTCACCACCCCTTCCCAAGACGCCTCTCACATACCTACCACTGCCGCCTACTCTTCCTGCTCCCCAGCGACCTAACCCACTCACCCAACCCTCGAATAGTACATGCATCTAGATCCCCCACTATCCCCCTAAGTCTGCCTCAACCACCCTGACTGGTCATACCATGCCTCCCATCGCACTGGACACCCATGTCCACTGAGCATTACCTGCGACGAGCGTCATGAAAATAACCTCCCCTCATGAAGTTACATGTCTCCTATTCAATGCCCGCTCCGTGGCAAGAAACAGACACAGTGGGCCTCATTATGACCCTGGCAGTCCCGTAATGAACGGTGCCGGTACGGGACCGGTGTGGGATGTTTTAACCCATTAGACTCTGCCCTGCGACATCCTTGTGTGCTGGTGACACCAGAATCAGCAAAATGGCCGCGAAAACCCCATGCGTGCCAAAACCTATGAAAATTGCGCTTTGAAACTGGAAAAGATGGCTTCCAAATCTACTTTGCCTGTTGTCAGTGGTGGAAGGAGACCTCACTGCTGAAACATGTTACTGGGCTGCCCACCAAGTAAAAATGAATACTGCAGGAAAGGCAGTGCTTTATTGCAAGAAAGCCAGAAATTGCTTTTAAACCCTTTTTTCTTGGTTGCTGAAAATGCAAAATACCAGACCAAAACACCACAAAACATCCAATATTTTTGCTGGCTGTTACCCGCCACTTCATTTAAGGAATCATTATGAACACACAATGGCCCTCATTACGACCCTTGCGGAAAGGGGAAAACGATGGCGGAAATGCAATACCGCCATCGAATAGCGCTCGGTGCGACTATGACCCGTCACCGCAAAGTACGAAGCCATTAGCGACACCGTAGTGAACGCCAACGCTAACTGCACTAAGCACGCGCGCGCGCGCCATGCCAAACCGCAAACACCACCATGGTGCAACGGTACGCCAATTCCGACCCTAGCGGACATGTACCTAACGCCATCAGGCATGGCGGAATGGACCATTCCGCCATGGCGAGAAGTACGGCATCGCGAATCAACCGTAAACGGCCCCACTGAGTGCCTGTACACCGCTCCCTGCCCACAAAGTACAACTCCCTGTAGGTGCAATGAAGTCACAATGCAACCAGTGAAATGTACAAAGCACCCATGCATGCCAACGAACAAAAGCAACACAAGAGGGGCCAATGGGAGCTGCAGGTCACAGATGGCACGAATACAGAAGCCATCCCAATGGACATGACCACAGTCCCCCACCAAGAAACGCACGCAAACACAGGCACCTGTGACCAGCAACATTCCGAAATTCACATCATTCCACCAGTCCACCTGGCTGACCGCCATCTGTCACACAAAACCCAATCCCCCGCCCCTGAGCATGACAACATCCAAACTGTCATATAGGCAGCCCCCATCCCTGACCTCACGGGCTCAGTAGGCAAACGCGCCCAGCACAGTACCACGCAACTAAACCCCGAAGCAGGAACCCAATGCAGATCTCCTCACAATACATCGCCCCACATATAGGCACATGCCACATCACTTGCAAAGAAAAACGCTACACGGGCCAAATCAGAATAGAAATTTAATGCACAACAAAATCACCAAGCCCATACAGCCATCAGGCCATGAACTCCAAAACACATTTCACCATTGTGGGCTGCATCCGCAAGAAATTACCAGCCACTACTTGTGTGACGCCCTGTCCCATCATGGTACACAGAGCCACAATCACGTACGAAAAGGCAAAAAGGAAGCGCACACAACCGCAGGGCCGTCCCAATGGGGAGGCACTAGTCCAGCTGAAAGGCCGAAATGTTGCTCCGAGCCACCAGTACTGCGTAAGGGCATGTGGGCCACTGGCGATCGTCCCATAAGATCGTAATGCTGCTCCACCGATTAACACGAAGCAGCAGGTGTCGGGAGTAAAATCCATCTGCAGGAGTGGCATACAGATGGCAGTGGCAAAAGGGGAGGAGATACCTGTCAACCAAAAGAAAAGAACAAGAACAGAATGGCCATCAGAACTACATTCGAACAACTCACTTCAATGAGCACACGAAATCCACAGCCATATGCATGCTAGCCCACTCCAAAGGATCATCACCACCCCAAAGCCACTTGCGACTCATAACCATCTATACCTAGGTGTAAACACCATCACGAACGAGTGTACCTGTGCATGCGTCTGCCAAAACAGAATCCATCAGATGGGAATGTTAACGTGCATGGACACAAGTGTCTGAGGGCGCGTCGAGACAGGGAGGGCTCAACAAGGCCAGATAGACGATGGTCCCACTATGGCAGCCCTGCATCACATAGCGTAGGGGAGGCGGATAGATCCCAAGAAGCCCTGTACATGGCAAACTCTGCATCAAATCACCTGCCCATGCATCCATTCATCATTCCCTCATCCCGGGATCAAAACGCCTGAATAATTACTCACATGACATTAGAAACGTCCATTGAGTCTGTGCGTAATGCAGCCTGCTAAATCCACAGTGCCCCAGGCCGTAAATCCAGTGTTGTGAAGTAACATGTATTTGGGAATGGCCGGCCTCATCGCCCACGTAGCTATTGCGCATCCCAAACTATTCATATCAATCATTGCTCCCTCGCCATGGGCCCTGTCTCAAGGACATAGAACAATAGAACGTTATATTTGCAGTCAGACCTGTGGGCATCTCCTCGCCGCTAGCTGGAAACCGAAAGCGCCGCCCTTCGAATTCCTCATTTGCAACATCACGTCGAAAAGGCATCTGTGGCCGTTTGAAATCACTAATTATTCCATCGAGTGCGGCTGTGTGTGAAAATGGCAACTGCCTTCACCCACAAATGGGACGCCCCGCCCGTCGTTGCAACTCGGTACAGTGATGCATGAGGGCCCACCGTTACTCGAGTACTACGTTCCACTGACCCTTCACAAGTCCGTTCGCGACTGCACAGATAGTATGGGAAACAATGGGACCACAGCAGAATGAACATATCAACCAATCTTACACGCCCATCGGGTACAAATACATGATTGCAATAGCAAGATACCATTCCCCGAATTGCAGCGTTGTGCGCGGGACGTGCTCGGCCAAAGGGGAGAGCAGTTTGCACAGGTGGAATCAATCACCACAGGTGGAGGCCATACAGCCTGAAAACACATAAATTGCACAGCCAGTCTCCTCCCACAACCACACCGAAATGCTACCGGCAGGACTCGCGATGTTGGCCCTGGGGGACCTGATAGCACTGCAAGTGCTCCGACTCCAAGAAGAAGACGAACAACAACTACAACCAGCCGCACGGAGGAGACGCAGGAGGAGGAGGAGGCCAAGGCAGGGCCAGCAAGGCCCAGCAGCACAGCCACTACCACCACGCAGGCAGCCCGCAATCCCACGCCTCCGAGCACATCCGTTCAACCTCACTGATGAGCAGATCCACACCCTCTACCGTCTGGACCGGGACACCATAGCCGCCATTGTGGACATGACACAGGCTGACCTAGTCAGCATGATAGATAGCCCAACCGCAATCCCACCCCTACTGAAGGTGGTGTCTGTACTCCACTTCCTGGCCACAGGCACCTACCAGCACACAGTCGGACAGTTGCATGGCATTTCTCAGCCACTGTTCTCACGGACACTATTCCAAGTGCTCGATGCCCTCCTGCAGCACGCAGACGACTACATCTCCCTACCACGCTCGGAGCAGGAAATAACCAACACAAAAGTGGGATTCCATGCACTTGGCGGCATACCGGGTTGCATTGGTGCCATCGACTGCACCCATGTTGAATTGGTCGTGCCACATGCCATGGAGGCCCAGTACCGCAACCGAAAACAATTTCATTCCCTGAATGTACAAATGGTGTGTGACTCCAACAGGATCTTTACGCATTGTTGTGCCCGATTCCCTGGATCAACCCATGATTCCATGGTCTTGAGGAACTCTACCATACCACGCTACATGGAGCGACACGCAGGGAACAGATCCTGGCTACTCGGTGAGTCTCATTGCATGCATGATGATGTGGGGTATGTGATTTGGCAATGTACTGGCAGGAAGGGGGGGGGGTGTGCGTACGTATCAATGGCAACCCACATCCTACGTTTCTCGTCCACATACAGGTGATGCTGGATATCCACTGAAGAGATGGCTCCTCACACCAGTCCGGAACCCACGGGACCAGCATGAGGAGGACTACAACCATGCCCACTCACGTACCCGTGTAGTCATTGAGCAGGCATTCGGCCTACTGAAGGGCCGTTTCCGCTGCCTCAGCAGGTCTGGCGGGGCACTCCTGTACCGCCATGAGAAGGTTGCAAAGATGGTGATGGCATGTGTCATGCTCCACAACATGTGCGTACGTAGAAATGTGCCCATGCCCCCTGACGCAGAACTGCA
This sequence comes from Ambystoma mexicanum, assembly GCF_040938575.1. Classification (NCBI taxonomy): domain Eukaryota; kingdom Metazoa; phylum Chordata; class Amphibia; order Caudata; family Ambystomatidae; genus Ambystoma; species Ambystoma mexicanum. Next base: position 1,263,746,011 of record NC_090937.1, on the reverse strand, counting down.
AGCACCGGATGATGGTCATGATGAGGGTGGGGATGTGGCAGCACCTCAAGGAGTCTGCGAGGCACCGGAGGCCCGTGACATTCGTCAGCATCTCATTGATGTATGCTTCTAGCACTCATGCCTGGTGGCTGATACATGGACACGGGACACGTGGCACTGTGTGTGTCTGGAACATGCACGAAATGGACTGTACGCCTATGATGGCCTAGTACACAAAGATCAATGTCCACACATCTCATTGGTTGATCGTGCACTGTTTATGGCATATGTGATATCATGTTGTACACCCTATCGACCCGCCACCCAAGTGAGCCCAACACACCCCCTCCACCCTCCTACCTCCCCCCCGAACACCAGTGTTCAAAGAGGCTCATTGTCAGTGGGCTGTCGCTATTGCATGCCCCCTCTGCGGGTATCAGGGGCACCCCTGCCTGTGGAGCGCCGGGTCCTCCCAGATCTACGTTGGGGGCTGCCCTGGACGGAACTTGCAACGGATGATGTGTCTGCCTGCTCACGTCCATGCATGTCCCTAAGGGTTTGCGAGAGCTCAGTGAGCACACGGCGCACTGCGGCAAGTTCGGCACATACGTCTTTGGACGTCGCATGCAGTTCCCCCCTCAGGCTCTCGGTGCTTCTCTCAATTTGTGACCTTAGCGTCTCTGTGCCTCTCTCCATTTCTGCCCTAAGTGTCTCAGTTGATGTTTCTATGTCTGCCTTGGTGCCCCCACATTCATCGGCATGGTCCTTGAGGAGTGTGGACAGTTGCTGCTGTTGTTCGATCAACTGGTCGAGGGACTTTTGCCTCTGCTGGGCCATGGCCATTTGCGGGGGTGTCGCAGAGGGGCTGTTGACCTCATGTTGCCTTCCCACAGGGCTTGGGGGGGATGGCCAGTCGTCGTCTTGTGGGTGCCCCTGCGTGGTATCCTCATGTTGTACGGGATGGGACAGACAGGGGGATTGGGACAGGTCATGGATGGATCTGACTTCGGCATCCCCGTTTTCTGTGTCCGAGCATGCTGCCATCAATGGGGTGTCACCTATGGTGCTGCTGCCACCAGAGGCAGTGCCTTCTGTGGCATCCATTGGGGGGACCTGTGGTGGTGGTGTTGTGGGCATGCTGGCTGCTGGGGTGCCTGTTGATGTCCCCTCCTGTGTGCTGCCACCTGATTTGTGCTGCTGCCGTGTCTTGATGCGTGCAGCTGAGGTGGAGGGTCTCTGGCCGTTGGTCTTGGCCCTCTTTGCAGGTGTGCTGGTAGGGGTGTCCTGTTGCTCGTCGTTTGGATCGGACCCTGTGGTGGAGTTAAGGAGAGCGAGGGTTATTGATGGGTCTGTGGGAATTGGAATGGCATAGTATCACATGCTTTGGGGTGGTACCTGAGGGTGTTTTGGGTCGGGGCCTTGGAGGTGCATTGATTTGTGTGTGGAGTGAGGGTGCAGTTGTTTGGCAGCCTGCAGTTAGGGTGTGCCTGCTGCACGTGTAGTGCGTGTTTTAGGGGTTTTTAATTATTTATGTATTTATTGTGGTTTTTAACGTGCGCTATCAGGCCGATGTGTGTGGACGTTCTCCTGGACATGTGTTTCTGTTGCACTATGTGGACGCATGGTACTTCACATGGATGGACTGTGTGGATTGTTTTATCTGGCCCACCTACCTGAATCTTCGGATGTCTGCACTCCTTTCTCCATCCCTCCGACTCCCTCAATGCTCTCCATTCCGATGGTGGAGGCACAGATTTCTTCCCAGGGGGTCAACTTGATGGGTGATTCAGGACCTCCCCCGGTGGCTGTGGCAATGTTGCGGTTGGCAGAGAGTATGCTGCGGACGCGTATCCGCAGGTCGTCCCATCGCTTGCGGCATTGCTGTGGGGTGCGGGGTGCGGTCCCCACCGCACTTACCCGCTGTGCCACCAGAGCCCATATGGCCTTCTTGTTTGCAAGTGCCGTCCTGGTCATTTGCGTGGAGAAGACCACGGCAGCATTCTCCTGGAGGGTCTCTGTTAGCACGGTGAGTTCCTCACGGGAGAAGTGGACCTGCCGCTTGCGGTCGCACGCTTTCTTCGCTGCTTTTCCCATTTTTCTTGGTTTCGCTAGGGTGGTTGACGGGGTGGGGTGTGTCTCAGGGTAGTGTTTTTAGTGGTTGTGTGGTTTTAGTGTATTTATAGGTGTACGCCGGGATGTTTCCCGTTCCGGGCCCGTGTTTTAACTTCCGTTTCCGTATATTTCCGGCCACCGTACTTTCCGGTAGGCGCACACTGCGGTGACCGCTAAGAGGGGTGGCGGTATTGCACCTGGGGCGCCGTACGGCGGCGGTGTGGGCCGTTTTGGGGTCTTTTCCGCCATCGCGGACTTTGCACTTCCGCCATGCCGTGGTGCTCGTGCCCGATGGGTCGGAATGGGCCGCACTTTGCTCCTTCGTGCAATGGCGGAAACGCTATTTACGCTGTGGCGCTCCGGTCAGTCGATTTCCGCAAGGGTCGTAATGAGGGCCAATGTCAGGAAAATCAGAAACTATCATGAAAATATCCATTGTAAATAGTGTGCTTGCCTGTGAAAATCTGTCAAAATATGGGCGCAGTACCAGCGGCCGCCTGTATGACAGATGTCATTAGTTGCATCAGAAGCTTAAACTTGTGCAATGGAAATCAAATGTCTATACATTAAGTGACCTGTTATCAAAAGTAATATAGGTTGCAACTATTTAATCTCCATGGTTTAGAGACTGAAATTAGAGTTCTGGTTGCCTGTTTTAAAATTGCAAGTTTATTTTCAACAAAGAAACATTTAACTAAGTGATTTTTAAAGTAGGCCTGATGCAAGCCAAAACTACAAAGCAACTTCCCACTGGGCAAGGCACCTCTCTTCTGCTCTCTGGCCCAGGAACTCACATTCAGGTGTTGATTAAAAGGGGAGGGGCACTAGGGCTGGTCCTGGGAGAGACAATGAACCTTCCTTGGCTGAAAGGATATGCAGACTGTAAAGTGTCAACGGTTGCCTCTGCCAGAGGAAGAAGGTGGGGATTGCTCTTGAGCTGCAGGATGGAGATGGAGGAGACAGATATTTTTGTTGATTCACAATGCACAGAAAGCATATTTCTAAAAAGACTGATAAAGGACTATGCGAATTTGTAAAAATTGTAGAATAAGTAGCAGTGTTAATCTGATCTTTTTGTGCACATTTTAAGAGGTGCCAGAAATCTGTGCGATGTTCAGGGAAGGCACAGTGAAAATTCTGGTTTTGTAGCAATTGTATTTATGTCAGAAGCATGAAACTTCATATGATTATGCCCAGATATCATGCGCACATATGTACAAAATTATGGACAAATCAGATGTTGTGTCGACAAATTTGCCAAATCCAGACCCAAGATCCCACCGCAACGAGGATTGGAAGAGGGTTTGCTCCACAAAATATGTGATCTATGTATGTTATTAGTATCAAGATTGTACACATGTAAAGATGTATTATATCAAAAAGAGATTTTATGTGCAAAAGGCAAAGGGGAGGATGTTTTGCCTCATAAACCACATCATCATCTTGACACTCTGTTTTCTCCTCCAGTCAAGGGAGAGAGAGCAGACTTTAGCCAATAGACTACCTAGGGGGTGCACCTAGGATAATTCAGCATACCCACCCCTTTATCAAACACATAAACAGAGACAGCTGAGGACCTAGAAAAACACACTGATCCACCCACCATCCCGATATTGGCGAAGCACTCTGAAGGAGATCCATTCATACCCCTTGTTCCAGACTACAGAAACTTTGCAAGCAGAAAGGCTCGGAGCATAGCTGATCTACTTTCAGCTGGGCCTAACTTCCAGAACCCATCCCTCAACTTAAATGGAAACCAAAGAAGTAGCCAGGCTGTGCTATAACTGCTTGCCTGCCAAAGAATCATCTTCATAACCAGAAGGGCAGATTAAATCCCAATCTGGTGCCGTGCTGTGCAGACCAGAGATCCATTGCAGATCCAGTCCAGTCATGCTGTGCAGTGTAGACCAGAGCGCCTTGTTGTCCAGTCCTGCCGTGCGGTGTGCAGAGGGCTTTGCTGATCGCTGACCCATCCAGTTCGGTGTGCCCAGCAGTCTGTCCCAGAAATCTTTGACCAGAACCAGATCCCTGGCGATTCCATTCAAAACATTGGTAGTGAGTATCCATAGTATAGGATTGTCATTAGCCTATGTACTGTCCAGTCATCCCTATCCAAATCAAATCTATTTTATATCCAGAACTGTATTGTTAGAAATCCTTTTTGTCTTGCCTGAACTCTCTCTCTTATCCTATAGTCCTTCTGTAATAATATTGTTAAAATCATCTTTGCGCTGATATATTTTATCTGAAGAAGGCAATCGACTCGGCAGGCAAAAACCATTCAGAGATGTCCTAGTATGGTGGCTGTACTGTCGTGTAGTTTGTTTCTTCATAGTCCATCCCTAGTGTAAAGAAACATTGTTTGTATTTTAAAAGCGCATCCTTGTTTTACAATTTTGCCTCTTTCTGAAAAAGACAACCTCAACAAAAACATTCATAACTTCTTCATACTTTATGCTAGAAACAAAATTTAAGTGTCTACTTGAAGCTGACGACCTAAGCTTTCTGAAGAACCCAAACCGCATCTTAAAAGTTTGCCACTAATTTTTCACTTTGGCAAATCTATAACGTGTAAAATAGCTTTTCATTGCACCCGACCTCAAAATTAAGTTTTCAACTTGCTCATTACTTTCAAATCATTGCTTGTGTGTGTCTGAAACCAGATAAAGCGGCTCCCATTAGAATTTGTGTCCATGCATCCCATATGCACCAAACGTTCAGCGAGTACGGCCCCCACCTTCATGGTCACGGATGTTAATTCACAGCGTTGGCAGGCATCCGTGCGCGCACCTTTTCCCCAGGATCAATACCGGATCAAAGGAGCTCCTCCGGAGCACGTCCCTTTACATGGCCGTCCTGGCCACGCCCCCAGCTCCCATGAGAATTTGGACAATTTCAGTGAATTAAATCCAGATTTAGCATTTTACCCATTCATTCAAAGCCAACTGTAAAACCATTTTTGACAAGTTTGCCAATCAATTCTGTTTTTCTCTGGTGTCATGTGATTAAAGAGATTGATTAGTGTGACATCACCCCATTGGTTCTTATTGTACAACCATTAAAAATAGTGTGATATATCTTGTGGAAATCATAAATATTTTAACTTTGCAAACCAGCCTGATTCCTGGTTCAGTGTGACCGGGGGGGTTAAAAGAGAGGGGCGTGATATAAGTGGTACATCGTTCAGAATAAAAGAATTTATAGACACAAATAAATAATTAAGGGTTTCAGTTGTGCATCCCACGCTAGTCATTGACTAGGTGAAGTGCCGGATTGAAATCACTTACAAGATTTGGGGCTCGTCACGAGATCTCTGAATTAGACATACCACTTGTGACAGTCTGATAAAGCATGTTAACTGATGTGGTACATAAACCCTGTTGGGCTACCACACTGTGCTACACTGTGAAAAGCACACTTCAATAGGAACGCTCTAAGGAATTTGGTCTGTTTGCAAAAAAAAAATAACTCCTGTAAGTCAGAAAGGAAATTAATATTTCCGGAATGGCGACCTTGGTAGAAATCAATATGGCAAAAGAACACCTACTGCACAAACTATTTGTCAGGGGTGAATGGACAGAGCAGGATCAGAATGTGTGGTTGCAGGGAATTAAAGAACAGGCCACTGCAACAGGATTAAATATATGGCAGGATCAGGTTCCATTATATATAGCAGTGAGTGAACTGTATATGGCCCCTAAGGTAAAAGAAGAGCAAAGTAAGATTGCCAAAATAGCAGCATATCTTTACCTCCATATTGGAGCAATACAGGACAAATATGCCAAAAACCTAGATCTGGCAAACAAGCAATTACAATCATTAGAAAAAGCCCAAACTGATCTGGACTCTTCAGAGCAAAGGCTACAAAAGAGCCATGAATCAGAAAATGAAACCAGGCAGTACCTGATAAAAATAAAATAAGATATGGATATCCTGCAGCAAGAGAAGGTAGAGCAGGATACCAAAGTACTGGCGCTGCAGAAAGAGTGCGAAGAAAGTTTGGACTCTCTGCTGCAGAGCCAGAAAAAGCTGGAACAGCAAATACATTTTAACAGGGCATGCGCAGAGCAGGTAGTCACCCTGCAAAACCGCCTAGACCGAGAAAAAGATGAAAATAATAAATTAATTCTCAAAGACCTGGACACCCAGCCAGAATTTGATGAGGAGCGCCAGAAAGCTGGTGCACTCCAAAAACAAAGGGACGACCTGGCTGCGCAGAGGGGTACTCTTATTCAGGAAGGGGACACCCTAGGCCAGGAGGACAGTTATTTAAAAGAAAAGATGGAAGAAAATCGCCAGGCCCTCCAGGGACTGGGTGAGCTCCAAAAAGATTACACAAAACTGTTAGAGCACTCCAGGAGGATGGAAGATGCTCTGGCAAAAAGTGACCAGGCCAGTAAGGACAGGACTCAGGAGGTAACCTTCCTGCAGCAAAAATTGGCCCAGTACTCTAAAATGACACAGGAAGCACAGAGAGACAATGAGGCTCTCTGTGAGAAAAATGACAGGCTCCACAGACAGGTAGCTATACAGGAACAACTGACAGAGACTAGCAAGGCCTTGATAGAGGAACAAAAAGGTCAGGTCCTTGCATGGCAACAGGAAGCAGGGGCTGAGAGAGATGAGGTCTGCTGAGAAAGGGAAACACCTGAGCATAACCTCAGGAACCCTAGTACCAGAGGCTTTCATCTCTTCAAACCCATGGGCTCTGCCACCCCCATGTCCACTGGCACACATGAGCCAAGGGCCACGGGGATGGCAGACTTCAATCCAATGAGGAATATGGGGCTCATAGATCAGCACCTCCCAGAAATGGATGGGCGGACATCTGGGTATGGGTTCCCAAGTGCTAGGGCCATATTCTCTGATCAGGGAGACTCCAATGAGGGGAGGGTCAGAGAAATGGATCCTCAAAAATACCATTTACCCAGAGACCAGATGGTAAAATTTAGTGGGGAACTCCATGAGAGTGGGCCCACTAAGGGCATCCTGAAAACCTCTGCCCAGTTAGGACAGTGGGGGGGGGGGTTACTCAGCAAATCCTGGGAGCAAGGAGGAATCACAAGACTCTTCTGAGCGCCACAGGACCCAAGAAACTAGGCCCCCACATTCTGCCAGCCATTCCCAAGCTCGCAGAATCCGGGAGAGCCTAGAATACCAGACACGCACCTCTGGTAGCAGTGCCTCTGAGTCATAGGATGAGTGGACCAGGGTCACCCGAACACAAAATGCCAACAAGGTCAAGAGGGCCTTACTCAAGGATCCCCTAAAACAAATGAAGGCCATTAGGAGCGTCATCACGCCCTATCATAAGAATGCAAAGTATTTGGTTTGGGAGCACCTTGAGCTCTTTGAACAAATGATGGAAACTTTCCATTTGAAGGACAGCCAAAGCTGTATTCAATATGTAAAGTGGACCTTCTGTCCTGAGTACTCCAGCTTCTTTGCGGGGCTGGAGGATCAGAATCATTGCAGATGGTCCACCTATAGGGCAGCCATCTTGAAACATTTTTCTGTGCACAAAAATCCTCAGGAGGCTCGCAAGGCAGCCTATAACTTGCAATGTGGGGAAGATCAGGCCCCACAAGAATTTGTTCAAGAGTTGAAACGTGCCTTTGTGCAGACCACTAGAAGGGTGCACACTGACAGCAAAGAGTCTGTAAATACTTTCTTCCACGCTCTCCCTAAGTACATCATGACCCAGCTAGTGAGGGACTTTCATGAGAAAAGATCACTAGACTGGGTCATCGAACAAGCCACATGCATTTATGAGGTGCAAAAGCCAGTGGAAAATAAAAATAATCCGAAAAGCCCCAAAACAACCAACACCCTTGCTGCTGCTAAGGTGGCAGAGGTGAAAGTTGTCCCCATTTTAGATTTAGAGATGGGGCGGCCTAAAAACCTACCCACACAGAATCAAAACAATCCGAAACCTAGAAGGCCCTCAGGCCAATCACAAACAGGGAGCCAGTGAGGCAACCCCACAAATGGGACCCCTAACTCCCCTGACTACATAAGCCCGCGCTACAAGGGCAATGTGTGGGTTATGTGTGGACTCCTCCAGCCCAACCAGACAGCAGCTAACCCAAGGAACGTCCCTCCTCACTTCCCCCAGGAGGGCAGTAATCCCTCAAATACCGGACAGAATTTCTTCCCAAGGTACCCGCAAATTTCAACCCCCAAAACAATCCATCCTTCTTTCTCCAATTTCCTGAGCCCAGACAGCCCAATCCAGGAGATGGGAGGCCAAGGGTGGAGGGGTACCCAAACTTCCCTAACCCAGGGTATTTTGTGTGAAGGGATAGCTACCCTTCCCGGGATCAGCCCAGGGGAGACATGAGGGCCTCGTACCAGCCAGAGCGGGTGTCCCAACTAGAGCGCCAGGTCCAAAACATGGCACAGGATCTGGGTCGCATGCTGAGGGCTCAACAGAACCCTTAGATGAGCATGGCGGCGCATCATGCCTCAAACCCAGGACCTGGTGCTCCAGAGCAATGACGGGGGAAGAACCCCAACAACCCACCAGTTCCCTGGGAGGAGGCACAAAGGGAAGGGGGTGTAAAGCCTTTGAGGAAGCTTCCTTCCCCACTTGTAGAAAGCCCCTGGAAACCCAGGAATATGAACCAAAATCTTCTGCCCCTGAAAGGCTGCAACCCAAGGAGCAGGGGGGTGGGGGTAGGAGAAATAAAGAACCCAATGAAGGAGAGGGGTCCTCAGAGGATCCTGGGAAAAGGATCTTCTCCTTCAGAGATGGGGGAACTCCTCCCAAAGAAAAATGGGTCCCAAAGGATCCAAATCCAGACTGGGTAGATGTGGGGACTGAGTTAGCACCGCCCATCATCAATCCCCAGAATCATCAGCATGAAAATCCCCTGGTTCAAACCCATCCTGGTGACTGCCTCCAAAAAGGGGGGGCCAGCCCAGAATCAGAACCAGGGGAACCCAAAACTTCCCCCATATCTAGCTGTCACCTTTTTCTTTCAGATTCCCAAGACACCAAACAGAATCCCTCCCAAATCACCTTCCTGTCAGCGTCCAAAACCAAGAAACTAACCCACCAGTTTTCCAAAAATGTACATTATCTTTGCCCCCTTGAGGAAAAGGAGGGAAGATTTTATGTCCCGGTCCAAATACAGGGGCAATGTACAATTCTGGCACTGGTGGACACTGGATCCAAAGCTACCCTTCTGTCAAAAAGAGCCTTTGATCAACTGAATTCGGGAAGGGGGAGGGAGAAATACCAAATTCCACTCACCCCTCTTCCTGGACAACTTCAGAACTTCGACAGGAAGGAAATTCCTGTCGAGGGGACTGCGGATTTTGATATTAAAATTGGGCGACACTAGCTGAAGCACCCGGTCATAGTTGTGACTCCAGAGGACACACCATGTTTACTAGGGAATCCTGCGTAGGGTGTCACCCCTCATAGATTGTGTAAACAAGGTCCTCTTGACCCAGACTAACCCACCAATAAAATTGAAACAGAGTGTCAACCATGTTAGTTTAAACGGCACATGCCACATTGTTGAACAAAAACCTGACCAAATAGAATTTCACTTCCAGAATAATCAAATCCCAGACATGACAGTAAAAGCAGTAGGACAACAAACTTGTGATGGGGGGTCCTCTCTATTTCTGAAAATCAACCTTCCTTACAGTCTAAGGTGGCATTCCACACTGGAAGGAAACACTCTGACATTCTTTACAAATTCACAATCAGAAATTCCCACTCCTATAGTCCAGAAAGATGAAAAATCAGCTCAAAGCTTGGCTGATATTCAGAAAATTGGAGATCAGTTGTTCATCGCTATTCAGTTAAATGAAGGGAAGGACTCTGTTCTCGCCCGAGTGTGTGTGAACAACGGTAAGAGCTTCATCAGCGAGGCCATGTTCTGCAAACTCCCAAAAGATCCAGCCATTCCCACATTTAAACTCGTAGACAAATGGGAAATGGACCTGGAAACATTCAATTCCAAACATCTCCTGCCTAGCAGGTGTATGCTCAGAATTTCCATAGGCAACAAGAGCATAGTCCATAATTGTTGGGTCATGCAAGATGTCCCTGCTGCATTTTACTTATGCAGTGACATTCTCAATCGCTTTTCCATTAGTTTGGACCTAATAAACATCAAAGCTTGGTCCCGATTAGCGGGTAATTCCATGGGCTTTCATGACCCAGAGAAAGCATTTATGTCAGCTCAATTGCTGCCTTATGCAGTTGAAATTCAGATTGGAGAGGAAGTCACCATCCCAGAACGGACCTGAAAATTCTCACTGGAAGTGAAGGTTAAAAGAAGACAGAAATTAAAAAACCCTGACGCCTATGTCCATCTGAATGCTTATTTCCAACAGCAAGGGTTGGGGGTGAACCCAACACCACTAGTCAACATAGAACATAACACCATTCCAATAGAGGTGGATAACAGCGATTTAAAGAGTATCACTCTAGCCGCAGGCACCATTAATGGAATGGTGGTTGATGACAGACATTTTTCCATAGATTTAGGTAATGAACTGTTAGGACCAATCCGCAAGGACTGTTTTGACAGTGATAGTGACAATGACACAACACCAGACAGGATCTTCTCCCAGCATGGGGGGAATTTCCTGATGTAAACTTCCTACCCGTATGGTAAGGAAGATGTGACCTGTGACTTCAGGAGGGATGAGGTGATATTCCAAGTCCACGAGGACTGCCTTCCCCACCTGAAGCCACCAGTCCAAATCAGCTCTCTGACCATCGACTTCTCCACCCAGCTGGAGGAGGCCGCTGAGATAGCAAAACCGGAAGTTTTCCAGGCTTCAGGCTGATGGTTGAAGAGAGACTCAACCTAGCTGATGCCTGTGAGACTCTGGAGCAAAGGCAACAATTGAAAGAAGTTTTCTTAGATTTTCAAGATCTCTTTGCGGTGGACTCATATGATTGTGTTTGCACCGACATCCACACAACAACAATTCCCACGGACCCTGGCATGACTCCAGTGTTTGTGAAGCAATATTGCTTGCCTGTCGCATCAATGGAGTCCCTTACGGAAATAATTAAGAACCTTGAGTCCCGTGGGATAATTCGTCCAGTCCACAGCACCTTCAATAATCCGGTGCTGGGGATTTTGAAGCCAAACGGCCAGTGGAGACTCTGTGCAGACCTCAGGGAGCTCAACAAACAGTTCCATACTTCCCGATGGCCTCTTCCCTACATTGACCAAGGACTAGCCCAGATCCAGGGGTCAAAGGTATTCACTGCAATAGACCTGACCAATGGGTACTGGATTGTACCTGTCAGTAGGCAGGACCAATACAAACTGGCTTTCACCTTCGTGTGGCAGCAGTACACATGGACCCGGACTCCCTTCGGATACATCAACTCCAGCAATTAATTTAACATTTTTCTACACAAGGCCATGCCCGACCTGGGTGAAAGGGGTAACCTGGCCTATGTAGATTATGTTTTAGTCAAAAGCTCGACTTTGGAGGAACACCTAGCGGAGATCCGTTATGTTCTGACACAGTTGAGGGCTGCCAGAGCAAAACTCTCCTTTCAAAAGGCACAGTGGTACAGAACCCGTGTCAATTTCTTGGGGCATGAGATTACTCCTCATGGTCTCTGTTCCCAGGAAAAGAAAGTGGAAGCACTCCAGAAATTAAAAGACCCCACAACCCTGCGGGAACTAAGGAGCCTCCTTGGACTGACTAATTACAGCAGAAAGTTCATTGAGGACTATGCAGAGATCACAATACTCCTGATCCATCTTTTGAAGGGGGGCGGTCAAGTCGGAGTGGGGTCCAGAACAAGCCGAGGCAGTAAGGCAACTCAAAAGAAGCCTCTCACAAGCGCCTTGCCTAGCTTACCCTGTCAAAAACAAGGAGTTCTTCTTGGAGACAGGGTTCTCAAATACATGCTTGACTGCAGTATTATACCAAAAGCATGACAATGTCAATAAAGTAATCTCCTATGCGAGTAAAACTTTATCATCTGTGGAGGAAAAATTCAACGATTGTGAGAAGGCACTCCTGGCAACGGTGTGGACATTGAAGAATTGAAGACTCCACACCAGCCTCTGCAATATCTCTAAAGTGACAGAATCCGGGCCGGAAATGTGAGTAATCCCCAAATTACTTCCTGAATTCTGTCAATACAAGGCTTTCCTGTGGAGGTCAGATATGGGCAAAACAAGAAGAGTCCCCTCGCGCAAAGTCTGGCTGACTTGCATGATTGTGCCAGAGAAAACTGTCTCGAGGACGTAAGTCTTAAAATCCAGGACAACATGGAGGCATACCTTAATTCCCCACACAAAGTCTTTGAAGAAGACAAGTCTGAGGGAATGCCCACTGTCTATGTGGATGGATGCTCTTACCATGTTGACAACAACAGGGAAAAAGAACTTGTGTCCGGCGTAGGGAATGCATGGGTGAATGATGCCCCAGAACCCTCCGCTGGGTACAAAATCGGTCCCCGAAGCAGTCAAGTGGCAGAGCTGATGGCTGTGCATCAAGCCATCCTCACTGCTGTCCTACACAAACTCCACAAACTGGTCATAATCAAGGATTCGGATTATGTACGGAACGGGTTCGTGGAGCACCTGGTTAACTGGAAAACCAGAGGCATGCTATGTGCTAATAAAAAACCATTCAAACATGGGAAATTAATTCAAAATATTGATGATCTGGTCGCCTCGAATGGGATGACCATCTACTGGAAAAAGATCAAGGGTCATTCTAAAGTAGAGGGACCAGACAAAACTGGAAATTACCTAGCTGATCAGCTGGCCAAAACCAGAGCCATCCAAGGGGATCTACTTGAGATTGAGTCCCTGTTGGGGGAAATCCAGGTCACTGATATCACTAGGTCCCAGACAAATGCTCACAATGAACTCTCAACTGCACAATGGAGTAAGGAGACCCCAGATGCTGATTTGATTACGGCTCAAAAAGGTTGCTTTGTTTTTGTAATTGGTAAGTTCTATCAACCCATTGAGGACCCTGAGAACTTTCCCCTGACGGATACCGATTACATAGGGAAAGGGGACCTCAGAGTGTTGATGAAATGTCCAAAAATGTTCCGAATCCAAGATGGTTTGTTGGTGAGGAGATCCCTAGCTGGCCATGATCAGTGGGTGGTCCCTACCTCATTCCGAAGCCTGATGCTAAGTCACGCCCATGATGCGGCCACAGCCGGTCATTGTGGGTTTCATGCAACACTTGAAATCATAAGAGAGGTTGCATACTGACCACACATGGGGCAGGACCTCGACCAATACTTGAAGGGGTATCTTGTGTGTGCACAATTTCAGCCAACATCCCTCACACACTGTGCGCCTCTCCAAAAGAGGGGGATGACACTGTCTTGGTGAGATTTACAAGTCAATTTTACCGGGCCCGTGATTCGCAAGTACATTTTGACCGTGACATGCTTGTTCACTAAATGGGCGGAATGTCTCATGTCCCCAAACTGCAAGGCAAATACAGCAGCTGCCCTGATGATCAACCACATCTTCTCGCGTTTTGGACTACCCCAAAGGATCGAGTCAGACCGAGGTAGCCACTCCACTAGCGAAGTGATGACAAAGATGTGGGAGATAATTGGGGTCAAAAGGAAACTACACAGTGCCTACTGGCCAGCCTCTAGTGGTGCAGTGGAGAGATACAACAAGACAATTGTGAGCATATTAAAAAGGTTTGTGGCAGATTCTGGGCCAAGTTGGGACATCCGACTACCTCTTGTCCTGATGGACATCAGATCTACCCCTTCTTCAGCAACTAAAATGTCACCGTTTGAGCTGATGACTGGACGAGGGATGGTGCTTCCCCAGCATCTGCTCTACAGAACCCAAGAGCAGACATTGATAAATGCCTCCACAACTCATGAGTATGTTGAAAATCTGAGAAAACACCTTCAACATGCTTTTGCCTATGCTCAGCGGAATCTAGAAAGATCTACAGACAGTATGAAGACCCACTATGACCTTAAGACAACTAGAAAAGAATACCAAGTAGGAGACCGGGTCTACTTGTACAATTTCCAAAGGAACCAGGCCAAACAGCGCAAATTTCTTCCTAGCTGGCGGGGACCTTTTGAAATTGTAGACAAAATCTCACCAGTCTCCTACAAAATCTGTATCCCCAAAGGCAGTTTGGCAGAGGGGGAAGATAAGTGGGTCCACATCAACCAACTGAAGTGTTGCCATGTTAGGCACACTCTGCAGCAACTATAGGATTCATCTGGAAACCGAGAGGGGGTCACTCCAGCTCCCTAGAAATTCCAACTATAAAACTATTCCACCTGTGAAAATGAGTAATAAATTGCAAATAGAAAGGATTGTCATTATATGTCAAATGTATGTGTCTGCCCCACTACATGAATAGTGGTGGGGAAATGTCTAAAAATATGCTCTGTTTTTTCACCCTAGAATTTGAAACCATGGATTCTAAGCATCAAAGAGGAGCACTCGGGGACCGGAAGGAAAGATTCAAGGGGCCCGGGGTATCGCTCCATACTCTCATCCGGAACCGGCAAGGAGAACCTGTCGATCCACCACTGATGGGAGAAGCAGATGAATTTTGCCATTTGGACCAGAAATAAAAAAAAACTGAACATCCCAATCTTGAGACTTCCCCTTGACGGGCGGTCAAATGTCAAATCGCGAGGGGGGGCTTGTGGGATGTTTTAACCCACTAGGCTCTGCCCTGCGACATCCCTGTGTGCTGGTGGCACCAGAATCAGCAAAATGGCCGCGAAAACCCCATGCGCGCCAAAACTATGAAAATTATTTGAAACTGGAAAAGATGGCTGCCAAATCTACTTTGCCTGTTGTCAGTGGTGGAAGGAGACCTCACTGCTGAAACCTGTTACTGGGCTGCCCACCAAGTAAAAATGAATACTGCAGGAAAGGCAGTGCTTTATTGCAAGAAAGCCAGAAATTGCTTTTAAACCCTTTTTTCTTGGTTGCTGAAAATGCAAAATACCAGACCAAAACACCACAAAACATCCAATATTTTTGCTGGCTGTTACCCGCCACTTCATTTAAGGAATCATTATGAACACACAATGTCAGGAAAAGCAGAATCTATCATCAAAATATCCACAGTAAAAAGCGTGCTTGCCTGTGAAATTCTGTCAAAATATGGGCGCAGTACCAACGGCCACCTGTATGACAGATGTCATTAGTTGCATCAGAAGCTTAAACTTGTGCAATGGAAATCAAATGTCTATACATTAAGTGACCTGTTATCAAAAGTAATATAGGTTGCAACTATTTAATCTCCATGGTTTAGAGACTGGAATTAGAGTTCTGGTTGCTTGTTTTAAAATTGCAAGTTTATTTTCAACAAAGAAAAATTTAACAAAGTGATTTTTAAAGTAAGCCTGACGCAAGCCAAAACTACAAAGCAACTCCCCACTGGGCAAGGCACCTCCCTCCTGCTCTCTGGCCCAGGAACTCACATTCAAGTGTTGATTAAGAGGGGAAGGGCACTGGGGCTGCTCCTGGGAGAGACAATGAACCTTCCTTGGCTGAAAGGATATGCAGATTGTAAAGTGTCAACGGTGGCCTCTGCCAGAGGAAGAAGGCGGGGGTTGCTCTTGAGCTGCAGGATGCAGATGGAGGAGACAGACATTTCTGTTGATTCACAATGCACAGAAAGCATATTTCTCAAAAGACTGATAAAGGACTGTGCAAATTTGTAAAAATTGTAGAATTAGTAGCAGTGTTAATCTGATTTTTTTTTGTGCACATTTTAAGAGGTGCCAGAAATCTGTGCGATGTTCAGGGAAGGCACAGTGAAAATTCTGGTTTTGTAGCAATTGTATTTATGTCAGAAGCATGAAACTTCATACGATTATGCCCAGATATCATGCGCACATATGTACAAAATTCTAGACAAATCAGATGATGTGTCCCGGACAAAAGTGCACAAATTTGCCAAATCCAGACCCAAGATCCCACCGCAACGAGGATTGTAAGAGGGTTTGCTCCACAAAATATGTGATCTATGTATGTTATTGGTATCAAGATTGGACACATGTAAAGATGTATTATATCATAAATAGATTTTATGTGCAAAAGGCAAAGGGGAGGATGTTTTGCCTCATAAACCACATCATCATGATGACACTCTGTTTTCTCCTCTAATCAAGGGAGAGAGAGCAGACTTTAGCCAATAGACTACCTAGGGGGTGCGCCGAGGATAATTCAGCATACCCACCCCTTTAACAAACACATAAATAGAGACAGCTGAGGATCTAGAAAAACACACTGATCCACAAACCATCCCGATATTGGCGAAGCACTCTGAAGGAGAGCCATCCGTACGCCTTGTTCCAGACTACAGAAACTTTGCAAGCAGAAAGGCTCGGAGCATAGCTGATCCACTTTCAGCTGGGCCTAACTTCCAGAACCCATCCCTCAAATTAAAGGGGAAACCAAAGAAGCAGCCAGGCTGTGCTGTAACTGCTTGCCTGCCAAAGAATCATCTTCATAACCAGAAGGGCAGATTAAATCTCAATCTGGTGCCGTGCCGTGCTGTGCTGTGCAGACCAGAGAGCCATTGCAGATCCAGTCCAGTCGTACTGTGCAGTGTAGACCAGAGCGCCTTGCTGTCCAGTCCTGCCGTGCGGTGTCCAGAGGGCCTTGCTGATCGCTGACCCGTCCAGTCCGGTGTGCCCAGCTGTCTGTCCCAGAAATCTTTGACCATAACTAGATCCCTGGCGATTCCATTCAAAACATTGGTAGTGAGTATCCATAGAATAGGATTGTCACTAGCCTATGTACTGTACATAGTCATCCCTATCCAAATCAAATATATCTTATATCCAGAACTGTGTTGTTAGAAATCCTTTTTGTCTTGCCTGAACTCTCTCTCTTATCCTATAGTCCTTCTGTAATAATATTGTTAAAATCATCTTTGCGCTGATATATTTTATCTGAAGAAGGCAAGCGTCTCGGCGGGCAAAAACCATTCAGAGATGTCCTGGTATGGTGGCTGCGTTGTCGTGTAGTTTGTTTCTTCATAGTCCATCCCTAGTGTAAAGAAACCTTGTTTGTATTTTAAAAGCTCATCCTTGTTTTACAATTTTGCCTCTTACTGAAACAATGACCTCCACAAAAACGTTCATAACATCTTCATACTTTATGCTAGAAACAAAATGTAAGTGTCTACTTGAAGCTAACATCCTAAGCTTCCTAAAGAACCCAAAACCGCATCTCCTTATAGTTTTTATGCAATTGCGCTTACCGCGCACGCGGAAAAGTTTGCCACACATTTTTCGTTTTGGCAAATCTATAACGTGTAAAATAGCTTTTCATTGAACCCGACCTCAAAATTAAGTTTTCAACTTGCTCATTACTTTCAAATCATTGCTAGTGTGTGTCTGAAACCAGATAAAGCGGCTCCCATTAGAATTTAGACAATTTCAGTAAATTACATCCAGATTTAGCATTTTACCCATTCATTCAAAGCCAACTTTAAAGCCATTTTTGGTTTTTTAAAAACATTTGCCAATCAATTCTGTTTTTCTCTGGGAAATTGGGATTGATATATTTTGTTGAATTCTGCATTCCTGAAACCTGTTCTCTCTCCTTCTCTCTCTTTATATTGCATATTGGGGGGATTGAAGAGTGTGCAGGGGGAAATAGTAATCACATTGCCATTTGATTGAACAAACCCAAAAAGTATTTTTCTTTGCATTGTTTTTTCCCCCATAATTACTCCTTGTGATTAAAGAGATTGTTTAGTGTGACATCACCCCATTGGTGCTTATTGTATAACCATTAAAAATAATGTGATATACCTTGTGCAAATCATAAATAAATATTTTAACTTTGCAAACCAGCCTGGTTCCTGGTTCAGTGTGACCAGGGGGGTTAAAAGAGAGGGGCATGATATAAGTGGTACATCGTTCAGAATAAAAGAACTTATAGACACAAATAAATAATTAAGGGTTTCAGTTGTGCATCCCACGCTAGGCATTGACTTAGGTGAAGTGCCGGATTGAAATCACTTACACCGGCACCGTTCATTACGATCTGCCCTATTACGAGGACTGCTGTGGGACCTGCTAAGGAACACCTGGTCAGACCAGGCGTCTTTAGCGGGTCCCACAAGCAGTCCAAGATGCTAACAACGGGCCCGTCATTAACGGGCCCGTTGTTAGCATCCTCCCCATTCCCATTGAGCCCTATGGGTCCGGGTCCCGAGAAAGGGATTTACTGGGCCCTCCAAGATCGGAATGGCCCGGTAAGTCCCCTTTTGCGGGACCCGGACCTGGTACCCGGGATGGAGGTAGCCATGCCGCTTTTAGCAGCATGGCTACCTCCATACTCGTAATGAAGCCCAATATCTTTGATTTCCTATCCTCTGACAATCCTGACCTCATTTTTATCACTGAAACTTGGGTTTCCAATGGTATTTCCCCATTCGCGCACAAGGCCTACCCTCCCTGGCTACCCCCTTATTGCCCACAACAGACCTTCTAGAGGTGGCAGAGTGGCAATCCTCTATAAACCTAATTTCTCCATCTCACTCACCAAATCCCAGGCAAGCAATGCTACCTGCGAATCCCTTCTAGTAAAACTCTACTACCATCAACACTCACTTACAGCTTCCTACTCATATACAGACCCCCTGGTTATGACAGACATTTCGCCAACAATCTCTGTCAGGTAAATCGCCCAGCTCTCACACTATTGGGAGATTTCAATATCTGGTTCGATATGCCTGACAATCCCATGACCCAACCTCTGGTCGACAGTCCTGACGCACTCAACCTCTCCCGACATACCACTGGTCCAACTCACTCTGGTGGTCACACCCTTGATGAGATCTTTAGCACCTATGACCTCGTCTCTATATGCAGTCCCAAGCCACTTATCTGGACAGACCACTCTGCCATCCCTTTCTCTTTCCACACACCAGCCCCATCTCCCACGCCTCCCCCTGCCCTCACTTTTGATCTCAAATGCTGGAACAAAATCAAAGTACTTCCCGATCTAGCCGGAGCCCTTCTACTCTGTCCACCAGTGACACTGACCTGTGGTAGATCCTTAACCATCAAATCATTTCACTCCTGGCTTAAAGAATCACTAATTCCTCTCATCCCACTCATGCCCTGCAGCCTCACGCAAAGGACCATCGCCAAAATGGTGCACGCCCCACCTGAAGACTTTCAAAAGTCAAAATAACTCTCTTGAGCACAAATGTCGAGCATCTAAACCCGCTCTCAGCAGATCTATGTTCACCCACCACCACCGTAACTACAAATCCGAGATCCGAAAGGCCAAAAAGGCATGTTACAATATACACATTCTGAACTATTGGAGCAGCAGCAAAGAACTCCACAAGATCATCTCTGAATTCGTAAAACCTACTTACAGCTCTCCCCAAACCACCCCCACGCAAACGCACTGCGATTCCCTCTCGCTACATTTCTACAACACTGCACTTGACAGGACGTCAACCCTTAACACCAAACTCTCCACCCTCACCGCCCTCCCCTACCCTACCCCTTCTGATCCCATCACCCTGATGACCGCAATGCCAGCCTTCGACTCTTTCCAACCCATCACGAAAAATTAGTTCCTAGATCTACTATCTTGCAGCAGAACCTCCGGACTGCACACATTCAAATGATCTCTCAATACCACCACACCTAAGGTTATGATGCAGCTATCATCAAGCAATCGCATCAGCTGCTCACATATTGAGTATACCCAATCACCCTATAATACCCTACTCTCTCAATTGACTTGGATTGCAGTCCCTGAGGGCGTTCAACCCACAAGCGCTTTGAGGTCATACCAATGATATATAGAGCGCTACATAAATGCCAAATAACATAACATAAGTTCTTCACAGGTTTTGCATGAAGTCATGCTGCTGAGGGATACACAGGAAATGTGAAATGAGCACAAGAAGCACACTTACAAATGAGTAAGATCACGAAGACCTCGGAATGCATATCTTGAAATTGTTGCAATTTTGTTTCCTTCAATGAATCTGCAAAGAAAACATGAAATAGTTAGTTTATTTTTTGATGTTGTTAATTTAATTGTCTTTTCTTCCTTCTTTCAATTTCGTGCGGCTGCTTTGGAAAAATATTACTTAACGGTTCACGGTTTTTAAATAATTACCATGTTTTGAGCAGTGTTGTAGACAGGGCAGGGCCTGAGCGGGCAAGGCCCACTCAAAATCTGTAAATGCTGACTGAGCAGCGTCAGGCCCTACTTGTTAGACAATCCTGGCTATGCCTCTGGTTTTGAGTGATGCTATATACTAGATCAGAAGCATAACTGAGTGTAATTCGTAAGACCACTTGCAGAAGTAACGGTTCAAGGGCACTGAGAAACACATCAATTGGGATCGACAGGCTTCGTTGTATTTTGTTGTGTTCCTAATTTTATCAGAAGACACCCTAGCCACACTAACTTTTGAGGAATATGTGCTGGATTATAGGGAGGCACTAACAGTGGGTCCATATCTACATAAATATCAAATTCATACATTTTTATTTATTTATTATTAGTTGTTTATAGTTCAATTTGAACTTTTACGAAACAATCACAAACATAATCATACCATGCACATATATCATTCAATACATTTTAAGATGAGGTAAAACCTGAGTGTATCATAAGTAAAAACCTGATCAGATTCATCAATTTATCCTCAAAACATTTTATCGACAGTTCATATAGCATAATCATCATAGGACTGATCTCTGCACTTTAATATACAGTCTCTATCATGTATACAGTCTGATGCATTCTAAGGTGCTTTTCAACTATTTTCCAGACTGAATAAAGTGCAATGTGCATTTGGGTTGAGTCCGTGTTTAGGCAGAAAGAATCTGATTTAATCGGCTCATTGTTGTGTACTCTTCCACCAAGCAGACACATATAAACCAAGCCCAGGGTGCCACACTCTGTCAAAACATGTCTAGCAGTTTCGAGATGACTGGTCGATTTGCAAATCCGACATAATCTCTGAGCTCTTTCAATACCCATTTGGGGCCCTGTGATTGGTAGCAAGGGGAGAGCATTGATTCACAGTCTCAACATAAAGTCCCATACGCCAAGGCTTGGGCTTAAAAGGAGATAGGGTTCTGGTTTCATATAACATTGCGAAACTTGCACCACCGGGCTATGGTTGCTTAGCGTAGATAGTTGGCCATGATTTTTGGTCCAATCCCAGATGTTTGCCTTGACGGAAAATTATCCTTTAACGTAATCAAAATTGTGCTATGTCCCCCAGCAGGGGGTCCAGCATACTTTCACAAAGAAAAACAGATTAAGAGTTTCAAATGTAAGCAGAGCTCTAGCAGCTGCAGCGTCCCCAGTTTTGCCTAATTTATTCAGTAACGGAAAAATCCATGCCATTTTTAAATTTATTTAAATTTTTGTTTATGGTTAAAATAAACCTTTACATCCAAAACATCTAAATCATACAAGCATTTAAAACAATACAAAAGGAACAATTTCCCATTAAATTTAAAATATAAGATGCTACACTCTATATATAAGCCACACGAGTTAAATTCTTGAGTAACTTCAAGCATGGGACAGTACATCTCCAAATCAGGTCTCATTCTGTTGATCATGGTATGCCTATCATTCCATTGACATTGCATACACATCCTCTTCGAACATATCCCAAAGATTGCAGTATGCATATCATTCCATTGACATTGCATACACGTCCTCTACAAACATATCTCAAAGAGAAGGATGTCCTCATAGGTCGCGATAAATTCCCATGAGGTACGGAGACTAATATTTGCCTTAATCCTGAAAACCGGCAGTTCGTATGCAACATCACACATTGGACTTTAGATACACATATTAGGTGTTTTAAGAGCACACCTCAACTGAACATCAAAGTAACACAGCTCACCCTTAACAGTATGTGACTGACAAGCAGTTTGTATACAGTAACACATTCAGGGCTTTAAGAGCGCATGGTGGTTATTTCAGTTCTTACACCACCTAAGCACCGATGTAACACCTCTCACCTTTTACCGTGAGTCACAAACACCTCAATAGATCAGCTTCAATCATTTTTAATAGGTCTACAAGGGCAAATATAAGAGCTTTATGATTGCCCACCAATAGTTCAAGAGAATCTTCTAAATAAACTCCCATAAATTTCATCACAAGATTAGTTCTTGGGACCCTAAATTGTGGGCATTCAAGGACTAAGTGTTTGAGTGTTTCTCCTAATTTATTGCATCCCTGAAATCAACAGTTCTCCTTAAGGTCTTTACAATTACTAGTTTCCCAGTATCTGCATCGCTCACGAGTTGGAAATTGATTGAATTGGAAACGCATGTAATATGTGCGCGCTCGCATACAGAGAAAAATGCTAAAATAATCCCTACATGGCACCCTTTTCCGGGTGAACTTGGCATATTCGCTGTACATACTGTATTCATTGAGCTGGTCTAGCGTACGCCTCCAGTCGCTCTCATATAGTTTTCTTTCCACAAATGCGGGTCTGAGGTATAAATCCAAGTTAGTCACCGCTAGTTCTTCAAGAATACCCTGCATTCTCTTTTGATATTGCAATATGGAATTCACGCCTTGTGCTTGAAGCACCTGTTGTAAATCTTGACACAGTGAATTTTTGGGAGGATCCAGAAATTGTGAATAGTTAGCTAGGGCTCGCATTCAGCTCTACAAGACAGTGCAATCAGCCCAAACTCATGACGAATTACGCAATTGGGTATCGAGAGGGCTAGATGTAATGCGTTTTTCATCAGGCAGCCCTGGATGGTATCAAGTTGTTTATGTAAATCTAACGTACACATATATTCAGTGCATAAAGTAAAACAGATTCTTCTTTGAGAAGAAGAAAGTCACGTAAGGGGATTAGAGAGAATCTACAATACCTCACACAAATTACCTTTATTTGGCATTGTAATGGTCTAACTTTCATTTTCAACCTGTTGCTCCAAAGTTTGATGGAAGATGTATTGCTCATGTAGTAGCCCAGATATATAATCTCTGAGGTCTGAAAGATGTAGGCTACTTCATCTTCCGTTTAGAGTGCTTGAGCTTTTTCCCTGCATCAAACACCATCATGTTGGTTTTTGTAACGTTAGGCCTGAGACTGTGAATATGAGCAAATTCCTCAAAGCAGTGAAGTTTCACTTGTAGACCTGACGGTGTGCGATCCAGCAGTATAATGTTGTCCGCAAAAGCGAGCCAGTTCAAACGCAACAACCCTATTTTTACAGCATACATTACTGCCTCATTCCATTGATTGTCTAGATCGCAGAGGTAAAGATTAAAAAGCGTAGCCGCTAAATTGCAGCCCTTCTTAAGCCCTATGCACGTCTTGACTGATTCCGTGAGTGCCCCTTCACTCATTACCCTTAATTTGTAGGCTGTGTGAGTATGCAACAGTGCAATCCAATATATCAGGGCAAAGGGAATCCCGAGATGACTCATTTTACCCCATAGTATATTTCTTACAACAGTGTCAAAAGTTGCGGACATATCAATGCATGCCATGTACACAGGACTTGCACCTTTGATTTTGGTGCCAGCTAGTAAGTCAGACATTATTGTTCCATTTAGTGTCATGCTCATGTCTTTTCTGAAACCTGTTTGAAATTTGGACAAGATACTACAAAGATCGATATATTTCTCCAGCTCATGCAAAATCAGAATAGTGAAGAATTTGGCCATAGCATCGATAATTCGAATTTGATTTTGAGGATTTTGGCCCATAAACCAGGGTCCGCCTTGTAAACACAAGGCGGTATACCATCCGGCCCCGGTGCCTTCGAGCGAGACAATTTACTAATCGCCCACTCGGTGTCTTGAATTGACCAATTAGTGAGTTGCGAGTGTGTACCAGGTGTTAGTCGATATTCCACAGTTGTAAATCAAAGAGGAAGCTGATACTTGTTCGCTATGTACCTTTCACATACATCAGCAGGAATGGTAGTCCCCAAGCTTGCTTTACCTCTGGAGTCTGATTGTCGAATAGTTGGCCAAATGACTTTTGTATCATGATTGCAGATTGCTCTAATAAGAGCGCATCTTCCACTGTTATACCTCATAATCTGCAATTCCCTCATTTTCTTCTTGTAAATCTGTAAGACACGTTTTTTCAAGTACAGGTACTGTAAGTTACTCACTGGCGCTTTTTTCAAAGTTCTAATTTCTTTGTTTTTCATGCGTTTAAGTAATTTTACAAGATGATTATATACATGATCATTCACTTGTACTCTAACTTTCTGCTTCCCTATTAGGGATGTGATGACTTCTCTAACAATGTGAGTTACACATTCATCTCTTTGATGCAAGCAGTGGGGTGAGTGCATGATCCACACCTTTTGGTTATTTAGTTGACGCGACACACGACATGCAAGCTGGGAACATAATGCTGAATTCCATCTGAGAGCGATATTCCCTCGCTCTATTTCAGGAAATTGCAACAACTTATTCACATTGAGATTGGAATATTCTAGGCCCATACTCAATTGAATTGGGGTATGATCGCCAAAGGTGATTGTGTAGATCATCACTGGGTCCACTTGATTGACGAGGTTTTGAGACACCCCAAAATAGTCAATCAGAGTTGTCACCATCCCCCAACTCCATGTATGATTGGGACCATTTGCTGCACATTTAACAAAGCACAGATCCCAATCATCAATGTAGGTCCTCCATCTTTGCCCTCTTAGCCTAGCTTTCTTTGCTTGTTCAGACGTCTCTTCCTCTTCATACTCACAACTGTCCAAACACCATGAGTTGAAGTCACCCCCAATGATAATCTCATAATTAGAATCGTGAATGAGTGCGTTCTCTAAGAAGTTATCGATTTCGTCGAACATCTCATCTATGGTTCATTTTAGAGGATTCCAGTATACAGTTATCAATAGTAGGGGGTTACGTGTGTTTGCCTTAAAATTCAATTCCACAGCTTATATGTGTTCAGTTACATGCACAAGTTTGTTAGAGCAAAATATGTTGTTATTAATAGCAATTACTAAACTTCCAGCAGGTCGTCCTTCCATTGATTTAGTTGCAAAGAAACAAAAGGTGCAAAAGCCCTTAATCACTAATGTATCAGTTGTCATTGTTTCCTGCAATAAGAGAACATTCCATGCTTGCGAAAAGAGAGAAGAAGCCAGACACCTGAAGAGATTTTGATAGCCGCAAACATTCCAACATATAATTACAAGTTTAGATTTCGGGTATTGCTAATTGGTGTTTGAAGATAGTTGAAGATAGTTCTCAATAGAGGCTGTACCCAAGCTATTTCTTTTTTTTCACAGCAATGGCCAGCAATTGGGAGATACATAATTTTCCATCAGGGGGGCTACCATTGGCTCCCAGTGCTGGCTCCTCTTCCCTACCTTGGATAAGCTTGGGGAGCTGCAAGAACTCATTTGCTAATGAAGGCAAGCATCCCCAACCAGCACGATCCTCCCCGCAATGAGAGACAATGAAGGACTCTCCCAAAATGGGAATAAGGCCAAGACAGAGTGCGGGTGAGCGTAAATGGGAGTTTATCAATCAGAATAGGGCATGCAAAGAACTCTGCAAACTCCGAGAGCGCTCTGTCTGACAATAGCAAAGACAGGCGTATATATTTACAAAAAACGTCATCAGAACCTACATACTATAGGGGGCACAAGTTCAATGGGATTGGGTGGCGATGACTAGCTATAGGCGCTGCTGCGATGTGGTTGGCCTTGGCTGGAGGACGTCACTGGTCAGCCTCGTGGGTTGGGCTGGGCCTGGCAGGTCAGCTGAGTTCATCCGGGCGGTGTTGTTGTGCCATTGTGGCCAGTGTCAGAGATGAATGTCTTTTCCTGACTTATTTGCCCTAGGCCATGCACACTGCAGTCATTCAGTCATTGTAATATTATCTTTTTTAGTAAATCTTTCAATAGGTTATTCTACAGGTTAATGCAACACAGGAGGAATGCACCTTGAGAGGGGTTTGATGGTGATTCATCAGTGCATGATTACCAGTGTCCTGTTGACCGGTACCATAGGTCGGGGGGGGCTAAGTCTCAGGGCATGGGACGGGCGGTACATGTCTTTCTGTCTTGTTAGAAGTCGTTATGAATGTGCTGCTGTATGTTGCCACAGTATTGGGTGTCCTAATTATACAGGGGTCATAAGTCTAAGGTGATCCAGTGGGTTGTGGGGTTTAAGAGGGGGCGCCTTTGGATTTGTGTATTCAGGCGGAGGTTTACTGCTGGGCTGTAAATAATGCAGGTGGCGGGCCATGGCCTTGGATGCAGCAGAGGGGACTACAAATCTTTGAAGCGGCTCCAGCCTAGTTGGGTGAGGTGGAGCAGCGTGGCGCGGGCCTCTGCTCTCTTGTTTGGCAGTCTTCGCAGGGAGGGAGGGGAATGGCCTTGCGCATATTCATAAAGGTATCTTCCTCGCGTGTTGCCAATTTTAGGTGAAAACATCATAAACATTCAACTATTATACAATACTCATTTGAATCATATGAAGACATACATTTTAACTTTGCTAAATGTCTCTCAAATATAGCCAGTCTGAGCACGTTTATTTGTACACTACGTTTTAACAACTACAACATTGAGTTATATGCATATACATTTACAGTAAGTGAGGTAGTAGTGAGGTTGGTGGAGCGCAAAGAAAATGACTCGCCACCATCCGTGATGGAAGTGGCACATAAGGGATTTTGATATACACACATGAAGGGTGCATTCTCGCGCGTCCTTCATATGAGCCCTCTGTGTGGTTACATCTGTCTTTTCTTTGCACCCTAGCAGCATTAGTCCGGTTATGGCGCGGGACCATGGGGTGTAAGCTTTTCAATGATACACATAACGAATAGTCCCCTAGAACGCTTTTTTATTGTTAGCACACAACTGCAGCGGTGTGGGTTCTTCATTGCTAATGTCATGTAAGCATGCATTCTACCATATTTATACACTTTACAGGTTTCTTTAATAGAAGAGGTGTTGTGAGGAAAATGCGCATATTGCAGGTAGTTTTGGCATTGGCCGGGAACTTTTGCTTTTATCTGAGGACCGTTTTACAGTTCTCTTTTTCACCCAGGCCTCGCTGGCCGGGTCATGCTGGGAGCAGTGATACACTGTGGAAGGTGAAATGTTACAGTGTTAGTATCTTACACTAGCTCATGTCCGTCTTGTTCGTGGGAACGGGCTCACAGCGGATCTGCCAGGGAGCTGCGGCCACAGGGATAATTGAAACTCTCCGAGGGTGGGGGCCGTGCTACAGTGCGCTGAGCTCACACCATCTTTATTAGACAAAATGGTTTCTGAGGCCTAGCTAAATTCAATAAGTGTGGGCAATGTCTTCAGCAGGTGAGCCCTCCACCACCTGGGCCCTGGTGGTATGAGGGGATGCCCGATGAGCCATGGCCCTCACCTGGGGAAGGGATGTAGGCAAGGGGGGTCTTTTGGACCAATCCTCCCCTACATTTCCCCCCTTTCGTTACTTAAGTAACACATTCTTTAAATCTTCCAATCTCCTACACTCCTCTTCGTCAATGATTGTGTCATCTCATGCTGGTGTGCCTTTTATGGGCATCCACGCTCTGCACACCCACCTTAAGCTCTCACCCCTCCTGGCATACTCATCTGGGGTACAGGTCAAGTATATACATCTGCTCTCTCCTTCCAAGTCTACCCACACCTCTTGGTACCATTCTAGTATACGGGGCTCTCTGATGGTGGTATGCCACAATTTGTCTACGATATCCTTATCATGATACCTGGGCACTAGCTAATACCTGGGTGTGTCATCTGTCCCTGTTTGTACCTGCACTTCGTGCATAGTTTGTATTGTACCACGGGTGTTGCCCATTGTCACCATCATCATTGCACCATTAGGTACTGCGTTAGCACAACATCGAAGACCCACCTGGCACAGGCAAAAAGAGGAGGAACACCACAGCCGGCATCAAAAGTTTCACAGTCATTCCCAGCCATGATGGAACCCAGGAGAAGATATTGTCGAACCACGCGCTTTCTTCTGCTCCGCCTTCCATTTTCATTCTTTCTCCCAGGTTGTGTACTGCTTCGATCACATGGGACAGGGAGCCGTTGTCTGTGTCTTCAGAAGGTACGAAAGTGCAGCAGGCACTTCCGATTTTTCGGCAAACACCTCCATCCATCGCCGTCAACAGGTCCAAGACATACCTGTTTTGCATGGTCATCAACCGTAAAGCTCTTAGTTCCACTTTTATTACGTTGAACCCTTCTTCAGTGTCATTTGCCAGCTGGATCAGCTCCCAACGTGTTATCTGGAGCCATTTTGCGTTTGCTCTGGCCTGGATACTTGGGACGAGTGAGGCAAAGAATGTTTCTGCCGAGCTGAATAATCGATATCTGTCTGGGATCTGTGCCAGCAACTCCGACGATGCCTTTGATATGTAGTTTGATGCTCGTCTGTTTCGGGACAGCACCTCTTCCTTGTTCCCGGAAGACAGGACATAGATTTGTGACTCTGCAGTCGGCTGGGTCGCACTCTGTTGGGTGTTTTCTCGTGTCCTTTTGCTCCCATCAATGTGGCTTTCTGGGATTACCATTAGGGCTGAGTGCAGAGTGGCCATTGAGCAGCTGCCACTCCATGATTGGGGGAGGTGCAGGTATGCCTGGTTGCCGCATACTCAATACGTGTCCATCAGGGCCGCTGTCCCTTTTCTCAGATCTGGGATGGTAAGGGTCTTGTTACAGTTCTTGTTTGTCCCCATGGAGGTTTTCCCCTCTCCTTTAAAACATAGTTCATAGTCTATTTCGTTCTGCAGCTTGAAGGGTTTTTCAATGGCTGTTACCCAAGTTAGTTTTGAAATGTGTTCCTTCCATACTGGTGTGCACGTTTCTTCTATCCATTGCAGTTTCTCTGGTGCCACACCCCTCAGCGCTTCAGCTTTACACATTACTTCTTCGTCCTTCCACTTGTTGTCCGAAAAAAGTGTCCCTTGTATCACAAAAAAATGGTTCTTCCAGGCATACCACTCCTACTGTCTTTGGGTAGCAAGTTTTCTCGTTCTGCAGCATTCTAAAAGTAACTTCATGTGCCTGGAAGGTGTTCTTAATCCTGCACAACGTGAGATGAAGGAGACATTGGGCATCTACAATAGGCAACTCTTTGGGTAACAATACCTTGGGTGTGCCTGAAGCATGGGGAATGAGGGAGCAGACATAGCAGCTCTCATTTGTTGTTTTTTTAGCTGTTGCACTCATATCCGCATACCATTTATTTGTCTGGTGGGGGTGTCGTGGGTCTTCCATTTTATCTAGTCCTAACCCATAGTACTCATCATACTTCCTCCTCCCTGCTTCCCTTTTTCGTCTGTTATTTTTGTTCCTCATGTACTTCCCAGCCTCATGGGCGATGGACAAAATGGGCCCCCCTTTCTCGTTCCCGCCCCCCTTTGCCCAGTAATCATATAATATTTCGTGTGTTGCTCTCATCCTTTCCTTTTCTTCCTTGACGTTATCTGTCAGTGTGCTTTTTGCTATGGGGGCAGGCTGGCTGGTGGGGGTGTTATACAACCAGGATATAGCGGACGGGTTTCGGTCATTTAAACTGCGAGCATTGTAATTAGATATCTTTGGCGGAGACACTGTGTTATTTTGCATTTCACCCTGTAGCCCTTCATGTTTTGAGATGACAGCATTGGATGGTGTGGTATAATAACCCCATACAAGTTTAGTTCCGTCCCATACCAAAAAGTCACCTTCCTTAGTATTTACACTCGTGGTTGCATTGATCACAGTAGTGCTGTTAATCTCTCCCCCCTCGTTCATCTCGATAGAGATGAACGCTAAGAACCAATATGTAACCAGGCCAAACATTATTGTAAAAAACAATGTAATACACACAGATAATCCACACTCATACGAATATCTGCATCTCTCAGTTAACCACTCTCTAAATCTAGTAAATCTATCCGTTGCAGGCTGCCCGTTAGATGCCATGGTAGCTCCTGTTTGAGATATAAAAGTGCATTAAGTGCATGAATGTAAACATTTTGTTAGCACTACCAGTGCCAATATATATTGAAAGGGAATGGAAGTGGGTAGGGTTGTAGGGATGGGGATGCACAGACAAGGGTGTAAACACTTCATAATTTTATCATATCATTAATTACATATAAGTTCACAAGAGGAAAAAGTTTTTTGTTGTTTTTTTTTTGTAATATAAAAAATGCAAGTATACTTGTCAGCCGCTATTTCATTCAGGTGCATTACTGTCACACACAAAAGTCCATATTCAGCCATTCTGCTCATTTGCATTGTTTGCTGTTGTCTGTGCCTCCTCATCTACCTCTTCCTACACATTATTATATGCCCTTCGTACGTCTGTCAAATGCACCCAATACTTCAGGCCCTTTACTTTAACTGCCGTGGGCGTGCAAAACACTACTTCGTATGGGCCGTGGAATCGTGGTGCATTCCACCGACGCACAAAACTCCTGACATAAATGAATTCACCCGGCCTCAGCTGTAGCTGTGGTTCAGGCTCCGTAACAGACCCTGTTGTGTTTCCTTCCTCTCGCGTGAAAGGTGGAGAGAGCTGCTTTGATATTGCGCGCGCTGCCCTTGTTAATTTCTTCAAATAGTCTGTGAACTCGTCTCCCAATATCGCAGCGCTTCTGTGTACATCTGAGTGTTCGCGCAGTGGGGAGTGTGCTGTGTGCATTTGTCTCCCAGTCACGATCTCGTGCGGGGACAAATGGTGGTCCTTGCTTGGCTGATTTCTCAGCTCAAATAGCGCAAGGGGCAAACAGTAAATCCAGTTCTTTTTTAATGAAAAGCATAGTTTTGATAACCTCCCTTTTAACAGTCCGTTCATCTTTTCCACTACGCCATTACTTTGAGGATGATAAATCGAGCACAATTTATGCTTTATTCCCAACAATGTAGTTACTTCCTTGAAGAGCTCGTTTACAAAGTGAGTGCCGTTGTCCGAGCGAATCACGTCACAAATTCCCCAGCACGGAAACACTTCCCTCACTACGAACTTTGCAGCGCTTTTAGCATCAGGTCGTGCACATGGGCCTGCTTCTACCCACCTTGAAAATGGGCATACAACCACGATCATGTAACGTGCCCCATTACACCTTTCTCCCATGTCCGCGTAGTTGATATGTAGCTCTCTGAATGGCCCAATTGGTTTTGGAATTGTTCCCCGGAGCGTACGTAATGTCATTCCTGAATTGTATATCTGACATGTTGTGCATTCCAGCGTTAATCGAGATAGGTGTTCCTGGAGACAGGGCACGAACCACTCCTCCTGTATCTCTGCTGCAATGTGCTGTTTCGTATTGTGTGCTGGGAAGTGTAGTTGTTGGAACGCAATTTCCAATAACTTTACTGGCATTACCACTTTTCCTGAGTTATTTTGTCGCCACAGTAAGTCTGTCGCCGATTGGCTGCACCCCCGTTTTGTCCACATCAATTTTTCATCTGCACTTGCTCCTTCCTGTAATTCTAGTATTTGTGATATAGGCATCATATTGTAGCCTTCTGGGAGCTCTTCGTTTGTCTTGTGCTACAGCATGTACTCACCTGCTTCATATTTCTGAAAGTAGGAAGCTTCCTTGGCAGCAGCATCCGCTGCCGCGTTTCCCAAAGCCACAACATCTGTGTTGGATGAATGTGCTTGGCACTTCACTATTGCTACCGCTGTGGGATCTTGTAGGGCCTCAATCAACTCCTTCAGCAATTCTGCATGCTGCACTGGAGTTCCATCTGCTCGTCGAAACCCCCTCCGCCCCCATCTTGCTAGACCCCCATGTACTGTTGTCGTCATGTAAGCTGAGTCTGTGTATATTGTCACTGCACAACCTTTAGCTGCATGTAGTGCTTCTATGAGTGCAATCAGTTCTGCTGCTTGTGCAGAGTAATGTGATGGGTGGCGGTACTGCACTAGTGTCTCATACTAACCGTCTTCTAATCACACCACTGCCATACCCACATGTTTCTCTCCCGTGTCCATGTCAATTGATGCTGACCCGTCTACGAATTACACTTCCCTCTCATTCAGAGCATTCTCACACACCACTGTGTCCTCCCCTCTCTCTCCTGTGTAAGTTGCACAATCGTGTTCCTGCATGTCCTCTAGTGTGCACGCTTCTGTAATGAATGTTGCTGGATTCACTGTCTTGCATCGCACCACATGGATTTTGGCGCTGGACAATATTATCTTGTAGGCGGTTGCCCGCTGTGTTGTCAGTGTGCTTTTTGACCTCTCAAGTATTGCAAATAATGAATGTTCCACAAACAATGTCACAGGGCATCCCATTACTATCGTTGCAGTTTTCTCAATTGCGAACGCGGCTGCAGCGAGCGATTGCTCACACGCGAAATGTCCTTGCATCACAGCATCTAAAGTGCCACTATAGTAAGCCAAAGGTTTGTGTCCTAGGGACGTCTTCTGTGTCAGTACAGCTGTCATGAGTGTTCCCTTACAGTGTGAGAACAGGTAAAACTTGCGTCCATAATCAGGATTTGCGAGCACTGGAGCGCTTGAAATCAACTCTTTTAAAGATTTAAAGGAGGCGCTCATTTCTTCTGACCATTCTATTTTTTTGTTCTCCTGTTGTGCCTCCTTGAGCGCTTGTAGTAAGGGTCTGGTGTATGCTGCATAATCTAATATCCATGCTCGGCAATAGTTGCACATTCCCAGGAATTTCTGCATGTCTTTCACTGTTGTGGGTTCTCCTACTGATCTTATTGCTTCTACCCTGTCGGGGATTATTCTTTTTCCATCTTTTGATATTAGCTGTCCCAGGTATAGAACTTCTGTCAGACAGTACTGTAGCTTTCCCTTGTCTACTTTGTACCCCTTATTGGCCAATAGGGTCAGGAGTGTTATTGAATCTTTTCTGCATGTTTCTTCGTCTTGTGCACAGACAAGTAAATCGTCTACGTACTGAATGATTGTACTCTCAACTGATAGGTTTCCTAAGTCTTCATGTAATATGCGGTTGAATATGCTCGGGCTCTCACAGTATCCCTGCGGTAATCTGCAATGTTCATATCTCTTTACCCCTAGTGTAAATGCTGTCAGGTATCTGCTCTCTTCAGCCAGGGGGATGGAGAAAAATGCGTTTTTCAAGTCGACCACCGTGAAATGTGATGCCGTTTTTGTGATGCTGCATAGTATTGATGCAGGGTTCGGGACCAAAGGGAACTCTTTCTGAATTACATCATTTAGGGGGCGTAAATCCTGTATCATCCTCCAAGACCCTCCCTTTGCTTTTTTGATTGGGTAAATACATGTGTTACATGGGGAGTTTGAAGGCACTATTATCCCTTGTGCTAGTAGTGCATTTATTGTCTCTTTTATCCCCTCTTCAGCTTCACGGGACAATGGATACTGTTTCACTCGGGGTAGAATTGCTCCTTGTTTTAGTTTTATTATCACCTGTTGTACTCCATGCAACAACCCTACATCATGGGGGCCTGTTGTCCACAAATTATTTTGTACGAGCCTCATGTCATCATCGAAGAATGACGGTGGTGCTCCTACCACTGCCATCAGCTGAACGGGGATTTCCCTAGCTTGAATCAAAATGTCACAGGGCATCGCTATTTCCATTACTATTTCACCATCCCCCTCTGAATCTGAGAAGAGATCCTCATCAGTTAAGTCTCTTAGGGCGATATTGGCATTCGTACACAGTACTGTACGCCACTCACATCCTTCTATATCTATTCCAATCACAGAAATCCTTTTCGCAGATACCTGTACAGCGTGCAAATCTAAT
The DNA here is from genome assembly GCF_040938575.1 of Ambystoma mexicanum. Classification (NCBI taxonomy): domain Eukaryota; kingdom Metazoa; phylum Chordata; class Amphibia; order Caudata; family Ambystomatidae; genus Ambystoma; species Ambystoma mexicanum. Next base: position 1,263,712,180 of record NC_090937.1, on the reverse strand, counting down.
GATACCACTGATCCTGGTGCTGTGTCAGGGCACACTATTGGGCGGAAGAGGAACTCCGCAGGAATCCTCTAATCCATTCTTCTTAGCTCAGGAATTATGAGGGCCAGTGTCTTTAGTCCTTCAATAAACATTTCCTTGTTTACTGGCAAACCTCGTATTTCTTGTGTGGTTGTGTGAGCCTGTACTACCAACATTACACGTAATGAGCATATTCCGGGTGTTGAACACACTATACCTCTCTCAGTGAAGGATATCGTCATGTTGAGTTTGCTAAGGAGATCCCTCACAAGTACATTTATTGGTGAATGTTCATAATACAGTAAGGGTGTCTTTACAGTTTTGCCCCCCACTGTTACATCCAATGCTTCTGTGTAAGGAACTTCAATTACAGCCCCAGAGAACCCCTGCATCTCTAACTTCCTGTTAGATAACAGGAATCGGCCCTCCCTAATACATGATTTCTCCGCTCCCGAATCCACCATGAATATGAACTGCTTGTCTCCTATCTGCGCCCCTACCAATGGTTCCTCTGATGCATCGTAGGTGGTAGATAGAACTGGACACGCAAGTGTTCTCTGTGGGCTGTCCTATGCGGGGTGTCTCATTGCCCCCCCCTGGTTGAACACGCTCCCTGAAACCACTGACACGCCACTATAGGGGGCTGGTGCGGGGGCTCCGTTTGCTGTTGTCGCAAAAGGGTTGCCTGGCGTGTACTGCATATTGTCATTGTTTTGTGGGTGGTTCGGTGTTCTGTACTGATGCCCCTGTTGTTGCTCATTGTACCCCTGGCCTGCGTTTCTTTGTTGTTGTTGTCCCATTGGGAGACCATATGGGCTCCCCGGGTGGGGATGGCCATAATGTTCTGCCTCTTGAAACTCATTGTTGGGTCTGCTTCTGCACTCCCTAGAGTAATTCCTCCATCTTCCGCAGTTCCAACAACTCCCTTGCGCTCCTCTGGGACCCTGCCATCCATTTCCTCCCATTCCCCCGTACCCTGGTCCACCTCCTCTTCGGCCCCTGTACCCACCTCGTCCCCCTCGAGGGGCCCACTCTTGCCACTGCGGACCTCCGCCTTGCTCCTGCTCGTTCCATTGCCGCTGTCCTGCTCCCGCCCAATTAGTTGCCATCCTTCCTTGTATTGCTACCAGCCCCTCCTCCTCCTCATCTCCCTCCCTGCTGTGTGGGAGCGCTGCTACTGCTGCTGCGACCTTCACCAACTTTGTCTGCGCTAGTTTCGCTTCATCTGCCAATCTTTTCTGCGCCACCTCCTTCTCCCTTTCTTTTATTCGCTTACAGGGGTGCACTATTATGCTCTGAATCTCAGGCCATCCTTTCGCTTCAATACCTGCTATCTTGTCGAGTGCCTTTTGCACCTCCTTTGGCAACACCCTCTTTATAATGAAGTAAAATAAAGATGTAGATTGATACCAGGGCGTACCCGTTTCTGCTCTCCACATCTCTTGGACCTGAAAAATGTAATCCATAGCATCTTCCCCGTCATTCATTGTAAACTGCATTATTTACTGTAAGTCTGGGGTATCTGGAAACGTTTCCCGCAAGGCATCCCACACCCTTGCACGCACTGTGTTAAAGGAGGCCCCATCATGGCGGTCGCAGTCTAATGTTACTCCGGGGAAGCCAGCCTTTACCCATACTCTATCAGCCTGATCCCCCACTGCTGATACAAGCAAGCTCTTCACATCCCCTATTGCTAGGGGTACCCCGGCAGTGTGTTTCTCAAAGGCGTATATCCACTTGCTCGCCCCTCCCGATAACGGGGGCAATAACTTTAGTAAGTTGGCCTTGTCCATCTGAGCCCAGGGTATATAATTCGGCCTCCCTCCTCCCCTATGTATTAGCGGGAGCTGCAACTTCCCTTTCATTGTGGCATCTGTACCCGTCTTCACTCCGGATGTTCCCAATGATGCCATTTTCCCCACCCTGTTTCTTAATCGCCCCGTCCACTCATCATCCAGTGTTCTCATTGAACATGCACCATCCAACCCTTTGCTTCCCCCTCCCTTTGCCATGCTCAACCTGTCGCTTTCCTCCAAATCGTCTCTTATATCACATAGTAACTCCTCCCTGTCCCCTATAGGCCTTTCTTCATTGTCAGTACATCCCTCTCTTGCCCCTAGTTCAATTATTCGCGTTGGTTCTTCTTGAATTCTGAACAATATCTCGCCTTTTTTCCACCCTTCTTCAAGTGTTCTACTCTCGCTCGGCGCTCTAGACGTGTGCTCTGATCTCGCTGCATTAAGTGCTGTTCGCTCACATATCCCTTTTATCCTCGAGAGCTCATCTTTGGCTATCGAGAGTCTTGACTCTAGATCGTCTGTTAGCTTTTCTATGTCCACCCTTGGTGTACTCACCTGGGCTCGCTCCCTAGTACTCTCGTATGGCGGGGGTGCCGTTGGCCTTTGGGTTGTAGTAACTGTCGGGGGAGGCACATATGTGGGGTCACTGTACCCCTCTGCGGGCACTGGCTTGTTTAGTATTGGGTATAAACTTATTACTTCTATTGGTGGCTCTGCGTCGGGCAATGCCTTAGCATCTTTTTGTATCATTAGTGGGTTGTCAGTGGTAGATGGTAGGTCAGGATTTAATTCTGGTGCCTTAGGCGGCGGTATCTCTTCAAACAACCTCCAGAGATCTAATCTCTCTCTCCTATTATGCAACTGCTTCCCTTTGTATTTCAAACAAATGCATGTGGCTACCATATCTAGGACACTTTTGTCAAATGACCCCCTTCAGGCCATATCTGGGGCAACCCTTCTCCCTTCAACTCTGTAATCCATTGGTCATGATATTTCTTAATCCGCTCCGCGTACCCCGGCAAGTTCTTACAAATATGTGATAAGGGTGTTTCTGCCCCCAATACTTTGTGCCCTCCTGGTACTTATGTGTCTCTATGTATCTCAATATCGTAATGTAAACGTATCACCATGTGAGTCCTCGTATTTTATGTCTTACGCAATAGTGGGGGCCTTCGTGTTCTTTCCCCTGCCTGCACACTATAAGAATGGCTGTACGCCGTCTCTATTCTATTCTCTTTGGGGGGCACGTACAAGAGCAAACCATCAGTAATCTCGACAAGTTTAACCCAGAAATCAAAAAGGTACACACTCACTTCACCTTATTACTCTTGTCTTTATAAAACTTTGTCCGGCCACACTTACCATGACCACTCAATGGCTATAAATTTATGACTATTTTTACACACCCATCACACCAAATTATCTCCTGACGCATACGATGTGCACACACCTCTCTGTAACACTCTAGTCACAGTTCAATTTGCCCTCCCTTTCCTCCCTGGCCGGCTGTCCCTATCCGTCTTATTCAGATATATGTTTGATCCTCACTCTTACAGTAGAACTCTCTGGGCCTCACTTACCGCCTGGGTCGTACCTTTACCACCATGGGGTAAACTACGTTTACGCCATTGTGGTTGGCGGACTTACCGCCCCATTCCGAGGTTGGCGGGGCGGTAAGTCCCCAATCCCCATTTACCCTTCCCCATTCCCATTTTTGCCCCATAGGGCATAATGGGAGTGGGGAAGGCGTTAATTACGCCACCGTAAATTACGGTGGCGTAATTAACATCAAGGTCCCTTAGCGCCATGGATTTTAACACCTGCTAAAAGCAGGTGTTAAAACCTCCATGGCGCTAAGGGACCTCGGAATCAGGCGGTAAGGGTCGGCGCTGTTTACGCCGCCGTAAACCCCTTACCGCCTGAGTCGCAATGAGGCCCTCTGTCTCTTACTTTATCTCTATGGTTTCGTATTAATCTCACTTTTATTTTTCCCCCCAACCCTAAAGAAAAGAATAGAAAGAATAGCAGTAACTAATATATTCTCCGTGTCTCCCTTTGCCAGACACTTTTATCTTATTATCCACTTCTTCATATATTCCCAGTACTAGTCAAGATAGCACTATGCGGCGCCGTCTTCCACCCCCTCTTGGAGCTAGGTTCCCGTCACTTTTATCTCTTATTCACCTCTTAATCCTAATGGCCATATGCAAAGAAAAAGTAAAGAAAGTTTAAGATGGTCCTTAGTAGACCTACGTGCCCCCTTTTTTACCCTGCCTCGTTTCCTAGCCTAAATTCCCTCTTCTCCTCCCTTTATGATCGCTCGCACTCAATACTCACGTGCCCGTCTTGAACCGATAGTCTCCGAAACTGGGTCCGTCCAGGCAGTGCTGCCGTCCGCTCAACAGTCAGCCCCGGCTCCGGCGAGTGGTACTCAAAGGGGATTTTTCAACCGGGATCCCGTACCCTATCTCTGTTAAGTGCGCACTTCTGAGCATACTGGTCGCCGTTGGCGGGCAGCCTCCTGGAGCCGGCGCACCATGCGTATCCCTTTTCGACCGGAGATTTTCGTGCCAAAAGGGGACGGTAGTGATAGGTTGGGAAAAAATAATAACAATCACGCTTTCGGGGTCACCACTGAAGGCAAGAGTCCCCAACCAGCACAATCCTCCCCGCAATGAGAGACAATGAAGGACTCTCCCAAAATGGGAATAAGGCCAAGACAGAGTGCGGGTGAGCGTAAATGGGAGTTTATCAATCAGAATAGGGCATGCAAAGAACTCTGCAAACTCCAAGAGCGCTCTTTCTGACAATAGCAAAGACAGGCGTATATATTTACAAAAAACATCATCAGAACCTACATACTATTGGGGGCACAAGTTCAATGGGATTGGGTGGCGATGACTAGCTATAGGCGCTGCTGCGATGTGGTTGGCCTTGGCTGGAGGACGTCACTGGTCAGCCTCGTGGGTTGGGCTGGGCCTGGCAGGTCAGCTGAGTTCATCCGTGCGGTGTTGTTGTGCCATTGTGGCCAGTGTCAGAGATGAATGTCTTTTCCTGACTTATTTGCCCTAGGCCATGCACACCGCAGTCATTCAGTTATTGTAATATTATCTTTCTTAGTAAATCTTTCAATAGGTTATTCTACAGGTTAATGCAACACAGGAGGAATGCACCTTGAGAGGGGTTTGATGGTGATTCATCAGTGCATGATTACCAGTGTCCTGTTGACCGGTACCATAGGTCGGGGGGGGCTAAGTCTCAGGGCATGGGACGGGCGGTACATGTCTTTCTGTCTTGTTAGAAGTCGTTATGAATGTGCTGCTGTATGTTGCCACAGTATTGGGTGTCCTAATTATACAGGGGCCATAAGTCTAAGGTGATCCAGTGGGTTGTGGGGTTTAAGAGGGGGCGCCTTTGGATTTGTGTATTCAGGCGGAGGTTTACTGCTGGGCTGTAAATAATGCAGGTGGCGGGCCATGGCCTTGGATGCAGCAGAGGGGACTACAAATCTTTGAAGCGGCTCCAGCCTAGTTGGGTGAGGTGGAGCAGCGCGGCGCGGGCCTCTGCTCTCTTGTTTGGCAGTCTTCGCAGGGAGGGAGGGGGAATGGCCTTGCGCATATTCATAAAGGTATCTTCCTCGCGTGTTGCCAATTTTAGGTGCCATCATAAACATTCAACTACTATACAATACTCATTTGAATCATATGAAGACATACATTTTAACTTTGCTAAATGTCTCTCAAATATAGCCAGTCTGAGCACGTTTATTTGTACACTACGTTTTAACAACTACAACATTGAGTTATATGCATATACATTTACAGTAAGTGAGGTAGTAGTGAGGTTGGTGGAGCGCAAAGAAAATGACTCGCCACCATCCGTGATGGTAGTGGCACATAAGGGATTTTGATATACACACATGAAGGGTGCATTCTCGCGCGTCCTTCATATGAGCCCTCTGTGTGGTTACATCTGTCTTTTCTTTGCACCCTAGCAGCATTAGTCCGGTTATGGCGCGGGACCATGGGGTGTAAGCTTTTCAATGATACACATAACGAATAGTCCCCTAGAACGCTTTTTTATTGTTAGCACACAACTGCAGCGGTGTGGGTTCTTCATTGCTAATGTCATGTAAGCATGCATTCTACCATATTTATACACTTTACAGGTTTCTTTAATAGAAGAGGTGTTGTGAGGAAAATGCGCATATTGCAGGTAGTTTTGGCATTGGCCGGGAACTTTTGCTTTTATCCGAGGACCGTTTTACAGTTCTCTTTTTCACCCAGGCCTCGCTGGCCGGGTCATGCTGGGAGCAGTGATACACTGTGGACGGTGAAATGTTACAGTGTTAGTATCTTACACTAGCTCATGTCCGTCTTGTTCGTGGGAACAGGCTCACAGCGGATCTGCCAGGGAGCTGCGGCCACAGGGATAATTGAAACTCTCCGAGGGTGGGGGCCGTGCTACAGTGCGCTGAGCTCACACCATCTTTATTAGACAAAATGGTTTCTGAGGCCTAGTTAAATTCAATACGTGTGGGCAATGTCTTCAGCAGGTGAGCCCTCCACCACCTGGGCCCTGGTGGTATGAGGGGACGCCCAATGAGCCATGGCCCTCACCTGGGGAAGGGATGTAGGCAAGGGGGGTCTTTTGGACCAATCCTCCCCTACACCAACATTTCATTGTTAAATGTATGCAACGCAAAGCCTAGCTCCTACAACTCAGTTCTGTAGGACCATATAAATGTAAGAATGTTTGTAGTAGGGACATAACAAATCATTCTGTGATTATCATTTCTAGCAAGTGAAATGCGCTCAAAATCTGTAGTTGTAAGTATTCTTAATGCTGGAATACGAGAAATGAGTTTGAGCCAATAGTTACTGTTAATTCTATCACCTCCAAAGACATCCGCATTTCCTTCCAAGCCAACAATGTTATATGTGGTAGGGGAGAGCTCTGCACCTACCAGCTGCTTAATAGTTGGTTCAGCATTCGTAGTGGAAGTCATAACTGAGCTGCCCCTATTGTTCATTGCAGGAGCAGAGGCAGCCAACCCATCTGCTTTCCCTTCGTTTGTGCTCATTGGTGGATCCATCCTCATAGAATCAGAGCTTAAGGTTGATACCGCAAAAAGGGTGTCATTCACACCATCTGTCCCTTCCCCAGTCATCCTGGAGAGATTAAGTTCCTTCAGTAATACTTCAGGTTTATCTGCACTGCATTTTAAAGCATTTTTCAAAATACTCATTAGATGTACATGAGAGTCAGTATTGATGGCATGTATGTCTTGTGGGCGCTGAGATGAATTCTTAAAGCATGCCTCCTCCATGAATAGACAAGGGCTTGGGTAAGCAGGTGCACAGTGGGCTGCACTCGTGCTTGGGCAGGCTGCTATACTCGATAGGGCCCTACTATTCAGAGTATTATTCATTTCTCTATTTGTCTCACTTGAACGATGATGCACTCCACTAGTATAACCATTGCTACCCATAGCTGACATCTGATTGAGCAATCTGGATTTCCCAGGGCCACTAATGATTACGGAACCTTTCTCTGCAGCCAAAGCCTTCCCATTTATATGCTCATAGTCTTTGCTACAAACTTCGGCGTATGAGGAGCATTTATTGCCAAGGGTGCTTGTGATATTGTTCACTAGGGAAGGGCACTTCTCATGAGACGAGGCATTGGAGCCACCCACTTTCAGAGCCGGAGGAAAGTTAGTGCATTTCCTCCCTTCTGAAGGGAAATAGTTGTTCAAGTTCTTTTGTGTTTTTACTGTTACTGCCATACCTTCAGGGAGAGTTTTCTCAGTCCTACTCCCTGTTGGCTCTCCTTTAGTCTCCCCATCTCCCTCAATTGCATAATTGGGGACATTTGCACTCTTTACACCGCCCCTTTTCACTACAGAGTCTTGCCTTGCGCCCTCCCCATGTTTAATCAATTCCGGGGGTAGGAGCAGCCCCTGGCGTTCTTCGGTTAGTTTGGCGATGTCGATTATATCTTCCTCCCTATTATTATGGCTAGTTACCATGCCAATAGGGACCGTATTGGATTGGAACTCCTCCAAAGATTTTTTAATCTTTTTGCTTTGTTTCTTTAATTCACCAGCAGTTTTTCTCCGTCTCTCAGCCCTTTTTATGGCTTTCATCTGCATTGTCTTGGCATGTCGTGACACAAATCCTACTTTCTCATTGGACACCTCATTGTTGTTTTCCTTGTCCATTTGGTCAATTGTTTTGGTTAGAGCGGAGGGACTATCAACAGTCGTGTCCACTTGCAGCTGTGACTGTCCACTTGATGCATCCATGATCAGTGCAATATTTTGTTTAATATCTCCAATATAAATTTGTATCTCAGTGAGGTCAGCAGTTAGAGCTACCATGCTCTGGCTTAATGTACATGTGCACTTCGGTTGTAATACGTCCTGTGCACGTTCATTTGGCCTAGTTTCATACTGATATTGTGTTCCGCTCCCTCAAGATGGGCCTCAAGCCGTGGCTCGGTGTGACAAGCACCAGAAACCGAGACCTCAGGGCGTACCCCGGTATCAATGGTATCCAGAGCCAAAGACGAAGTTAGCACCCAAATGGTGAACTTCGGAACCACTTCTAGTTTTGGCAGGTCCTGTGAGGGACCCTCAGAGAACACTCTGGTGCACCTATTAGGCCCTTGAGGCACCTCAGGGGAATCCCTGGTAACAGAGCAATACATGCCCCTACCGGTCATGGAATGCTCTCACCGAGCGGGGCTGCTCATCGCTGTCCTCATCCGCTTAAGGCTCATCCCAACGAGGCAGAAACAGAAGACTGGTCCTCCACGCCTACCGCCTCAGGTTTTAAAATAAAAACCGAATCGGAGCCGCCGGGGACGGGGTGGAACAGGAGTGAAAAGACGCTTGAAATACGTCCTCATAAGGTCAGAGGGCGTGAGCATCTGAAACTTCCCAAAAAACTCATCCTCAGCTGAGGGCTTAGGAGGATGGTTGCCAGGAGGGTCCACCCCCGACCAGGGCCACATAGAACAGTGGAGCAAAAGCAGGAGGGAGCGAGAGAGTATGAGGCAGCGGAGCCCACGCACGCCGGTCAAAGAAGGACGGAACGGGTTACTATTGTGTCACATTCGAAGCTGAGGCAATTGCCTCCTCAGGAGAGTCAGGGGCGTAAGTAACACTTTAGCCTTACAAAAAACCTCGGCAGAGCCGGTACTGGGTCTCGGATGTTTAGTAGACATCTTCAAACCAGTCTCATAATTAACCTCCAACGGAGGAACCTCGGGCAAGCCGGTACCAGAGGGAATGCGGTCTGTGACCCCCTCTTTGCCCCCTCGACAGAACCGGTACCACCACGACCCTGAGCGTGGGATGGTTGAGGACAATACCTCACAGACAAGATCCTCAGAGAAGGCCTCTCAGATCTGTCGATAAATACTTTAGCCTCCACAAGAGGAACCTCAGGTTTCAACCTGGTATGTAAAGCTTCCTTAAAAAGGGCCTTGAGTCGGGACTCGGTATAGACTTTAGCCTCCCAAAAGAGGAACCTCAGGTTTCAACCTGGTACGTAAAGCTCCCTTAAAAGGGGCCTCGAGTCGGGACTCGGTACAGACTTTAGCCTCTACAAGAAGAACCTCAGGTTTCAACCTGGTTACAGCGGGGAAAGCTCGAGAAGCAGAGACCTCAGGGTGAACCTTGGTATGCCAGCACCCAGCCAAACTGGGCTTAACTTTAACACTGTAATGGTGAACCTCTGAACAATGTCTGGTACTGGCAGGTACGTCAGAACCCTCGGAGGAATCTCCGGTATGCCTGTTAGCCAGAGCCGGTAACAGAGGAGTTACGGTCGGCGACCTCTCCCTATGCCCCCTCAACAGAACCGGTAATGCCGCGAGCGTGGGGAAGTTGAGGAATCCACCTCACAGATAAAACCTTGACAGGTCTCTCATTTCTGTTGGTACACACCTTAGCCTCAATAAGAGGAACCTCAGAACAGAGTCCGGTCTTTACAGCTCCCCTGAGAGGGGCCTCGAACCATGGTCCAGTACAGAAAGCCTCAACAGAGGCCTCAGGGTGCTCCCCGGTGTCTGTGTGGGAAGCTCCAAACAAGGAGACCTCAAAGCGAACTCCGGTACCCAACGCCTCAGAATGACTATGCTGGCTATTAGCACCAGATTGGTCGACCTCGGATCGTGATCTGGTATAGGCAGGCCCCTCACGGGAACTCTCATAGAAAACCCTAGTACGCCTGTTAGGCCTGCGAGGCACCTCACAAGAAACCCTGGTAGCAGAGCTTTTGAAGCCCATCCCGGACCTAGAGGACCTGGCATACCGCCCAACTTTATTTGCGTTACCGCCCACCCATCCGGCAGTATTATGTGATGAGGCCTTGTAGCTTAAGCCAAAGTGTCTCTCTATCTACTCGGTCGAATGCTGCCTTAAAGTCTACATAAAGGGATTTCTCATAGAAATAAGTATATTTTGCCATAAAAATAATCTTTTTTAGAATGTAACACTACGGCCTAAACCTTGCCAGGATGCCTGCACTGTAAGCGTTTATATGTTTACACATAAGAATTCGTGATTGATTGATTGTGCTTCATTTTGGTTAAAAAACATAAAAGCAAATAATTACATATATAACATAGATCATGACAATTAGCAACAGGTTAAGAGCGGGTAGAACATCTCAGAAATAAAATAAAACCATTACAAATTTCCAAAACAGCATATATAATAGCAATTCTAAAATGCGAATTCATTCAAGAAGTCAGCCACACAATTGTAGCCGACAATTACAGGCTCTGGATAAATAACAGATAACAGCAAATACTTGATTAAGAATGATTGTAGCTTACATCATGCTAGGATGTCGGCCCTGTGAACATGTATGCACTATGGTCATGATTGGCACAGTATTGGCTCAGTATTAAAACTTTACAATATAATGTGCCACCGGTGGGTTGCGGCCAACCCTGTAACACTGTTGCCGCTGTTGCCACTTGCAACCTTGAGCATAACACAGTCCGGTCTGCTATCAGTCTCTCCGACTCACCGGCTGTGCTGAATTCACTGGTGCTCTGTTGTCAGAGCCAAGGACAGTACCACAGCTGCAATTGCTTCTCCCCGCCTTGGTGATCAATGGGGGAGGGACCTGTGTGCCTTCTACACACACTGCACTGTTGTTCAGCTGTAATTTATGGTCTTATGTTCCTTTTCCTCAAGGCTGAAAGTTGTGGTCCTTCTCTGAAATGGTCATGAGTAGTTCCCTCCTTGCAGCCCTCTCTGGTCTCGCTGTCTTTCTCCTTGGTTTAAACTGCCATCTCAGAATTGCTGCTTCCTCGTGTGTTTTGCCTTGCTCAGAGTGCGCTTTCGTGCTCCACCTTTTATCTGTGCGGGGAAGTGTGATGGAAGTCAGGTGTGTGTAATTATCAGTAATGGCCTTACTCTGTCTAACCCTTCTGTTGGAACATGTCAGTTATATGGCTCGGGTGTTAGTCCGTTGTCGCTCACGATGAACTGTCCGTGAGAAAGTGTTTGTGTCGGAAAGAGGGCGAAGGGGGAGCTTCTAGGTATCCTAAGTGATAGGATGGGGAAAAGGTGTTACAGGGAAGGGGATACCACAGCTCACCCTTTGGTGTCCCACTTCCACTCCCCGAACACCCCTCATCGAGGTGATCCTGCTGCAGTGGTCCACACCCAGGAACTGGATCCAATAGTGATGGCTGTGTCCTTGCCACCTGAATGACAGATCCCCGGGGACTAGCGGGTGAGACACCTTCAGGTTTCTCACAGTGCGGCCAGAGACCCGACAGCTGAGCTACAGAAGTGGCTTCCATGCCCGTTGCTCCTCCTTCGCCGTATCCGAGCACCACGTATTTCTGCCTCGGCTGTGGTTTCAGCGGGCGCCAGAGGTTCTGGGCCTCTGCTTACAATGCTGAACAATGCACATGACCTTAGCGCAGGGCTCATGGACCTGCTAAATATATCATCAGATGTTGCCGGCTAACGACACACACAGTGTTCCTGCCTCACAGCAGCTTTATTTATGTGAATGGTGACAGCTACCCCATGGGACGAAATTATCCTTGCAATGCTCGGAGTTTAACGCACTGTGACTAGTAAGCAAGACGCATCAAACTACAAGCCCAGCAATATGTACTGCATATTTCTCCACCATATTAGTGGCATTGCTTACCCAATGATGCCGTGCACGCTATGCTGCGCACCACTGACTGCCCATAAACCACCCGCACTAGAGGAAGGAAAGGAGTACTAGCTATTAAAAAAATGTCTCTCATCCGCTCAGCACCATGCATACACATCCATAGCCAGCCTTGGCACCTCCTGATCCTGCTGTCCTTGGTTTCAGAGGCAGAGGCTAGGAATATCTTTTCTACCATGCCAATACTGCCAGTAAGCCTGCTACATTACTCTGGTCACCACAGACCGCACTGTAAATCTGGCGCCGCACATCTTTACATATGGAAGGCATGTTGGGGAGCGGACAGTAGCACTGAACTCTTGCTGTTAATCTGATAATCGCCATACGTAGAAGGTGACAAGATACATGTGATAGGCCTGGGGGGCTGTGTCACAGATCTCATCTGATTCAGAGGCAGAGTCTACGAATACCACACTGCTACTCTAATACTTCCACGTTGGTCCATGAGGCGCAAAGAGGCAATGGAAGTCCCAGCAAAACGATAGGTCATCCTGGCTGAAATGAACAATATTGGACAGCTCACGCAAGAAACCTACAGCATGGTGCAAGATATAATGAAAGAATTCATGGACATTAAAAGTTGCCTTAACCTTCAAGCAAAACAAACCGCAATGAGAGAGGCATAAGTGCGCTTAAGACAACCATGAAACTACTGCGACAGATGTCGATGCACTTGGTAAGGCAGTTCAATGCCTTGGAGCAAAGGTTAAAGACCAGCAAAACAGGTTGTGTCAGAATAATCTGAATCTGGTTGGTATTCCTAAGAACCTGGAAGCGACATACATGGAAAACGTCCTCTAGGACTTATTTCGAGACAAGCTCAACTTGACTGATCTGCGTGCCCTTACCATCGAGCTCACTCTATGTAAACCTATTCCCAAACCACAAGTCGATGAAACACCCCGAATAATTACACTTCGCCTTCTCAATTTTCAGCTTAAAGTGGCTATCCTGAAAGCATACCACACAATGGGAACTATACAAATGGACAAAGCAACCGTTTGGATCTTTAATGACTATTCTATGGAAGTCTCGAGATGCAGAAGAAGCTTCAATACAATATTTAATGATCTGCGAGACACTGATCACCACCATTATCTCAGGTTCCCGGCAACCATGAACAAACAATTATACCATTAATGGCATTCCCTTGATGACCCCAGGGAGGCATGGACATTTTTGAAAGAGCGCAACGTGGTTACCGTGGATTACATTCCAGATGAGCCGAAGTACCCCTCTGCTCAAACCACAGCACCTCTCTGCTCAAACCACTGAAACACTAGCCCGAATATTTAGCACTGTGCGTAGCCGCTGGAAAAGAGGTAGGCGGTGCCCAAAGGGACTGGAGTGAGGCCAGGGGAAAGAAGGTCGACGACAATGTGACACTGGGACTCATTCCGAGATTGGAGGCAGCCATGGGGGCGGGACCGGTAAGTCCCCATTGAAAAAGGCAATCCCCATTCCCAATTTGAGCCTCCATAGGGCTCAATGGGAATGGGGAGGGAGCTAATAACGGTACCGCAATTTGCAGTACCGTTATTTGCTCCCTGGTCCCTTTGCGGGTACCGCCTGGTAAAACCAGGCGCCCATAGCGGGACCCGCTAAGGGACCTTGGAATAGGGCACAAAGTGATTACCGGCACCGATGTCCTTAACGGTGCCCGGTATCCCTTTGCGCCCACCTCGGAATGAGGCCCACTGTCTAGGAGCACTCCCTACAGCGAGTTACATGTTTATACAGCCTCATTTACTTGATCGGTTGCGATAGCAACCTATCTACAGTGGCTACTGGGTCATATTGCCAGCCCTTATTGCTGCTTTGTCCGGTTGTGTGTCTGATCTGCCCTTCTGACTGCAGGGGACTTCTATATGCACTAGTTATAGTGCATTCACAACGTGAAGATATCTCAGGGGAGACATATCATCCCATCATGTTTCTTCATTGAGCACAGAAAAACGGGGTTTGAGGGGCTGCATGTAATGTAAACAGTGTAAGTCCTGGCATTAGCATTTTATCACAACAAAAGGGCAAAAACACCTGATAGATGTACGGTGCAACACGGTGCAACACACTCCATATTCAAACAGGATTGGAGAACAAGTGAAAAAATATTCCTATTGGTAATGTCACTGTCCTTAGTAGGGACCGCCCCAGGGTGACGGGATAGAATGATTGTCTAGCTATCCCTGCCTGACAGGCGACTAATCCTAGGCTGCGCTGGTGGAAAAGTGGATAGAATAAGAAGAGGTAGAGATTGCTATCGTAATTCACATTACTCTACAGTAAGATGAAATGTGTGTCTTCAGGACTGACTATTCATAAATCACTTCATTCACCCATGCTTTACACTTATACTCATCAATCATGCATAAAATGTTATGAAAGGCCCACAAACCTATTTTATTAGGCAATAGTCTTGAACTGGAGGCTTCCAGCCCTCTAAGATGAGGTAGCAATACCCTTGAGATGAATGGGGATGCAGAAGTTACTCAAACATCAATAATCGAAACGACTAAGGTAGTTGGCAAAAGGATAATTGTTTTAATATCAATTATCTAAAACAGGGAGTGCAACAGACATCAACGGACGTCTCAGTGTAAGATCCCTCAATGCATCTAAAAAAAAGCATTCTTTTATAGCAAAAAATCATCATTGATGATGTCAACCTACGTATTACTAACTACAAAAACCTATTGAAGAAAGTGATAGGACTGGAGGGAACATCTAAGTATACGATCCATACTCGTCTAAAAGAGTGAAAAGTGATATGTTTCTTAACATCAGGTGGGGCAACAAAGCCCTCCCCTTACACAGGTCACTACGAACGTCACTAAATACACAACGTCCCATAGGCTACACAAATTATAGGACCCTTAATCATGCGGCCTCCTACCATTGGTTGGCACTCTAACCTCCGTCAGTACTTTTCCACCTACGTTAGCAGCACGCAGACTGGGCTTCCATGTGCTGGTGAGCTAGTCTTCGACCATAGCTTCCCAAAAAATAGCATATTCATCTATCGTCGCCTCAGAGGTCTGCTGTCAATTAAGGCTTTGAACTTGTCCTTGGGAGTGTTCTTTTGCTCTGGAGAATTCAGGGCAGTGAAGGTATGCTCTGCCCTCATGCATAGGTGTGACCATCGTGTTCGCCCAACTTCATTCTTCCACGTGGCTGAAGACCACAAAATTGTGCGCTAATGTATTTAAAATACTATTTTCTAATAGACCTCTGACGTCTTCCTTGTTTTTGTTCATGCCTTCTGCACAAGAGTTTCGTTCTTTCATACGATTTGTATTCAATGTCTGCACACCCCATCCTGATAAGACCTTGGTTTCTTGGCTCATCCAGTCTCGACTTTCTGAAATCTGCTTCTGTACTTTAATTACTTTTTTAACTGCGACACACTGGAAAAAGAGGCCTTTCTTTTTTAGTCCAGCTCTGCTATAACACGTAGTGGAATCACCCATTCTTTACTCGCTTCGATATATATATATATCAGCTTGCAGTCACAAAAGGGAGAATTCATATCAATTGGGGAAAACAGTTGAAAGCGAAAAGAGACTAATTGTATTGGGCAAAACCATAGAGTTTGAACTTTCTTTGTTGATTGTATTTAAACGCTGTGCAAACGATTCACTTGTATGTGTGATCAAGCAGCGGGAGCTTTGCGAAACGCGTCGTAGTTTCTGACATGCCTTTAATAAAGCTGGATATGGCATAAAGATATCCTTTGGCGAATGGTGGATTTATTTTGGAGACAACTGTTGACGTCCTTTTGGTTTGAATATATATATATATGTATATGTTGGCGCATGCCGCAATCTATTCACTATAAAGCTAGCCTCAAGAATACTTTGTCTGCTTGCGTTACTTTGCATCTGTAAACATGTAAAATGTCTTGATATCTTCATCAGTTCTGTAGCATAAGTTTCTTCATCTTGATCCCAAGAAGTCACTTATCTTCGATACTTTCTTGATGCCTTATAAAACATCTTCATACTCTAGTCTCTGCATCTCTTCTATGTGCGTCAGCTCGGCTCTGCGTGACGTCACCATTCTTCTTTGCCATTCATTGGTCCTGCTTCTTCCGGGATTTCATTCAAATGGCCATCATAATGTCTCGTAAGCAGCTAAGGCTTCCTCAAGTGGAACCTTGCCTCCAGGATCCTCCTCGGTATCAGTATTTTTACTGGTACCGCACGTGTCTCCCACTCTGGTTACCAGCATATAGGCAATATGGGCAAAGTGGTTGAGGTGGGGGTACTTAGCTCCTTCTCTACACTCCCCCCTCTGGGCTATTCATAGGCCACTTTCCCATCATCCTTCACATCTAGACATCCTTGTCTTAAGAAATGCTTCTTTGGGATCCATATCTTTATGACTCCCTTCAGGCATCCAGCTGATTTCACATGCTCATCCTTGTTCCAAGTCATGGGCATGCACTGTCCACTTGGGCTGCAATAGATCCACTTTCTCACATACTTCTTATGATTCTTTGGATACAGGAACTTCGTTCCCTCAGGTGCATGGATGCTGGCCTTCTCAAAGTCTCTGATTTCTTCATCTGTCAAATCTCTGGCCTTCCATCCTGATTCAACATCGATCATGATTTTCATCCCTATGGCTTTCTTTTCAGTCTTCTTGCATTGTGTGATTATTATCTTGATCACACAAAATCTGAGAAACACCAACACGATCAGGGCTCCAAGGAATTTGAACATATCTGCCATCCATTGTGGAACCCAAGAAAAGAGTGATCCAAGCCAGCTGTCATCAGCAATGTCTTCCACTTCGTCTATCATCTGGACGTGTAGCTTCGTTAGCATCTCTATGGCCTCTGTTAAGGTCCCATTCTCGTCGTCATGAGAAGGTGTAAACGTGCAACATGATTCTCTGATTTTTGCACACACACCTCCATCCATAGCTGTGATCATGTCCAGGACGTATCTATTCTGAAGAGTCATCTGTCTTATGGCTCTCAGCTCCTCTCTGATAGCATTGAATCCCTTTATGGTAGTGCTGATTGTTCGCAGCAATTCCCATCTGGTAATCTGCAGCCATTTGGTATTTGCTCCAACCTGGATTCTCGGCATGAAAATCAATGTGAATACTGACAAAGTCTGCTGAACAGTCTGTGCTCATAAGGTATGGAGACAAAAGCTTCTATTGACTTAGCTGCAAAATAGTTCTACCTTTTTATTCGATTAATCAGCTCCACAGATCTCTTCTTCCTCAGGTGAGCATCTGCTTTCGGAAAACTGTCAAGGTTCAAATCACTTTTAGGTATCACCAACGCTGGAACATGAACATTCACTAGTGAGCATCGTCCTCCCCTCTCAAGTCTTTTGTTTACTTCCCATCTCATTCCAGTTCCTTTCACTCCAGGTTTTTCGTATCTGATCACATGATTCTTAGTATGAGCTGTTAGCCTTGTCTTTGTATCTTGGATATAGTCGTCTTCATCTAGATCTGTCCATTCAGTTGACCATTTGAGATAGGCATCTCGGCCCATGACCTGGCCTCTTGTACGACAGAGTGCTATGTGTGATAGACAATGTGCTGTCTGGACGTCTATTTCAATAGCTAAGAAGATCTTAGATTTCCCCATGCTATAGGGCAGGAATGCACATACAAAGCATTCTTCCTTTGAGGTCCTCCTTCCCACTTCTTGCATATGCTGATACAATGGGCCTCATTATGGCCTTCGCGGAACGGGTTAACGGGCTCTGCTAATGGAGGCGGACCCGTTAAACTCGTCCCGCGAAATTACAAGGTCCCCTCGCGAGACCCGGTAAGGACGGCTGGTAAAACCATGAGTTGTTACCGGGTCCCGCAAGCGGAAGAGGGAGCAAACAATGGGCCGCTCGTAATCGGCCCGTTGTTAGCTCCCTCTCCCATTCCCATTGAGCCCTATGGGGGCTCAGATGGGAATGGGGAAGACCCAGGCCCGGGTTCCCAGAGGGAAGAATTACCGGGTCCTCCGTACTCGGAATGGCCCGGTAATTCCCCATTCTGGGAACCCGGTAAAGGAGCCCGGTTTGGCGGCAGCCATGGAGCTCATAGCTTTAAGAAAATCACAATCTTAATACACTACACACCACCCAATGAATTCTGGACAAGTTAAGCTCAAAATGAAGTGTGAGCAAAATGGCACTCCAGCAATTTAAAAAGGGAGGGAAAGACAAGGTTATTCAAAATCAAGCAGGACCAACAAGTAAGTAGGCAGGGCAATCTAGAAAAGGCTTACGACAACTAGGATTCAGATCAATAGGCCTGGGCCAATGTTAATGGTTCAGAGTCTTTGTAGAGGATCACACAGTTCAGAGTAGTTTGCAGTTAAGTCTTTGCCAAGAGTTTGAAAGGAAGTTGGTCAGAAGAAAAGTTATTTAAAAGAGTAGAGAAGGGGGATTCCAAGATGGCGGCGATGGAGGGAGGACGTGCCTGAGCGTCGCTCCGTCCCCCATCCAGGCCACACCGCCAAAGAGCCCATCAACATAGCGGAAAACTCTCACAACATCGCCTAGAGCCGGAGTTATACGGGCGGTGGACTGCCGGGAGGGCCGTGAAGCTCCCGCGCGCGCCAGAGAAGACCGCCGAGGAGGGAATCGCCCTCACAGTTGGGAGTGCCCGAGGGTCCCGGAGAACGGACCCGCGACTCCCCCCTACCCCCTACGCACCTTGGGCGGACAGAGGGAGGCAGCAAGGACAGGAACCGCTAGGGGAAGAGAAGCAGAAGCAGCCCCGCCCCCCCGATAACAGCCGCTGGAGGACAGCGGACCGAAGGGCGGCCCCGGCGGGGACTGCGGGTTGACGCTGGAGCCGGTGGCGGTGAGGACGAAACACCAGAAGAGATCGCCGGGGGGGCGTGGGGGATCACCCACCTGCGCTCAAAATAACAGGTACGCGACTCTGGGGGAGAAGACTCAGTGGCAGACAGTTGAGGGAGATCCCATCAACGACGGTACAGAGGCGGCAGCCCAGGGGTAGCCCAGGGGTGGCGGGGGGCCTGTACCCGGAATCCGGGAAACTTGCGCATCCACCCCGGACCCAGAACACTCCTCAGTTGAAGAGAGCAGGTCACTGAACGAAGCGCCCACAATTCGAAAATAAACATCAGCACATATGTCAAAATCCAGGGGGAGGACAGCGCAATCTACCATCCAAAACCCCCAAAAGAAACAGAATCAGTGCCTCCCACAACTGTGGGGGTCGGAACAGACTACTCCCTCTAGCGCCACAAGGAAAAAAACCCAAGAAGGACACCCCTCGAAAGCAACCACAGGAACAGCAGACCCCGAAATGGCATCTAAAGAGGACATGAAAATGTGGTTTGGAGAATTTCAAACACAGTTCATGGCTAAAACGGAGACGCAATTTGAATCCATGAAAAATGAAATGAAGAAGGCCCTACAAGAATAAGGGTTCGGAGATTAAGAGCTTGGGGGAGAGGGCGGACACCCTGGAGAAAATCACCCAAAATCTTGACGAAGAGACGCAACAATACGCAGAGCTCCAGGAACAACTGCTGAGACGGACTCACAAACTTGAAATTCAGTGCGAGGACCTTGGAAATCGTTCACGAAGGTCGAACATAAGAATGAAAAATATGGCGGAGTCAATAGAGGACAGAGACCTGAAAAATGCTGCCCAACAGGTCTTTAAGGAGATCCTGGGCGCAAAGGAAGAGGAAGACGTATCCATAGACAGAGTACACCGGGTGGGCCCAAAAAGAGCAGGGGAACCTGGCGTAAGGCCCAGAGATGTCTTGGTAGCCCTCTCCTCTTATCCCCAAAAAGAACAGATCCTGAGGAAAGCCAGGTCAATGGACCACATTAGAATGAACGGGGAGGAGGTCCAGCTGTATCAGGACCTGGCACAGATCACATTACAGAAGCGCAGAGACATGGGCCCTGTTGTAAGATACCTAATGTCAAGGCAAATAAGATATAAATGGACATTCCCCTTTGGGCTCCTTTTCACGTGGGACGACAAACAAAGGAGGATAACTATCTGCGAAGAGGGGAGACAAATACTGGGCATCCACGACCAAGAGGAAGAACCTCAGAGAAGGATGAGAGATAACCAGAACCGGAATAGAGCGGAATCCCACTGGAAAAATACCGGAAGAAAGGGGAAAGGCCCCCCCGCCAACAGATAGGTAACCACAACAAAGGCATCAGAAGAGACTATCAACTCACACCGGAGAGAACGAGTGACCCAACTCGACTACGATAAAGAAACAGGACGAGAGTTTTCCAGAATCATGAACAAGGTGCAGAGAGGGGGGAGGAGGGCACTTGGAACGTCACTTGGAATCCAAAGGGTTTTAGAACACCCTGCAAGTTATCCCTGAGAACAGTCGGCATGGCGCGCACGGCGCAACGCCAGAGCGACCTTAGGAACCAGAGCCCGTCTCAGGGCAGTTTTGGGGGGGTTCAGGGCAAGTTAGGGGTTGCCTCATAGGGATGGGGGTGAACACCGGGACGCAGCGCTTTACTCTAGGATGGCTCCGAGACACACACTTAGGGACCAACATCCAGGATTGGGATGGGGACTAAAATCCTAACATTCGAGGCCTTAACTCTCCAGTCAAACGGAAAAAAGTGGAGCACTTCCTGAAACAGGATAGATATGACATTATCATGCTCCAAGAAACACATATTAAAACACAAGACAGGACAAAGGTCCGATTGAAAGGGTATAACCAGATACTACAGGCAAACACACAAGACAAAAAGGCAGGGGTCTTAATAGCCTTCAAAGACTCCTTAAAGGTACAGATCCTCCAAACAGAGGCAGACAAACAGGGGAGATATCTGTTGGTGAACACGAAAATTGAAGGGTGCTCCCTAACGCTCGCTGCTCTATATGCACCTAATACAGGGCAGGAGGGGTTCCTCAAGGACACACTGGGAAAACTAGAACGTTTCGCCACAGGGGAAATAGTGCTGCGAGGAGACCTAAATATAGCGTGGGACCCCAATCTGGACAGATCGGCCCCCAGACAGCAGGGGCAATGCTCCCCCTCGAAAGCCCTGAAACAGAAAATGTCCAATCTAGCACTTGCAGATATGTGGAGGCACATTAACACTGATCAACAAGGCTTCACCTATTATTCACATGTACACCAATCAATGTCGAGGATAGACTACCTATGGGCCACCCCATCCATTCTGGGAAAAACACGGAGGGTAGAAATTGGCGCCATTTCACTTTCCGACCATGCCCCCCTCTCGATGGAAATAATGCGAACCCCACGAAGCCCAGGCTTGTGGAAATGGCGGCTCCCAGAAGAGATACTCCGAGACCCGGTAATAGGAAACACCATTCCAGAACAAATCATCGAATACCTTGATAATAACAACCTCCCAGACATACCGATAGAAATACAATGGGAAGCCCTGAAGGCGGTCACGAGGGGTCATATAATCGCACAAAAAGCCGAGAGCGAGAGACTTAACCTCCAATGGGAAAGGGAGCTGGAGGCCACTTTAACAAAATCCAAGCTGAAATTATAAAGAACCCAACCATCAAACTGCAAAGATCTCTGAGACACGTACAAAGCCAACTAGATTACATCCGTACAAAAAAGCAGAAAGACATTTAATAAGATTGAAACACTGGTATTACATAAAGGCCAACAGAGCGGACAAGCTCCTGGCCAGACAGTTGAGGGGGAAAATTCAGGATAGGACAGTAAAGGCACTGCAGGACGAGAAAGGGATTAGGAAAACATAAACGACGGAAATTGGCACCATATTCAAACACTTTTATCGGCACCTATACTCGTCCGACCACCCGGATGACTCCCCCCAAAGAACATATTTAGACGGGGTGACGCTCCCGTCACTAACGGAAGTAGAGAGGCAGACGTTAGACAAAGAAATTTCCCAAGAAGAGGTCATCAAAGCAATTAAAGACCTTCCCAGAAATAAGGCCCCGGGCCCGGACGGCTACACCGCTCAATTTTATAAAACCTATAGCGATATATTGGGCCCGGTCCTAACAGAACTCTTTAACTCATTCAAAGACAAAGGCGATATCACTCCATCTATGAATGAGGCAAAAATGCTGGTGATACACAAACAGGGAAAAGACCCAGAACTCCCAACATCATATCGTCCAATAGCATTAATAAACCTGGACGCGAAGTTATATACTAAAATTCTAGAAACGAGACTCACGCAAATACTCCCGCGCCTGGTCCATCAGGACCAGGCGGGTTTCGTCCCCGGTAGACAAACGCACGACAATATTAGGAGTGTCCTACATATTGTGGAAAAAATAGGTATAACTCGCACCCCTGCGACAATACTGGCCTTGGACACGGAAAAGGCATTCGACCGAGTCGAGTGGTCGTTCCTTTTTCATACGTTGAGGAAAATGGGGATGGGGAGCCCTTCATCAAGATGATCAACGCTAACTACAAATCACCCTCCATCAGGGTTGCAGTGAATGGATCTCTCTCCGAGAAAATTAAAATTGAGAGGGGGACGAAACAAGGCTGCCCCTTGTTCCCCCTGCTATACGCACTTTTTTTGGAACCCCTACTAGCGCGGATTAGAAGTAATAAGGAAATAAGGGGCATAGACATGGGAGGAACCGAACATAAAATAGCCGCATACGCAGGTGACATGCTTGTGATGCTGGGGGACCCAGAAAACTCCCTCCCACTTCTTATGCAGGAAATAGAAACATTCGCCACATTGTCAGGTCTCAAGATCAACAGACAGAAATCAGAAACACTGATACTGGCAGGAGACTCCGAGCAGATTCAATCAACTGCAGAGGATCTCCAACTAAAGGTTGCACAGCAGGGGGTCAAATACCTGGGAATTACCCTGACACACAAAATACAACAACTATACGCCCAAAACTACCCCTCGATATTAAGACAAATAAAAAGGGACCTTGAGAAGTGGAACCCATTAGCAATAATATGGTGGGGGCGGATGATGGTGATCAAGATGACCATCCTTCCCAAACTTACGTACCTGTTTCAAGCCCTACCAATTAGGCCCACCCCGAAATTCTTCAAATCCCTAACGAAAGCGCTCACGGAATACATATGGCAGGGGAAAACACTGAGAGCATCCAACACAGTTCTCACAGCGGCTAGAAAAGATGGGGGTTGTGCACTACCGCACTTTAAAAAATATTATGCGGCAGCCCAACTCTGGATATTGAAAGAATGGATACCGGAAAACTCCCAGAGGCTTTGGGCAGCCCAAGATAGGGCAGTAGCAACCACACCCACGAGACACCTGCTATGGGTGGGGAGGAAACATAGGCACCCCAATACACGTATAAGTGTAAATATGCAGACGGCACTAGAAATTTGGGACAGAGCCACTAAGATGGGCACACTAACAAAAAACCCAGCACCATTCATGCCCCTATTCAAAAACCCTGAATTCCCCCCAGGCCTCGAGAGGAATGCATACCAAAAATGGGAGGACGCAGGTTGCAAAATGGTGGGGGATATGTTCCAGGAAGGACACATAAGATCATTTGAAGACTGTACCTCTCTATTGAACCTCAACGCCTCAGACAAATACAGATACGACCAACTATACCACTGGTTAGACTCACCAAAAATAAGAGAAGCTGCCGCGAGAGAATTAACCCCATTCGAAAAATACATTATGACAAACGATGGCTCTAAGAAGCTGGTCTCAAACATATACAGATTTATAAATTCTCTTGGGGAGGAAGTACAATGGCCATACATTAAGAGGTGGGAAAAGACTTTGAGAAAAAAGATACCAAGGGAGTTGTGGGAATACACATGGGAGCTGATACCCAAGCTAACGAAAGCAATACACTCAAAAGAAATGTGGATGAAAATTCTCCTCCAATGGCACTGCACGCCAGAAAGACTACACACCATGTACAGGAGAGTTTCAAATGCATGTTGGAGGGACTGTGGGGCAGAAGGCAACTGCGGCATATTTGGTGGGACTGCCCTATCCTACAACAATATTGGAGTGACGTTAAGGCACACATGAAGTTAATGTTCCCAGACATGGGGGATCCAGGGGAGGAGGTGTGGCTATGTGGGATTTGGGACCCGAAAGTTAGAACCCTCACCAAATCCCAGAAAAGAAACTTTATGGGCCTACTAATCAGAGTTTGGCTGGAAATAGCCCAAAAATGGAAGCAGAAACACCCACCAATGGCATTAGACTGGATAAGAAGAGTATGGTCCCACATAACGATGGAACATATTACTTACAATCTTCAAGGGAACCATCAGAAATTCAGGGAGGAGTGGGCAGTGACTTTGGAATACCTGCAAAGTGACTATATGGAGCAGTGGTGCCCACACAAAATTAAGATACTGGACATGTTTAGTTAAATTGAACTAGAGACTCTCGGAGAACAGAGCGGCGATAAGAACTTTCCCGGTTGGGGGGATGGGGGCAGGCTTAGTGGGACACAGTTTGAATGTTTCTTGTTGTAAAATCAATAAAAATATTGTTTAAAAAAAAAAAGAGTAGAGAAGGACAAGCCCTCAGATTAGCGAAAGATTTCAAACACTTTCACCGCGGTTGGACGGAACGAACGACCGGATTTGAACAGTACCTTAGTAGAAGAAGAATGCTGTAGCTGAAGCAGAAGTTCCTGGCAGGTCCCGCAGGCTCACGGTTCCTGAAGCGACTGTCGGACTGACAAGAAGGAGGAAGACTGGAGGATCATGCACTGCCCAGGGAAGAAACCAGCAGCAGAGTAAAGCAACGAATAAAAGGTGCACTACTTAAAACCCAAACAGGGTCCGGTCCTACTGGCTATCCGGTTTACTACAGCGATGCACAGCAAATTTGACCAGGGGAGGGAGGCCTTGCTTGGTGTTTGGCGAACTGGTTGGTCCCACCAGTTCAAGGTCTTCAGATCTTTGTCGTCGAAATTTAGGAGATTCGGACCCGCAGCAGGGCTTCACCGGGAGGTTCAGTAGTTTCAGTAGTCCTCTTCCTTCAGCTTCTCTTCGGTTCTCTCGATCCAGTGGCGACTCTGCCTTCCGAGTCCCAGAGACCTGCTTTTTACGCAGTTTTCCCCCATTCACCCAGCCTAGCGGTCAAGCACACAGTAGGGTGGCTGTCCTGGCTGGACAGTCACCTAGCCAATCAAACAAAAGTGCGACTTGGGTCTCCAAGTAGACCCTGTGCAGGGGGCCTAAAACCCCTCCCTCACATCCTGTCCACCCAGACACTCAGGCGCCTAAGGAGGACTTCTGTGCAGAAGCCCGCTAAAGGACGGCAAACAAAGGAACCAAACCTGGTTTGGCGCGCAGAGTAAAACGCAAGAAAGACCTTTACAAAAAGAAATGGCGAATAAACCCAGCCAGGACCAAATCAAATAAAAGGGGTCCAGCGGATTAAAGTTCGAGGCTACTAACATAGCCTAAAACAGTACCAAGGTTATTTTCATAGTCCGCGGTAGGAAAAAAATGGTAGATACCACTGCCACCAGCCAAATCTTAAAGAAAGGGGAATGAAATAATGTTCTATGAGAAACAGACAAAAAGAGATAACTAGTAACCCTTTCCAGTACTCTATGGAAGATAGTTTGTACTGGGTCTGTGAATTTAAAAAGATTAATAATGTCAATGGCAACTGTACATGTTCTGGGAGACAGTAGTCAGTCCCAAAAAATGGAGTTTAAAATGGGAAGCCTGAAAAAGACAATCCTGTGTCACTGCACTAAAGGTGCTGTGTGACACACAGTAAAAAGATGATGCCTATGGAGTAGGTGAGACTCCACAGTCTATGAACACAAAAATGTAAAACACACAGCAAAACACATGTAAGAGTGGGGAAAAAAAGGCTCACACTCTTACCAGGTGAACAAAACAAATCCTAGAAATCGCAAAGCTGCTGAGGGACTCAGTAGGTAAGGGAAATTAGCCCTTTTGGAGAATTCTCCCTAACACTATCTGTGTAGGAGAAATATCTAAAAGCCTTTTTCTATCCCGAAATCTCATTTTAGCAGCAGCTAAAGCTGGCCATGTGGAGTCTGCTATAATCTTTGCATGTGATCTCCCTCCAAAAGGTAACACATACTTATCCAACATAGGACCAAGGAGGTCATTACGAGGTTGGAGGTAATGGAAAAACGATGCCGATAAGGGATTACCGGCACTGCATACCGCTCCGGGGTATTCCGACTCAACAACCCGGTATTAGCGCCACCGCTGATAGCGTGCTCCTCCATACCGGCATGCGCGTGGGCACGCGGCACGCGGCCCACGCGCAACTGCGGGAAGGCGCTAACAGGAGGACATCACAAGTCAAGCAGACATGCAAATACCGGCATCATGAAGGTGGTAATGAGGGATAAAGGGATGCCGGCAATTCCGGCATCGCGAACCACCCGCAAACAACAATGTGCAGTGTTACCAACTGCTGCAGGTGCACACAATCAGCACAGGTGGTGGCAATGGAGTCTGGCCCAGCACAAAAGGAGCACACCCACACACCACATCCCTTACCACACCAAAATGATTCCACTTGTAGTAGCAATACTGGGGCTGGAGGACATGCTTGCATTGCTACACCAGCAACAACAACAGGCACCAAAGAGGAGACGCAGGAGGAGTAGGAGGGTGAGACAGGGCCAGCAAGCCCCACCAGTGCAGCCAGTGGTACCACGCAGGCAGCACCCAATCCCTCGCATCAGAGCCAGTCCATTCTACCTAACCCCTGACCAGATCCACACCCTGTACCGTCTGGACTGGGACACCGTCACCACCATTGTGGACATGATACACAACATTGTCAGCTTGATTGATATACGCACCGCCATCCCACCCTACTGAAGGAAGTGTCTGTGCTCCACTTCCCAGCCACAGGCACCTACCTGCACACAGAGGGGCACATGCATGGCATTTCACAGCCCTTATTTTCTCGCATGCTGTTCAAAGTGCTGGATGCCCTCCTGAAGCGTGCAAGGAACATATCCCTACCACGGAATGCCCAGGAGATCTTTGACATGAAAGTTGGCTTCCATGCACTGGCAGGCATGCCAAATTATATTGGTGCACTTGACTGCACCCATGTGGAATTGGTGGTTCCACATGCAACGGAGGTGGTGTACCGCAATCGTAAGCTATATCACTCAATCAATGTACAGATGGTATGTGACTCCAGCAAGATCATCACACATTGTTGTGCCCGATTTCCCGGATCAACTCATGACTCAATGGTCCTGCGGAACTCCACGCTACCACGCTACATGGAGCGACATGCAGGACGACATGCCTGGCTGCTTGGTAAGTTGCATGACAGGCACATGGAAGTGAAATGGGGGGAGAGATGCACACACCATCATGGTGTCATTGTTGTGGTGACTGCACTATGTCCACATCCCACAACACTGTGCCCCAAAGCATCCCAAACTGAACCTGACAACCAATCCCCATAGCAATGAAGGAAGCTGCACACCAATCACAAAATGCCAAAACTTTCAACCACCCCACATCCCACAATACGTGCACCGCCCATCATCAGACCTCACCCTCCGTAACACAATCCAGCAACATGCTGTGAGTATACAGTGTAAATGTCAGCATCAAATCACTACACAGGACAAGCATCCATGAGAGTGCACAAAACAAAATCACCAAGGAAATCCACTGCTTGTCACAGGGCCACCACCACAGTAGTGCAGCATGTCACCATGGGAATAATCAGTGCTGAATGCCAATTAATGCAGAGACTACTGCCAACGCTGCCAGTAAGCAAAACATACAGAACACTACACATCACATATATAACACAAAAACAACGGTATGCGTCCACAATGCATGAGCAACATCAAGGCAGTGTACACCGTGTATCATCTTGAAGAAGCAATCCACACCATAAGACCATTGCACAGCACACATTGAGTCAAGGTAAAATGTGTGCATACAACCAGGGACATGTGCATGTGACCAACAAATATCTGTAGGCATGTGTGATAACTACAGCAGTCCATCATGAATTGACTAACCCCTAACTTATTTTGCACCCACAGAGGTGATAGTGGCTATCCCTTGAATACGTGGCTCCTCACCCTTGTCTGGCACCCGCAAAACATGCACAAAAGGGGCTACAATCGTTCCCATACCTGTACCCGTGTGGTCATCGAGCAGACCTTTGGCATGTTGAAGACACCTTTTCGCTGCCTCAGCCGGTCGTGTGGGCACTCCTCTACAGGCATGAGAAGGTGGCCAAGATCATCATGGCATGTGTCATGCTGCACAACATGTGTATCCGATGGAACATGCCCCTGCCCCCTGACATTGCACTGTAACTACCAGGTGATGATGAAGAGGAAGAAGAAGATGTGGGCGCACATCATCACGGTGCAGATGCACAGGAGGGACGTGCTGTGCGCCAGTCTGTGATTGGCCAATATTTCTAAGACACATGGGTGCAGAGGGTGCCATGAAAGTGGGACTGAGGGCACTGGTTGTGGGAGTACATGTACACTATGCACTGTAGACCAATAAATGACACATATACAATAATGAATGTCCACTCAAGTATTTTTTCTGGTACACAACAGGTGTATTAAACAGTAAAATAGTGAACAGTGCTCATGCCCTCCACCTCAAACACACTCTCCCCCCTCCCTTTCCCCCCCTCCATTGCCCCCTTCCCCCACAACTCCCCCACACACCCTATCCCCCTCCCGCTCCCCCCACAACTCCCCCACAGACCCTCTCCACCCTCCCCCCACAACTCCCCCACACATGGTGTCCAAGCAAATGCTGTAGGTTTCTGCGTCAATTGCCATTATCAGCCTGCCCCATCTACTTTTGTCCACTTCCCGCATCTGGTGGCGGCATGTCTGAGCGCCGCAAGGTGTGCGCAGACCTGCGAAGGGGGCTGGTCTGAGTGGAGCTCGATGATGACGACGTTTCCACTTGCTCCAGTCTCGGGGCAGGACGCTCTGCCTCCAAGGCATCCGCTATGCGGGAAAGGACCTGCCTCAGAGCAGACACCTCCTCGCAGATACGAGTAGTGCTGGTCTCAGTGGCCTGTCTCAAGGACGCAGTATTGTCCCGCCCATCCTGCCTTGCCTGGGTACCGTCAGTTACAAACTGCCTGACTAGGCCTGTCAGCTCCTCCTGGTGCTGCAATGTATGTGCCATTTGCTGCACCCCATCCAGGACACCAGTGGAGGTGGATGCTGCATGTGGTAAATTACCAAAATCATGTGGCTCCTCTGTGGGGCTCATGCTCCCTTGCCCTGGCTCCCCTCCAGACTGCTCCTGTGTGCTGTCATTGGTGGAGTAAAATGGTGTGATCTGGGGTGATGGTGGGGGACTGGGTGTGGCAGGTAAGTCAGATGAGTCATCTTCCACAGGGACACACACCTGGCCTTGGCTCTGCACATCCTAGTCGGTCTGGGGTGCCGTGGCTGCCGCCTCCCCAACAGAGCTGTTGGCAGCTGAAAGGGCCCCATCGGCCACTGGCTCCTGTGCAGGGGACACAGATGTTGTGGGGACTGTTGCTGTAGCAGTGGCCCTTAACCGCACCAGTGACGTGGCATCCTGTGGTACCTTCCCCTCAGTGGCAGTTGTGGCTTGCCTGGCCCTTTTGATGTTGAAGGCCTGTTGCTATCTTCCCTGCCCCTGGCCTTCTTCCGGGGAGTTGTTGCCTGTGCTGCCGAGTCTTGGGCCTCGCTGTCAGGATCTGAGCCTGTGGGGGATCGAGAGAGGGACGGCATCAGTGATGGTTCTACAAGCATCATGCATACATTGGTATTACTGCTGTTCTACAAATTAGAGGGGATTAGGTAGTGGAGTTTTGACAATGAGGTTGCTTGCTATATGGGGGAGCATGCAGGCATAGGTCAGGGTCACACATGTTTGAGGTGGTGCATGCTGTGTGACATGCATTTCTGTTGTGGACTGTGTGCAGTGTGACTAATGCCGTTTCTATGTTTATGGGGTCTGTCTCAGGTATGGCATTGGCATGTTGCATGCATGTGGATGTGTCAGTGCTGAGGACGGCATCTATGCAGGGATGTGTCCTGTCTGTAATGGGCCATGCATTGCCTTATGGCACGGTCAAATTGCTGGACTATCATCATACTTTGCAGTACAGTGTTTTCTTAGGACACTCACCTCCACCTGCCGATGAGGTGGCACCACGTTCCATGTCGCCCACACCTTCAATCGCCTCAATGCCAATAGTGCTGGCGCAGGTTTCCTCCCAGCGGCTTAGTTTGATTGGGGAGCTAGGCCCAGCGCCAGTAGCCAGGCCCTGGCTCCGGTTGGCCGACATGATGTTTTGGATTCTGAGGCGCAGGTCGTCCCATCTTTTGCGCACGTCCTTCACTGTGCGGAGGGTGTTCCCAACTGAACTCACTTTCTGGGCAACTAGTTGCCAGATCTCTTTTTTCTTGATCTGAGCTTCTCTCTTGAGGTTATTCGCAAAGACAACCTCAGCATTTTCTGCCAGCGTGTCTGCTAGCATTGTGAGCTCGTCCTCTGTGAAACGCTCTTTAGGCTGACGGGATGCCCCTTTTTTCACTGCCTTTTGCATGATGCTGGTGGCTATGATGTTATTCTGCTGTCGGAATGAGTCTCCAGATGCTGTGTAGTGAGGATGGCAATGGATTGTGTTTTTAAAGATGGCTGTCGTGCCCTTTCACGTTCCAGCGCGATGACGTTACTTCTGGTTCCGCTTAATAGCGGTGACTGCTATTACGGTACCCGCTAATGCCGTATCCATTGATGCAGGGCCTGTTATTTAGAGGTAGACGGAAGCGGTAGTGCTATCTGCGCTTCTGATGATGCCGCTAAGGGGCTTTTTTGGGACTTCAACAACATGCCGGTACTGTTGATACCGCCATGCTGCTACGCTCATGCACGCAAACTCGTAATATGCCACTGTTAGCGGCCTCTTTCCTACACAGACACTGTATTTGCTCCATGCCGGTAAAAACTGTTTTTTACCTCCAACCTCGTAATGACCCTCCAAGTGCTCTTGTGTGTATCTCTAGAAAGGAACAATCACATAAGGTCTCGGCTGCCTAGTAGCTGCCACATCTGTACCCTCCTTCTGTACAGGAAGATGCACAGGAGTCTTTGCTCCATTTACATCTATATAGTAAGCATTACGTACTGTAAGTGAGAGCAGTATCACTATGAACAGAATACAAGAGTAAATGACATACAGATAAGTCCATTTGCAGCAATAGCTCCTTGCACAGCGTGGACGTCTCTCAGGATCTGTCATAACAATGTTGCTATTGATGCTGCCCATTTTTACTCTTTAAGGAAGGAAAAACAAACTTTTAATCGGGCAACATCATGCACTACTTTCTGAAATCTGCTGAGTCGGCTCCACAAGTTCCTCAATCAGCTACAGCTGGCTATACAATGATGAACAAAAGTTCCCAGTGAAGGCCACGAATTGGCCTTTTACCCAAAGACATGAAGATTCTCCTTCAGCATGAAACAAAGTTCCTCAAACTGTAGACTTTTTGGATCCCCTCCCTCGAAAGTCTCATTCAGTTCTCAGTGTTCTCTCAGAGTACCTGTTAACTTGTATTATGAGGTCTCACAATATTTCATTGAGCGCTGCATTGTTCCTTGGGTCTCGCAGGAAGGTTCTGACATCAGTTTGCTCCCAACAAGATGCGGACATTCCTCAATCAGATAGTAGAACACCAAACTGACCAGTCTATGGGCATTATCTGCCGATAGGGGCAATTACGTTTTCCCACATTATTCAGGAAGCTGAAGAATATGTTCAATGATAGCTGCAAGCAATCTCCTCATGATTGGGCCATTCTTAGGATCTTGCAGGAACAGATGAACACTAGTAGTTCTCCCCACAAGTGCAGGGTATGCGTGTAAAATGAACAGAAAAACTGCAAGAACGGTCCATGAAACATTGTCATTAGGCACCACCATAGGCACCTCCAAAAAGAAATTCAGTGAGAAAGGAATCAGGGAACTGCTCCCTCTTCCAGTCGTGGCATGCTCTGCTTCTTGATCAAGACTTAAATGTGTCTCAGTCCAATGTCAACAAATTCCTGTGGCTCAAGAACAAATAACTACCCTTAACTCCTTTTTTAGTGCCTGAAAAGGGTGTCCCGAAACAAGCCACAGTCCAATGTACTCTCTATCTTTATTAAACAGCTTCTGCATCTTTCTTCCTCGTCATAGACCTAGTCTGCACGTGCTGTTGTTCTTCCCTGATGCTTGCTTCCGATGGGGGCAGGGGTGAAGGGGGTTCTCCAGCGTAGATGTTCACGTCTCCAAGGAAAATCCAAGCGCGTCTGCCTGGCACTTTGACTGCAGACGGTGTCATGTCCTCCACTATGAAGGAGCCGTTAAAACGAGGCTCGTGCCACCTTCTAGTGAAGTTCTGGATTAGGACCGCATCTCTGGGGAAAAGTTTGGGAAGACATAACTTTTCAATTCCAGTTGTTGTAGCATCTCCTTCTATGTTCTGCGCTGC
Source organism: Ambystoma mexicanum (assembly GCF_040938575.1). NCBI lineage: Eukaryota > Metazoa > Chordata > Amphibia > Caudata > Ambystomatidae > Ambystoma > Ambystoma mexicanum. Next base: position 1,263,679,687 of record NC_090937.1, on the reverse strand, counting down.
CCCACACCTCTTTTGCTTGGGCTGATCTGAAAAGACAGAGATACTTGAAGTCATACATGTAAGATAATCATGTAACTCCTTTCCTGACAATTCTGCTGTTGTCTGGGCATCGCTTCTAGTTCTAGACAGAGGTGTGAGAGGTGTCCTCATTCACCTCCCTGTCACTATCTTGCGGGGGGTAAGATGGTGGTCCGAACCTGGCTGATTTCTCAACGCATACAATGCCAGTGGTAGACAATGCAACCATCCTTTCTTCAGGTAAGCTTCAATTTGGATATTCTCTCTTTAAGTAAGCTTTTGAGTCTCTCACAGGCTCTGTTCGCTTGCGGGTGATACACCAATGAAAACTTGTGCTTCATGCTAAGCAACAAGCTAATTTGTTCAAAGACTTCATTAACAAAATGAGGGCCATTACCTGATCTTAATACTTCACATATTCCCCATCTAGGAAATACTTCTCGCACTAAAAATGTTGCTGCACAGGTGGAAACTGGGTATACATATTCCAGCTTCAATCCACCTCGAGAAAGGACATAACACTACGATCATATATCTATATCCATTACATACTTGCAGCATGTTGACGTAGTCGATATGCAAATGCTGAAAGGGTCCATTAGGTCTTGGAATAACTCCTCTAATTGTGCGCAATGTGTGCCCAGCAGTAAACTTTTGACATACAATACAATTTACTACATAAAATGCAACGTGTTCTACTATATTATAACAAACTAATCCTCTGCAATTATTGCAGCAAGACTCTCTGCAGTAACATGCGCAGGGTAGTGTAGCTGTTCCAACGGCACCCTTAATAAGGTCACAGGCGTCACCGGTTTACCAGTGCAGTCTTGTCGCCACAATCCCTCAGAGGGGTTTAAAGAACCCCCTCTCCGCGTCCACAAGTTTTTCTCATCTTGAGGCGCTTCCCCCTGAATCTCTGCCAATTGAGTCTTAAACAAATTATTATAACACTCAGGCACACTCATCATCACCACCATGTTTTCATTCCCATCAGGAGGATCAAATGACATGATTGTTTCTGAACATGCAACTCGCTTGGCTTCCTCATCTGCTTTTTGATTTCCTCACAAGATAAAGTCTGCCCTTTTAGTGTGTGCTGTGCACTTAACAACTGTGATGGCTACTGGGAGTTGTAGTGCTCTAATAAGCCTGTCCAATAAGGCTGCATGTTGCACTGGAGTGCCGTCCACTCAGAGGTAGCTCTTCCTTTTCCAACGTGCTAGCCGGAGTCGCTGTACACTGTTACTTCCTGGTCTGTGTTTCTCTCGAGCGCGATAATCAATGCCACTAATTCTGCAACTTGTGCTGAAAAGTCAGATGGTAATAGTGCACTTATCAGTACTTCAAACTCTCCATTGGCCGTGTGCTTCACCACAGCGGCATCTGTATATCTTTGTCCATTATTTTGATCGATTTTCAAAGAACCGTCAATAAAAACAATCTTCCCAGCTGCCAACGCATTTTCCTTCACCCTCGGGAGTTCATCATAGAATTTCTCATAATTTTGGGTAATCATGTGTATGCTCATCCTCTGCCTGGGGTTCTGCTACAAACATGGCAGGATTCACTATTCTGCATCAGACTATTTTAATCGCCTGATTTGATATGACAACCTTGTAGGCAGAAGCCCTTTGAGATGTCAACGTGCCTCTAAGTTTTTCCAAAATGGCAAACAATGCATGTTCAACAAATAATGCCATGGAACATCCCATCACTATGCTGGCAGCCTTCTCAAAGGGGAATGCGGCGGCAGCCAAAGACTGTTCGCATGGAAAGTGACCCCTCATTACTGGGTCTAGAATCCCACTGCAATATGCAAGGGGCTTGTACCCCAATGTGGTTCTCTGCGTGAGTACTGCTGTCATAACAGTGCCATTCGTGTGCAAGAACAAAAATAATTGCTCAGCATAAGTGGGAATCCCTAAAACTGGAGCTGTGCAAATTGCCTTTTTCAACTCATCAAACCCTTCTTCCATCTCCTCATTTCAAACAATTCTTTCCTGATTTACCTGTGCTTTCTTCAGAACTTGCAACAAGGGCCTTATATATGAACTGTAATCAAAGAACCATGCTCTTACATAGTCCCAAAAATCTTTGCATATGCTTTATCGTGTGTGGCTTTATTGTTTTCAAAATAGCCTGAGCCCTCTCAAGAGTAACTTTCTTTCCCTCATGCGAAATTAGCTGGCCTATGTACAGCACATCCTCTTGACAATACTGTGATTTTTCCTTGTCTACTTCATATCCTTTCTCTGCAAGGATAATCATCAGTTGAACGGAATCGTGTCTGCACTCTTCCTCTTAGGTGCTACAGACCAATATGTCATCCACATATTTCAACACAACACTTTTCAAATCTAGATTACTTAAATCGATCTGTAGGACTCTATTGAAAATCGACGTAGACTCACAGTACCCCTGGGGCAGGTGAGTACTTTTCAGATGAGTTTGTCTGAACGTAAATGTGTGTCAAATCATGCGAGTCTTTATGCAATGGGATTGAGAAAAAATAATTTTTCAAGTCAATCACAGTGAAATATTCTGCTTCAACAGGGATATTACATAAGATCGTTGCAGGATTAGGAACTAGAGGGAACGCGGCTTCTACAATCTGGTTAATCGGTCTTAAATCTTGAATTAAATAACACGACCCCCCTTTCCCTTTCTTCACAGGATTAATTTCGGTATTACACAGTGACTCTGACGTCACTAGGATGCCCTGTTCCATCATAGCAGGTATTGGGCCTCATTACGACCCTGGTGCTAAGTGGTTAACGGCGCCGTAAAAGGCTGCGGCGCCGTTAACCACTTAGTGCCGTACTACGAGGTCCCTTTGCGGGACCCGACCTGAACGGTTGGTCTGGACCAGCCGTTAAAGTAGGGACCCGAAAAGGGACCTCGCAGGCAATTACGGTACTGCAATTTGCGGTACCGTAATTGCCGCCTTCCCCATTCCCATTGAGCCCTATGAGGCAAAAATGGGAATGGGGAAGGGCCATGGGGAAGTGGGGAAATACCACCCCGCCAACCTTGGAATGGGGCGGTATTTCCCCATTTCCCCATGGCAGACTCCTTACAAAACCGGCACCAACCATGGTGCTAATAGCGCCATGGTTTAGCGCTGGTATTGTAATGAGGGCCATTGTCTTAAAAATACCTTTATCTGCCTCTGGAGACATGGGATACTGTCGTGCTCGAGGTAAAATTGCTCCTGGTTTCAATTTAATCTTTACTTCCCCAGCACTCTTCAACAGGCCTACATCATAGGCCATATCTTCCTCGTAATACTCTGGGCATTTTAGTGCTACCATCATTTTCTAAGGAACCTCTCGTTTACCCAAAAAGTAATGCTCAACTCGAAAATCACTAGATCATCAGATAATCTCCAAATATCTCCTCATCAGTGACGTCAGTCAACCTAGAACCCTCTCCAATGGCAATTACTGTGCTCCATCATCTACCGTCATAATCAACTCCATCAAGCAAAGCAATATCTCCTCGCACTATGGCTGCTTGTAATTCTAAAGGAAAGATTCGCCCTTCATCTTCATCCATAGGTATCTTTGGTCTGAAAAGAAATTCATCAGGTATTCTCATAGTTCTACCCACTAAGCCTGGTAGCCATGTCAACAGAATGCGTACCCCATAGTAAAACACTTCTGGTTCTAATGGCACTCCACGTATGACGACCTTTCCTGCAATTGCCATAACAAATTCGCTTACATTTAAATGCTACATTCCCGGTGTCGAACACACTATGCCTTCATCAGTAAACAAAATTGTCATATTCAACTTGGTCATTAAGTCTCGACCCAATATAGTGAAAGGTGTCTGTCTTGAATATAATAATGTTACAGACATGTCACACTCTCCTATATAGACTGGTAGTGCATCAGTAAACTGAACTCTACTTGTAACTCCTGTAAAACCTTGCGTATTCATGGCATTTCCAGACATCAAACATTTCCCCTCTCGTATACCTGAGCGCGTTCCACCCATGTCTACTAAAAACGAAAAAGATTTGCCTCCTATATTCACATCAACCCTCGGTTCCTCTTTAGGCTTATGCGTCATTGATAGTATACAACACATCAAGTCTCCCAGTGAGCTGCCCTATTGCGGGTACAGTCTCATTCCCGTACCTGTGAAGGGATTCACTCCATCGACAGTGACACCTCCTATTCTAGGAGTCATGAACTCCCCTGTGCTTGTACTTTGCTGTATTTGCAAAGGTGACTGCTGCGACTGCCCTTGCGGCGGATTCATTGGCAGCTGCTGTGTTTGAAAATGTTGCTGTACTCTCTGTACTTGAGTCAGCTGTACTATCTGGTTTTGAGCAAACACATCTACATTCTGCTGCAAATATGTAGGTGGGTTTAACATCCCCCCTCTCGAAAAGTGATTGTTCTGCACAAATCCTTAACTTCCACACATACGTGCAACATGCTCTGTCATCTGTCATTCCACATGTCTAACATACAGGAGGTTTCCTAATCTGTCCTCCCTGCTTGCCTTGGTTAACATTCTGCATGTTCTGAAACACATTCTGATGATTCTGGAAGTTTCCCTGATTATTCTGGAACCCTCTTCCTCAAAAACCTGCCGCTCCCTGTGGCATAAACCCATTATTACCTTAGTCAAACTGTCTTTGATTATTTCCTTGTGGCATGTTTGCTGATTGCTGTGAACCAGATCCATCTCCACTCGTCGGCATTGCCCCTTCAATGGCATACTTGGAAAGTTGTTTCTGCACTAGTTTTGCCTCTTTGCATTTTCCTAGTATCATCTTTCTTTCAATTATTTTCTTGCAGAAGCCTGCAATAAAGCGCAATGGTCAGCTGAATCTCTGACCATGGCTTGGTTTCCATGCCCACTAACTTCTTGAGCTGCTTTTGTACCGGGTCTGGTAGCCCTTGGCATAATATATGATAGAATACAGGTATAGATTTTCCCCAAGCCTCCCGTGTCTCCATAGCCCATTGCTCTTGGAAATTCTGAATGTAAACAAGCGGATCATCCCCTTCTTGCATCTTTTTCATCATTATAGCTTCCATATCTGATGTGTCTGGATATAGCACTCTAAGCGCTTTCCAAACTGCCGCTCTGCAAATATTGAACGGTGCTCCATCGTGAGCAGTGTTAACCATCGTAACACTAGAATATCCTGCTCTGGACCAGACATCATCAGCTCTTTCCCCAAGAACAGAATTCAGGAAACTCTTAATGTCCCCTATAGCTAATGCATGTCCTCCTGTCATTTTCTCTAGCTCATGTATCCACTTCCCAGCAGCAGAAGTTAAACTCGGGAGTTTGCAACTTAAATTATTCTTATCCATTTGCGGCCATGGTATATACTGTGGTCTTGTTCCTCCCTTCTCCAACAAAGGAAACTGTGAATCCTTAAACACACATTCGTCACTTATAGCCGGAACAATAGTTCCATGCCACCTTCTACCTGGTAGTGATCTTAGCCTACTCATATATGGTGGCGTGTACCCCCTCTGACCATGGGATCTCTCTTAGGTCAATTTAGCCGCATCACAGAATCTGACGCCCGAGATATAGGAGATCTAAATCCAACCATCTTACTTACTTGTCCATTGACAAAAACCTTTCAGGTCCACAAACATTGCCTTCTTCTCCATAAGCGGATTCTCTATCTTCATCTGACATCTCTTGTCCCCAATTTATGTGACCTCTCTCTTTGTCATCTTTGTTCAGAGTCAGTCTATCTAAAGACAGCTCCTTTGGTCCAAAACTACATGAGGCTCCTTTCTTATCATACAACTGCATACTCTCAAGTCGGTAATTTTTACCTTTCCTCTGCAATGTTTTCTGGGACTTCATGTCATGATAAACCTTATCGAGTGCCTCTCCAATACTTCTAGAGTCAAACTCATCCTCCAGATTTGCGCTTGACGGACCTGCTATCAACTCCTGTTCTGGGAAGAACTCTTCTAATTCCTCCCATGACACTACTGGATTAGGATCCATTACCTCCTTTTCCATGCAATCAAGATCGCGTTCTCTCTGTCTTCTCTTTCGTTCTATTTCATCGTCAAAGTCCTTTCGCTTCCTTGCTTCTTCCCTTACTCTATCTTCTTCTTTCCTTTTCATCTCCCTTCTCTCTGTTGCCCTTCATATTTCTTCATCTCTTTGTCTTTGCATTCTTTTATCCCTTAATTTCTGTTCCTCTTCTTCCCTTCTTTTCCTTTTTTTTCTTTCTTGCTCTTCGATCGCCCTCTGCCTGTTATCACATGTTCTCTGTTCCTCTGCTCTTTCCTGTTTTCTCAGTTGCTCCTCTTGGTACAACTATTCCCGTCTCTGACTATCCTTTTTTTTTGTTCTATCGTCTTTTAATCTTTCATTTCTTTCCTTATTCTTTTTATCCTGATTATCTTGCTCTTACCATCGAGTTTGAGCAAAATCTGACCACCCATCCATTCGTGCTGTATAAGCGTTAACTCATCAACCTCATCTTTTTCCCCTTTCCATCTCTTTAGTTCTCATCCAAGTACTTGGTTGATCACTTCTTTCCTTATCACGTCTCTCCTTGTCCCTCGGGACCGTAGAGATTACATCTTTTTCAGTATTTTTCTCCGGGCCCTCGTTGCTACTTTGCGCAGGCAACTGATATGTCGGGTTGCTGTATCCTGTTGCTGCATTGAGCTGCCTTAGTGGGTACAGCCCTTCATCTTTTTTACTATTGCCTTCTGCTTCAGGCAGTGGCGGGTAGAGCAGAAGGCTCTTCACCCCCCTCTGTGCATACATGAAGTATCCAATCTACAGGAAGCGGATCTTCTCTCTCCTCCTGGTACATCTTCCAGAGCTCTAAGCTCGCTAGTAGTTTGTCTAACTTTTTCCCCGTATATGCAGCATCCAAATATGTCATCATGTGCTGCAGGACTGCCTTCGATAGTGATCCCCCTTGTGGCCACGGCATGAATATCTTGTCTGCGGTTCTTTTAACCCATTCCGCACTATACTGTCTAAGTTTGGGTGCGTGTTTTGGCAATTGCTTGCAAAGGTGTATAACAGAGTAATATCCTCCATTTTGACAGGTCACTCTTTGACTGTCAATACCCACCGTTTACTCTTTGCAAATGATAATACTTTTTAATACAGTTAAACAATATGAGCAAGCACCACTCGTCGCAAGCTCAAAACCTTTTATACATTTGTTTTTTACTTTAATCCACTAAAAATATCATCAACTCAAATTCGTTATATATAGGCTTAGTTCTTAACAACGCTCACATTTTTCATCAACTTTGTTTTACCGTTTCATCATTAATTTATACAATCACATAAAACAAACAGACAGACAAACACACTCGGCCGGCCACATATACTTCTCGTCTTCTCTCATAAAACTAATTCTGCTCCTAAAAATACCCCATACGGAGTGTGAACAGACCTCATTAGGTTCGTCTTTAACCAAACCCATCTCCTAGGGCTTCCTCTATGGGATTTTAGGTGCTGTTCCTTCAGTTACGTTCTTTAAAACGCAGGCACTAGGCGTACTCTCTATCGCGGCTCCTCTTCACGATTTTCCCTTAAATTGCTTGGTCTCCCCTCAAGTAAATTTTTACACAATATTTAAAACTACCTCCCTCCATTACTCATTTTCTCTTTTATCACTTTCTTCACCAACTGCCCATTCACTTTTTTGCCACCTTGCTCAGTTTTCTCCTCTTCATTCGAATCTTTCAACTTCCGAATCTAGGGATCGTACGCCTCCTCGGTGGACTCTTCAACTTTTCGTCCGTTCAGCTTCCTGTAGACGCCGGGAGGGGTTTCTGCATGAAAACAAGGGGACCTGTCAAACCTGGCTTGCAAGACTTTGCGTTATTCTAAAAACCGCTATCTACAGGGAGCCTTACGTCCTTTCAGCCAAATGGCAGAGGTTGTGTGATATTTCCGGGACCTCAAAAGCTTACTTAGGTCGATGGATTATCTAACCATCCTATGCAACCACAGTGAACTGGACCTTCCATTCCTTTAAGATGAGATAGCAATACCCTTGAGATAGATGGGGATGCAGAACTTTATTCAAACATCAATAATCGCAACAACTCAGGTATATGGCAAAAGGATAACGGTTTTAATATCAAACAGGGAGTACAACGGACATCAGCAGACGTTTCTCATCACAATCTTAAAGCATTTCATAAAAAATCACACTTTTATAGTAAATATTCATCATTGATGACGTTAAACTATGTATCACTAACGTCATCCTACGTGGCAAAACTCAAAAACCTATGGGTGAATGAGATAGGGTCTAAACGGATCATCTAGGTTACTTGTTTGGGCAGTGAAACGAAGTGATAGGTTTCTTAACATCAGGTGGGGCAGCTAAGCCCTTCCCTAAAAATGTATCACTATGAACGTCACTAAATATACAACGTCTAATTGGCTATACAACTATAGGACCCTTGATCATGCAGTCCCCTATCATTGGTTACTTTCTACCCTCCATCAGTACCCTCCCAACCTACGTTAGCAGCACGCAGGCTGAGCATCCAGGTGCAAGTAAGCTAGTAAGCTAGTCTTAACCCTGGCTTCCCACCAATTAACATGACCATCCATCATTACCTCAGTGGTATGCTGTCAATTAGGGCTTTGAACTCGTCCTTGGAAATGTTTCTTGCTACTGAAGAATTCAGGGGAGTGAAGGCACACTCTACCCTCGTGCGTAGGTGTGACTATAATGCTTGTCCAGTTTCTCCACCCCACATGACTAAAGACCACAAAATTGAGCTTTCAGTGTATTAAAATGCTATTCTTTAATAGATCTCAGACTTCTTCTTGTTTCCGTCCACGGCTTCTGAACAGGAGCTTCGTTCTTTCACACGATTTGTATCCAATGTGAGCTCACCCCAGTCTGATAAGGCCTTGACTTCTTGGCTCATCCAACCTCGCCTTTTCTGTGTTTCCTCTGTAACTCACTTATTTTCTGATTGCGACAAAAATGAAAAAGAGTCCTTCCTTCTTTTGCTCAGCACTGCTATCGTAAGTTTCGTACATATCGTATATAATGTACATGTTGGCGCATGCCGCACTCTATTTACTATAAAGCTAGCCTGAAGAATACTTCATCTGCTTGCGTTACTTTGCATATTTACACGTGTGAAATAGCTTGATATCTTCATTACTTTTGTAGCATGAGCCTCTGTTACGCTCACCTGGTTCCCACAGAGGCGTCGATTGGAACTGGACAGCTGCGGTCTCCACCAATGTGAAGCTTAGGGCCGAGATGACGGACTGGACTGGCCCACCTAGCTTCGTTTCTTGGCCCGTAGGAATATTCTTCTGCAAATGGAGAAAGGGAATTAACCACCCGTGGAGTTGAGCGTAAATTCTCCCACCCCCGCTGTTCTCCCCACAGATCGCCTTTGATGTTCCCTCTTATAGTATCACCTGATGGTTTGAAAAGAAGAGCTCTCCATCCTGTATTGAGCGCAGGGGCGCGTTGATAACCAGTTGCTTCACTGGCTCGAAGAAATTGGTGAGTTCCAGAACAATATTGACTCCGAGATTCCTGGCAAGACGCCGTAAGTATAAAGTTTGTAATAGTTCAAATGCCTGACTTTCACTCTTGTCCGATTCCTTGCAGGTTGCAGCTTGACCCTAATGAAGAGTTCCTCATGGCAACCGGTAGTATTCTGGTAAGGATTTGTATTTTCCAACACAGTTCGATAAAATAAAGTCAATATGTAACCTGTTGCTTTCTCCCTTATTCAGGCGCTGAGAGAAAGTATGAAGTCTTGGGGAATAATACCTACGGCGGTAAAATCAGGTAAGTCTATTGTGGTGAGGAGGGTTCCCCTTGTTAGTCCCTTTGTTTCACCTTGCTGTCCTTTTGTTTCCCCTTAGGGGCCGGGTTCGGCGAAGATGCAGTGGAAGCTGCGCCGACACGTGAAGAGGAATAGTATCCCCGGTGGTAAAATCAGGTAAGTCTATGGGGGGAGTAACTAATATTCCTCTGTGTATTCCCTTAGCTCACCTTGCTGTTCTTGTCTTCTCCTTAGGTGCCGGAGTGCGGCGGGAACATGCGGGAGGATGCAGTGAAATGTGAAGATGCTGCGAAGGCCGGTGAGTTCAGCGCGGCGCTGCAGCAGGCGAGGCGGCGCGCATAAAATAACTTCTCTCTTGCAGCTCGAAGGCGCGATGGATCGGGAATTCAGGTAAGGATTAAAGGTTCTGCTCTTGTTCTAACCTTTTCTCCTTCTTTCTCCCTTTTTCTAGGAGCTCCAAACTCGAGGCAGTCGTGGCAGAAGGCTGGATGCAGACTTGCAGGCACAGTGAGCGTTACGCTGCTGGATGCAGAATAACGCGAAGCGTGTGCTGCTCTTCGGGCATGGTTTAAATAGCCTCCAAAGTAGTCCCAGGTAAGTATTCCTCCCCAGCCCCACCCGAGTAAAAAATAGTCCCTAAGTAAAGTAGTCCCTTCCAAGCCTCTTTTGGCTTGGAGCTCTTGCAGCATGGTCTGCATCAGGTAAGTTTGCAGCATGGTCTGCATCAGGTAAGTTTTAATCTATGAGCCTGGCGCCCTCATAGGCGCCAGGACTGGACCCAAATAGCCCCTAGCAGGGGTTGTTGGGCTTGCTTAGGATAACTTGATGCCTGCTTCCGGGGTTGCTGGACGTGGTCTGGGTCCCCGAGGGTAGGCATCATGACAGCACTCCCCCTCAAGGCCCCTCCTAAAGTCGTTCTTCCCTGTGGTTTCGGTTTGTCTGGGAAATTTCGGTGAAATTTTTTCACCAATCGGGGTGCATGAACATGGTCACTAGGTTCCCATGACCTTTCCTGTGGTCCGTAACGTTTCCAGTCGATTAAATAAAAGAGTTTTGACTTTATCAGCTTGGAGTCCAGGATGTTCTTAACTTCAAACTCGGGTTCTCCGTCTACAAGGATAGGGTCTGGTGGCTAGGATAGTCTTTTCCATGGTTGCACTGGCTTCAAAAGTGACACATGAAAGACGGGGTGAATTGGCATATTAGCAGGTAAATCCAACTTGACAGCCACTGGGTTGATAATGGCCTTAATAGAGTAAGATCCCAAATATCTGGGGTTAAAGGTCCATGTTTCCGTTAGAGGTATATGTTTTGTGGCTAACCATACTTGGTCCCTTATCTGGTACTGTGGAGTATCACTTCTATGCCGATCAGCATCTTTCTTGTATTTTTCTTTCGCCTGTTTTAAATGTGTAGTTGCTTCCTTAAAGGCTTGTGTAATCGTAGCGTGCAGATGGTCCACTGCGGGCATTTCTAAGTGTTGGGGTGAGTCAAGGTCTGAGGTTCGAGGATGGTGCCCATATAAGGTATAAAAGGGGCTTTGTCCAGTTCCAGAGTGTACTGAATTTTTGTATGCATATTCGGCGATCCAAAGAATGTCTTTCCAATTACTCTCAGTCTGATGTAACATACAACGCAGGTATTGTTCGAGAATCTGGTTGGTCCTCTCCATTTGACCATCGGTCTGGTGTGGTGACTGGTCGATAACCTCACATCGATTTGCGCCAATTGACAGCATTTTTTCCAAAAATGTGAAATGAATTGACTGCCCCGGTCAGAGACCAATATGGACGGAAATCCGTGTATGCGAACAATGTTTTCGAGGAACTCCTTGGCCAGGATTGAAGCTGAAGGTAATCCCTTTAAAGGAATAAAGTCGGCCATCTTGGAAAAAAGATCCACAATAACTAGAATGATGTTAAATCCATTGCATGGGGGTAGATCAGTAATACAGTCTAACAATAAGGTGTGCCAAGGTGTAGGCGGAATGTCTAAAGGTTGTAAGAGTCCAGCTGTTTTTTTCTTTTGACTTTTGTTTTGGGCGCAAATGCCACAAGACATCACAAATGATTTAATATCCTTTCGCCAGGTGGGCCACCAGAATTGTCTTTTAATTTTAGCTTCAGTTTTTGCAATACCTGGGTGCCCCTCGATTAGGGTATCATGATAACGGGAAATGACTAGCTCTTGTAGTTCCTTATGTGGCAGAAATAGCCGCCCTTGGTAATAAGGCAGATCATTGGTGACAGAGTAGTCCGGGCCTTTTTTTACCCAGTCCTGCAGGGCTGTAGGATCAATCAGTTGCTAGATCTTTACCTGAATGTCCTCTAGTGTCTGTAGAGTAGTCATGCCAAGAATTCTTTGTTCGGAAATTATAGGTACTGGTTCTGGATTCACTTCTGCCTCTCCCATCCCTATTCGGGATAAGGCGTCTGCTTTACCATTCTTACAACCTGGTCGATAGGTTATTACGAAATCAGACTCGGCAAAGAACAATGCCCATCAGAGTTGATGTGACGATTGGTCCTTGGCTGTCTTTAAATACTGTAAGTTCCGGTGATCGGTGATCACAGTAATGGTATGCCCGGCACCGAGAAGATAGTGCCGCCAAGCCTTGAAGGCAAATTTTTATGGCTAATAACTCCTTGTCGGTAACCGCATAGTTTAACTCGGGTGCCGAGAACTTTCTGGACCAAAATGCTACTGGATGAAGCTGGCCAGTTTCAGGGTCCTTTTGAGACAGGACAGCTCCCATGGCTAGACTGGATGCATCGGTTTCCACTTTGTATGGAAGTTCAGGGCGCAGGTGCTTTAATACAGGTGCAGACGTGAATTTCGCTTTCAGCTCTTGGAAGGCATTTTCAGTTTCTTCAGTCCACATAAAGCGTTTATTTTTTTCGCAAGAGTGCTGTGATGGGATGTACAACACGTGAAAAATCTGGGATGAATCTGCGGTAAAAATTGGCAAACTGAACTTGGGGATGGCCACTTAAGGATTGCGTCCACCTTTCGTGAGTCCATTCGGACTCCCTTTGGGGTCAGGATAAACCCAAGGAATTCAACTTCTGTGGCATGAAAACACATTTTTCCAGTTTTGCATATAGTTTGTGCTGGCGCAATTTCTCAAGGACTGCTCGGACATGCTTCACATGGTCAGATTCTGAAGAGGAGTATACTAGAATATCATCCATATATACGACAACACAAACGTCAATGAGTTCACGAAGGACATTGTTCATGAAGTATTGGAAGGCTGCTGGTGCATTGCACAACCCGAAAGGCATCACCTGGTATTCGAATAACCCATACTTAGTGCAGAAAGCAGTCTTCCATTCGTCGCCTTCTTTTACACGTACCAGATGTTTGCCCCCCAGAGATCTAATTTAGTGTATATACAAGCGTCCTTCACTTGGTCTAGTAGTTCAGGGATCCGAGGCAATGGGTATCGGTTCTTAACAGTTATCTGGTTCAATGCACGGTAGTCTATGCACGTTCTGAGGTCACCTTCCTTTTTGGGCACGAAGAACAAAGCTGAAGATGCAGGGGACTTGGATGGGCGAATAAAGCCATTGGCAAGGTACTGGTCTAAGTATTGTCGTAGGTGAAGGTTCTCAGGTTCCGTAAGGGCATAGATCCTGCTACAAGGGGGTTGTACACCGGGTATCAGATCGATCTGACAATCGTACGATCTGTGAGGAGGTAAGGTGTTTGCCTGTTCTTTTTGGAAGACATCCTGGAATTCTTGGTATTCTGGAGGTAGTTGCATGACTGCTGTGGTTACTGTGGCCAGGCCTGCGTTCTAACTTTTCTTTGGGTAACAGGTTTGTGCACAATCTGGGAAGGTTATTCTCTTCTCTCGCCAATCAATTCAAGGTTTATGTGTTTCCAACCAAGGTATCCCCAGTATTATTTGGAACTGTGGGGCTTTGATTAGATCAAACACAATAGTCTCTCGATGCCCATCCTGACCCAACAGTGTCATCTCTGTGGTGGAATGATTTACAGGCCCAGAGGCAATTTCAGTTCCATCGACTGTGGTGATGACATCTGAGGTGGTTTTTCGGCAGAGAGGTAGATTCATCCTGGAAGCCAATTCATAGTCCACATAGTTTCCTATGGCCCGCTATCAAAGTATGCCCTTACTGCATGCATATGCGATGGCTGCCCTGGATCTACGAGGACCATTGGTATGATGAAATGCGAGGTCTGAGTATCCTTCTTCAAGCTCGGCAAGCGGACCTCTACGCTTGTCGGGCGTGGTCGTTTTCCCGAGTCTGACCCCATATGGCTTTTATCAGAAGCTCCTACCACCTTCTTGGATGGTCTTACAGGGCAATCCCGTAGAAAATGCCCAGAAGTTCCACAATATAGACACAATTGCATTTGCCGTCTCCTTTCTCTTTCCTTCTGGGTTAAGGATCCTTTAACCCCTCCGATTTGCATGGGTTCTGAAGCATCTGCTCCTTTGGGGTTAGCCTGGGTTTTGACCAACACCTGATTCTCAAACTTGGCTCGATCAGCCTTTCTGGTCTGAAGTCTGTGATCTAACTGGACCACTAAGTCTATATATTCAGCACAGTCTTGAGGTGGGTTCACGACTTGAGCCAAGACATCCTTGAGTTCTCCTCGAAGCCCTCGATGAAATAACGTGATTCGTTTTACCTCAGGCCATCCAGTTTCCACTATCAACCTATTAAAGGTTGCAATGTAGGATAGAAGGTCCTGGTTACCTTATCGTAGGGACAAAAGTTCGTTATCCAGGGCCTGTCCTTGGAAGTGCCGGGCAAATAGTCTTTCCATGCTCGTTTGAAAGCCCTGAAAATCCCGAAGATTTGGGTCATCCTGAGTAACTAGTGGAATTGACCAATCAGCTGCACTGCCACTGAGATATGACAATACAAAGGCTACATTGGCTTGATCATTTGGGAAGGCTCCAGGTCTGCATAAAAAGTGCAAGCGGCATTGGTTCATAAACACGGCGAACCTTTTGGGATCTCCGGCAAAGCGTTCGGGTGGAGCTAATGGAATATTTCCTGGTAGGTTTATTTGCACAGGGTAACTCGATGACACAGGAGCTGGATTTCCCCCGGAACCAGGTAGGGGTGCTTGTCCAGCCTGGCTTTGCAATAGTTTCCTAGCAAGGTCATCAGTTCACTCATTTGACAAAACCAGTTCTCTCCTAAGAGCATTGGTTTCTTTTTTTTTTTAAACATCTTTTTATTGAGGTAGTGGCAGGTTCACAACTCGCTCCAACATCATAACAAGAAAAAAGTATACAGTGGCACTATGCATTTTCACAAGTGATACATATTTACAAGGGGTCTACATTGTCCGACGGCAGTTCACATAAGTATGTCCTGAACGGGCCACAGATATCTTTCGGTCGGCTCATTCTCGGCTGAGTCAGTGCATATTGTTCCTCGTTCTCATTCACATACGTCAATTCTCGTAAAAAGGTGTTCATGCTCGGAGGCGTGGGGCTTTTCCAAGCCTGGAGGATGCATTTTTTAGCGACTGCGCAAGAAACATTAAAGAGTCTTCTCCGAGCACTTCCCAATATCACCAAACAGGTATTTTTGTGGAGACAGGAATGGGGATATTTGTGTTAGTTCCGCCAGTAACTCAGCCACCCCCCCCAGAACTGCTGCAGCTCAGGGCAGTCCCAATATATGTGGAAAGACCCTGCTTGTGGGGTGCCGCATTTGGGGCATTTGCTCGAGGAGTCTGGTACAAACCTCGCTAACGCGGCCGGTGTATAGTGCAGTCTGTTCAGAATTTTAATTTGTATCTGGCGCAGCCCTGCATTGAGCGAAACCCTTTCAGTGAGTGTACAATACTTTACCCATTTCCCATCAGGAATGGCTGCCTGCAAATCTGCTTCCCATTTTGTTTTCACATTATTGATCGTGGGGGTGTGGGCCTGCACCGATGCATATAATTTGGAGACTCTGAGACCCCCCTGAGTCGTGATCATTTGTAAACAAGGGTGTCAGAGTGGCTCATCAGGAAATAGGGGCCATCTAGCCTGGAATGCTGATCTCATTCGGTAGTATTGGAGCGTTCGAAGCGGTCCCCTCCCCAGTGCCCTTAAAATATCTGTTAAGTTAACAAATTTCCCCTCTATGAACATATCCCCTACCACCATTTCCCTATTGTGGTCCCATGCTTCCTGCATGTCCGTGTCGAATGTGGGAGGAATGCCGGGAAAGTTCCACAAGGGAATCTGTGGGTTATAGGGCCTTTCAATTTTAAGTCTCTGGCATATTGCCCCCCATGCCCGGACAGTGCAGCTCGCCGGGTCATATTCACACACGTCTCTATGTCGTGGGGCGAAGATAACTGATCTCGCATCCAAGGGTGCAACTGTGTGTGTCTCCACCCATGCATGCAGTGCTTCTTCTGCCGTCTCATACCAGTATCTCGCGAACTGCGCCTGGGCAACTAAATAATAAAGTTCAAAGTCCGGGGCTGCTATGCCTCCGGTACTGTATGGTTCCAGCATTTTCTCCCATTCCATTCTAGCAGACTTCCCGTTCCATAGAAATGTGGTCACCATTGATCGCAGCCTGGAGAAGAATTCCCTGCCTGGCCATATCGGGATATTCACAAACAGGTACAGCAGTTTAGGAAGGACGGTCATTTTTAGCACTGCTATCCTGCCATGCAGTGAGATAGGGAGGTGCCTCCATATCGCAAGCTTTGCATTAATTGACCGTAACGCCCCTTTGTGGTTATCGGTAAATAGAGATTGTCTGCTCCCGGAGACCAGAACGCCCAGGTATCTAATATATCTCTCCGTCCATTTAAGGCCCTCCGTCGTTTCCGGGCATTTAGTACAAGGGGTGAGTGGGAAGATTTCCGACTTAGAACTATTCACAGTGTAACCAGAGTAATCAGCAAATTCGTGTATATCTGCCATTATGGGCGCCAGGTTTTTGTCAGGTTCACGGATATATAACAGCGTGTCGTCCGCATAAAGCAAAATCAGGTGATTAGAGCCCTTCATGACTATGCCTTTATCTTTATGGCGCAATCTGACTGCAGCAGCCATGGGCTCTATTGTAAGAGCAAATAGGATTGGTGAGAACGGGCATCCCTGTCTTGTGCCCCTTCCTAGTTCCAACATGTCAGACATGGTTCTGTTAGTGTAAACTCTCGCCCCGGGCTTTGTGTAGAGTAGGCGGACATATCTGATAAAATTGGGTACCACCCCGAATGCCTCCAGCACCGAGAAGAGGTACTCCCATGAGACTGAATCAAATGCCTTCTCGGCGTCGAGGGACACCGCGACCGCCTGCCTGCCCGGGTCTATTTGTGCCATGATTCCAAACAGCCTGCAGAGGTTTAGCGCTGTAGACCTTTTGGGAATGAACCCATTTTGGTCCGGATGAACCAGTGCTGGACCCATGGGTAACATAGATTGGCCATGACCTTCGCGAAAACTTTTGCGTCTGTATTTATGAGCGAGAGGGGCCTGTAAGAGGACATATCCTGGGGTGGGTATCTGGCTTGAGAAGCACCGTAACAATAGCTTCCCTCATTGTAGGGGGCAGTTCGTGATGTTCGAGGGCCTCCTCCCAGGTTCTGAGTAGAATAGGGGCCAGCTCCTCATGGAACTCCTTATAAAATTCGGCCCCCAGTCCATCAGAACCCGGAGCTTTACCCGACGTGAGATCCTTGATGGCTTCAGTGATCTCTTCTATTGTGACAGGTAGCTCCAGAGCCAATCTATCTTCATCTGGGAGTGTCGGGAGACACAGTGAGGCCAGGTATTCTTTCGTCTCAGTGGGGGTTTTCTGGTCTCTATTCGTATAGAGTGTTTTGTAATATTGAACAAATTCATTGTTAATGCCTTTATCTCTTGTGACCATTACAGTTGGAGCAGTTTTAATAGCGGCTATTGGGGCGTTATTTGTTTAATTTCGAAGCAGGTTGGCCAGCATTTTCCCCGTCTTATTCCCCTCCCCATAGCGACGCGCCTGCATGGGGGCAGCAATGTATCGTACCTCCCTCGTGGCTAAATTGTCAAAGGTCCTAAGGAGTCTATGAATTTCAGCAAGGGTGTCCCTATCATGGGTGCGGCTATATATCTCTTCCAGCTCTTTCAGTTCCCGTTCCACCCCTTCAAGGTCCCGTCTCACCCCCTTCAAGAGTTCTGTTGATTTGGACATAAGGATCCCTCTAACCCAGACCTTAAAGGTTTCCAAGACCGTGGATATCCGGTCCACCGTCCCCAGATTGTCTGCAAAGAAGTTGGTTATCTCTTCATGTAGTGATTCGGCCACGTTTGCATCTCCCAACAGTCCCCCCGGCATTCTCCACCTCCTGTCCTGTCTAGAAACATCTTGGAAAACGAGGCTCAATAAGACCGGTGAGTGATCGGACAGTGTGCGGGGAAGGATCGTGCAGTGTCGCAGCGTATTCGAGATGTCAGAGGATATGAACCAGTAGTCTATACGCGATTCACTGTCATGCACTGTTGAGTAATATGTATAATGCTTATCATCCGGGTGCAGCACCCGCCAAGCGTCTATCAGTGACAACTGTGGGAGGAGTTGGTTCAGGGTTATCGCTGTTTTAGTGGGAGCCCTCACTACACTGGTTGACCTATCCAACATGGGGTCGAGTGCAACATTGAAATCGCCGCCACATATAATGATTTCTGTGTCGTGTTTGTTGAGAGTGTCAAACATTTTCAGATAGAAATCCGGGTCATCTACATTAGGGGCGTAGGTGTTAACCAGGGTCACTCGTCTGCCGGCCATTTCCCCCCCACACCAACACATATCTTCCCATTGGATCGGCCTCGTGCCCCTCAGTGCGGAATCCCAGCGCAGGATGTATGAGTGTTATGACCCCCCTGGATTGTGAAGAATATTCTGTATAATAACGTAGCTTGTCCCATTTAGCCATTATGTTACGGTTAACCGCTCCCTGGGTGTGTGTCTCCTGGAGCATTAGGATTTGAGGACCGTGTCTGGTGACATAATTTCCTACCTTTCTGGCTTTCATCGGGTTGTTTAGCCCTCGGACATTCCAAGATAACAAAGTTATTTTCACCCGTTACCCATTTCTCCATATATAGAATCCATGCCGTGCCATTGCTTCCACCATGTCTAGTGTTTATCTGCTGTAGCCGCATCGTGCACCCGCCAGACCTGATTTCAACCAACCTGGAACTGAAATTAATCCAATCTAAATCCCAGGTCCCAAACATGCCCTGGCAGCAATAACAATCTGTAACTTCCAGACTTCCCCAACCCCATCCTCCACCCACATCATCCACCCCAACTTGACGATGTACCCTTAAACTTTTTTGGAACTTTCCTGTGGGTGCCATGTTGTCGTCACGAGGCCACCCGAGCGGGCTCACGACCCGTTTCGAAGGTTACTCAGAGCCCCCCAGTGGGAGCAGAATCCCTTTAAACATCGACAAAACAGCTACATAGGATAAGTGCGCAACCAAGTTCAGTCAACAGCACCCCGGTCTCCCTCTCCCGGAGGTGATCTTCCGTTCTGGTCCGGTCCACGGCCTCTAGGTGGTAGGGGTATATTTGCTTCCACATATTTTTGCTTCGCATTTTAGCCGGGAATATCAGCGCATACGGGACCTGACGCGCCCTCAGTAGCTGTTTGACCGGCTCATATGATCTCCTGCTGGCCTGTACTCCCGCAGCAAAGTCCGGATAGACATGTATGCGGTTCTCCTCATATTGTAGTGTCCCAATTTCTCTGGCCTTCCTAAGTATTGCATCTCTGTCCCTGTAATTCAACAGTCTGGTGATGATAGTACGCGGTGGGGCTCCAGGCTTCGGCGCGGGGGCCAGAGTGCGATGCGCTCTCTCAACCAGGAATTGGCTTGAAAAGGATTCTGTTCCAAAAAGAGTCTTAAGTAGGTTTTCCACTTGCTGTTCCATAGCGCCTTTCCCAAACTTTTCAGAAACTCCCACAATCCGAGTATTGTTCCTTCGGGATCTGTATTCTAGGTCTTCGCACTTACTCTGCAGTGCGGTCATGCCCGCCTTAAGCTGCGATATGTCGCGATCGTGTCGCGCAATAGTGTCTTCGCTTGTATCAATTCTGTCTTCGGCCTCTGTGATTCTAAGGCTCTCTTTGTCAACTCTGGTTTTCAGTGCTCTTATAGTGTTGACAATGTCGTCTAGTTTCACATTCAGGGATAGGAAGCCATTCTGCACTATCGTGGTAAGGCGATCAACCCTGTCGCCGCCCTCCACGCCAGGCTCTGCTGTTGACGCCGTCGATGGATCCGGCTCGTGGCCAGCTGCCTGGCTACTGGTGTATGAATCCATCAGACCTTTCTTTTCCCAGTCGCCCCTTCAGCCGCCTTATCCTGTTTCCTAGTGTTGCCCATGTTCGCCACACCTGCCGGTATCCCACCACAACCCGACGGGGGCAGTGGAATCTGTGTGACTTTACCGCGGAGGCAGGCCGCCTGTGCCGCGTAGGATATTGTTTGTCAAGCGGGTTTGCTCAGGCCTGGTTATCGCAACAATAGTGTTTCATGAAGCCATCAACGGTCAGGTATCAGCGGTAGTTTGCTAATTCGACCCCTCATGCGTAGAAAAGAACTGCACCGTCCCGCCAACCTGCAGGGAATGTAGCACGCGTGGCGCGACCTGGCTGCCGGCCAAAAAATGCAGTTGATTCCTCGGTCGGGGAGGAGAGGATATCACGCCGTCCCACGATGGCCCAGTTTCCAGCACCCGCCGCGCCGCGCCAGGGAGCTCCAGCTCTCGCCCAACAGAATGGTCTCAGTAACTGCGAAGGCAGGGTTCCACCGGGCACACCCGGTCAAAACCTCGTTTCCGGTCCGGAGCAGGGCCCATGAGCCAGCAACGCTTACACAGCCATGCGTACGGGGCTCAGGGGGGGTCACTCCAGTCGCTCCGCAGTGTCCACGGGCCCGACACCGCGACCGCGGCACAGGAGTCCCACCTCTCTATGTCTCTCAGGCTAGAGCGTCAGCGGCACGGGGCGTAGACCAGCTGGATGTCCTCTGCGGCCAACTCCCAGGCCTTCTCCCGCTCACCACGCCAACGCCGATATCTCCATGAGTTTTAGCCCGTCGCTCTCAGGATTTCAGTCGGGTGTTGACTGGGTCAAGGTGCACCCTCTGCTCGACTCCACTATCCGCTGGGGGCTCCGAAACAGGATTCAAATGTCGTTCGGATTTCTGTCAGGTCGGAGCTCTCACATCAGGTGGCCATCTTGGTCGTGCGCAACAGCGCCCCCCCAGAGCACTGGTTTCTTGACGGGCGGAATGCACTTCAGCCCTCAGTTCCCCTAGTAATTGGGCCAATTGGTCAGTCTCTGAGGTATCCATAACACCCGGGTGGGAATTTGTGGGTAGGCTTCGCGTTCTGTTACGCTCACCTGGCTCCCAGGCATTGATCGGAACTGGACAGCTGCGGTCTCCACCAATGTGACACGTAGGGCCAAGATGATGGACTGGACTGGCCCACCTAGCTTCGTTTGCATGGCCCGTAGGAATATTCTTCTGCAAATGGAGAAAGGAAATTAACCACCCTTGGAATTGAGCGTAAATTCTCCCACCCCTGCTGTTCTCCCCACAGATCGCCTTTGATGTCCCCTCTTATAGTCTCACCTGATGGTTTGAAAAGATGAGCTCTCCATCCTGCATTGAGCGCAGGGGCGCGTTGATAACCAGTTGCTTCACTGGCTCGAAGGAATTGGTGAGTTCCAGAACAATATTGACTCTGAGATTCCTGGCAAGATGCCGTAAGTATAAAGTTCGTAAGAGTTCAAATGCCTGACTTTCACTCTTGTCCGATTCCTTGCAGGTTGCAGCTTGACCCTAATGAAGAGTTCCTTGTGGCAACCGGTTGTATTCTGGTAAGGATTTGTATTTTGCAACACAGTTCGACAAAATAAAGTCAATATGTAACCTGTTGCTTTCTCCCTTATTCAGGCTCTGAGAGAAAGTATGAAGTCTTGGGGAATACCTCCGGCGGTAAAATCAGGTAAGTCTATTGTGGTGAGGAGGGTTCCCCTTGTTAGTCCCTTTGTTTCACCTTGCTGTTCTTTTGTTTCCCCTTAGGGGCCGGGGTTCGGCGAAGATGCAGTGGAAGCTGCGCCAACCCGTGAAGGGGAATAGTACCACCAGTGGTAAAATCAGGTAACTAATATTCCTCTGTATATTGCTGTTCTTGTCTTCTCCTTATGTGCCGGAGTGCGGTGGGAACATGCAGGAGGATGCGGTGAAATGTGAAGATGCTGCGAAGGCCGGTGAGTTCAGCGCGGCGCTGCAGCTGGTGAGGCGACGCGCATAAAATTACTTCTCTCTTCCAGCTCGAAGGCGCGATGGATCGGGAAATTCAGGTATGGATTAAAGGTTCTGCTCTTGTTCTAACCTTTTCTCCTTCTTTCTCCCTTTTTCTAGGAGCTCCAAACTCGAGGCGGGCGTGCAGAAGGCTGGATGCAGACTTTCAGGCGTGTGCTGCTCTTCGGGCATGGTTTAAATAGCCTCCAAAGTAGTCCCAGGTAAGTATTCCTCTCCAGCCCCGCCCGAGTAAAAAATAGTCCCTAAGTAAAGTAGTCCCTTCCAAGCCTCTTTTGGCTTGGAGCTCTTGCAGCATGGTCTGCATCAGGTAAGTTTGCAGCATGGTCTGCATCAGGTAAGTTTTAATCTATGAGCCTGGTGCCTATGGCGCCAGGACTGACTCTCCATATGAGCCTGGCGCCAGGACTGGACCCAAATAGCCCCTAGCAGGGGTTGTTGGGCTTGCTTAGGATAACTTGATGCCTGCTTCCGGGGTTGCTGGACGTGGTCTGGGTCCCCGAGGGTAGCCATCGTGACAGCCTCTTCGTCTTGGTCCTAAGATGTCACTCATCTCGATACATTCTTGATGCCTTAAAGAATTGTCTACAGCTTCTGGTCTCTGCATCTCTTCTCTGTATACGCCAGCTTTGCATTTGTATGACATCATTATTTCTCTTAGTTTCTTCCATTTTTCCTGCTTTCTTCCAGACTATTACTCGGACAGCCATCATACTGTCTTATATGCAGGTATGGTTGTCTCAATGGGAACCTTGCTTCCAGGATTCTCCTTGGTATATGTAATTCAAATGGTTTTGTATGTGTGTCATATTCTGTTTTGCAGCAGATAGGCAATATAGGCGATGTGATTGAGGTGGGGGTACTTAGCTCCTTCTCTATCTTCCAACCATACTGCTGCATAAAAGGAAACGCTGTGCATGGAGCCCCAAAGTGCAGCAAAGCAAGCGGGTGGCTATGCACGTATCCGGTGTGATGGCTGAATCTGACAACATGGTGAACTCGACCGCATCAGATACACCGGTCACATCAGTTACATCAGTCACACCAGTTCTCTCTAGCTTCCACCCTCTGCCCTGCCCCTATGGGCCTATTTTCCCCTCTGTTCCACTAGGTGCATTATGCCCAAAGCAGGAGGGTAGACAGGAGCCTACACTTGAAAGCCACTTGGAAGGTGGTGATATGAATGAAGGATATATGTTATCCCCTAAGGATAATCCCGCCACCAATACCAGGCGGGCAGCTTGTGCCTCCCCTCAGCCCACAGTCCAACTGGGTAAGAACCTCTCCAAACATCGCAGACTGATAAACTCAAAACCAATGACTGACTTCTTCCCATTGGCTAATGATCCGAAGGCTGTGATAATTGATTCATCTGAAGAACACGACACAGATGTATCTTAAAAACTGACTGCAGAATTTACATCTTTCATTTCTTTCCCTGGCTCGAAAACTATTGCTTACAGTAGTGACAGCCTTGACGCATAGTTGTGAGCTGGTAGATCTACCTCAAGTAACACTGGTACCAGCCTTGCAGCAACAATTATGTGCTAATCAATCAGGAATTTCGTCTGGCTAGCATATGGAAACTGGTGCTGAGATTAATAAGGCCTTTGAGCCTGAGAGGTGGCCCAATGTGACTTTGACATCGGTGGAAAATCTCCAAATTACTAATCCGGCCAACTCAGTTATATCACAATCTACTGAGCTTCTACCCGAATTTGAACAAAAAGGTGCCAATACAGATTAAATCATCAGGTTTATTTGGACTGGCCGATTTCATGAGGCAACACCCAGTTACCCTCCTTCGTTTGAACGGCCTTCCTCCGTTGTCATCTGACGATTGCTTGGCTGACTTCGGAGTTAAGTGACGCAAGTGACTTTTCCAAAGCAATGTTTAATTTTCTGGAAACTATGCTTACAGTATTGCTGACTAAGCGTGAGACCATTAAAGATAAGTTGAGCACATATGGAGAACAGCTTTTGAAAAACAGCGTTTTAACCGAGTCACTACATAACCAGTTTGCTGCCCAGTGTCAGGCCTACGGTTTCTACTAGGTTTAAATCACGCCTCACGGGTCTTTTCAGCACGGCTGTGAAACGTATCAGTAAAGCACATAACCTGGGCATTTGTCCAATAGCTATGCCGTTGTATCCAACATTACCCATTTTGTCAGCCCCTTTCGTTTCCCCTCCAGTAAGGTGCTGCATGAGACATTTCCTTTGATTTGGCATAACAAGGCCGCAGATTTATTTTTACATATACATAACCACTGTAAACAGGTATTAAAAATTAGTACCAAAAGGTGTGGAGACTGCTCCTCGTCCTGCTTCCCCCTTTACCTCCATATTGTTTGCAGGCACAACTCCCCCAAGGCCTTCGAGTCTGAGAAATCGCCTGCCCCTGCAGGTCTTTGCGGACTGGGGGAGCGCCGTTTGTTGGGGGGAAGTTGAGCCCCAATTGCTACCGCCAGACACCCCCGCCGTTTAGGCTCCCAGGAGGCGCTGTCTAGAATGGGCGAAGCCCCTTCCGGTTTAGCAATGGCTCATTCGGAGTCTTTGTCTTATCATAGGTTGCCACAACCCGCCTGTCCATCCTGCGACAACGACGTCCAGGCTCTGTCATAACTGTAGGGTGGGAGGGTGGGAAAACGAAGTCCTCCACTTTTGGCGGGCGCCCAGCTGCTGGAAGAGCTGCAAGTGCCCCTGCACCGGGCGCCCGCCGCTTTTATGTCCCAAGCCCCGCCTCCTTCCTTTGTTGCCCTTCGCGGGCTTTCCCGGGCTCTTGTCGCCCTCTCCTCTGGCTCCTTTGCCGCCCTCTCCCCTGCCCCTGGGGGGGAGGGGCGAGAGAGCATCCAGGAGGAAGGCCCCTGCCCCGGTTATCGGGGTGCCTCCTCCACTTGCTGCGCTCTCCGTTCGTCACCTTCATACTCACGCGTCCTGTTATGACACACGCTTCAATTCTACACACAGGAATATACAACATCATTCCTCTCACTACAGTTCCCACAAGCACATGCAATTCTGCCGTAAGGGATGTTACGACAAGGAATAGAAGTTGTCATGGAGATTGTGGCGTCCTGGTAGTGGAGCATCTGTATCACGACATACACATCAGTCATGTGATACGGCCCGCAATTCTTAAGCACCTCCTACCACTACCTCGATGCTTCTGAATCTGCCGAAGCGTGTTTGAATTGTTTTGCTTTATTTCCTGGTTTGCCTTGATCCCTCGCCTGACCCCTGGATTTCCTTTGTCTGCCTCACGTCTGCTGTGTTTGCCTTGGACCTTATCTGTTTATTGTCGTGCTTGACCCGGAAGGTTACTCGGACTGCCTTTTGCCTCAAGTTTATCTGCTACTCTGCGTCTGACATTTTTGCTTACCTGGGATTCTGCATAGCTCTCAACTCACCCGCATTTGGCGGGTGTCACCCGCCTTGCAAAGGGCTGACTCACCCGCCAAGCCTCCTGCATGCCCATTCATTCAAATGGGCGTCTCACCCGCCAAAAACAAAATCGGGTGATTTCACCCGCCTTTGCGAGATAAATGGTTGAGAGCTATGGATTCTGCTTCTCCCCGAACGTGTCATCTGAACGCCTCCGCTTCACTCTTCAACATTGTTACGAGTTGCTTCATCCTGACCAATCGTGCTCTTCCAGAGTTGGCACTGAGTATTGTGGAGCAGTACCCTTCGCCTCAGATGGACTAGAGACTTTTGGTGCGTACTGGCGGATTCCCCCAGGCTTCCGCGTTCCGTCAGGCTAGGCGTTGGGACTTGAGACTTTCTTCCCGCTCCAGGCGTCCTCATGCCGCCGGGAAGAGGCTCCTTAGGGTCTGATCCATCTCACTTAGTGCCTCTGCTGCGACTGTCTACTCAGAGTACATTCCTTAGGAACCCACGGTAAGACGCTTCATTCACACCCCATTACATTGACATCATTACTTTTGCTTCCCTGTCCTGCCTGTTCACTAGCGTGGTTATACATTACAGATACAGGTAGCCTAATAAATCCCTACTGTCTCCACGTTTACTACCTGTCCTAGGGGGGTGGTGTTACTTCACTGCTTGCCACTTTCGTCTCCAAGGTCAGTCCTATTTAAGTAGACTCACTTGTGCATTTCGCTATAGAAGGGTATACTAACCCTTTCCTTTTGTATCCTAGGTAGCCTTGTGTTTGTTGGTTCCATTCTTTCGGGGAATACATCCCCCCTGTTCTGTTTATCCTACAGACAGTAGGTTCTATTGCTAGGAAGAATCCGCCGGCTACACTACGAGATGGAAGACAGATTCTTACACCCAGATGCTATCTTTGGAAGATGCCTTGGTCTCGAATCCTACAATTTCCTTGGGCTCTTCCTGCCACGAATGTTCAGCATTGGCCAGTTCGACATCTACTGCCCAGAAGCTCATCACCTCGCAACCTCGGCAATCGGGGAACATCATACTGCCATTGGGATAAGATGGCAAAAAATGCAGGGTCAGGCCTTAATGTACGAACCGCTGGCTTCTAAAAAGAAAAGAATGTGGAAGGCACAGCCTTGCAATAATCTTTGGTGCCCTCTGTTTCAACTACCACTTTTTAGGACCAGCTTCACTAACAACCCTACCCAGTTCCCGGCTACTAACTGTGTGGTAATGGATGAAGGGATTGAGGGAGTTTGTATTACTCCACTTGAGCCCGCAAGTATTGTTGCATCTACCCTGCCGCAATTAGCCATTCCAACCAGAAGTGTGCTAAACTACACCAGCGAGAAGCCTGCGCTTAAGGCCATGGGCCAAACACCTCACATGCAGGATAAAGGGGCACATTTACCGTCTTGGTGGGCGACACTTCAGGACTGTATCCATATCCCTTGATCTGTAATAAAAGTGCCACCTGAGAAACATGGAGCGAATGCTGCGGTCCAGACTATCTCATATTCCCAGGAATTAATGGCTCGACTCTAGCAAATCCTGGAGAGGCAGAATTGGCCAATTTACCAACTATTCGACCCTGTGACTCTGGGTTGCCCATTAGGAAGCGAAACTGCAGCACACAGGCCCTCCAAATACAGAGCCTATCTGATGGTAATACTGGCCTGTCTCTAAACCGAACTTGCCTGCTGGACCTGTTCCATAGTATCATCCCATTAAGACACATTCAGAGCAATCTAATCCATCTAAAAATAATGGGTAATTCCTTCTTTTTTGTTAATGAGGAGCCTGTCTCATGAAGGAATGCAAAATTGGTCAAAAAAGAACAATTGAGCATAGACTACCCCACCCCTCCACACGAACGTGGGTGGATGCAAGCTACAGACAAATTCTATAATGTATTCAACAATACATATGGTCAGGCACCAGTTTTAAACAGTGAAAATCAATTAATTCACAACTAATGTCAAAAAAATACACATATCAAACATAGACATGTACAGGACATAACATTAAGTAAAGTATCACACAACCACTGAGGGCAGGTGTCTTCCGAGACCTATTTTGAGGGTATAGTCAGAATAGTATAGATACCACTATGTAATTGGGAGGGGTTAGTAATAGAGTCAGACAGTTATACTAGACAGGTCGACACATTTGTGTTTCTGGCTCGGGGGCGAGCTGGGTCTTGCATCAGTTCACAATATGATTGTTCCCTCTGAGCTTTCTTCAGGCCACTGTTAGGCAGAAACCTGTGCAGTTCCATTAGGGACCACTGCAAAAGATTTAAGACTACAGGCGTTTGGCAGTAAACCCACTTGGTAGCAGTCTGCACCACACAGATTCACTTGGTAGCTGTGGCTGAGCAGTCCGACTTCCCTCAAGAAGAGTTAAGCAGTATGTAGAGTATACACAATAGGTACAGAGATACAGTAGCACAAGCAAACACTAACCAGAGCTTTGGTGTAAAGGTATATAATTATTTATTTAAAGACACACTTATAAATGACACTAGCACAAAGAGGTAAGTAAATTCAGCACACAGTCACTATTATATATATATATATATATATCCCTAATTACTTATTAGACAAGTCTTAGTGAGAAACACCACTTATTTTCAGACAGAGGTGAGCGCTTAACATAAGATGGCACTCTAATAAGTTATTAAAAAGGGAGGGAAAAAGGCAGAGTTATGGAAGCACACCAATTTCAATACTTTTTAAAGAACCACAGTAAGGCAGGATAGGCAGAGTTCTACTGGAGAGCAAGGAAGTCAATTGCAAGGCCCACTCTTGGAGAGTGCAAGCAGAAGGGGTCCAGGTTCACACAGTGGGGCTATGCCCAAAGAGTCTTGTAGATAGTTCGCACATAAAGAATGAAATTAAAGTCAGGAAAAGTTAGCTAGGTTGTCCCAGGCCAGCCCAGGTTAGAAAGTCGAGGCTTTACTGTCACCCCGAACGATCTGTCGCAAGGGAAGCCAGGCGGGGCACAGTACCTTAAGTGGGAAGGAAGCTCCAGCGGGGGGGCAGTTGTTCCTGGCAGCGGATGCAAGTTGGTGTTTCGTCCAGAGGAAGAGGAGGTCTCGACGTGGAGGAAAGATGAAGGTTGTTGCACTGCCAGGGAAGAAACCAGCAGCGGAGTTCTTCGGTTAAAAGGTACTACCCTTCTATTCGCGGTAGTGGTAAACCGTGGTATTCCGGTTGCCGGGGTGCTTGGCATGGGCAAGGCGGCCACGAGATACTCCAGGAAGGTGAAAAGAAGGCAAAACTGGTTATCCCCACCAGTCAAAGGAAGAAGACTCTCCGGACTGGAGATCTCCTCTGTCGTCGGGAAAAGTGGTGAGCCGGTTCAGCAGGGCTCCACCGGTGGTGTCGTCGTTGTAGGTTGGCTCAGCTTCTCCCTCCTCGGATTCTTAGGTCCTGTGGCGACTTCTCAAGTTCCAGTCCCCAAAGCCCTGCTTTTATGCAGCAAACCGCCATTCATTCAGCCTAGCTGTCAATCAAACATGCACTTGGGCCAATCACACAAGAGTGCGACTTGAGTTGCCAAGGCAACTCAGTCCAGCGTGCCTAAACCCCCTCCCACACCACCTGTGGTACCCAGACAGAGTGGCACCACTTTTGGAAGCTTCTGTGGGGAAGCCAGCCAAAAAATGGAAAAAAGGGCTCGACTTGGGTTGGAATCACAGACGAGAACACAAACGCCATTTTAGAATCGAGTTCTGGCAAAAAATACCAACCGATGAATTAATATTAAATAAATAAACCGGTGGTATGTTCGAGGCTATAGGAATTAAATAATTGAAGTTGGTAGCCTCGAACAATGGGAAAATCCCATAGGGATATATTCGCGGTCGAATATAAAAAGTAGTATCCACTGCCACCAGCCAAAACTCGATCAGGGGGGACGGAGACGTGCCCCCTCGAACAACAGACCCCGGGGCAATCGAATTGCCCCGACCAGTACGTCCACAATATGATGGTTTGTACTGGTTTCTGTTCATAATTTGGGACTAGCAAAGCCAATGGTGACTTTACATGCCCTGGGAGACAGTAGTCAGTCCCAGGGTATGGAGTCTATGTTGGGGGATCGCTACGACACCCCAAGGGTTAAGGCACGGAGGGTGCTGTGTAACCCACATCAAAAACACATGAAACCCTATGGAGTAAAAGACCCCATAGCCCATAAAACACATGGAAAGACAAAGGAACACCTCAAATCATGTCTAAGAGTGGGAGTAAAAGAGTTTCACCCTTAGCAGGAGAAAAAAATAACCCCCAAAAATCCAGCAAAGCTGCTGGGGGACTCGCTAGGTTTGGGAAATTAGCCTTTACAGAGAATTCTCCCTAACACTCCCCCCCACCCCCAGACTAAGGGACAAGAGGATTTAATCCACTCCTGGATGAACCTCATACCTCTAGTCGATGACATACATCCTAGAGAGTCCATCAGCATTTTGATGGTGACACCCTGACCTGTGCTTAATGGTGAAAACAAACCCTTGCAGGCAGATTGACCATCTCAATAGTTTTGGATTTTCTCCCTTCATTTGCATTAACAATCTCAAGGGTTGGTGGTCAGTCTGAATAACAAAAGTAGAACCATACAAGTATGGCCTAAACTTCTTCAGTGCCCACACAGCAGAAAAGCATTCTCTTTCAATTGTTGCCCACCTTGTCTCAGGATCCTTCTGTTTTCTACTGATGAAGCAAATGGGGTGCTCCCTATCCTCCTCATCCAGTTGGCTAAGAACAGCACCTATACCTACACTGGAAGCGTCAGTTTGTACACTGAAAGTTTGGTGGTAGTCAGGAGCTCTGAGTACTGGAGCTTGGCAAAGAGCTTTCTTCAGGTTTTCAAATGCCTGATTGCATTCCTCATTCCATTTGACCTTCTTAGGGAATTTTGGAGAGGAGATCACATTCAGTGGAGAAGCTATGGTCCCATAGTTCTCAATGAAATTCCTGTAATACCCAGTGAGGCCTAGGAAGGCTCTCACCTGGGTTTGAGTAGTAGGTGTTGTCCAATTTTGCACAGCTTCAATCTTACTGAGCAAAGACCTTATTTCTCCACCTTCTACCTCATGCCCAAGGTAGACCACCTTACTTTGACCAATTTGGCATTTACTTGCCTTTATGGTCAGATTGGCCTGTCCAAGAGCCTGCAAAACATAACCTAAGTGGTTCACATGTTCTTCCCAGGTTTGGCTGAATACTGCAATGTCATCCAAGTATGCCATGCAGACGTCCTCCATCCCATTCAGAACCTGATTCACCATTCTTTGGAATGTAGCAGGTGCATTCTTCAATCCAAAAGGCATAACCTTAAATTGGTATAGGCCAACTGGGGTAGAAAATGCAGTCTTCTCCTTGGCATGGTCTGTCAGGGCTATTTGCCAATAGCCTGACGTAAGGTCAACTGTGCTGAGGAACTTGGCTGAACCAAGTCTATCCACCAACTCATCTGTCCTTGGCAAAGGGTGGGCATCAGTCTTGGTGACTGCATTAAGAGCTCTATAGTCCACGCAGAATCTCAATTCTTTGGATCCTGCCTTTGGTACTAACACAACTGGGCTAGACCATGGGCTAGTAGAGGGCTCTATTACCCCGAGATCAAGCATTTTCTTGACCTCCCCTTTGATGTGGGTCCTTACATTTTCTGACATTCTATAGCCTGTGCTTTTGACTGGCAGACAGTCACCAGTGAGTATATCATGCTCCCCCCCCAAGGGGTCAAGCCTGGTGAAAGTGAGAACAGAGAGGCAAACTGATTTAACATGGCTTTGCACTCTTCTTGTTGCTCAGGTGTCAGATTTGATGAGAGATTTACTCCTTCAATCTTTTCGTCCAAGGGTAAGCCTCTGAGGATATCAGGTAGAGCTTCACTCTCTTCTTCCTCTTCTGTTGAAGCTACAAGCAAGGCCCCTACTTCAGACCTGGAGACATACGCCTTTTAGTCGGTTGGTGTGGAAGACTCTGGGAGCCTCCTTGGGATTGCCCAAGTCCACCAGATAGTTTACCTCTCCAAGTTTACCCACAACCTTGAAGGGTCCCATCCATTTATCTTGCAAGGCCCTCTGCCTTGTTGAGATCATAACTAGAACTAGCTGGTCTTGAGTGAACTCAACCATGTTAGCCTTCTGGTCATGCCAATGCTTGACCAAAGCTTGTCCAGCTTTCAGGTTATCACTAGCTTCTGCCATCATTTGTGACATTCTCCTTCGGAGACCTATCACATAGTCAGTCACTCTGACTGGCTTGGGGGAAGGAGCACTCTCCAACCCCTCCTTAATCAGGGCCAATGAACTTCTGACTGGATGGCCATAAAGAAGTTCAAAGGGAGAATAGCCTACTCCCTCCTAAGGGACTTCTCTATAAGCAAAAAGAAGGCATGGCAATAGAAGGTCCCACTTTCTTTTAAGGGGATCTTCTAAAGCACCTATCATGCTCTTCATGGTTCTGTTGAACCTTTCTACCAACCCATTTGTCTGAGGGTGGTAGGCGGTAGAGAACTTGTAAGTAACTCCACAGGTTTTCCACATGGCTTTCATGTAGTGGGACATAACATTTGACCCCCTGTCAGAGATTACTTCCTTAGGAAACCCAACCCTGGTCAAAATACCAAGGAGGGCCTTCGCTACAGCCTGAGCTGTAACAGTCCTCATAAGAATTGCCTGAGGGTACCTAGTAGCATGGTCTACTACAACAAGGATAAACCTGTTGCTGAGGAGGTTGGGGGATCAAGGGGACCAACAATGCCAATCCCTACCCTCTCAAATGGGACTCCCACAACAGGGAGAGGCACTAAAGGTGCCACATTCTTGGACCCAACCTTACCAGAAGTCTGGCAGGTATGGCAGCTCTTGCAAAACTTATCTACCTCAGCCCCCATCTTTGGCCATTAAAAGTAGAGTGAGAGCCTTTCTTTGGTCTTCTTGAAACTCAAATGACCAGCCATAGGAATCTCATGGGCCAGTTGTAAGAACTGTTGTCTGTTTTCTTGAGGTACTACAAGCCACGTGTAGTCTCCAGGTGCAGACTCAGTTGGTTCACTGTAGAAGATGCCATCTTCCCAGTGCAACCTATACTTCCCAGGCTCTTGCCCATCAGCCTGAGAAGCTGCCTGTTGGTGAAGACCTTCCAGAGTTGGACATTCTCTCTGTCCCTTACTGAAGTCTGCCCTGTTGGGTCCACCTTCTGCCAGTAAAGACTGCAGCTCAGGATGGGCAACAGGATCCAGGTATCCAATGAGTTCTTGGCCTTCCACTAGCTCTTCTTCAGAGTCTAATTCCACCATACAGGGTTGTACCTCCCTCTCAGCCTCAGCTGGAGGTGGAGTTACAGGTGTAACTTTGGGCAACCTAGGGAAAGTCCTTGTTGGAAGCACTGGAGTGCTTGCTGTTGGCTGTTTCTTGGAAGTCTTGGGTTTCCCCTTTACTTCTTTTTGTTCAGTGATAGCAAGTTGTAACTCCAGTGGAGTAGGAGTGATATCTTTCTTCATCTCCCTGGGAGTACCTCTCATGGTTCTCTCCCTTGCAGGTGTGGTGAGCTCCTGTAACCTTTTACTAGGAGGTCTGGGGTATGTGACACTACTCCAAGAGTTTTCAGGTCATTTCCCAACAGAACCCTTCCTGGTACCTCACTTTGTATGCTGACAGGTATCTTCACAGTCATGTCATTACACTGGATGAGAACTGGTAATTGGGAAGCATCTGCACAGGCCCTCCAGCTAACTTGGTGAGGCGTTTGGGCGCCTTAGCAACATCCTTAGCCTGAAAAAAAGATTTATCCACCACCGTTATGCTGGCCCCAGTGTCCCTAATGGCAGGAGTCTCCTGACCATTCACCTGGACACTGTACTTATAATACTCTTTAGTATTATCTGGGATAGAGTTATAGACATCTAAATTCTGTTTACACAGACCCAGAGACACTAAAGAAACACTGGCTGAGACTCCAATGGGTTCATCAGCCAGCAGTAGAAAGTTTCCACTTGCCATTTGTACTTCCTCCTCTGGAGCGAAGGCTAAGGAGACAAGCAGGACCCCTGAAGGTTTACTCTTACATCTGGGATCTCCTTTCACATGGTCAGGCGAACCACAAACCTAGCATTTCCCAAATGCTTTCTGGAATGGTGGCTTGCTCTGACCTCCTTCTGGTTTACCACCAGAGGGTACACTACTCTGATTTGGTTTCCCTTGTGGCTTACCCTTATTGTTTTGTTTGGGGCCCTCTTTGGGATTGGAATTATTAGAATTCTCTTTGGAGTCCTTTTTTGGCTGTTTCCCCTCATCCTTTTTCTGAGTTACCCCAGAGTCCTTGTGAGTAGCCCTGTTGGCAACCCACAAGTCAGCAGCCTTAGCTAGTTTTCTGGAATCTAATTCCTTTGAATCAGCCAAGTGCTGTCTGAGCTCAGGAGAGCAGGCAACATAAATTGACTCCAGCATCACAAGATTCTTCATTCCCTCATAAGTGTTCACCTTGTAACCCTTAATCCATCCCTCTAAGTTCTTCAAACTTTCACTCACTCAGGTAGCCCAAGGGGTACCATCATGCTTTTTGAGGGTCCTAAACCTCTTAAGGTACTGGGAAGGGGTCTTCCCAAATCTAGCTATCAAAGCTAGTTTCACACATTCATAATCCTTCTTATCCTCCTCCCCCAACTCCATTACCACATCAGTTGCAACAGGGGGGAGCCTAGAGAACAACCAGGAAAGTAACTCATTTCCTGTAATGTTCTGGAGCCCATGATTATATTCAAACAAACTCAACCAATCCAACACATCCAACTTAGGCTCATACATACCCACCAACTCCTTAGGCATCCGGGGTCTTTTGGGACTGGAACTCCTAGAGGATTCAAAGAGAGAAGCACTTTCCACAGCCATTTTTTTCATTTCTAGCTCATGGTTGAGCTCCATTTCTCTGAGCCTTAGTTCTTGGTGCCGTTGTTCTGTTTGAGCACTAATTCTTTTAAATTCTAATTCAAGCTTCATTTTTTATAGTTCCATATATTGAGGATTAAGTGTGGGACCTGGTAAAGGTCCAGTAGGTACAGCTGGCAGGGCAGGTAGTGGCCCAGGGGAGACAACTCTAACATCTCCCACCTCCTCTTCTGCTTCTGACTCAAAGTTATCAATACTAACATTCATATCAATATCATTGCTGTTATCTACAGTTGCTGGAGTGGTAGGTTCCTCAGAACCACCATCCAGACTTTGGTTTGCCAACACCCTTTCTATTAGCTCCATTTTCCTGCCTTTAGTCAGAAGATTCTTATGCTTACAGAGAACTCTTAAACAATCAGCAATTTTTGTAGCAAGGGACTCTTGACTATAGCTTTCCATTGTTGACATGTTTTTGAAAATACTTTTTTAGTGCTAAACTTTGTGGTTAGTTGCACTAAGGTATCTATAAGCACACTAAAATGTATACTCAATACAAATCCCACCGCTGTACACCAGTGTTAGGTAGAAACCTGTGCAGTTCCCTTAGGGACCACTGCAAAATATTTAAGATTACAGGCGTTTGGCAGTAAACCCACTTGGTAGCAGTCCGCACCACACAGATTCACTTGGTAGCTGTGGCTGAGCAGTCAGACTTCCCTCAAGAAGAGTTAGGCAGTATGTAGAGTATACACAATAGGTACAGAGATACAGTAGCACAAGCAAACACTGACCAGAGCTTTGGTGTAAAAGTATATAATTATTTATCTAAAGACACACTTATAAATGACACTAGCACAAAGAGGTAAGTAAATTCAGCACACAGTCACTATTATATATATATATATATATATATATATATATATATATATATATATATATATATATATATATACATACACAACCCTAATTACTTATTAGACAAGTCTTAGTGAGAAACGCCACTTATTTTCAGACAGAGGTGAGCGCTTAACATAAGATGGCACTCTAATAAGTTATTAAAAAGGGAGGGGAAAAGCCAGAGTTATGGAAGCACACAAATTTCAATACTTTTTAAAGAACCACAGTAAGGCAGGATAGGCAGAGTTCTACTGGAGAGCAAGGAAGTCAATTGCAAGCCCCACTCTTGGAGATCGCAAGCAGAAGGGGTCCAGGTTCACACAGTGGGGTTATGCCCAAAGAGTCTTGTAGATAGTTCGCACATAAAGAATGAAATTAAAGTCAGGAAAATTTAGCTAGGTTGTCCCAGGCCAGCCCAGGTTAGAAAGTCGAGGCTTTACTGTCACCCCGAACGATCTGTCACAAGGGAAGCCAGGCGGGACACGGTACCTTAAGTGGGAAGGAAGTGGACTCACAAAAGACATTAAGGAGACTGACCTATATGGTTTTAACTGGAAATTCACCACTTTTACTAACTACCTCACTAAATGGGCAATTTACGGCATCAAATGCCCATGTGGGCTAATATATATTGGGAAATCTAAAAGAGAGATCCGACAACTGGTCTGTAAACTTTGGTTGGTCATTTGAGGTGTGGCAAATGTTCGGTGTGTGGACAAAATATTGTAGGCAGGGACTAGAGTGGGCAAGCGTGTTATACGCTGCCGGCTTCAGCATGATTAATGGCTCAGTGCCATCAGACTCACCGCCCCAGTACTCGCAACTCTGGTACAAGTCCTGCAGTATTTTGAATTATGCCTTTGTGGCCAATGCAACTTGTCTGATTGAAGATTTCACCATAATGCATAGGCTTGAGAGCGACCATCTGCCTCTGGTTATTAGTTTGAATGTGCTGCCACTCCCCCAATACTTACCACGTCAGGGATACTAGGCATTAATGCAGCATTAAATCATTTCTCTTGGAACAACTGCTGATTAGAGAATACCGTGTCCAACATGCAGACTGCCTTAGCATTATTTATTGAGCATAGTAAAGAAACCATGACTAGCAAATTGTCAAACACAGCAGAGGATGCAATTACAGAATATGGAGAGATGGTGGCACTGGTGATCACAGAGAGCTTCTCTAAGAGAAAGTGTAGATCGCAGTAAACACAAGTCATTCATAGTCATTTGTTTGACCAACTTGTTGTTAAAAGGAGAAGGATCCTGCGGGCTTCTCTGTGCAGCCTTTCAAGGTCCTTCTTGGATAGGGTAGTTCTTGTTCTACATATCAACTTAGCAAAGAGCAATTATCGCAAATGGCTGGAAAACCATTGATGCCATCTAGACTGTGGTTACTGGCAAGCTTTGGTTGGACTGGCACTAAAGAAAGATACCCAGCAATTCTGGAAGGCTGTTGAGGGATACTACTCTGTGCCACCCCGTGACATTGTTGGTGTCTCTGAACCAGTCTGTACTGATTTCCTCACCAAAACCCAGGGAAATGGAGGTAAAGCCGTATCCTTGCCACATACCCAACGAGCTAATTGGCTCCACAACAAGGGTCCCTGCAACATCTTGAAGTTGATCACGGGAAGCAATTCATCAAGAGCACCGGGCCCCAATACTCTGGCTGGGCTACACCGAACAACATAGTGTTGATGGACCTTACTCTGGCCTGCCTTCAGGCGTCCTTGGGCTGCCTGAAGTCTTTCTCGAATGAAAAATCCCTGGTTATCAATATCAACAAAACAAAGTTTATGGTCTTCAGCCCTCATTATCACAAAACTAAGCAGATGAGATGGAATGTCGACGGGAGAGAGTTGGTTCAAGAATACAAATACATCAGTGTTCAGTTCGCCAACTGTCTGGCACCAGCCATATAGAGCTCCTGAAGCTGAAAGGTGCAGAGGTCATAGGGTGCTTGAAAAAACAGGCTTCCAAGGGCAGAAGTGACGAATCATCTTCCGGGCACCAGTGGTCCAGGGATGAATATCGGTTTCTAAACCATCAATCAACCCCACACCTCTAGTACACCAGAAAGCATCCGAACAGATTGGAATACATGTAAATTATAAGACCTCCTCGTCCAATTTTGGTAACATGGACGGAACGGCAGGCTTATCTCCGCAAGTTCTCGGATCGTTGGTTAGTTGCAACGCAGTGCAAATACAATTATTACCCAATGATAAAAGTCACTGTCCAGTCAAGGTTGTATAAAAATATCTACTTTAATACTACTACAACAGACAGTTCTAGCACACTACAATTACAACCCACACTGTAAAGGAACACAGAGGACAGACAGTTTCACAAAGGAAAGGGATGCACTCTGGATACTGGCAGGAGGGTAGTTGGTAAAGCAATGAATCTCACTGTTCAGGGTTATTTGGTTTCAACACCAACAGGGCAAAGGGTCATAACTGTCTTTAGGGGCCTTCGGAGAAGGACCAGGGGGGCAGAATCACAATGACCTGGTGCTGAAGAAGTTCTTGGTGCACTACAGCGTAGAGGCGCTTCAGTGCGCTTCGCAGCCCGTGAGACAGAGTTAGTGGAGGGAGACAGCTGCGGGTACCAGGCAGCAGGCAGTTCGGCAAGCGAAGCTGGTTGGACGTTTGCAGGCTGTCCGGTGCGGCGGCTCAGGGCCAAGAATCATTGTCTCTGTGGTGGTTGGCAGATCTAGAATGCTGGTCGAGGCGTCTCAGATGGCTCTGGTAAATGTGGCATGACAACAGTCAGCGGTGCAGCCGGATGCGGTTCGAGGAATCAACTGTCTTGAAATTGTCCTTAAAAAGATGGACGCTGGATGATGCTTGTGTGGCATTCCTCCTAGCTTCTTTGCAGGGCTTGTGTCCTTTGACCCCTGAATGGCCATCAACATGCCTGCCCAAAAGCAGGTAAATGTTCAATGTACCAAAGGCAACAACAGCCATGGAGACAGCCACCACCCATCACTCAACAATATAGTACGTACGCAGGCAGACCTAACAGGAGCCCGATCCTGAAGTAAGATATGCACCACTGTGGCAAACAGACACAGGTGGTGGCGCGTGCAGTAAGGCCACCATAAAGGAAATGGGGCACATTGCAGAGAACACACAGTGCACATGAAGACAACACAATCAAAGGTCAGCATGAGTGTCACACACATAGCCACAGTCTTTGATCCACTGCTGCATGTACATTGACACCAAGTGCATGCAAAAGTAACCTGCCACGTAAGACTGTACTCATTTACAAAGGCTGCATGTATAGGTTGGCCCATGCATGTCCCTAAAGATGCTGGATGTATACAGATATTGCAGTTAGATAGCATGTAGCTGTTGCACACATACATGATCATAGTGCTTAGGGAATGAATTGTATACCTTGCACATCCACTGAACCAACCAAGGCCTAATGTACACATATATCCCCCCGCATGTGATTCTGGATACCCGCAGTACACCTGGCTCATGACCCCTGTCCGTAACCCTCAAAATCCAGAGGAGCTGGCATATAACATTGCCATAGGCGCACACCCATTTGTCTTGAAATGGCATTTGGTTTGCTGATGGCACGTTTCAGGTGCCTAGACCGTACAGAAGGGGCACTGATATATGATTGCACAACATCCGCTGCTGCAGGCATATGCCACTACCCCGGATGCTGATGGAAAAACACCTGGGGATGGGAGTGACGACGAGCATGCGCCCGTAGCTGAGGTCAATGCACACAGGGAGGGGAAGTTGGCCAGACAGGCATTCATTGACAATTATTCTTGAACTGGTCGATGGGTGCATGTCACAAACATCACTTGTCAAATAAAGAGCACTTGAATACAATCATGAATGTCCGACCCTTCTATGCAGTATGAACATGGTTTATTTTCGGGGAACAAACCCCTCCCTCCCCAACACCCCAACACACACACACCCCCCCCACCAACACCCCAACACACATTCCCCCCTCTCCCATCCAACACCCCAAAACAGTGCATGGGGGTGCATGTGTCCGGGCCTCAGCCCAACTGTGCTCTGTCCATCTGTGACGGACGTGGACGCTTCCCACGTCCAGGTCCCTCTGGTGTGCGCCGTTGGGGTTGGCGTGAGGAACGTCGCCTGGGTGAACCTTGCAGGGATCCCTCTGTGGGTGTCATGGAGGTTGATGGTATTGATGCCGTCAACTGCAGCTGCTGGCGGAGCAGATTATTGGCCTCTTGCATCTGCTATGCATGAGCAAATTGGACATCACAGAGTTCATGCACTCTCTGACCAAATCTAGTGAGAGCCGCAGTACACCCATCAACGACTCTACGGGTGCAGGCATTGGCCAGCGCCATGGTCTTGGCTATCCCCCATATGGCATGGCTTATCGCCTTAATGTGGCGGTTCTGCTCCCCTTCCATGGCCTCAATTCTTCTCTGACGTGCCTCGATGTCGTCCAGCCATCCCATTACTGCAACTCCTGTGGCCATGGGTGTCTCACGTGTGGTGTTTATCGGCCTGCCAGGTCTACGCGGGTTGGTAGTAGAGCTGTCATTCAACATGGCAGCATGTCTGGTGGGCCTGCCGCGGGTGGAGGGACTGCCTTCATGTGAGCCATATGAGGGGGTGTCCACATCGGGCAATGGTGTGTGGGCACAACGTCTGCTTGCGACATGGGGAGTGTGGATTTCTACTGCCACTTGCTCCGGGTCCCTTGGGGTGTGGCTATTTCCTGATCAGCACTCTGGGTGGGTGAGAACACTGGTGCACCATGCTGTTCATCACTGGATGTGTGGCCGTCCTCTGTGTTTCTTCCACTGGTGGCTACCTCCACATCCTGCAACCCCCTGGTGACTTGGGGCGTTTGAGGCGGTGACACCCTGGTGGCTTGGGGCCGTTGAGCCAGCGTGACTGGGCTGAGGTGGGGTGAGCTAGGGTGTGTCCAACGTCTTGATTTCTCAGGCCTGTCCCTCCTTGTGGTGGTGGTGCTGGAGGAGGCGCACCTGGGCGTGCGTCTGGGTGGCATGCTTCCTCTTCTATAACGTTACCCTCCGATGATCGCTGCATTCCTGTAGAGTACATAGGGTGTGGTATGAGGAGAGGGATACTTAAATGTGTATCATGCATTTCATGCTTTACAGGGGGTGAGGGCACATTTTGTGTCATACTTGGTCATTACATGTTTGTTATTCATCATGTTGGGATTGCTGAAACGTGCTGTAGGGGAGGGACACAGTTCGGACATGTTGGTGTAGCATCTTCAGATGTCTGATGTGAATGCACAGCTCCAATTGCACTGTAAGCGGGAGAGCTTTGATACACACGCACACATCACATTGCTGTGGCCAGGCCATGGATCTGTTCTCCTTGGTGCTTACATTGATACATTGGAGGTGCTTCAGGCTACTCTGGATAACTGGGATCGCTATCAGACCACACCAATGCAACCACAAACATTCACACTGCGTATGGAGGGGTGGGCCAGATACTATAATGCGTTTTCAATGGGGGCAGGGGTTTCTCACCTAAAACCTCCTGGGTGCCAGTGCCTGCCTCCGCTCCTCCAATTCCCTCAATTGTGCCGATGTCAATTAGGCTGGTGATCAGCTCCTCCCACGGTGTGAGCTCCGGTGGTGGTGGTTGTGGCCCTCCTCCCATTGCCATGGTTCCCTACTTAAGGAGTCCTCCAGCCTCTTTTCCTTTGCAGCTGGGGAGCAGGTGTACGTGGATCTAGGTCACCTGGCCTAAGCCCCGCCCATCTGGTGCCTTGCTGGTTGCCACTCTTTTTCACCACTTAGCAAGCCCCGCCCACCTGGTGCCTTCCTGCTTGCCTATCTTTTCCCTACTTAAGGAGTTTTCCAGCCTCTTTTCCTTTGCAGCTGGGCAGCAGGTCTAAATGTGTTACTACTGACTTCTGCAATTGTATTCGCTCTCTCCTCTGGCTTCTCCACTCTTTTTGACTGCTTACTCTCTGTTCTCGCCTCCCCTCCCCTCCCCTCTTCCTTTTCCTATCTCCTCCCCTCCTCCCCTTACTGTCTTCTATGCACTTACTCTATCAGAATTGTCCCTGGACCTAGTATGATAGGAACCTCGTCTGTCGCTCCCCCATCCCCTTAATGTTCCCCCTCAGCCCCCCCCCAGAACTATCTGAAACGTTGTCAGGCCTAGTATGATAGTTGCTTGTTTTGTTCCTCCCCTCCCTTTCTGCACCCCTCTCCCTCACCTTTTGTTTTTCTCCGGCTCTACCAGAAATGTCGTCAGGCCTAGTACGGTAGTCGCCTGTCTGTTTCCATTTCCTTCCCACTCTCCCCCTCCCTTCCTTATCTATGTCTTAGCTCTTGCACTATCTGAAATGTCATCAGGCCGAGTACGATAGTTAATTTAACATCCTTACTGTTCATGGCCTGGAAGAATGTTGTTGTATTTTCCCTTTTTACCTCCCTTGGCTTGAAGCGGTTTGAAACACATTGTGTATAGGCGCTATATAAATAAACTATCATATCATACCTATCATATCACTCCTGTGCTGGGCCAGAAGCCCACGGACACGGACCCGTAAGTCGTTGAACCGCTTCCGGCAGTTCTTTCCGTCCCTGGGCACACAGCCCACCGCTGTCACCTTCTGGCTGACCGCTCTCCAGATCTGCGTGCACTGCTGTGTGCTGGTCTTTCGCTGTTGTGGGCCATACAGCTTATCCTTATGGCCCATTACCTCCTGCACCAGTATTGTGCCCCTTGTACGCTCCTGGGACATTTCGCACTGTTTTCAGTAGTGGATGGCTTCCAGGGACTGTGATTTTCGGCATATTGTGATTTCCAAAATGGCCGCTGCTTTATTTCCCGTTCCGGCTGTGACGCATTTCTCAAGAAATATTATAGGCAATTTGTTTCTGGAATGGGTAAACAGTGGCTAATCCTGCAGAAAAAGTATCAATTTGAATATAGAAAATGTACTTGAGAAGCTGGTGCGCCCAAAAAAAAAGAACAGGTGCATTACCTCTATTAGTATTTTGAAATCAGGCTGTGTAGGACCCACTGTTAAGACAGCCTTTGGGCGTTCCGGCATTTCCCATGTGGCATATTGGAAATGTTGAAACGCCAAAAGGCTGTCTAACAGCAGGTCCTGCATGGCCTGTACTTTTCTGGACACACCAGCTTCTCAAGGACATCTTCTATATTCAAATTGATACTTTTTCTGCAGGATTAGCCACTGTTTGCCCATTCCAGAAACAAATTGCCTATACTATTTCTTGAGAACTCGCCTTGAAAAAGATCGTCAGGGTCGAACACCCGTTGGCTGAAACATTCACGATTATGTGATGCAAAGCACTTATGATTTGTTTCTGTAATTAAAACTTTTGGTGATCAGATACCAGCACTTCATAGATGTCTTACCTTCATTAAAGCCAGTGTGATTTCGTCAAGGGTACCTTGTTTCAGTTGTATCACTTTTTAAAGGTTGATTGGAAACCATATTCCCCCCTACCCCAGATAGGCGCAGCAGAGACCATTATTTCATGATTAATTCTCCTACCATTCGCCTACTTTGTACCCAGTGCATGGAATTCATTGTTCTCGTGTCCTGTTCATGTAAACCTAGTTTTAATCTAGCCACACTCATCCTCACCCTACGCTGCCCAGCACTGTACCAGGACCTAGGGAGGGGCCTTGAGCCCAAGGAGCGTCTATCCATCCTCTGTGAATCAGTGGAAGTCTCACAAGGTCTTGGCTTTAGGAAGGGAGACCACTGCTGTATGTGAAGTTCAACGAAAAGGGAACTCCCCATCGGTATTTTATTTCTTTGGAGTGTAACCAAACTACCATCTTAAAGTGATTTTATTTTGAAAAGTCTTAAAGTGACCATATCCAGCTATAAAAAAAAAAGTCTGCCCATCTTTAAACGTTACTGGACGTTGTTGTTGTGCCGCACGCCTAATGCTTTTGTTTTACCCCGGAAAAGTGAGTCCAAGTGAGGAAATGTGAATTGAAATCCTTCTGCTGCTGTGTAGTCGCATAGCCCCTATGGGGTCAGTCAAGAAGTTTGAGCAAGCTGCATAATAGGCCTTGAAAGAATTATATCATGTCTGCATCACTCACCTGCTTTGTGTGACGAAGTCCCCCGTATCTATTTCTGTGAAGTGAGAACCAGTCATTAAGTCTATAATCTTTCCTAATTGACACCGTTTTTCCTGTTTTTAAATTACCCTATATACAGACCATGCACAGGCTACAGAATTAAGACTGTCCCAACTTTGACCTCCCACACTCCTCCTTGACAGCATATTCTTCTGCTGTGCTTATCTAATTGCTGCGCCTGTTGGACAATTGCAAAAATTAGAAGTCATTTTGAAGTTTAAGATCAGCAAAATAAAAATGCCTTATGGCAAACGATGAGGTTAAAATGATCAATTTCTCTGTATCCTTCTCATTATCTACGTTTCAATATGGTGGCATCTGCAGGTGTACAACAATAGCTCATTTAAAGTATTTTGGGTGATACATAAAATAACACTTTCTGCAAATCTGTGCAGATAAGTGTTATCCTGAATGCCTTTCAATGGCAACAGTCTATGGTATGCAGTGATAAATTGCGGCAAAAATGTCGCCTGTACAAAAAATTGTGGCAAAAATGCTGTGGTTTGACCCGTTAAATTTGTACCCCATTACAACATTTAAGGGGTCCGGGGTTTGCGGGGTGTCCCCCCGCATCCTTTACATGGATTGCAGCGGCTAAACCAGACTTTTTGCCGCAATATTTTGTGTCCATGGCCATTTTTGCAGCGATTTTTAACACATGGAACCCAGTCTATCTATCTTGGATACAATATCTCTCATGGTGCAACTGTGTATCCTCCTCTATAACAATGTTGGAGCATTTACTTCCTGATGCTTGACTTTGTTTGGTGGTAAACAAACTCAGCTGCAACCACTGTTTCGACTCTATGTGGTAAAGTCTAAAACATTGAAACATACCCGCTGTGAGAAACCTGAAGATGTCTCACCCGCTAGTCCCCGGGGATCTGTCATCCAGGTGGCCAGGACACGGCCATCGCTATTGGATCCAGTTCCTGGGGGTGGACCAGTGCGGGAGGATCACCTGGATGAGGGGAAGTGGGACACTGAATGGTGAGAGGTGGTATCCCCTTCCTTATAACACCTTTTTCCCATCCTGCCAGGTAGGATACCTGGACACTCAACCCCCCCCACGCTTTTGCAACACAATCACTTTCTCACGGGCAGTTAATTGTGGGCAACAACGGACTAACACCAGCGCCGTATACCTGACATGTCCCAACAGAAAGGTCAGGCAGAGTCAGACAATTACTGATAATTACACACACCTGACTTCCATCACACTTCTCCATACAGATAAAAGGCGGAGTACGAAAGCACACTCTGAGCAAGGCCAAACGCACGAGAAAGCTGCTATTCTGAGATGGCAGTTTAAACTGAGGAGAAAGGCAGCGAGAGCTGAGAGGACGACAAGGAGGGAAATACCCTTGCCCTTTTTAACCCAGAACCGGGACTTTCAAGAAGCCTATAGAAA
Organism: Ambystoma mexicanum; assembly: GCF_040938575.1. Lineage (NCBI taxonomy): Eukaryota > Metazoa > Chordata > Amphibia > Caudata > Ambystomatidae > Ambystoma > Ambystoma mexicanum. The sequence continues at coordinate 1,263,634,791 of NC_090937.1, read as the reverse complement.
AAGAAACATAAGACTGGGAATTGCAGCTGACGAATGGTGTAGCGTGTGTCAACGGTCCATGGGTCCCTCCCACACTGACAGCCAGGGCGGGGAGAAGCAATTGCCACTGTGGTATTGTCCTTGACTCCAGTGGCAAAGAAACGCCAACGAGTTCAGCACAGCCAGTGAGTGGAAGAAACTGAAAGCAGACCGAACTGTTTTATACTCAAGGTTGCAAGCAGCAACATTGTATGAAGAAAGAGAACTGTATACAATTGACTTTTGTGAACCCGAAATAGGTCCCAGATACAGAGTGGTCTGGTGCCACGTGGGTGCTCATTCAAATGTCTCTGTCTGGTGCCCACCTCCTGAGTGGGGAGAAATGATTGAATTGTGAAATTGAAGTGGTCCTGCAGCGGGTTACGTTGAATCTCATGCACATTCAAAGTGTTCGATTGTCTGTAAACTAAAATTGGTCTTAGCCCGGCGGAGGGGCACTAATTGTATAAAAGGAAGTATAAAAGGAAATGTGAGCCCGACAGAGGGATGCCTACAGACTAAAATTGGTCTGAGCCCGGCTGAGGAGGACTAAAAGTATAAAAGGAGTCTGAGCCCGGAGAGAGGGATCCTGGGTGAACAACACCCAAGAAGATTGTAGTGGAAAATGTGAACCCGACAGAGGGATGCTTACAAATTGAAGTTGGTCTGAACCCGACTTAAGGAGGCTAATGGCTAGAGAAGGGTCAGAGTCTGACGGAGGGGGATCCAGGGTGAAGTGTAAATCGCCCTACGTGAATATTCTGAAAGGACATTTTCTTTATTGTTTATAGAACATCAGGTCTGCTGAGGCAAGAGACTTTGCACTAAAAGACTTGGGCACAGAAGGCCCTGATGTTGGTGAAAGGAACTGTGACCTCATGCTGTAGAAGCCCAGGAGTGTTCTGTGCTCAAGTGACACACCTTGACCCATGCTAAAAATGTGGGGCAGGGAGACCCCGGCCTAAACATCCTGACTTATCATTTTGTGAACACTTCTTCCTTTTTGTGAACATTATCCCTCACTATTTTGTAGCATAGCGGTAAGGATTGACAATCGTTTCTTTTAGTATAAGCCCTTTTTATTTGACTAGACTCCACTAGGACTGTATTATTATTATTTGATGGTCGTTGCTTGCTCCCAATTGTAGATTTATGGTTAGATAGGGATTTTTCACACCCCTGATAAAACGTCAATAAACACCCTTGAACTGTGGTCACGTGTGTCGGTCTTACTTTGATACGATGCATCCTTACACTGCACCTTACTGGATGATCCTATGGCATCACCCATCAAAAAATGTTTTTCTGATTTGGTCTTCCGATCTCTATTCTTTCTACTTTTGTTACTGATTGACTAGGGTTAGCCTTAGGCCTTTGAGCTCTTTTCTGGGTAGACTTACCCTTCTTTCATTTTGAATCTGGTGCTGTCTGAGCAAGCACTTCCCTTCCCCAATCTTCAGACACGCACTCAAACATGCATTCTCTTGCACCCAGGAAAAACCTGAGATAGCAATCTATATCACACTTCAATGAATTGGATCCACAGGTTTTGTCTTGCCAGGGGATTATATTGCTTTGTTTCCACTACACACTGCTTTTGATCTGGTCCATGGATTCCTATAGTTGAGTAGCACCATTATGGCAATTTTTCCTGACAAATGTTTTGAAATATTTCTCCTCCCCAGAAAAGCAGCTCAATTAAAGAATTATCATGATACTGAAAAAAGGCACAACCAGAATGGTGTTACCATTTCTTGCAATGTCTGGTGGTGCTGTTGGCTGGCAGTGTGCCACATGTGTCCAGGTTGGTACATCTCTGCAGCGGACAACAATCCCTGTGGTGAGCAGTACTTTGTGAGGACCCATATAATGCCCATCCAGGCAGTTCCTCCTCTTACAGTTCTCTTCTGAATAAATATCCACTTGCAGTTCAAAGGTTTGAGGGGTTGTTGGGCTTTTGGCAAAGCTTCCTGGACATTTTGGTAGATGGACCGGACAGTTTTCAATAGATTTTTGCAATAGTCAAGCACCACAACTCCATTCAACTGCACTGTGCCCCCATTAAAAGGCACCGAAGGAGTGTCTGCCAAACACGTTGTTCTACCACTGCTACCTTATTAAATAATCACGTTTTTTACGCAACCAAGGAGAAACACCAACTTCACACAATGTTCTCTTGCATAACCCTGTATAGAGGTTTCAATTAGGCCTCTTTCTATCCTACGACGGATGTATCCATGCTGTACTCAGCAATGAGTACCTGAGTACAGCATGGATGCATAACATTTGTCTTAAAATTGATATATGTGAGTAATAAAGAAAGCTGATAATGACACAGCATGCTTGACCATGACCTTGGACCATGATCACTGTTTGGTCCTACTTATGCACTTAAAGATATATTCCAATGCATCAAAGGGTGTTCCTAGTGGACACAGTTAAATCTTCATTCTGGATTAGTTTATAGCAGAATAAATCTAATGCATTATTTCATAGGTATCAACAGCTTGAGTTCAGAGTAATTTATTCACTCATGATGAATTTATTTTCTGATTACACCGCTCATGTCATCATGTGACATTATCCAATTATATCAAATACATGGTTGATTCTAACATGATTTAATAATTCCTAATTGATCAGTTGAAACAATCAACATTGGAAACCACACTTTCTTCGGTGTACATAGAAAAAATGTGACCATAAGTGCAGAAGAGTTGTGCAAAGTGAAAGAGTGCTATAGCCAACGGTGCAAAGTAAATGTGTAAACTGTGGTACCATAGAAAATCAGGGTCGACGCTAATAAATAGAGGATATAGTGTCATAGTGCATTATAATGGCATAAAAAAGTGTTTCCGATATCTAGGTCGAGTCGCCTTCCTCAGGACCAAATGCCCTGGTAGAAAGAGAAAAAATGACAATTGCTATTGAAATATGAATAATTAATTAATTAAAGAATACTGTAAGGGTGCAGAAGTAAGAGTCAGACACAAAAGGTAGTATGATTTTTGCCAAAGAGCTTTATTAAAAGGAAATGAGGGAAAACCTACCTAGCCCTACCACCAAGAGGGGCCTCCCTGCCTCAGAGCAAACACAAAGGACTGTCAGGATGTCTGTCAAAAGTAAATAGTCCACTGTCTTGTGTCCATCCCTTACACCTGAAGCTAACCTAAATAAATTGGTTATGTTCTTGAGTTAGGATTGTCCTTGCAGCGCAACAAAGGTGGGGGAATGTCTCCCTTCCACTGGCCCTTCCCAGTCTTCTCTCGGCTCTCCAACAAAGGCGGGGGAACCTCTCTCTTCCTCTGGCCTTTCTCAGGATCTCTTGACAGTTCACAACATCAGGCACAATGCACAACATCAGGCATCTTAACACAATGCACAACATCAGGCTTCTTAACACAATTCAAAACATCAGGCTTCTTAATACAGTTCACAATTCCTGGGCTGTCCTTCCCAATTGTAAAGTCTCTCGTAGGTCCTAGACCTCTCCTTCTCACTCTTTCTGCTGGACCTAACTTGGTTAATTTCCCTGTTAAGTATGATCCTTAGGAAAAGTCTCTTATATGTCTCAGACCTCTGTTTTTCTCTCTCTCTCTCTCTCTCTCTCTCTCTCTCTCTCTCTATCTCTATCTCTATCTCTCTCTCTGCCTCTCTCTCTCTCTGCCTCTCTCTCTCTCTCTCTCTCTCTCTCTCTGCTTAAACCAACTTGGTTCACCTCCCTACCAAGTATGGTAGCTAGTAAATTGCTAGGTGGTTTCCCTTTTTTCTTATGGGAGTGGGTCCCAGACGTCTCTTCTTTATGTTTGGATACTTGGAGCCCTTTTCTCCCAAGTACCACAATGAGTAAGATTGCTCATGTGGTTCTCATGCCGTGGGTCCCAGACCCCTCTTCTTTGCCTGCAGGTACTTGGGGGCCCTTTCCTCCCATGTACCACCACAAGGAAGATGGTTCATGTTACTCTCACGTAGTGGTGGATCCAAGACCCCGCTTGTTTGCATTCAGTTACTTGGGGTACTCTCCTCCCAAGTACCGCCACAAGGAAGATGACTCGTGTTACTTTCGTTTGCTGGGTCTCTTGTTGCGGGACAGACCTGGTTCACTACCCTGCCAGGTACTGTGACTATGAAGATGCTGACTGCACCTCCTTAGTTTCCCACCACCCAGCCTCAGTGCTCCCCCTACCTCTAGGGAGTTTTGCCTTGGGCTCTGGTCCATCCGTGAACTCTCCAGTCTCAATCTTTCTCTGGGCAGTGCTGCCTTTCCTTCACACGCTTCCCAGGCTTTAGGAGCCGAGAGCTTCTCTCTGCCAGCTCACCTTCTGGTCCTTGCACTTTGGACTGGCCCTGGTCCTTCAAGATCCCCTGCTGGCATCCTGCTCTGCTTCCTTCCACCTTCCTGCAGCGTTCTGGCTCCTGCAGATCCTCTAGGGAAGACTAGACAACGGCTTCCTGAGTCTTTCCTCCTTTTCTACACTACTTCAACCAATGAGCAGCCAGCAACCACTTGACCACTCATTGTGGTTCTGAAGAATAATTGACACACATCGGCATGCCTCCCTGACCTACAATTGCAGACCGGGAGGCTGGCAGGGGTATGCGCTTTGGTGCTTCCCACGCAGACAGGGTGCTTACTTGTCTCACTCTGGCCCTCTGCTTCTTGGGGCTGCGGCGGTGATGCTGGACAGTTGGTCTCTGGTTCTCCATTGCAGAAGGGATCCACCATCTTCCTTCCACAGCGATGGGCACATTGTTACATTACGGAAGCCCTGCATGAGCTCTAGAGCAAGGTTGCTAAGCAACCATAAACAAACGGCCCAATTTTAGCACAGAGACACAGAAGGGAAGTGAAGCAGTGCCTTGGTGCATCTCAACCATTTTGTTGTCCATGCTCCTTTCAGCTCTTGGTCTGTTCTGCGTGCACCTGCTCTATGGTGTTTCCCTTATACCTGCTTCTTGCCTAGCTTCCTCCTTTCATTGCCCTTACCTTTCGTGTTATTTTTAACTGCTAATTTCTCCCCTTACCTTGCTGATTGCCTCTTCTTTCTGGTTTGTTACCTCCTACCATCTTGGCGCCCCTCTTCAGTGCCTGGTTCAGTTTCTGCACCACATTAATCTAAGGGCACCCTTTCGTGGTGTAAGAAGATTTGCCCTGCTTTCTGCCTCTGAGTGCCACACAATCAGTTGGCAGGGGTCGGGTGGGTTTTCAGGCATTGCCTATACCACTCTAGAGTTGTGGTATACAACGTGGTGACCCCTGCTCAACTGACTCCTCATACAGGAACACCCCAGTGCTCTAATCTGCTTGACAATAGTCTTCACGGTTCTGTTCCTCCAACTCTTCTCAGTATCTATCTTAGAGCTCTCACTTGGGTAAAGTAGGATCTTCTTCATCTCAGTACTTGGTAATGAGGCTCTATCTAGGTAGTTCTGTTCTTCCTTGTCCCAGTACCTTTAAAGGGGACTGAGTTCTTAACCCTACAACCATACCTAGAAGAGTCTGGTATTGAGGTGAAGTACAGAGGGGAGGAGTGTGTGTGGGATGGTGAGGTGTTATTAGAATACTGCATTGTCCCAGGATAGACGTTGTTGTTCTCATACAACGGGGCTCCCCTCATACTCCCACCTAGAAAATTCACTGGGAGTATGTTGATCTACAAGGGATAATCGTAGTGTTCAGTAGAAAAATGGTCAATGGTAACTCTAAGATGATATAGTAGAATCTCTGCCAACGTAGTAACCTATAAAGGTAAGGATACAGGGCAACATGATGTATCAAATTGGGTGTGCCCATGATATATAACAGGGCAAACCAGTAGTTAATCAAAAGTGTGTTAGAGTAATACATGCCTCCAGAATGAATTATGCGGTATGCACGAATACGTTGCAACCACAGGGTTAAGTACCCTCCTTAATGCAGGGACAGGAATGTCCTCAGCGTGACACCACCTGCTGCCAAAATAACAAAAGCAGGGGGGAATTTAGTCACGGAATATATATGATGATGGAAGCAAAGCGAGTAAGAAGTGGCTGCAAAGCCACGAACGCACAGAAAAAACACTTACCAAATGGAATGGATTCGCATCCAGAGCTGACTCCAGCTACAATGTCAAAAGCTGTTTCTTGTAGAAAGGAACAACGGCACCAATGCAGACCTCATATATCCTTCTAGAGTTCAATAGACACCACAGCGTCCAAAACATTGCGCATTGCGTGCTGACATAATAAATGCAAGTAAAAATAGCAACATCATGCCGCGGTCGTGACCATGCCCAGGTAATAGTAATGTCATGGCCCAACATTTAAAAATAGGGTGTATAGGGTGTAGAAATGAAAATACAAAAGAGACACCCCAATCAGGGGCACTCACATCCTCTAACAAGCTAAAAGGAATTGGTTATAGCACTCATTGAAAATGCAATATGCAGAGGGGCATGGTGGAACAGAATACATCAATACACATTAGAGTGACATAGTAGAATGTCAAAGAGTATATATTAGAGGCCTATCAACTATAGGTATTAGCAGATATTGAACATGAGGTTAAAGCCAGGTTGGCTGAAAAGGGTGATACCAGACAAAAGCAAAAAGTCAGAATACCAGCCAAATATAATCACTGGTTAAGCAATACTAGAAGCATTCAGCCTAACAGTAAACGCCCCTAACCAAAATTGAACTGCGTACATTAAATAACTTATATGAAGGTCAAGCTATGATATATGATATGATATGATATGGCATTTATAACGCGCCTATACACAAGGGTTTCAAGACGCGACGCAGCAAAGAGGGGAACAGAGGGAAGACAGACAACGATCCCACTAGGCCAGGTTTCATTCAGATTGCGCAAGTGCATGGGAAGGGGGAAGTGTGGGGGGAAGGAGGAGGGACAGTGCAGTACATGGGATAATAGAATAAATAACAATAAGTACGGCCAGCAGGTGTCAAGTGCTGGTAGTGGGACTGTAGGGGTACAGAAACAGCCTCCAAGTGTGTGGGTTGACCGCGAGGGAGTGCAGGTGAGCGAATGGCGGGGGAGGAGACCTATGCCCAAGAGCAGAGGGTGGCCAGGTGCAGTATCAGTTACAGCCAGGAGTCATCAGGGGAGAGGAAGAGAAAAAGCAGAAGCAAAGAGAAAGGTTTTGAGGTGCTTTGGGAAAACGGAGATGGTTCTCCTCAAGTTTCAGGGAGGCAGGGAGGCTGTTCCAGAGGGAGGCCCCAGTCGTAGAAAGAGATCTACCACCAACTCGTCGTTTGGAGAAGCGACTGACCCCGAGGGAGTTGGAGGCGGATGAACGCAGGGCTCCTGTTCTGGATGAGTTGCAGAGGGCGGAGAGTAGAAGCGGGCAGATTTAGAAAGAGGCTATTGCAAAAATCCGGCCTAGAGAGAACCAGAGCTCTGGAGACAGTGAGCCTCTGGGGGAAGGAGAGGAAAGGAAGAATACCACTGAGGAGGTGCAGCTGGTAGTGTGACTTCTTAGAGACGTCGGAGATGTGAGGAAAGAAGCAGAGTGTGGAATGGAAGATGACCCTGAGGTTTTTAGCCTCACAGGTGGGAGCAAGAGGAAGGCCAAGAGAGGCCGGCCAGAGAGTGACAGGAAAGGAGGGAGCGGGTGTGCCGATGGGGAGAATATCAGTCTTACATGCATTAAGGCACAGATCATTGGCGGCACACCACTCCTGGATGGCAGAAAGACAGAGATGAGAGAGGGAGTAGAGGTAGCTGAGGGTAGCCTGAAAATGAGCTGAGTCTCATCCGCATAGCACTGGAAGTTGGGGCACAGCGTGGCAATCCAGTGGGCAAGAAGTGCCAGGCATTGATTGAGGAACCAGGGAGAGAGGTTAGATCCCTGGGGAACACCACAGGTATAGATAGAGATAGCGGAGAGGAAGGACCCAATTTGAACCTAGGAGGGTGGATCAGAGCCGAAAGAAGTCAACCATGCCAGGGCCTGACCGGTGATACCAAGGTTATCACGGAGATGGTTCTGCAGGATGGCATGGTTGACCGTGTCAAATGCAGAAGAGAGATCAAGTAAGATGAGGGCACAGGGGGTGTTGGAGTCAAGGTTGGAGAGCAGGTCTTCACGGATGTTCAGGAGAGCAGTTTCCGTGCTTCTGGCGGCTCTGAAGCCAGACTGATGGCCATGGAGACAACCAACAGATTCAGTGTGAAGATTGAGCTGGGTGATGGCCAGCTTTTCCAAGAGTTTGCCCAGGAAAGGGCTGATGGAGATTGGGCGATAGTTAACAGGGCAGGACGGGTCGGCAGAGGTTTATTAAGAAGAGGGTGCACAAGGGAGTGCTTTAGGGGGGAAGGGAAGACTCCAGTGGCAAAGGAGTGGTTGCAGAAGTCAGCCAGAGCAGGAGCCAGGAAGTCAATGTGGTCCTTGATGATTTTTGAGGAACAGGGATGAACCTGTTTAGACAAGACTTTCATAGATTGGACCAATGGAAGAGCAGGGAGTAGAGGGAGGAGGGGCAGTGGAAGAGAGAGAGGACAGGATGTCCTGAGTTTTAGAGATGAAATGAGAAGCCAGTGCCGTGCAGAGGGCCTGGGAGGGGACAGGAGAGGTAGAGACTGCAGCAGGATTGGCCAGTTCCTTGCAGATTTTAAAGAGTTCAGCCGAGTTTTTAAATGACGCAGATATGCGGGCTTGGATGTGAGCCTCTTCTTAGTGAGGACAGAGAGCTGGTATTGTCTTTGGAGCAGGCTGCAGGCTAGTTTGCCAGAGGATGCACCAGACGCACGCCATTTCTTCTCAGCCACCCTGCAGTTGCGTTTGAGGGTAACAAGGTCTGAGTCGTACCAGGAGTTACACTTGGCTTTGGGATTCAGGCGGATCCTCATGACAGGGACAAGAACATCAAGAGTATCAGATATAGATGAATGGAGCATGGAAAGGGTTGTGTCAAGGTGTGAGTCAGCCAAAGAGGTTGGCGGGGTGAGAAAGTGGTGGCGAAAGCCTCAACTGACATGCGCTTCATCGGTCAGTTGACCGAGAAGGTGGGTGGCAGTGCTGGAGTTGGCTTGGCCTGAGGGATGGAGAGGGTGAACTGGGAGGAAATGAGAAAGTGATCACTCCAGGAGAGAGGAGTGGTGAGAGCGATAGAAAGGGGAAGGTCTGAGGAGATCAGAACATCCAGAGTGTGCCCTGCAGCGTGAGTCGGGCCAGAGGAGAGAATAGAGAGTGAGAGGGAGTCGCAAAGGTCGCAAAAGAGTCCAGTGGAAAGACAGGAAGCATCCAGGTGGATGTTAAAGTCGCCAAGAAGGAGAAGTTGAGTGGTCGAGACCAGAAGGGAAGAGGAGAGGTCAGCCCACTCAGAGAGGAAGGAGGAGATCTGACCAGGTGGCCGATAGATAGTAGCCACAGTAAGGGAATGGCTAGGAGAGAGAGAGTGCCTGCAGACAAGGCATTCGAAAGAGGAGTAGGCCTGTGTAGGAATGATAGAGGCAGGAATCCACTCGGGGAAGACCAGGGCTACACCACCTCCGGACCAGTTGGACCTGGGCGCGGAGAGGATCTTGTAACCGTCTGGGAGGATAGTGTCAAAGCTTGTGACAGGTGGCCATGAATCATGTCTCGATGAGATCAAGGACATCAAGATCAGGCTCCTGCAGTAGGCGGTAGATGATGGAGGAATGTTTGACAGCTGAGCGAGAGTTGAGAGTGGCAATATGGAAAAGGTTGCCGTTCTTGAAGGACTTCCGGGGAGGGGGTACAAATCAGAGGTACACCCGGCAGAGGTGTAGAAGAAGCCAGAGGGGGGCAGAAAGGCAAGGAGGAGAGGGGAAAAGGTAGCCAAGGGGGAGGCAGCAAGGGGAGATGAGGAAGCTGAGGAGGAGGGAGAGGGGACAGCAGGAGAAGAAAGGAAATTGATGAGGCACGGGAAGCGTCTATCGAATAGGAGAAGGTTGGCCTGAGGGCCTTGGACTAGGATGGTACCATTCATATAGACATTAATGATGATCTTGGAGGAGTGGAAGGAGGCCAGGAGGGCATCCCACCGGGTGGCACCATTAATGAGAGAGGAGGAAAAGGGAGAGAGCACCGAGACCATATGTAGGGTCCATAGGTCTGGTGAGGGCACGACAAAGAGGATGTTGGTGACAGTTTGCCTGGAGGAAGCACTGGTATAGGTATCAGCAATAGGGAGGCCTGGGTTGGGGACCAGGATGTCCTTTTTAAACTTCTTCCTACCAGATTTAGTGAGGAGAGCAGGATAGTTGATAGAGAAGCAGTTAGAGAAGATGGGAGAGACAGAGAGCACCATAGAGTAGGTAGGGAGAGGAGAGAAGGGGAAGGGAAGGTGAGAAAGCTAGGGAGGGACACAGGGCAGGGTGCAAGCAGGCGAGACAGAGAGAGGTGAGAGTTATAATTGGAGGGACGACAGACACTCAAGATACTCGGATAATGAGGCTATCAAATGCAATTTTAAACAGGAGAAAAAACACACCTAAATTTGAGAATCCGGAATAGAGGAGAAAAGGCCTGGGTTTCACAATGCAATTTCTCTTAAATGTTTTTTTTATTAAATACTTTCACAGTGCAATTTTAAACAAGAGAAAAAACACACCTAAATTTCAGAATCCTGAATAGAGGGGGAAAGGCCTAGGTTTCACAATGCAATTTTTAAAAAATACTTTTACAGTGTAATTTTAAACAGGAGACAAAACACACCTACATTTTGGAAATTTAGAGAGGGTATCCAGGGTAGAGTGCGGTCGAACCCTGGTTGATGGCTGGCAGCTGCCGCCCCCTGCGGACACCTGCAGACACAACCAGGAGCCGCCTCTGTGAGAGCCGCCCTTTGCCTAGGAGCCCTTAGCCGTGGGGGCTGCCGGGAAGGGGCTGCCCTGGGAGGAAGAGTAATGAAGGAGGGGCACCCAATCAGGGTTGAGGGCGGGCCAGGAGGCGGGCTGGAGGAAGGTAACAGCAGCAAACAACACAGAGGGAGAAGGGAGCAAGGGACACAAAGGAATTGGAAACAAAAAATTCAAAAGGCCCACAGAGGGATTACCGCAACAATGAGTTTGCCTGTAGCCACCCTCTCAGCCAGGATGGAATGGTGAGGGCAGTGCACTGCAGGACCAAGGAAACCAACAGGAAATCAGGGTTGAGGGCGGGCCGGGAGGCGGGCTGGAGGGAGGGAAACGGCAACAATGTCATGATCTCTGCTTCCAAAAGGTCAGGGTTTTCCCAACTCCCTTGGAAGCAGATCCATAACCCAGGTTCCCAGTGCCAACCAGTCCCAATTGGGACCTTTTGGACACAGTCCTGGCGCCAGTGGCACCAGGCTCATAAATATGCCCAGTCCCAGCGCTGGAAGCGCCGGGCTCATAATGCTTGGGTGGACTTACCTGCAGCAGACCATGCTGCTTACTTGCCTGCCAGTTGAGCCTCTGATCCTCTTCTGTTTGGAACTACTTTTCCTGTTGGGTGGGGCAGGAGCCACTCCCTAGGTTCAGAACACTGGAACTCTTCTGGAAAGCAGGAACTCTTTTCTTACCTAGGCGTGGCTGTGGAAGGAGACACCTAAGCACTACAGGAGGCTATTTAAACCACACCCGATGGATGAATCTTGCTTTGCGTTATTCTGCATCCTCTGCAGCAGAACGCTCATCGTGTCTTCTGCATCTGATCCTGGGCCTAAGGAAAAAGGCTTACCATCCTGAATCCAGTCTTCAGCAACACCTATAAAGACAAGAAAGAACAGGTTAGCATTACGTTCTTCAGTGACAGCTCTTCACTTACCTGGTCCATCGGCTGTCACCAACGCCTCGCGCTGCATTCCGACATCTGAAGGACAAAGGCTTCCCTACTCTTCGTGCGCTCCGGAGGTCTTCACACTGCATTCCGGCATCTGAAAGACAAAAGCTTACCAACTCTTCGCACGCTCCGGAGGCCTTCGGCGCTGCATCCCGCATCTGCAAGACAAAACAAGGTGCGTTTAAAGACATTGGGGAACTTTAATACTCACGTGCCATTACTCCTTTCCACATCTAACCCAGTGGGTATTCCGGCATCCTGCAGCCGCTCCGAACTTATACCTGCAAAATAAAAAGACAGTTAGAGCGCATCGTGAAGCAGGCAACAAGCGCTTACTTACGTGCTTCCAGGCGCTTCTATTCATCACACGGGCTCCATCTTCAACTCACTTCAGCCCGCCATCCACCATCGCCGGAACCCTGCAAAACAAGAGACATCATTACTAAAGACTTTAAAGACATTAGAATTACTGGAAACTTACAGTTCGTGCAGTAAACAACTGACAGCAGTCCTCTGAAGTCAAGAGGCCTGCTCCCCTTATCCAGTGAAGAAACTGGTTACAGCACCCTGCCCCGAGGCAGATGGAGAGCACGGCGTTCACTTACCTAAGGTGAAAGCGTTAACCTTCGGGGTTCTACAAGAGATGAGAAAGGGAGGAAGAGAGAGAGATTCAATAACCCAGTTCATTAATCCCATATTTTCTATCTGCAGACATCTTACCCTTCGAGTCCGACATACAGTGCACAGAGGTCCAGCCCAAAGAGCCAGCCGTGTGTTACACATCACCTTTGAAGATACGGTATACGCCCAGTCAAGACCGGCGCCTCTACGGGAATCAGGTGAGCGTTACAGAACGCAAAGCCAACCACAAAACTCCCGTCCAGGCGCTATGGAAACCTCGGATACCGACCAACTAGCCCAGTTACTTGGGGAACTAAGGGCAGAAGTGCATGCAGCCCGTCAGGAAACGAACGCTCTAAGAAGGGAACTGATTATTTCCAAGGAGCGAACAGATGATCTCGCTAGACATTTGCTTCAGTCACAAGCCGGACAGACCCCGTTACCCGCATCTGGGGAAATCTTCCTTCTACATCCTCTATGAATCCAGTGCAGATCAACCTACCTGGGAATGTACCTTTGGCTCCACCCGAACGATTTTCTGGTGACCCAAAGAGGTTTGCAGTATTTATCAATCAGTGCCGGTTGCATTTCTTATGCCGGCCAGCAGCCTTTCCAACTGATCAAGCTAAAGTATCTTTCGTGCTTTCGTACCTTAGTGGCAATGCGGCAGACTGGTCGATCCCTCTAGTAAATCAAGATGATCCGGTCCTCCATGATTTTCAAGCTTTTCAGCTCAGTATGGAAAAACTGTTCGCAAGACATTCACAGGGGCGGTCTTGGACAATGAGCTTCTTTCGTTGCGACAAGGTAATCAAGACCTTTTGGCTTATATTGCGTCTTTCAACAGACTGATAGTGGAAACTCAATGGCCTGAGGACAAAAGGATTACGCTGTTTTATAGAGGTCTACGTGGAGAGCTCAAAGATGTGTTAGCCCAAGTAGTGAATCCCCCACAAGATTGTTCGGACTATATAGACTTAGTCGTTCAAATAGATCACAGACTGCAGAACAGGAAGGCCGATCGTTCCAAGTTTGATGCTTGAGTATTTTCCAAACCACCAACTCCTTCCAAAGGAGTAGACTCCGGGGAACCCATGCAAATAGGGGGTCTGAAAGGTCCTCTAACACAAAAGGAGCGGGAAAGGAGAAAACAGTTGCAATTATGCCTCTATTGCGGAAACTCAGGGCACTTTCTTCGAGACTGTCCGGTGAAACCTGCCAAGAAGGCAGTAGGAGCTGCAGTTACCAAAGTTACAAACTCTGAGCAGGGAAACGACCTCGCCCGACAAGAATAGAGGTCCTCTTGCCGAGCGTGAAAACCAGTTCCGTGACCTCGCATTTCGTGATACCTATGGTCCTCATTAGCCCTGATAATCCGGATCGATTACATGCAATTGAAGCTTACGTCGACAGCGGTGCCATCGGCAATTATGTGGATCATGAAATGGTTTTGAGGATGAATCTAACTCTTTGTCCCAAGGCTGTAAAGGACGTCATTACTACGGTGGATGGTACAGAGATAGCCTCCGGGCCAGTAATGCATACCACTCAAGAAGTGACGCTAGTAAGTCAAGATGGACACCATGAGAAGATCGTGTTCGATGTGATCAAGGCCCCTCAGTTTCAGATTATTCTAGGAATACCTTGGTTAGAGAAACACAATCCTCTGATCGATTGGCGAGCAAGAACTGTCCAGTTTCCAGAATGTGTCTCTACTTGTCACCCTCCACCTGGTGTTGCACTGGCAGCAATTTCTTCAGAGACTCCCCAGTTACCTCCTGAATACCTAGAATACCAAGATGTTTTCCGGAAGGATCAGGCTAACTCTCTACCTCCTCATAGGTCTTATGACTGCCAGATAGACCTGATACCTGGATCTACTCCTCCTTGTAGTAGAATTTATGCCCTCACCGAGCCTGAGAACCTTCACCTTCGACAATACCTGGATCAATACCTGGCAAATGGGTTTATTCGTCCTTCCAAGTCCCCTGCTTCTTCAGCTTTGTTCTTCGTTCCAAAAAAGGAAGGAGACCTTAGAACTTGTATAGATTATCGCTCCCTGAACCAGATCACCGTTAAGAATAGATATCCGTTACCTTTGATCCCTGAACTCCTGGACCAAGTCAGAAAAGCATGCATATATACAAAGCTGGATCTTAGAGGAGCTTACCACTTGGTACGAGTAAAAGAGGGCGATGAGTGGAAGACGGCCTTCCGCACCAAGTATGGGCTATTTGAATATCAGGTCATGCCCTTCGGACTTTGCAATGCCCCGGCCGCCTTTCAATATTTTATGAACGATGTCTTCAGAGAGCTCATAGATGTGTGTGTTGTTGTTTACATTGACGACATCCTCGTTTATTCTTCATCAGAATCTGAACATCGGAAACACGTGAAAATGGTCCTCGAAAGATTGCGTCAACACAAACTTTTCGCTAAGTTGGAAAAATGTGTTTTCAACGTGACTGAAGTTGAATTCTTGGGATTCATATTATCACCTGGCGGAGTGCGTATGGATTCAAAGAAGGTCGATGCAGTTCTCAAATGGCCATCACCATCCTCCGTAAAAGGTGTGCAAAGCATGTTAGGCTTCGCTAACTTTTACCGCAGTTTATCCCCGAATTCTCCCGAATAGTCCAGCCCATCACTGCCTTGTTAAAGAAAAACAAACGTTTTGAATGGTCTACCGAGGCGGAACAAGCTTTCCAGGATTTGAAGACTACATTTATCTCTGCACCAATCTTAAAACACCCTCGCCCCGAACTCCCCTACATCGTGGAAACTGATGCTTCAAGCCTTGCCATGGGGGCAGTTCTATCACAAAAGGACCCGGTAACCAATCAGTTGCATCCCGTGGCATTTTGGTCCTGCAAATTCTCGCCTCCTGAAATCAATTACACAATTACTGACAAGGAACTTCTGGCTATCAAGTCTGCCTTGGAGGCTTGGCGGCATTATCTGCTGGGGGCCCGACACACCGTTACTGTGATTACGGATCACCGAAACCTGCAATATTTGAAAACCGCAAAAGCCCAATCCTCTAGACAACTCCGTTGGGCATTATTCTTTGCCGAGTTTGACTTCATAATTACCTATCGACCTGGTACAAAAAACGGTAAAGCTGATGCCCTTTCTCGGATGGGAGTGGAAGAACACTTGATCAACCCTAAACCTGTACCAATCATTCCCGAACAAAGAATTCTGGGTGTAATCGCCACACAATCCATAGAGGATGTTAAGGATAAAGCCAGGCAACTTGTAACTCCAGCAGACATACAGAATTGGCATCTGCAGGGAAAGGACTTTGCAGTAAAGGACAACTTATTGTATTTCCAAGAACGATTATACCTACCCAGCACAGATTTAGTACAGTAATCTCTTGTTATCACGATTCTTTAATGGAAGGACATCCCGGTATAGCCAAGACCTCAGAAAAGATCAAGCGCTACTTCTGGTGGCCGTCTTGGAAAAAAGATATCAGAGACTTTATAATGTTCTGTGGAGTATGCGCCCAAAACAAGATTCAAAAGGAAAGACCTGCAGGCCTCTTACGCCCTATTGACATCCCACCTCGCCCTTGGCATACGCTTTCTATGGACTTTATCACCGATCTACCTCCATGCTCCGGATACAATACGATTCTAGTAATCGTGGACTTATTCTCCAAGATGGCGCATTTCATTCCGCTCAAAGGCTTGCCAACAGCAGCAACTCTGGCCCGAGAATTTCTCAAAAACATCGTCCGACTGCACGGTTTTCCTTCGGTTCTAATTTCGGATCGAGGTAGTCAATTTATTTCTCATTTTTGGCGAAGTTGCTGTCGGTCGGCTCAAATTGATGTGAGACTATCGACCAGTCACCACCCTCAGACCGACGGACAAACCGAGAGGACCAATCAAACTCTGGAACAGTATTTACGCTGCATGCTGCAACAAACTGAAAAAACTTGGAAAGACATCCTTTGGATAGCCGAATATGCCTACAATAACTCTGTCCATTCGGGAACTGGGAAAACCCCGTTTTTTCTTTTGTACGGCAGTCACCCTCGAACCTCGGAGTTGGATCCCCTCCAAGATCTTGAAACACCAGCAGTAGACTACCTGCATTCTACAATCACCCAAGCCTTTAAGGAAGCTGTTTCTCACCTTCAAAGGGCTAAAGAACAATACAAGAAAGGAGCAGATAAACATCGGAAGGAAGCCCCTCAATATCAAGTAGGGGATCAAGTCTGGTTATCCACCAAATATCTACCTCTAAAAGGGCCACGCACATTCAACCCAAGATACCTGGGTCCCTATTCCATCACTACCATAGTAAACCCAGTAACGGTCAAGTGGACTTGCCCCCGTACATGAAGATACATCCGGTCTTCCACGTCTCTCTATTAAAACCCGTGCAACCTCAAATCCGACTAACTAAATCTCCAAAACCTATCCTAGTTGATGGAGAACTCGAGTTTGAAGTCAAAAGCATTCTGGACTCCAAGATCTCCAAATCTAAACTATTTTACCTAATTGACTGGAAAGGCTACGGCCCCCAAGAGCGATCCTGGGAACCTGCTGAATATGTCCACGCTCCTCGCCTAATCAAACGATTTCACCGAACATTTCCTGACAAGCCAAAATCCCCGGAGAAGCCTGGTTTGGGAGGGGCCTTGAGGGGGGGTACTGTCATGATCTCTGCTTCCAAAAGGTCAGGGTTTTCCCAACTCCCTTGGAAGCAGATCCATAACCCAGATTCCGAGTGCCAACCAGTCCCAATTGGGACCTTTTGGACCCAGTCCTGGCGCCAGTGGCACCAGGCTCATAAATATGCCCAGTCCCAGCGCTGGAAGCGCCGGGCTCATAATGCTTGGGTGGACTTACCTGCAGCAGACCATGCTGCTTACTTGCCTGCCAGTTGAGCCTCTGATCCTCTTCTGTTTGGAACTACTTTTCCTGTTGGGTGGGGCAGGAGCCACTCCCTAGGTTCAGAACACTGGATCTCTTCTGGAAAGCAGGAACTCTTTTCTTACCTAGGCGTGGCTGTGGAAGGAGACACCTAAGCACTACAGGAGGCTATTTAAACCACACCCGATGGATGAATCTTGCTTTGCGTTATTCTGCATCCTCTGCAGCAGAACGCTCATCGTGTCTTCTGCATCTGATCCTGGGCCTAAGGAAAAAGGCTTACCATCCTGAATCCAGTCTTCAGCAACACCTATAAAGACAAGAAAGAACAGGTTAGCATTACGGTCTTCAGTGACCGCTCTTCACTTACCTGGTCCATCGGCTGTCACCAATGCCTCGCGCTGCATTCCGACATCTGAAGGACAAAGGCTTACCTACTCTTCGTGCGCTCCGGAGGTCTTCACACTGCATTCCGGCATCTGAAAGACAAAAGCTTACCAACTCTTCGCACGCTCCGGAGGCCTTCGGCGCTGCATCCCGCATCTGCAAGACAAAACAAGGTGCGTTTAAGGACATTGGGGAACTTTAATACTCACGTGCCATTACTCCTTTCCACATCTAACCCAGTGGGTATTCCGGCACCCTGCAGCCGCTCCGAACTTATACCTGCAAAATAAAAAGACAGTTAGAGTGCATCGTGAAGCAGGCAACAAGCGCTTACTTACGTGCTTCCAGGCGCTTCTATTCATCACACGGGCTCCATCTTCAACTCACTTCAGCCCGCCATCCACCATCGCCGGAACCCTGCAAAACAAGAGACATCATTACTAAAGACTTTAAAGACATTAGAATTACTCGAAACTTACCGTTCGTGCAGTAAACGACGGACAGCAGTCCTCTGAAGTCAAGAGGCCTGCTCCCCTTATCCAGTGAAGAAACTGGTTACAGCACCCTGCCCCGAGGCAGATGGAGAGCACGGCGTTCACTTACCTAAGGTGAGAGCGTTAACCTTCGGGGTTCTACAAGAGACGAGAAAGGGAGGAAGAGAGAGACATTCAATAACCCAGTTCATTAATCCCATATTTTCTATCTGCAGACATCTTACCCTTCGAGTCAGACATACAGTGCACAGAGGTCCAGCCCAAAGAGCCAGCCGTGTGTTACACATCACCTTTGAAGATACGGTATACGCCCAGTCAAGATCGGCGCCTCAGGTGAGCGTTACAAACAAACAACACAGAGGGAGAAGGGAGAAGGGAGCAAGGGACACAAAGGAAGCGGAAACAAAAAATTCAAAAGGCCCACAGAGATAATTAAAGGTGCGCACAGTTTTTCACAGCATGCAGGTTATTTGACAATGCGTCACCCAGAAGGGAAGTATAAGGTGCTAATATTTTTTATAGCTTTTGACACAGTGCATATATATATGCACCAGGGTGGACTTTTTTAAGCAGTAGATGAAATCTTTGCATTAGGGAATATACCAGATCATGAATTTGAGTATGTATGAACAAAGACCAACTGTATAAACTGATATATAGAGACACAAGGAGTACACCACATATCTATTAACTCAGTCAGACAGTCATGACACATACATGAATTTGAAATATGTGTTCAAACTAGTCAGCATGAAAAGGACTATGCGAAAATGTAAAGTATGTGAACTTGTACCTGTCGTACGCTCATCTATTGGTAAGTATGATGGATGCCGTTATACAGAGGCGGTCAAGTTAATTACATTACAAATTGTTCATTTAAACCATGCACATGAGTGCCTATGCAGTGAATCCAGCAGGATTATTTGAGTAGAAGCAAATGCTCAGTGTTACTACCCTTCACAGTGTCTAATACCCACAATTTGATGTCATCAAGTGAGTGTCTCAGACGGCGAAAGTGTTGAACCATGGGTGCAGTACTGACTTTACATCTGATTCTCGAAAGATATATTGGGAAGCAACCAGCAAATTAACTGATATTGGATATTGATCACAAATTACCAATCCCTGCAAATTGTCCATATTGCCTTGAAAAATACTTATGGTCCTAACAAGTGTTGGCAGGCAAGGTTTTGCCTAAAATACAGACATTTCAACTTGAATTACGCAAGCAGAATATTACATATTATTCAATTTCAAGATCATGTTATATAATTAATGAGAATAGAGTTTTTCAGCGAGCTCTGTGTCGTTATGCACCTGATTCGTCTGCGCTTGTCCTGCTGCTATGCCGCCTGTAAAAGAATCGCTATATTCAGTGCCCGGACATCAGAAGGGCTAAGGACAAGCTGGAGCCTGTCTGTAGAGTTACAACACAAAACCAGCTTTCTCCCTGCCCAAGCATCACCAAGCATCTCTGCCTCCTTCGCTGGCTGCCTGAATCAGCCTGAAGTCCTGGCGGCCTCTGTCTCCGGACACCTCACGCCTCCCTCACCAAGCAACACCTGTTTTCTGCGACCTGGGATATCTCATGCACCTGACTTGTCTGTGCCTGTCTTGCTGCTAGGCCGCCTGGTGAGTTTGTCATTCATTATGTAGTTTCTCTGTCTCTATCTCTTCCCCTTTTCGTCTCTCTGCTCTCTCCTTGCATGGTGCTCCCTATCTCCCCTATTTACTCTAATTGCTACTCTATCACCTATCCTTCTTCTCTTTCGAAGCCTGGAGGGAAAAAGTTCAAAAAACATCTCTTGGTCTCCAATCCAGCCTGACTATCACTGACACCTACGTCAGCACTTCTTCTAGGCAGACTTGTCACTGACATCCTCTTTGTTGCTCCCTCTCCGGACCTATGGATTCCCCACACGGTCTCAGTTCTCCCCCCATTCTCTTTGTTGCCTATTAATGGTAGAACCAGATGGGAAGTACTCTTGGCATGCTTTCCATCCTCTAGGTGCATCATTAATATCTATCAGAACGGCACTGACATGTCCCAGGGCTCTCAGCCCACTCTCCTCCTTCTTAATAGGCATCTTCCAGCTCTCATCAACTTCCTCCCTTCTCCTGCCACCTCTCTTGCCCCTTCTCCACCACTGATGGATGAACCACATCGCTGTACCCCTCCACGGAAGACCTTCAAAGGTGGCAACCAGCTTCACCTAGCTACCCTCAACTCTCACTCTGCTGTTAAATACTCGTCTGATATCTGTTGCCTTCTGGAAGACTTTGACCTTGACGTTCTTGCTCTCACTGAGACGTGGTTCACTGCTAGCTCTGTCACTGCTTTTGAACCACACCTCCATGAGGGCTACAAGATCCTATCTAAGCCCAGGCGTAAACGCGTCTGGAGGGAGTGTGGCCTTGATATTCCCTGAATGGGTCCCTGCTACTATCATTTCCACTCAGACCTACTCTTCCTTTGAATATCTTGTCTGCACGCTTGGTGTGTCTCCAACCCTCTCGTTGCCACTTGCCACCATCTACAGGACCCGTGGTCTGGTCTCCTTCTTTCTCTCGGAGTGGTCTCACCTCACCTCTCCTCTTCTTGCATCCACCTCCAAGCTTCTCCTCCTCAGAGACTTCAATATTCACCTTGACGCTCCTGACTCGGCCACTGGACTCTTCTGCAGCCTCTGTGACTGTCTTTCCCTCACTATTCTTTCCTCTGGTCCGACACATTCAGCCGGACACACCTTGGATGCTGTCATCTCAGCAGTTATCCCTATCTCCATCCCTCTCACTACATTTCACTCCTGGTCTGACCATGCTCTCCTGCCCTCTCACCTGCATCACTTTGGTACCCCGGCAAAGCCTCTGTCTGCACTGCCAGTCTCCTTCTCTGTCATTCGACCGATGAAGTGAGTGTCAGTTGCTGCTTTTGCTGCCACTTTCATTCCCCCTCCCGCCCCTGCCACAGACTTCCACAGACTCTGCCCTTGCTAATCTTCACCTCTCTATCACCAACACCCTGGACAGCCTTGCCGCTGTCATGGGGATCTGTATGAAGCCTCCCTCCAAGTGCAACAACTGGTATGACTCTGACCTAGCCTCTCTGAAACGCAAGTGCAGAGTTGCTAAGCAGAAGTGGCGAGCTTCAGGCACTTCCTCTGACAGACTTGCCTGCTCCTAAAGCAGTACAGACTGTCCGTCGGCTAAAAGAAGAGGGCCCATATCCAAGCCTGCATCTCTGGGGATATGAACAACACGGGCAAACTATTTAAAATCTGCAAGGAACTTAGCAACTCTACTGTAGTCTCCACTTCTCTGCTGCCTTCCCTGACCCTCTGTACTTCACAGGCCTCCCACTTCTTAAACAAAACTCAGGACATCCTGTCCTCACTATCCTCTTCACCCCTTCCTCATCCCTCCCCAGCCCTCAGGCCTCCCCTGTTCCCCTTCCCCTTCCATCCTACTCTCCTTGTTTTCTGTCATTGCACCGGTTGAGGTCTCTATGTGAAAACACATTTATTCAGGTAGCCTTAAGCTCCCCCATTTTGTTTCATGCACTCACTCCATCTTGCAAAATCTCCTATTTGGAGCTACAAGTAATCGCCGCACAAGAGTGCTGAGAATGTTGTTGCAAAAAAATAAGCTCATTGTTATTACAGCTTCGGATCCTGCAAGGCGGGACCTAACACAATGAAATATTTTCATCTGCAGCTGTTAATTGCGTCGGTCTCACAAATGCATGTACTAATAATAATAGTTTATGACGATGTTCTGTTCTGTTTGTACCAGGAAAGGGTTATCCTAAACAAACTGTAAAAACATGCCGCTGCCCAGTAACCCTCAAACATGAAAACAAAAGGTAATGTTGGTAGGAATGTTTACTTTCAGTGAGAACAGTCTGTTGTCTTGTAAGGTCAGACAGTTAGAATGTACAAGCATGAAATCACTGATGTATGTATGTATGTATGTATGTATGTTTTCACTGAAAACCCTATATGTAGTATGGAGCTTTTAACTATCTATGACATGGCATTTCATAGCAGAACTCATGTAAATAGGGGTGCATAAATGACATGCTTTCCATGCTGTAAATTGCTCACTTCACAGCTATTGCTGGGTAGAACCTGAGTCTGCTTGAAGCAAATAAACTCTGCTCTTTATCTGTGTCTGTTGGTCTTATCTCGTTTGCAGTACAGTTGCCAGATTTTGGTTTTAAAATTGGCACCCACCTGTGGCCTTTCAAGGATGAGCCCTTGTATTTCGAGGACGGAGTGACTGAGTGTTGGGACCACTGAGTACAAGGGATCCCTGTTAAATCTGAGACAAAGTTTTTCACAGCTGCTAGTAGTGAGCCACATCGGCCTCTCCCTGCCTAGCAACCATCTCAGACCGTAGCTATGCGACTACGTTTCACCCTTTCCAAGACCACCAGTCAAGGATTTTGTTTGATGGGGATGTTTGATTGAAATCAGGTGAGTGTGTTTTGAGTTGGCTGTGCAAAAATATATTTTATCCCCAGCTGTGCATGAGCTTTATCCCAGACACAAAGGGAAGTTTGGGTGGATTCTAACAAGCCAACCCTGGCAGTTTTCGGTGTGAACGGCAAGTGGGCCAAGGGAACACGGCTACAGTCTTGCTCTATCATTTTCAATTTTTCCCCCATGTCCACCAGCGTCCACTCTAACATTGGCGCAATCTGGGCTGCACAGTAATACCTCGGTATCGACGGGACCCACAGTCCTCCCATCCCCTTCGATCTGAGGAGCATGTGATGCAAAATTCTGGGTGGTTTCTTTTTCCAGATATATTGGCTCACTGCTTTCTGTAAGTCTAATAACTCTTTCTGGGGGATAGCAATCGGTAGAGCCTGAAAGATAAATAAGAATCTATTTAGCTGTCATGGCCACTGGACAAGGGCCCAGGCCTTCTTCACCCCCAGGGTTCAAATAGACCCAGTCCTGGCACCTCTGGCACCAGGCTCATGGAAAAGGGTGCTTTGCACACTTTGTGCCTGAGGCACGTGCATCAGGGCTGGGCGTGGCCATAGACAATCATTGGAAGGCGGGCCAAAGGGAGGGGCCAGGGCCAGTCTATTTAAGGCCAACCCGCCCATATGCCTCTGCTTCGCGTTATTCTGCTTTCTGCAACGTAACGCTTACCGCTGTCCTTACCGGTTCCTCACCTCGTCGTGTATCTGCTTGATTCTAGCGTCTCCATCGCTGAAGACACACCTTACCTTATTTCAGCACCTCCATCGCTGAAGGCGCATCTTACCTGATTCCAGCATCTCCATAGCTGAAGGCGCATCTTACCTGATTCCAGCATCTCCATCGCTGAAGGACCAATTAACCTGAACCAGATTCCCCATCGCTGAAGGACTCACCTTACCTGAATCTGGCAACCCCATCACAGAAGGCGCATTTTACCCAATTCCAGCCTCTCCAGCGCTGAAAGTGCACCTTACCTGATTTCAGCCGCTCCATTGATGTGCGCGCATCTTACCTGTCTCCCATCGCTATCGGAGTCGGAGCCTATCCTCACCTGATCTGGATGTCCAGCTACGCGGGAGCTCTGCTTCTCTTCTTCCTCTTCGCGGTACCTCCATCCTGCAGCCACGGATCGACCTTCGAGCAACCAGACTCCACTCGACACCACCAGACTTCTCCTGCAAGGGAAAAAGAACACAACAGGTTACGAGTCACAGAAATATCTAACGCTTGGGCGCTCCATACCTGAGTCTAGAGATCTATCTTAACGGCCAACTTACCAGCTAATTTGAGGGCTCCATCATCTTCAAGGGAATTCCCGGACTCGCTCCGCGACTCTGATCAGTCATCTTCACACCTATTGGAGAGAGAAAAAACATTGCAAGAATGACTATTTACGACCACAGCAAAAGACGTTAAAACAAACGAACAATACTCATTGCCGAAAGACTACCCTACTATGTGGTTGATCGCAGCCGGTCTGGATCACCACTTTCACGGACCAGTGAAGCAACTAGGTCCACTCTACGCGCCCCTGCTACAAGAAGCAGGACGGAGAGCCTAGCATTACAAAACAGGGGCAATACCAGTATCCATAACAGTTGGTTCTGCAGCAGCTGGGGGAGAGAGTCGATCCAAGGGAGCCAAGTCGAGGGAGGGCTCCAACCATGCCCCAATGCCCCCGCAGAGACCAGGTGAGTGTAACAGAACGCGAAGCCTCTCCAAAACTCTGCATGGGCATTATGGAAACCTCTGAAACCGACCAGTTGACCCAATTACTGGGGGAGCTGCGGGCTGAAGTGCATGCCTCAAGACAAGAGACTAATTCCTTGAGGAGATACTTTATTGTAGCTCGAGAACGGACGGATGATTTGGAAAGGCAAATGCTCCAGGCACATGCAGGACAAGTTCTGTTACCCGGGATTGCACCAACTCCTTTGCCACAACCATCTCCACCAGTGCAAGTGGTACTTCCAGGGGCAGTCCCATTGGCTCCACCAGAACGGGGACCCGAACAAATACGCGGTATTCATGAACCAGTGCCGCCTCCACTTTCTGTGCCGACCAGGAGCCTTCCCTAACGACAGCGCACGGGTGGGCTTTGTACTTTCCCATTTGGGAGGCTCTGCAGCTGACTGGTCCACACCATTAGCAACCCAGGATGATCCAATACTTTGGAACTTTGGGGAATTCCAACGGGCATTAGAATTTATTTTGCCAGGCACACCCAATGACAAGCATTAGATAACAAACTACTCTCCCTTAGACAAGGAAGTCAAGACTTGTTGACTTACATTGCCACCTTCAACCATCTCATACCACAGACTAATTGGCCTGAGGAGAAACGGATCACACTCTTTTACCGAGGGCTACGTGGTGAATTAAAAGATGTACTCGCTCAAGTGGTCAATCCGCCCGAGTGTTGTGCGGAATATATCAACCTGACGGTGCAATTGGACCATCGTTTACAAGACCGAAAAATGGACCGCGCAAGGGCTGAAGGGAGGTCGATTTATCTCGGGACAATCAAACGAGAACTCATGAAACCACTGAACCTATGCAAATTGGGGGGACTACGAGCTCCTATTTCCAAGGCTGAGGGGCAAAAAAGGAGACAACAACAACTTTGTTTATACTGCGGTAAGACTGGACATTTTCTCAGAGGTTGCCCTATCAAACCCCCCAAGAAGATGGTAGGTGCCACAGACAACAGCAACAAAGAAAAGGAACAGAAGTCGGAAAACTCAAACGCCCGCAGGTGTAGGGGTCCGCTTGTCGAGAGGAATAAAGAAAGTTGTACAGACCTCACACCTGGTCAAGAGTACATGTGCTAGAAGCTTACATTGACAGCGGTGCGGTGGGAAATTACATCGATCAGGATTTGGCCATCCAGATAGGCCTTCCACTTCAACAAAAAACACACTCGGAAAATGTTACTGCCTTGGATGGTTCTTAGCTGTCTTCTGGACCAGTATCTCCACACACCAAGAAGGTAATGCTGATATGTCAAGATGGTCATCGGGAAAGCAGTTCTTTTGATCTTATAGGGGCCCCCCAGTTCCAAATGATCCTACTAATGCCGTGGCTTGTAACCCATAACCCAGGGATTGACTGGCGCACAAGGATGCTGACCTTCTCTCAAGAATGTGCAAAGAGCTGCTACCATGGGGACGTGAGGAATCTACAACTCAAGGGGAAACCCATCCTAGGAATTTCTGGTTCATTACCTTCCGAATACCAAGATTTTCTGGACGTGTTCCAAAAGGAACAAGCTAACACCCTGCCTCCACACAGAATTTATGACTGCCAAATCGATCTGGTCCCAGGGGCACAAATTCCCTGCAGCAGAATCTACGCTCTGACTGAGCAAGAAAACCAGCACCTGAGACCATACCTAGATCAGTACCTAGCTAATGGGTTCATGCGCCTGTCCAAGTTCCCCGCCCCCTCAGCTCTCTTCTTCGTGCCACAGAAGGAAGGGAACCTCAGAACTTGTATAGATTATAGGGCGTTAAACCGGATTACTGTGAAGAATAGATACCCTCTGCCACTTATTCCCTAACTACTTGACCAAGTAAAGAATGCTCAAATCTATACAAAATTGGACCTACGGGGAGCTTACCATTTGGTAAGAGTGAAAAAAGGCGATGAATGGAAGACAGCATTCCGAACCAAATATGGACTTTTCGAGTATCAAGTCATGCCCTTTGGGTTATGCAACACATCAGCAGCATTCCAGTTCTTTATGAACAATGTACTCCACGAACTGTTGGACGTTTGTGTCCTTGTTTACATAGACGACATCCTCATCTATTCAGCATCCAAAGAAGAGCATGTGGGCCATGTAAGGGCCGTTCTGGAAAATCTCCATAAGCATCGGCTGTTTGCCAAATTGGAAAAATGTTTTTTCCTTGTTACGGAAGTTGAGTTCTTGGGCTTCATACTTACCCCACGAGGGGTGCACATGGACACTCGCAAAGTGGAAGATATACTTCAGTGGCCATCTCTGACATCGATCAAGGGAGTGCAGAGCGTACTCGAGTTTGCCAATTTCTACTGGCGATTCATCCCAAGATTTTCTCAAATCGTGCATCCTATCACTTCTTTACTAAGAAAGAATAAAACATTTTCCTGGTACCCCAACGCCGAAAAGTCTTCCAAGAATTAAAACTGGCTTTCACTTCAGCACCTGTTCTTCAGTATCCTCTACCTGTTTTGCCCTATGTAGTTGAGACCGATGCCTCCAGCGTGGCCATGGGGGCGGTATTATCTTAAAAGGACCCGGACACGGGGCAGTTACATCCCATAGCATTTTGGTCCCGTAAATTTACAGCACCGGAAAAGAACTATGCCATAACCGACAAAGAATTATTAGTAATCAAAGGTGTCCTAAAAACCTGGAGACACTACCTCTAGGGAGCCATACACACTGTCACCGTTATCAAGGATCACCATAATCTGCAATATCTGAAAACTGCCAAGGCCCAATCTTCACGTCAGCTCGCTGGGCTCTTTTCTTTGTGGAGTACGATTTTGTGTTCACATACAGACCGGGAGTGCGTAACGGAAAAGCAGACGCTCTGTCACGAATGGGAGAGGACAAGGACGCATTTATACCATTAAAACCAGTACCCATTATTACTGAAGAGCGAATTCTAAACAAGATCGCAGTAACCGCCTGCTGGGAAGATTTGAAGGTCGACCTCCAGTCTCAGATGGACCAAACCACCCAACAAGAATGGTTGAACAAGGGGGACCAGTACTCCATCAAGGATAATTTACCCTATTTCCAGGGGTGGTTATACATTAAAGACAAAGGAACCCAAAACAAGATTATAGCAAGCTACCACAAGTCTTTAGTAGAGAGACATCCTGGAATTAAGACACAGCCAAAATCAGGAAGAGCTATTGGTAGTCAACCTGGCGAAAGGACGTGGTCCAATTTATTACGACCTGTGGAATTTGCGCACAACAAAAATCCCAAAAGTCAAGTCCCGCAGGATTACTGCGTCCACTGGCTATACCACCAGCCCCCTGGCATACCTTATCCATGGACTTCATTACAGATTTACCCCCCTGCGACGGCTTCAACACCATTTTAGTGGTGGTAGATTTATTCTCCAAGATGGCACATTTTATTCCACTAAAAGGACTTCCCACTGCTGGAACTCTGGCAACTGTATTCCTAGAACAAATAATCAAACTACATGGTTTCCCTTCGGTACTGATTTCTGATCGAGCAATGCAATTTGTCTCAGCCTTCTGGAGGAGTTGTTGTAAGATAGTGCAAATCGATCTTCGCCTATCTACCAGTCACCATCCCCAAACTGATGGTCAAACTGAGAGGACTAATCAGATGCTCGAGCAGTACCTGAGATGCATGCTGCAGCAGACAGAAGGATCCTGGAAGGACATTCTTTGGTTAACTAAATTTGCCTACAATAACTCTATCCACACTAGTCCTGGACAAACTCCATTCTATATCATGAATGGCCAACATCCCCGGACGTCGTCCTTTGACCCGGTTGATGAACTGGAAATGCCGGCAATCACCTCCCTACATAAGACTATCACTCAAACTCTTAAGGAAGCAACCAAGAACCTAACCAAAGCCAAGGAACAACAGAAGAAGTTTGCTGACAGGCGTAGAAGGGAAGCTTCACATTACCAACTTGGGGATAAATTATGGTTGGCTGCTATAAATATACCTTTAAAAGGATCTCAGGTCTTCCGTCCCAGATATCTCGGACCTTATCCCATCAAGGCCATCATCAATCCAGCCGCTGTAAAACTAGATCTACCTGCCAATATGCAAATTCATCCAGTGTTTCACGTTTCCCTCCTGAAGCCTGTGAAGCCAGAGTCTAGACTCAAAAAACAACTGGAGCCTGAAATTATCGAAGGGGAACCTGAGTACAAGGTTAAAGACATCCTGGATTCTAAAATAGTATGATCAAAACTATACTACTTGATTGACTGGGAGGGTTACGGACCTCAAGATCGCACTTGGGAACCTGTTGAATTTGTCCATGCACTTAGACTAATCAAACGATTCCACCGAAACAACCCTGCGAAACCTGGACAAGGGAGAAGAACGCCCGTGACGGGGGCCTTGTGGGGGGAGTACTGTCATGACCACTGGACAAGGGATCAGGCCTTCTTCACCCCTAGGGTCCAAATGGACCCAGTCCTGGCACCTCTGGTGCCAAGCTCTTGGAAAAGTGTGCTTTGCACACTTTGTGCCTGAGGCACATGCATCCGGGCCGGGCGTGGCCATAGACCATCATTGGAAGGCACGTGCAGGGATCTCTGGGAGTGACAAGGTGGAGCCACAAAGTGGGGCCAAAGGGAGGGGCTGGGGCCAGCCTATTTAAGGCCAATCAGCCCACATGCCTCCGCTTCGCGTTATTCTGATTTCTGCAGTGTAACACTTACCACTGTCCTTACCTGTTCCTCATCTCGTCGTGTATCTGCTTGATTCCAGTGACTCCATCACTGAAGATACACCTTACCTGATTTCAGCATCTCCATCGCTGAAGGCGCAACTTACCTGAACCAGCTACCTCATCGCTGAAGGTGCACCTTACCTGAATCTGGCAACCCCATCGCGGAAGGCGCATCTTACCCGATTCCAGCCTCTCCACCGCTGAAAGTGCACCTTACCTGATTCCAGCCGCTCCATCGTTGTGCGCGCATCTTACCTGTCTCCCATCGCTTTAGGAGTCGGAGCCTTTCCTCACCTGATCCGGACGACCAGCTACGTGGGAGCTCGGCTTCTCTTCTTCCTCTTCGTGGTCCCTCCAACCTGCAGCCGCGAATCGACCTTCGAGCAACCAGACTCCGCTCAACACCGCCAGACTTCTCCTGCAAGGGAAAAAGAACACAGCAGGTTAGGAGTCACATAAATACCTAACGCTTGGGCGCTCCATACCTGAGTCTAGAGATCTATCTTAATGGCCAATTTACCAGCTAATTTGAGGGCTCCATCATCTTCAAGGGAATTGCTGGACTCGCTCCGCGACTCCGATCAGTCATCTTCACACCTATTTGAGAGAGAAAAGACATTGCAAGAATTACTATTTACAACCACAGCAAAAGATGTTAAAACAAACGAACAATACTCATTGCCGAAAGACTTACCTCCTACATGGTTGGTCGCAGCCGGTCTGGATCGCCACTTTCACGGACCAGTGAATCAACTAGGTCCACTCTAGGCACCCCTGCTACAAGAAGCAGGACGGAGAGTCCAGCATTACAAAACAGGGGCAATACCAATATCCAGAACAGTTGGTTCTACAGCAGCTGTGGGAGAGAGTCGATCCAAGGGACCCAAGTCCAGGGAGGGATCCAACCATGCCCCAACGCCCCCGCAGAGACCAGGTGAGCATAACAGTAGCACTGTCATTTTTACTGCAGTGACTCTCCCCAGCCATGAAATTTCTTGTGTTTCCGATCTGTTCAGAGCAGCTTTTGTCTCTTTCCATAATTGGGGGGATGTTAGCCCCCATGAGGGTTTTGTACAATTTGGTCATGTGCACTCCCAGATATGTGAACTCGTCGTCCACCCATTTGAAAGGGAAGGTTTATTGAATCACTAATTGGATTTCGGGTGCTAGTCCAATCACTATTCCAACTGATTTCTGGTGATTAATGCGAAATCCCGAGACTGTGTAGAATCTGCCAAGGAGATCCAGCAGACGAGGGACTGCGTGGGTTTTTGAAGAACGCAAAAGACATTGTTGGCGTAAAGCGCCACTTTATGTGTGTTGCCTTCATATGTCGGGCCTAGTATGAAAGGGCTATTCCGGATCATTTGTGCAAGGTGTTCAGTGGTCAGTGCAAAAAGTAGGGGGGAGAGCGGGCACCCCTGCCTTGTTCCCCAACCCAGTGGGATTGGGGCTGTTTTGGTGTCATTAACCTTGAATATTGTGGACGGTATTTGGAAATTGGCCAGTATTCGTTTGCTAATGATAGGCCAAAGCCGTATGATGGTGAAATAGCTCAAAGAAAGCCCCATGAAATGTTATCAAACACCTAATGGGCATCGAGGGAAAGAAGCGATCGTCCCTCTGGGAGTTTTGGTGCCAGTGCTATCAAATCTATTACTCTTCTAATGTTGTCATAAGCCCCTCTATTTTTATGAACCCTGTTTGATCTTCATTACCTTTATGAGGAAGGACCTTGCTCAGTCTATTGGCTAGGATCTTACTATAGATTTTGGCATCAGTGTTCAAAAGGTATATGGGGCGATAGGAAGTGCAGTCCTCGGGATCTCTCTCGGGTTTCAAAAGCAGTGTGGTCATGGATTTCGCCATTGATTTGGTTATTTCCCCTGATTTGTAGAAAGAGTTGAATAGAGTGGTGAGCCGTAGGATTAAGGGCCCTGCAAAAGCTTTGTAGTATCTGTAGGTGAACCCATCCGGACCGGGAGCTTTTCCTGCTGGAAGGGAACATATGGCTTGGGTGATTTCCTGTGTCGTTATAGGATTCTCCAATGTTTCCCTTATTGCTTTGGAGATTTTGGGAAGATGTGCCTGGTCTATGAAATTCCAGACTTGGGTAGTGTTCCCTTGTTGTGGGGTGGACGATTTACCAAAAAAATCTTCCATAATCTTCAGTTTCCCAACCTCCCTGACCTCCCTCTTCCCATCTGCAGACCTAATGGCCCCAATGTAATTATGGGTTGCCACCTTCCTAAGTTTTGCAGCCAATCATTTAGTTGCTGTGTTTCCCCTGGAGAAATAATATTGTTTTGTCTTGAGTAAAGATTGAGCCACCTTCCTCATCATGTGAGTTTCCAGGGCTTGTCTAGCTATCTTGAGGTCTCACAGAGTACGCCTACCTCCCTTCTTTGCGTGCACCTTCTCTTTCTCTTGTACCACGGTCTCCAACTCTCTCCGGTATAAATGTTATTTCCTACACCAGGCTATTACTTGCTCTATAATAACTCCTCTGAAGACTGCCTTCCCTGCGTCCCATATGTTGCATATATCCAGGCCCTCCGTCATATTTTCTTGAAAGTAGTGGGTTATAGCCCCTTCGATTGCCACCCTAGCTGCGGTCTGTTAAGATCGCCTCATTGAATCTCCAAGGGGGCCTCTGCCATAGAGAGCCCTGCCCCAGGTCTATCTCTGGTTTTACTGGGGAGCGATCCGTGAGAGCTTTGGGTAAAATGTCGATTCCCTTGACCAATGGTATGAGGATAGAGGAGGCCAAGAACATGTCTAGCCTCAAGAACCCATCATGTACCACAGAGAAAAAGGTGTATCCCTCCCCCCTGGGTGAGTAAAGCACCATATTTCTATCAGCGATAGTTCAGTAGTGTAGTCATGGCATAATAACTGTTTTTGTCGTTTGTCGTGGCGGCCAATGTTTTATCCATGGTTGGGTCTACCACACTGAAGTCCCCCCTAGTACTGTGTCGCCTTCTATGGAATTCACTCCGATCTCTGTGAATGTCTGCATAAATTCTGCCTGGTTCTCATTTGGGCCGTATATTACACCCATTGTGATTTTTTTTTTTGACCTCCCAGGATTTCTTTCATTAACAGATATCTCCCTTGTGCATCTCGCAGGAATTCCGTTGTTCGTAATGGGGTACCTTTGCGGACCATAATGGCTACTCCCCGTTTTTTGAGGCCACTATTCGTGAAATACATTCAGGGGTACTTTTTACTTATGAGACATTTTTCATCCTCTTTTAATAGATGGGTCTCTTGTAGGAATTTAAAGTGCACCTCCAAGGAGGATAGCCTCTGTAATACAGCTTTGAGTTTCACTAGTGAGTTTAGACCCCACACATTTAGGGTCAGGCATTTCATGTCAGAGGCCACCGCCATGAGATATACACCTCTCCGCCCCATCGATGTGTATCCTCTGTAGTAATGTGTGTGTAATTTCTCACCTGTCCAGAAGGTCTCAGTTCCCTCACGATAGGATAATAGTCCTGGCGAGTTAGGTTGTAGCTCTTCCTCTTGGGCTTGCCCTAGTCACTCCCCTTCTCCAGCAGATGTTGTTTCTGGGATTCTTCTCCTTCTCGGTTTCCTTGATTTGCTTCTGTCGGTCCATTCCGATGTGCGTTGTGGTCCCACTCTGCTTGGTTCCCTTGGAGTCCCACTCATCAGTTCTGCCACTTCCTCTTCAGATCCAATCACGTAGCTTTGATTCTGAACCTCACTTAGTTTGCAAGGAAAACACCACTGACATCTGATCTTCTGTGACTGTACCCAAGCCGTTACCACATGTAGTTTCTGTCTGTTCGCTAGCGTGCAAGATGCTAAATCTTGAAACAGCGAGATGTGTGCTCTTCGGAATTGAACGGGTTCTTTCTTTCGGGCTGATGCCATGATCAGTTGCTTCTGGTGGAAGAAGTGCACCCTGGACAGTACATCCGGTTATGGCACTGTTGCATTGCTGTATAGACTGTGTCCTGTCCAGTTCCATCATTGCAGAGTCAGGAAGATCAAAGGGCATTCAAAATATCTTCCACACATAGTCAGTTAGATCTTGATCTGGAATATCCTGTGGTATTCCTCGTATTCTAATATTGCTTCTACAGGTTCTATTTTCAAGGTCTTCCTGCTTCGTCCATATCATTTCCAGTTGGCCCAGCACCCTGTTACTGAGATCCGCCTGGTCATGAGCCTGCTCGCACAATGTGTTTTCAACATCACTCATTCTTGTTTCCAATACCATCATGTGGGAGTTCAGCTCTGTGACGGTGTTGACCATTGCCTCTTTGGTGTCGTCTTTAATCTCATTAGTAAGATCCTGTTTCAGCATGGAGAGCATTTCCATGAGGTCCTCTTTGGTAAATGAGGACTGAGTATTTGTACCGAAAGGTGGTGGGTCGACCTCCATCTGCGTTTCTTTGATATCTCTCTCCCTTTCTTTCTCCTTCTCTTGCATGCCCAGAAGTGCTTTAATATTGCCTGCTTTTGGCTTTGCTCCTCCTTTCAACATTTTTTACCCACAAGCTTTCTTGTCTGCATAAACCCTTCAGATTTGTCTCCTCCCACTTCGGTTGGATAGCCTCTCCAGTGTAGTAGCCTACAAGGACCTGCTTCAGTAACCCTTTTTGTTGTTGATTTGAATGCCCTGAGAGGATTGAGGTGTGCACCCTGTTGTTTGGCTGTCAGCAGGCTTCTGTTTCTGCACCTTTTATTGCACCTTAATGGCCTACCAGGGTTTGTAGCTTGCAAGCGCTGTCCGCTAGTAGGGTGTTGCTGGCACTCTAATGGTCTCCCACTTCTCTGTCCCTCCCTCAATGTAAGAGAGGTACAGATCCGACACTTTGCCTACAGTTCCCTCGCTGTGCCTCCCCCACCAGGACTGTACGGCGAGCACAGTCTTTCAGGTCAGCGTGCTATGGGGCTGCTGTGTGGAATGCATCCAGTGCGCCGTTGTTGCTCGCAGCTACACAGTGCCCCTCTTCCACTCCACCTGTTGTTGTTGTAAAACCGGGTCTAGTGCCCGGCTGACTCCTCACCTTGTGTTCTGGCTCCCTTATTCCTGCACTGATGTTCGCCTCGTCGTGAGCACCAGGGTTCTGTCTCCTTAGTCCCACTGCCTGATGTCACGGTTGCTGTGATTCGTTCCGCTGCAGTCAGAGGTTTTGGCAGTCCAGCGTGGCGTGTTCATAATGTTGCCCCGCCGCATTCTTTCGGATCGCCGTTCTCTGCCATCCAGTGGACTCAAGTTTCGCTCTTTGGAACTCGCTTGCCCATTACCTTCTGCCACACGCTCCCGTTATTTAAGTCTGGATGCCTTCAGTTTTCACACGTTACACCGCCATTATTCTTCTCGGGGTGAGGGAGAAGACAGCTTATACTGCCATTTCCCTGGTAGTCGCCAGACCAGACATGTAACTGATTTACAATCGCCTTATTTTGGGTCATTTGAACTAGCAAGGATACACCATTTGAAGTTAGTTTTATTGCAGAAAAAGGCTAGGCCAGCAGCTTTTGATGGAGTTAGGGATTGGTGCAAAGAGGCAACCCAGCACATCAAATGTAGACAGAAGCAAGCCCACAAACATATGACCTAAATAGAAAAGCCTTTAGTCCATGACCAAAAGCAACAGGAAGACTGTGATAGGGTAACAGACAGAGCAATACAGTTAGACATATGCAAAACATACCCATCCAAAGAGCTGCACACAGCTGATAAATGAATGGACACACTATTGAGCGAAAGACAAGAAAGTCTGACTGCACCACCTCCCTATGTACCAGCGGTGCCTCAACCAGTGCTGCATGTACCTGACACCAACTCTTGGCCTACTGCACCTCCCACACTAGAGCTCCTTAAGGCTACGCTACCTGCCTCCCATGCCGCTTCCAAATCTGATACCCCTCTATTGCAATATTCAAACCCGCTTAGTGATCAGAGAGCAGCACTTTGTAGCGCACTAACATAGAATAAAAAGACAAGGTTGGAAGTAACAGCAGAAGACTATATACTGGAAGGGACTGAATTAGCTTCTCACATACTTTGATTAACTACCATATCCCTGAACGAAAAGATTTGTTAGAACACATGGGAAAACACTTGCTCGAGAATGGTGCAAACTCACTGATACCGCAGTACCCAGAGAATTGCAACATTTCAGTTATTCAGCATGCACCATCAATACACTAGAAGGCACACATCAGCACCTATCTTAGCTGTTCTCACATAAGGAGGAACTACATGAACTACAGATAGTAAAGCTAGATGCTTTCGGAATATCTTGTCCTTTAATAAACAACACATTAATTCAGAAAAGCACTATCCCCAAACATCATCTTTAGATGGATTTCTAATACATCCCTTTTCGCTATGAAGATCCATGACACAGTTAAGCAATACTCCCCATCCATTCAGAAACAGGTATTGCAAATAATGGCTGAATACCTACAAGACGAATACATTAAAAGGAAATTGTGTTGTACAGCAGATGCAATGAAAATATGAAAAATTACCTTCATGGTGATTTAGGTTCTCTTAGTCCAGCCTCTCCAAGGCTTATGATATGCAAGGAATTGCGGCGCTGCAGTGACTTTGGGTTCATTCCACTAGAGCCAAAGCAGCATCTGTAGCCTTCGCCAGCCATGTTCCCATTGTATACATCTGTAAAGCGGCTACCTGCGCTACCCAGCTTCCCTTTTGCAAGCGCTATGCTATGGATACATCTTCTAGAAATGATGCAAAATTCAGCGAAGAGGTGCTCCACAACTTGTTTGCCTGAATTCAATACATGCTGTCTCCTCCACCCTTACTTATTATAATGCTTTTTAGTCTGGTCCCAACCAGTTGGAACGAAGGGGAGCCAGGACGAAAGAGAAATGAAAAATTACCTTTGTGGTGATTCAGGTTCTCTTAGTCCAGGCTCTCCCTCCTTCACAATATCCACCAAGCCCTCCCCTACAGCAAGGATATACTTAAATTCTACCGCCATCAGCAGAACCACAGGAACTGGGTATGGAACCTTGGTGATGTAGGGGTAATATGTGTGCCTGGCGCACGGAAGGATGCATGCATGAGGTAGGCTCTACCCTTTCAAAAGTTCTTAAAGTGACAGCTAACAGTTGCTGCACACTATTTTGAACAATTTGTATATGTCCGCTTTTCAAAAGAAGAAGTTAACACGATTAAGCTATCCATCCCAGACGTAAGGAAGAACTCCACTGTGTTCTATAAGGAAGTACAGACCGTCTTGGCTTCTTCTGTTTTTACCTTAAAAGATATAGGGCCTATTACAAGTCCAGTGGTAGCCGTGCCGGAAAAACTGGCAGGCTGCCGCCAGACCGATAATACCATTCTGCATCCATGATTGCCGGAATCGCTGGGGCATTACAACTCTGGTGACCCGGTAATTCTGGAGGCGGAATTCAGTAAATCCCCATTCCCATGGAGTCCCATAGGACATGGGGATGGGGACCATGGAAACACTGGTTCCGTCTATGACAGAGCCGGTGTTTCAATGTCCGCCTGCAGGCGGGTGGTGTTACTTCCACCAGGTCAGACCTGGCGGACGTGACACCTCCCGCCTGCAGGATTCAGAATCAGCAGGTCCGGAAACAACAGTGGCAGCGGATTCACAACCACTGTTGTTTCCGGACCGGCTGACTTGTAATGAGGACCATAGATTTGTAATTTCCCGTCATTTTACCTTCCGATTTATGGAAGCAAATCAGGAACATAGATGGCATTGGGGGGAACATGGGCAGAACTCATGGCTGCCGACATACAGAGAAAAGCAGGTGAGAAACCTCCAGAAAATATATTAGCATTACCTAACGCCATTCTTGCTAAACTTAAGACTTTATTACCAGAGAAAAGGATTATATGGGACAAATTAACTGCCTTCATGCAAGGGAAATCTGAGGGGGCAACAGAGTATTTCAATAGATTTGAGCAGGTATTTGCTGACTACAGCAGACAGGATTTTAGCACTGAATTGGGAAAGAGATTGTTTGTTGACAAGTTTGGTGCGTGCTCTCTTGCCTGAAATTCAGTCTCAAATCATGGCTTCAGAGAGTGCCTGGCAAACGGACACCTTCTGAGATACTGCTGATGGCTCAGTATTAAGATAACAAAGTTAATAATGAGAAGGAAAGGAAAGGATAGATAAGAAAAAGGTAGATATGACGACTAGGGTGTTGTAACAGCAGGTATCTAGGGGATGTGAGGATATGTCCCAAACAGGGGACAGGTTATGCCACACACTGGGATAGTGAATGAGAACCAGTGCACCTACTGCAAGCAGGAAGGCCACTGGAGGGCGCAATGACAAATACTCCAGCAGAAGGGAGACAATATGTACGAAAGATGAGGAAGAGGACGTAGTAATGGCATGTAGGGACCGAATAGAAGCCAGTTTTCTCAGCCACCACAGTTCAGCAATAATATAAAAAAACAGATGTGCAACACCCGATTAAGCCTGCCAACATTTTCGATAACACTCCCTCACAGAATTATTTTTCAGAGGACTACACATCTGACGACATATACTTTGGCTAGGGCAGCCAGAATCAGGGGCTTGAACCTACCCCTATCCATGTCAATCGAAAAGGACCCAATGTTACAATGAAAGTTGGGGATAGGCCACGCACATAATGGTGCACAGAAGTGCTCCATTAATCACATTTCGGTTCCAGATATTCCTCTGTCAGGGCAACAAAATGTTTCTGTAGGGTTCGCTGGTACACCTTTAATATGTCCGGTCTCCAAACCGGTACCTATTTCTTTGGGACCATTCACAGATTCATGTCATTTTCAATTGACAACTAACTGCGGTGAAAACTTGTTAGGCTTGAATTTACTGAAGAAATGATATGGTGTTATTTACTGCTCACCCGATGGTGTATATTTGACTATTTCACTGCAGCACACTTCTACATCTCAGTTGTTAACACTCCCACTACCCAGTTAATTACAAAGTGTACCCACTCATTTATGGGCCCTTAGTGGTAATAAAGAAAATTGGTTGGGAGGCACTACCAACAATAATTAGAGTTTACCATAGGTAAATTTGCCCTAAGGGTCTTAGGTACTCTGTGTCATTCAAGTATATAATACTTCAGGTGCAGCAGGGAGAAGCTCGAGGCCACTTGAGATTCAAAATACTGAAGAACAAGACATGCACCGACCGTTTCCGGCCGGTAACCCTGTGCTGCACTCCTTGCGGGAACTAGCCCCAAGTAGTAATTCTGCCTTACAGAGACTAAAGACTCCCTTACGGGAATATTTGTTCGACAAGGACAGTTTTCAACAGTCTTCAGAGTGGTGTGATTGGCTTGATCTAATGTTCAAATAGTCAACCGGGTACATTCGGCCCTTTCTAGCTATGAGTCTCCAACCAAGAATGAATCCGGCTGAGAACAAACAGGTGTGAGACAGACCCGATTGTCATTACATCATATCACCAACAGATTTGATAAACAGATTTAATTTACACCACACCAATACCTTAGATGTGTGTAAAATAAACTAATTTAATTCACAGATTAGTTCATACAAGTCAGTTTGTAATTCGAAAACAAAGGACCGCATTTCAATTGAGCTAAAAGAATGCTCTAAAACAAACCGTGTGCGGTAAAGTACAAAAGTAAAGTACACTTTATCTCAGTATAACATGATAGAGTAATTCATATACAAGACAAAGTTGTCAAATTTGTATTTCACTGCTTCTGAGCCTTTACATTCACTCTGCTCAGAAGTTTTTCTAAAGCCACTCCTATTGAGTAATCAGTGCCAACGCGTTTCGGATTATTGGAAATCCATCTTCAGGGCAGGACGTGTTTTAGTTTCAACAAAATTTGGTAGGGATTCCTACAAAGTATAAGGATACACTCATTAGATTTATATAGAGTTTGGAGGAACTCGATAGGTAACTCTCCTAAATGGAGATAGATTGACCTGCTTTCCTTGGTAAGCAGAGATAATTCATGGCCACCTTTATGATATAAGTGACATAGCAAAACAGTTTGTAAGTATTAGATCAAGGGTGCAGAGTCAAACTCTTAGAGTGCTGTTAATATAATTCATCCTGACTCACCCGGTCAA
Source organism: Ambystoma mexicanum (assembly GCF_040938575.1). Lineage (NCBI taxonomy): Eukaryota > Metazoa > Chordata > Amphibia > Caudata > Ambystomatidae > Ambystoma > Ambystoma mexicanum. The sequence goes on along the minus strand of NC_090937.1, from coordinate 1,263,595,573 downwards.
AAGACCCAAATGTCTCACCGGGTGCAATGGCTGTATCGGGCTGTGGCTCTGACAATGCGCAACTGGAGGTTTGGAGAAAAAAGAGAGGGGGGTGATATTAAATCGTACGCTCTCAAGCCAGATAGGCTGTAATCAACGTAAGCTTCGGAGTGGGCTGTTGGCCACTATTCTCGGATTAGTGCTAGTTACATAATTCAACGATCGTGAACAGTAATTGCCTGCATTTACTTGAAACTTACTTGGAAGGGAATTGCCCGCAGGACGCCGAACAAAGCTGCCCGTCACACGGACGTGCTGCACTGCTCTCCCAAGCAAAGTAGGTTGCCATGGGAGTAGCCGCACACGCGCGTCCCCGCGCGGGGCGCGATCTTCGTATGGGACATCGTATCACGGGCGCGATCGTAGTGTGTAAAACAATCGTGTCTCTATTAGATCCTTTGATAAGGCTTGACTAGGACGTCTATTCTCAAACGATTCCGTTGGTCCAACCACACTCTGTGTGTAGCGACTAAACTCATGAGGCATATACTGAGGGCAGACGCAGTGCTCCGTGTGCGTACCATAGCTACTGTTGCTAGGGATGCGCACGGAGCATGCGCCGCTTTGCCGTTCTCGTGTAATGTATCCACATCCCTTCCCCGATCTGCGTACAGGTAAGACTGGCTTAATAACTAATAACACCATCCAGTATGATGAGTCAATTTGATCTGGTACGCCGGGTCTAGTGAAATTACTCGGAGGGGAGGTATACCTGGATTAAGGGTGGCGGGGGGAGGGGCAACACGGCATTCAGAAACTGCTTAGTGCCCCTACCCCCGCTTGATTACAGAAGAGTGACAGTCTTCACAGGTGGGTCGATGCTCAGGCACCCGCCTGCATCGTACCCTCATAGACTGTCAATCAGGTTGTCAACTGGTTGTCAACAATGACCAGGATAGTTATTTTCGTAAAACTATACTTTCCATTGCACCTTGAGTAATATACTTTGTAGTAGTCAGTATTCGAATCTGCTAGAGGATTCTACTGGTCACCCTGCCGGTTGTGCCGTTCACATTCTTGAATGAGTGATACAGTTGCTGAAGAATCACATTACATCGCCATACCACAGGACCATCATGTTACATAGTTATTCAATGAAACTCCTGGTACCAACCTGTTCACATTCTGCAGTACCACAGCCAGAATCGAAACATTGAGTTGTATGTATAGGGGTCAAAATGAAAGCCCTGCATACTTATTGTTGATTAGATGAAAATTAATAGTATTACGCACTCTTGTTCAGATATATGATATTGCAACAAACTGTTAACTAGTTTGATAATGTAGTAGTGATAATGACATAGGAATGCTCGATGCAGAACCAGCACACATCCAGTTAAAGCAAAATGTCACATTACCTCGAATACCACAATACAAGTTTTCAGTGGATGGAGAAGCCGCACTGAAATGATCATTTCAGATCTTGTATATCTAGGTGTCATTTAACGGATTACGGGTAGCACTTGTAACATTCCCATACTTACTGAGTACAAGAAGGGTGACAAAGCACTGCCTTACATTGTTTGTCCCCAATTTCCCATTGTGCCTGACATCACAACTATTTTTACTATAATTCCTGCCCAGGCCACTAATTTGTCTGTGGTAGATTTAAAAACACATTTTTTAGCATACCGATACATACTGACAGTAGGTACTTATTCACCTTTACTCTGGGGAGGTTGTCGTTTACATTCACTAGAGTACCCCAAGGATACACTGAAAGTCCAAGCATTTATAGTAGGGCCCTCAAGGAACAACTGGACACTTTAGAATTACCTTCATCTTGCACATTGATACAGTACATTCACGACTTACTTATTGCTGTGAATTCTGAGGAAGCTTGCAAGGAGGGCACTGTGCTGTTGTTAACACACTTGGCTAACAATTATCACACAGCTTCTTTGAAGAAATTCCAATATTGTCAACAGGAGATTGCCTATTTAGGATACCTCCTGTCGAAGGAGGGTAGGCATCTTGCACCAGAAAGAATACAGGCTATCTCTGACATGGCAATTCCAAGCACACAAACTGAGGTAAGAACCTTTATCGGGATGACTTCCTATTGCAGGCAATGGATTCTGAATTTCTCCATTTTTATTTAGCTATTGTTAGCACTAACAAAAAAAGATGTAGCTCTAGCACTACCATGGGATACAGCTTGTCAAGATGCTTTTGATATTCTCAAAACTGCTCTGTGTTCCTCGCCAGTATTGGGCACACCAAATTACACTAAGGATTGTGTGTTATTTGTGCATGAAAGAGATGGTTGTGCTTTGGCTGTTTTAATGCATGAACATAGGCGAAAGAACAGGCGTGCAGCTATTTTTCCTCCACGTTGGACTCTGTTGCATGCGCTTTGCCAAAATGTCTTAAAGCTGTGGCTGCTGCCGTTGCATCAGTAAAACAGAGCAAAGGCATGGTTTTGGGTCACTCCTTAACCATCATGGTGCCTCACTCAGTAGACGTACTATTGAATAGAACGCAAACACAGCATCTCACATCTGCTTGCCTCACTAGATACAAGCTCATTTTGTTTGCACCTCACATCAAAATGAAACGATCTAACACGTTAAACCCAGTTGAGCTGTTACCTCCCCTACAGGAGAGGAGCATTCCTGATACCAATCATGATTGCATCTTTATCACTGAAAATGACACACCTCTACCATCCTCAGATAGGTAAATATTTTGTGATGGTTCTTGCTTTACATTTCCTGACGGCTGGGGCGCCCCGGACCACATCCCTGCCCAACCTCATTGCCTGCAGAACCTCTGCCGCAGCCGCCATGACGAAACAAACGAAGGCCGGCAAAAACTCAGACATAGCTACTATGTTCTCGACGACAGAAACGGGTAAGAAACAGGACCCTCCCAATCCTACCCCGCAAACACCCCGTGGAGGAGAAGAAGCCCTCGCTACCAAGGGAGACCTGGTGGCTTTTATGGCGGACATCAAGTCCGAATTCCGCTCATGCCTAGCAGAACTCTCCACCAAAGTGGAACAGACCGATCAGAGGGTGACTGAGGCAGAGCAGAGGCTGGGCGAGGTCGAAGATCGCTCACTGGAACATACGACCGCACTAGAGGAGGTGCAACGCTCAATCAGAGCCCTACAAGATAAATACGAGATCCTAGAGTATAAACAAGAGGACCTCGAAAACGGGGCCCATCGGAACAACCTTCGGATCTGAGGAATTCCCTCCTCTGTACCCGACAAAAACCTGGCGGAATACATCAGAGACTTCTTTCGGTCCTTGCTCCCAGATCTCGATGAAGCCCACCTCGTATTAGACCGCACCCATAGACTGCGCCCACGCCAGGGAATAGACTCGGATCTCCCCCCCAGATGTCATCACCAGGGTCCATTTCTTCTCTATTAAGGAGGCCATCTCGGCGATCACCGTACCGGGGACAAACTCTTTCCAGGGCTCTCCGCTCCAAATTTATCAAGATCTCTCAATGCTCACCCTCCAGAAAAGAAGGGCGCTCCGACCCCTGGCACTCTGGAAATTCACCGTACTGTATTGCTTGTTGGCCCCTTTGGCCAAGGGTGGGGCCACTCACACAATGTCGGCCCACCCGCTGGTTAAAGTTACGGCCCCCCGTTGGGGGCTCGTGTTAAAATCCCTAGTGCAGGTTGACCCCTTATCTCTCACAAGCGAAGGCGGTTGACCCAGGCGCCATCGACCCTCCCCCCCCCCCAATCCAGTCAACGGGGGGAATATGGCCCCAGACCACCAAAACCTAAGACTCCTCTCCCTCAATGTTAATGGGCTGAACTCTCCTGCCAAACAGAAGAATATCCTGCAAAAACTCCAAGATGAGGAGACCGCGGTGGCCATGTTGCAGGAGACCCATCTGCTACGAGCAGACTTTGGACGTCTCTGCTCCCGGATGTATCCACTCCAATTCTTCGTCTCGGGAGAGTCTAAAAAAGGAGGCACTGCAATCCTCTTCAGGAGAGACCTACACCCTCAAATCCTGGACACTAAAACATACCCAGTAGGCCGGTACATAGCAGTCAAATGCCTCCTCCTTGGTGACTTATATACCTTTGTCTCCGTATATGCGCCTAGCTCTGGCCAATCGAACTTTTACGACTCCTTGAGCACATCTCTTTCACGCTTCATAGAAGGCCAGGTGATAATAGGAGGGGACTTTAACGGAGTACCAGACCCGATAAGAGATAAGTCGCACCCTCCGACTCCGAACAACTTCACCCAGGCTCTGAGCCTCCTACACCTATTCAGATCCCTGGAAGTAGTGGACTCATGGCGGGTCCTACACCCCACTGAAATAGACTATCCTTTTCACTCCTACGTCCACCGAACCTTTTCACGGATCGACCTCCTCCTGGCGTCCCCACAAACTCTCGCCTTTGTCAAAGAAGTGTCTATTGGTTCAAGGATTCTATCTCACCACGCTCCAGTGATCATGGAGATCTGGGCCCAGAACCCCACCCCTAACGCTCCCCGTAAATGGTCATTATATGACCCGATCCTCAATGACATGTCGGTGAGAGACAGAATCGCGAAGGCAATCAAGAATTTTCTTGAAGAAAACCAAGCTTCTGATACCTCCCCAGCGAATAACTGGGACGCCATGAAGGCAGTGATCAGAGGCGTCCTGATTGCACAGGGAGTAGCCTATCATCGGAACAGGCGGCAGACCAGGATAACCTTGGAGGAAGAACTGAAAGCGGCAGAGGAGATCCACAAAGAAAAAGGCTGGTCCCCCAAAATGCAGCAAGCCCTACGCATGGCCAGAAAGAAGCTGGAGGCCCACTACGCGGAACAGACCGCACAATTAATGGCCAAGGCCAAACAATCCTACTACGCAAAGAATAATAAGGCAAACAAATTCTTGGTAGCCAAACTGGCCAAAATAAAATGAACACCATCTCTGGCCTGCGCGACTCCCAGGGAGCTGTCCAATATATAGAATCTAATAAACAGCAACTGGCGGTAGCCCACTTAACGCAGCTCATGACGGCTACTCCACGAGACCGCTCAAACAGAAGGAATACCTGCAGAGCGCAGCACTGCCCCAACTCTCCACCTCGGCAAGGGAATCTCTGGAGGCACTGATCACAGAAGAAGAGGTTGAGGAAGCCATCAAAATCGCTCAAGACACGAGCACCAGGCCCAGATGGATTCTCGGCAAGGTACTACAAATTAATTAAGCACCAGCTAACCCCCCCCCATAGTAACTCTCTTCAACTCCTTCAGAGATTCTGGCTCAGTAACCCCCTCGATGCAGGAATCAACCACTGTTCTTCTACCCAAGCCAGGGAAAGACCCAAGAGACCTAGCCTCCTACAGACCAATAGCACTATTGAACATAGATGCAAACCTATATTCCAAAATCCTTGCGAATCATCTGGGTCGCATCCTACCGGAGATAATCCAGCCAGACCAAGCAGGCTTCATCCTAAATCGGTCGGCAGGGGACAATATCCGGAGAACTCTAAACTTGGTGGACATCTCCTCCCGAAAATCCCAAAAACTAGTATTGATGGCACTAGATGCCACCAAGGCATTTGACATGGTGGACTGGCCATTCATGAAACGCACTCTGGGGGCCTTTGGCTTTGGAACAGCTTTTCAGACAATGATCCTGGCCAACTACAAAGGACCCAAAACATTTCTGAGGACCAACGGATCCATCTGGGCCCCGATCTCGCTGTCTTGTGGTACGAGGCAGGGCTGCCCATTATCACCTCTGCTTTTTGCACTTACCATGGAGCCCTTTGCCCAGAAAATAAGACAAAACGCCCAGATCACAGGCCTGCAGGTCGGCCCCTCCCAACACAAAATTGCCTTATATGCTGACGATGTCCTGTTAACAATCTCAGAACCCCGCTCCTCCCTGAAGCATGCCCTGGCAGAAATAAGCAGCTACGGTGAGGTATCCGGCTTTTCAGTTAACTTCGCTAAATCAACAGCCTTGAACATTGGCCTCGCCCCGGAGGAGCGGGAGACACTGACCAAGATAAGCCCGATCAAGTGGGAAAACAGAGGGTCTACATCCCGGCGGACCCAAAAGAAACGTACCAGACCAACTTTCCCCGGCTATTTAAAGAACTGGAGGGAGACCTGAGACGTTGGACGACCCAGGAGATCTCCTTAATGGGGCGAATAACAGCCTGCAAAATGAACCTTCTCCAGAGGTTTCTCTATGCCTGCTCCTCCCTCCCAGTGGTAATCCCCGCACCAGCCCTTCGAGACCTGCAGAAGAAAATGGTGAAGTTCATATGGAGTGGTAAAAAACCTAGAATTCCTTACAAAACTCTACTGGGGGCCTCCAAAATTGGAGGGCTCGGAATCCCGGATTTACAGGCCAACAGAGTGGCGGCCCAATTGGCACACGTTCACGCATGGCAAACACTCACAAACCGCCCTAGATGGGTAGAACTGGAACAGTCACGGCTGCCCCTACCCCTGCGATTCCTGCCACACATCCCGGCCCCCCTCAGGACACATTGGGGAGACCTCCTGCGGGCAACCAAACACACCCTGAGTGTCTGGGACTGGGCACTAAAACGTAAGGGCGTCCCAAGAGACCTGAACCCGCAATCGCCGATTTTCCACAATCCAGCTTTCTCACCCGGATCAAACCCACGAAATTTTCAACGCTGGATAAAGGGAGGCCTTGAGACCCTGGAGCAGATGTACGAGGGGAACGCGCCATGCACGTTAGAACGATGCAAGGAGAAGTTCCAACTTCAGGAAAAGGACAGATTTACCTACATACAGCTGCACCACTGGTGCTCACAGCCCCAAATCCTACAAGCAGCAACGCGCGCCCCGATTTCACTGGAACTATCGCTCAAGGACCCCCCACCTCGAGGTAGGATATCTACCTTTTACTGACGCTTTTTGGGCGATTTCCTGGTTGAGAGAACCCGCTGCATGGCCCAGTGGGAGGCCGACCTGGGGCACCCGATAGAAGACCAAACATAGTTAGACATTTGGACCGAAGCACACTCCTCGTCCTCCTGTGTCACCAATAGGGAATGTGCATATAAGATCATGCTGAGGTGGTACTACCCCCCCTTTTAGGCTCCATCACATGAATCCCAGGGTGGATCGCTCCTGCTGGAGAGGATGTGCCCACCAGGCTCCTTTTTCCACATGTGGTGGGTGTGCCCGAAAATCCAGCGATTTTGGAGACAATGCCTGGGGACAATTACACAGATCACGGGGGCAACGATTCCACTGGAGCCAGGCCCTGTACTGCTGGGGGTACCAGTCCCGGCGATCTACCCACGCTTCGGGAATAGGGCGAAACTGTTGACCCAATGCCTTTTAGTCAGGAAATCGGTGCTGGGCCGCCACTGGAAGTCCCCGGACGGCCCCTGCTTAGCTCATTGGTGGACAAAACTATGGGACATACTGATAGCGGAAAAGGTGACGGCGGCAAAGGCCGGGGTCCCTCACCGGTTCCAGAACATTTGGGGCCCGGTACTGGAATTTGACCAGAGACTTCCCGCCCTGACTTATAAGCCTATCAATGCCCGATGGACCCTGGGAGCCCGGGAGGAACCCAAAGGGGACACATAAACCGTGGGGCCGCAGAGAGGAGAGCACGGAGAGCGGAGGCCTGGCAGGGGAGTGGAGGGGGGGGGGGGACGGGCCCGAGGGGAGGGGGTTAGGGGTTAACACGTCTTTGCTACTATTTATGATGTATGCTTGTCAACCTGCCTTGATTTAAAATAACATTTTCAACAAAAATAAACTTCCAGACGGCACTTCTACTTCTGCTTATGCAATCACCACACTAGACACAGTGGTAGAAACCAGGAGGATTCCTTACAACTCTGCCCAAGTAGCAGAAATAATTGCCCTGGCTCAAGCTTGGGAGGTCTCAAGGCTTGAAAGTAAATATTTATACGGACAGCCAGTACACCTTGGGTGTAGCCTACAATTCTGGGAAACTGGGCCGAAAGAGGATTTCTGATATCCCATGGAACCAAGATTCAAAATGGTCCCTTGATAGTGCAGCTTTTATCAGCACTAGCATTACCTATAGAGCTAGCAATAATAAAATGCGTAGTCCACCAGAATATCACTGCTAGTATTGGGAAAGGCAATACTTTCGCAGACCGAATTGCCAAACAAACAGTCACAGACTTACAGTTTGGAATGTACGTATTGGGTCCTGCTAGATGGGTCGCTGAGAGTGGGATGGTGGAAGAGAGCATTATTAGTGTAAAATATATTCAGGCCGAGGCCACAGCCGAAGAAATCAAAGAGCGGGTATTGCGACCAGCCTGCGTAGATGAGGAAGGCTGTTGGGTTGACCATGACAAACAGAGATGGATGTTACCTAATGCATATGCACAAGCTATAGTGACTCTGGCCCATGGCCCAGCCCACGTAAGAGCAAAAGGCATTTGTAAACTCATAGACCCGGTATGGAGGAACTCCAACATACCCAAAATAGCAGACGCCTGGTCAAGAATTGCATGATCTGTTTACAACAAAACATTGGGAAAGGAACACCAGTACCTAACGGCAGCTTTTTTCCACTGTCCATGCCCTTTGAAGTTATACACTTTAATTTCATTGAAATTAAAAGATGTCAGAATGTTAAATACGTTCCAGTGGTAGTTTGTGCATTTAGTAAATCGGTCGAGGCTTTCCCTCTGAAAGATAACACTGCAATGCCAACAGCAAAAGTAATACTAAAAGAGTACTGTCCCCATTTTTGTTTACCAAGGGTGATCTGGTCGGATAATGGTTTGCACTTTGTAGCATCAGTCACCAAGCATGTGTTTGAGGGATTACAGATAAGAAAGGCATTTAATTCTGCTAACCCAGTCAGTGGGTTTAGTTGAGAGACACTGTACCCTAAAGAACAAGTTCGCTAAAATATGTGCACACAGCCAGCTAAAATGGCCTGAAGCCCTACCATTAGCCTTAATGTCAATGAGAATGACAGCCCAAGCAAAAACAGGTCTGTTGCCATATGAGATTGTGATGGGAGAACTGCTAATGTGTGGAATATACCCAGGCCAAAAGAATCGTCAGAGATTGAGTATCCATTATTGGTAGACTATTGTAACCAATTAAATGAAAACTTGCGTTTGAATCACCAACAGGTGCGAGAAGCATTGGCTGATCGATACGTGGGTCCTGGCCACACCAATCGGCCTGCCGACTACTTTTTGGTGAAAGACTTCCAGCAGAAATCCAGTCTTGAACCATGCTAGAAGGGGCCACTCCAGGTCCTATTGGCCACCCAGACTGATGTGCGTGTAGAAGGGGGAAAAAGAACTAGATACATGCAGCACATCTGAAATGTGTACCTTTGCCTTTGCCCTAAGACGGATGGGTAAAGGAGGGGGGTAGCTGATTCGGAACATAAATATGTTCCTCAGCACTCACCTTTCAGGGACGGAGAATACACTAACCCAAATTGTAAGCAGCCAGACGTTGCACCTTTGCCAACCATCGACACAATGCTCGAGGATCACTCTGTGCCTGGGGTGACCAGATACAATCTTCGACCATGGAAATAGATAGGGAAGGACTTCTTGCAAGTAGGAAAGTGAGGTATTTTTTAGTACTGCACCCACAAGAAACCAATGATTTTCCCTCCATACCCCCCAAAGACGCCTTGAGGTAGAGGGGGGCAGGCAAAAGAAGACTCCAAGCAAGATAAGCAACGGGGTCAGGTACCAACCATGGATGACCTTATAAAGCCTGTATCAGTGAGGCTTCTTAACGGATACTGAAATACAGTATCATACACACTTCGTCCACTTGATCTTGAACACCGAGACGGATAGCTCAATAACACCTTCATAAGAATAATGAATGACACTCATGCAATACTGAACAAAACCAATTGTTGGGTATGCTTCCACCTTCGACAACACAGTGAGAAAGGGTTAGGATGGTACATATATCCTCTCCCATTGTCCACTGCTTGATATGCATCCTTTAGGGCCATGTTTTTTGGTAGATGGAATTACAGTCCCACGGGTAACTTTGATGGGACAAATATAAATAGTTTTGATCAGCAGGTGATACTACCTTTGGTATGCTCTGTGTTTGCTAACAGGAGCACTACCAAAACTGCCTCTACAAAACGCTCGTACAGGAATTCTAGGCCATACCAATCAATTATATAATGTTGAATGTCACCAGTAGGGAATAGGGAAGCAACTCATCCAGCATACACAATTAATAATAATCCTGCCACGGTACCATTTTGTCTAAGTAAGGAAGGTTCTAGGTACATGGGTACATATGACAAATATATGAATACATAGGTTTTGGGGAACAAAATAAGGCCCTTGCCCTTAGGGGGATACATTTACTTTGTCGCAAGTAAGTATATCCAAGGTTACCCAAAGATTGGAAAGGAACATGTTTCTTGGGGATACTGTTACCAGGGGCTTACTTGACATAAACTTTAGAAATATTCAAACACTGCCCTAGGAGGGATATCGATGATGATACAACTGGCCACATATTAGGGGATGTGTCAAAAGCATTAGCACCCTTTTGGGGCCCGGCGATAAACTCCTGAGACATCAGAAAGTTGGCACAAGTGTTAGAAAGAACCATTAATGAGATGCCAGATATACTATTCAATATGACATTAGAACAGAGAGCTATTAGGCTTGTTGAACTTCAGAATAGGATGCCATTGGACACAATGTTAGCTGAAAGAGCAGGGGTTTGCAAAATGGTTGGGTCATCTTGCTTCATTTACATAGTAGACTATTTCCCTACGGTGTTTCAGGCTATTAAGAGGCTACACAGATTGGGGTCCAAAATTCATGTTAACAAAGCTAGCTGGGACAACGGTACTTGGGCTTTGAATTTGTTTACCACATGGGGGTGGAAACACTTTCTATCCTTGCTATGATCGCTGTTGCCATTCTCTGCTGCTGTTGCAGCTGCATACAATACTTACCTACTTTAGGATCTATCCTATGCCAGTGCTGGTCAAGAGCTCTGGAACACTTACAACCGGAGCACTTGCCCCCTGGGAATGTGACAAATGCACTAAATATGGATATGGAAATTTAGAAATGTATGAATATCGATATACATGCAATTGATGATGTATAAAAAAAATGGGTTAGCTTAGGCTAAAAGGAGGGTTTGTGAAAATGCATTTATTCAGGTTAGCCTTAAGCGCCACCATTTTGTTTCATACACTCACTGCATCTTGCAAAAACTCCTATTTGGAGCTACAAAGAATCGCCGCAAAAGAGTGCTGAGAATGTTGTTGCAAAGAAATAAGCTCATTGTTATTACAGCCTTGGATTTTGCACAGGCTGGACCAAGCACAATCAAATACTTTCATCTGCCGTGTTAATTGCATGGGTGTCAAAAATGAACATACTAATAATAAGAATAGTTTATTATACAGGAGATGTTCTGTTTTTTTGCCCCAGGAAAGGGTTATCTGAAACAAACTGTCTTGTAAGGTCAGAAAGTTAGAATGTACAAGCATGAATTCACTGACAAAATGTATGTATGTATTCACAAAAAACCCTACACGTAGCATGGAGCTGTAAACTATCTATGACATGGCATTTCGCAGCAGAACCTCACTTCTGCACAGCTATTGCTAGATAAAACTGGGACCACTTGAAGCAAATAAACTCTGTTGTTTAGGCTCATCTGTGTCTGTTGGTCTTATCTCATTTGCAGTACAGTTAACATATTTTGGTTTTACATCTAGACAAGTCCTCTCTATGAAAGTCTTCTCCAAACAGACCCTCCCCTGCTCCTCTACAACTATCAAGGAAGACATTGCCTCCCTTGTGACAGCCTTGGCCGATTTCTGTAATCACTCCTTTGCCACTGGCTCCTTCCCGCTACCCCTCAAGCACTCCCTTGTGCATCCTCTCCTCAAAAAGGCCTCTGCCGACCCCTCCTGCCCGGCTATCTACTGCCCTATCTCCATTATCCCCTTCCTGGGCAAAGTCATGGAGAAGCTAGTCATCTCCCAACTAATCCAACACACACTGAATCTGCTGGTTGTCTCCACGATCACCAGTCTGGTGTCAGAGCAGCCAGAGGCTTCAAAACTTATATCCTGAACACTCGTGAAGACTTGCTCTCTAATCTCAATTCCAAACTCTCCATCTATTCTTATTGTTCTGGATCTTTCCTCTGCCTTTGACACGGTCAATCATGGCACGCTGACGAATCGACTCCATGACACCCTTGGCATCATGGGCCTGGCACTGGACTGGTTGTCCTCATTTCTCTCCGAGGTTTAACTGGGCACTTTTCTCTCCCCTATCACTCTCCACCTGTAGAGTCCCTCAAGGCTCTATAATCTCGCTGTGGCTCTTAAACATCTACCTTGCCCATCTGGCCCACCTGATCTCCTCCTTCTCACCTCAGTTCCAATGCTATGCCGACGACATGCAGCTCTCCTTCAAACTACTCTCCACTGCATCCTCTTCCTCCTCTCCCATTCCTGACTGTCTGACTGCTATTCAGTCATGGTGTGCTGCCAATGATCTCTGCCTTAATGCCAGTAAGACTGAGATCCTGCTCATTGGGATCCTAGCTCCCTCCTACCCTCTGGCTGCCCTCTATGGGTCCCCCCCTCAACCTCTTGTGAGGCAAAAAGGCTTGGTGTCATCCTTAACTCCTCTCTCCTTCTCTCCTCACATTGCGGACCTTGCCAAGAAGGCCCACTATCAGCTGCAACTCATCAGAGGCATTCTCCCTTTCCTCACCTTTGCCCAGAAACTCAATGTCTGCAGAGTTCTGGTCCTCTCTAGGCTGGACTACTGCAACAGCCTTTTCCTAAGTCTTCCTTTCTCCTCCCTTTACCCCCTTTAACTAATCCAGAATAGTACTGCAAGACTTATCCTTGGCCCCAAGCCCAGGGACCGCATCTCTCCAGAGCTAAAATATCTCCACCGGCTCCCGGTTGCTACTAGAATCAAGTTCAAATTCTTCATCATCCACAAGGCTTTCTGGGGTCTGGGACCCCACCACATCCAACTCTCTCTCCCTAAATACCCTCCCGCTAGAGCCCTTTCGGTCTTCTAGCTCCAACTCTCTGCAGATCAGACGCTTCTCTAAGCAAAGAGTGGGGGTAGATCTCTCTCCTCCACAAGATGTCTCCCTCTGGAATGGTCTCCCTGCCCCTCTCAGGCTTCAGCTGGATCTCCTTAAGTTGTGCATTTACCCCATTGATCTATGCGATTGACCGCATTGATCCAATACTCTACATGTCCCTTTGCCAAGCATTTAATTAAGGTGGGCAAAGAAGGATGCAGGAGGAAGCACCACTATATTCTCAAATATTTGCAGTAGTCCCCAAATAATATAGGTCTCAACTGGGATTTGAGCCAGCTCATGAGGAATACCTGCCAATGGCACTGAATTCGGGAGACGAAGCACCATTTTCCACATTGATGCTTCCAATTTTGACCATGGAATACCAATATCATAACTTTGAGCACCAGAAATTAACCCTAGAAGCATTTTTGTCTATATAATTTCATTATTGGTAGTGCCGAATATCTCCCGAATTTGTAGTCAAATTGCGTCAACTGGGAAGCTGCTGCTAGAAATTCTGTTTTGAGGTCACTCACGGGTCCCACCTTCCCTTTTGTGGCATAAATAATTGAGCCCAGATATTTAAAGCAATTAACTATTTCCTTTGCAGAGGCCTGTGTGCTGGAACTGTATGAAAGGTGAGCCTTCTGGAGTGAAAAGCAAGTCGACCACAACAGAAGAAGATGACGACCAGAGCCACCTGCAGATCCTTTGCAACACTGTGAAGCAGCCACTGCTGTCCTGGCCCCATTTGCTGTGCGACAGATGAGCTCTGAAGAGGACGACTCCTTCCCTTTGGCTGGTAGGAACAACCATTCCCAAGACGAACTTTGAATTGAGTCATCTCCCGAGGTCCTAGGAGTTTCCAGAGCTGCGGAACCCCAATACCAGGAGACCTGTTGCCCATTGTGAGTGCATCATCGTGGAAAGGCTGAATCCGTCCAAATCTTTGCTGAACCCGTAAGGACACTCCAGAGATCCGATCCAACTCAGAATGTGTGACTACAGGAAGCAAAGAAGATTGACTGGGCGATTCCATGTCCTTTGTTGGGGTTGCAGAAAAGGCGCCAAATCCCCAGAGTGAATCAAGAAGTTGCTGAGTCGTGCTACAGGTCCTACCTCAAAACTGCTGCTGAGAGAACCCGTTCATTGACCTACCTTCAGTCATCAGACCAAGGAATCTGGATATCGGGTTGAGAGCTGCAACATCGCAGAGTATCCAGCACAAACATTTTCCTCTAACCTACGGTACTGTGAGGAAAAAGGTATTGCTTACCTGATTGCAAGAAGTCTCTCCAGAGCATTGGAGTGCACATAGAGGTCTCCAGGGTCACCCCCTACCTCCAACTCAAGCCGCTGCTTGTGTACCTTCATCGAGTCCTTAACAGGTCTCCCTTGTTAGTTGTCAACTTGCTGCTTCTATAACACTAGAGACTGTAAGAAATCCACAGGAACTCTTTGCATTCTGCTGCTTATCAAGACTTTGAGCCCTCTCCGAACTGCCTTTAGCTAGGGTTGCGTTTTTGGACTTAAAAGACTTGTTGGGTGAGGAAACCCTCTCTAGAACCTTGAACAAAGCTAATATTACACTAACTAACCATTTTCCTCCCTTTAAGTGGCTTTACTATATGTGTTTGCAGAGTAAATGTATTACTGTATGAACTGTTAAAAACTGCAGGTGCGCGTAATAACTGATAATACGATACAATTGCCCTTTCCCTTTCTAACATTGCTACAAATGTAACCACGAACAAACACAAAAGTGAAGGTGCCCTTTGAAGTGTATTCTCAAGTATTCCGAAGTGTTCTAGCGTAACTGTCTAAAGTATTTCAAGTGATTCCGGTGTAATTATAATAAATACATAATTTTATATAAATTATAAGTGTAAGAGTTTCTTTGATGTGCATGTCTAGCTAGAGTTCAGTGTACTTACCTACAGCTCGCTTCTTCCTCTTAAGATAACCCTGACTGCTCTGCGACTCTACCAAGGTCCATAGTTAGTACAGACTGATACTACGAGTTGGAGATCTACTACAAACCGCTGGGATAGTTTACTAAAGTCTTACTACCAGTAGAACTTTAGGAAAACTACCCTAACACAGGATCCCACTTAAGAGCCGCCACTGACTCCAAACAAATACCTATAGCAAAGGACACACTAAAACAAAGTCTGATGAGCTGGCAGTATTCCAGTAAGTGATAATGCAATAATAATTAGAAAGAAATGTTTGTCTGTCTGAAAGCACTATATTTCAAATGCTCAGTTTAGCTGGGTAGATGGGTTATGTTGCTTTCTTCAACTTGTCTAGAATGTAAGGGGCTTCATCATCCGAGTTTGAGTATCCAGTTCACACGGCAGGGGAATGGAGCAGAAAGTCTTGTTTTGATTTGAAGCTCGAAGACCAGTTTATGAGGCTTATGAGAAGAATTTATTTTGGTTATCACTTTAGCAGAGAGGTCTCGGAACATGGAAATCGGCTGGCTTTACCATTGAAAATCAGGGCCTCATTATGACCCTGGCGCTAAGTGAAAAACGATGGCGGTAAATGGTTACCGCCATCGTTTTCCGCCAGGTCCGATCATGACCCGTGACCGTTAACTACGATGCCATTAGCGGCATCGTAGTTAACGCCACCGCTAACTGCGCTAAGGGTGCGCGCACGCGACCGGCCACACCGTACTTAGCACCATGGCGGAAAGGTACGCAAATGCCGACCCAAGCGGACATGCACCTAACGCCATCACCCAGCCCGTTAAGAACCTTACCGCCATGGTGCTAATTACGCCATCGCGAACCAACCGTAAAGGGCCATGTAAAGTGAATGCAGCTGCCACAGGTGCACAGAAACAGCACAGGTGAAGGCAATACAGACTCAGGAAGTACAAAAAGAGCACACCCCACCCCTTCCCACACCCATTCACACTCGACAATGATACCAATACGACTAGCAATGTTGGGGCTGGAGGACCTGATAGCAATGCAAGTGCTACTACTACAACAACAACAACAACAACAACAGGCTGCACAGAGGAGACGCAGGAGGAGAAGGAGGGCAAGGCAGGCCCAGCCAGTGCCACCACGCAGGCAGCCCCCAATCCCACGCATCAGAGCCAATCCATTCAACCTCACTGCTGAGCAGATCCACACCCTGTACCGTATGGACCGGGACACCATCACCGCCATCGTAGACATGATACACAACGACATCGTCAGCATGATAGAAACTCCAACCGCCACCCCCCCCCCTACTAAAGGTAGTGTCTGTACTCCACTTCCTGGCCACAGGCACCTACCAGCACACAGTGGGGCACTTGCATGGCATTTCACAACCATTATTCTCACGAACACTCATCCAAGTGCTCAATGCCCTCCTCAGCACACAGACGACCACATCTCATTACCACGGACTGCCCAGGACATTGCAAACACCAAAGTGGGTTTCCATGCCCTAGCCGGCATACCTGGTTGCATTGGTGCCATCGACTGCACCCATGTGGAATTGGTGGTTCCACGTGCCATGGAGGTACCGTACCGCAACCGGAAACAGTTCCACTCAATCAACGTGCAAATGGTCTGTGACTCCAACAAGATCATCACACATTGTTGTGCCCGATTCCCCGGATCAACCCATGATTCTATGGTCCTGAGGAACTCCACAATACCACGCTACATGGAGCGACATACAGGCCCAAGATCCTGGCTACTCGGTGAGTCCAATGTCATGGAAGTGGGCAGGTGAATGACGTACCGATGCATACTCCACCTGGCTGAAGGGGGGGGGAATGAGGCATACTCCACCTGGCTGTGAGCAACACAGAGAACGGAGACAGAGGATGGGCACTCACAATGCACTCAATCCCTCTGCATACATTGGGTGATGGCATGCAAAACAGGCCATGGGAGCCATGAGCATATACTGGTTGCATTGTGTGAATCAATTAGTGCATGTAGAAGTGAGCCGAAGTAACAGTTGGATGCAAGCCATGGTGGCACATCATGTTCTTGATCAGACGACATGACTGACACATACATTCTCGCCTACATACAGGTGATGCAGGCTATCCCCTGAAGAGGTGGCTCCTTACACCAGTCCGGAACCCGCAGAACCAGCACGAGGAGGACTTCAACCGTGCACATACACGTACTCGTGTGGTCATAGAGCAGACATTCGGCCTATTGAAGGCACGGTTCCGAAGCCTCAGCAGGTCTGGTGGGGCACTCCTGTACCACCATGAGAAGGTGGCAAAGATCGTCATGGCATGTGTCATGCTACACAATATGTGCGTCAGACGGAATGTGCCCCTGCCCCCTGACGCAGGACTGCAACCACCTGACGATGAGGATGAGGAGGGCGCCGATGGGGCAGCACCCCATGGAGGAGGCGACGCACAGGAGGGGCGTGCAATGCGCCAAAGTATCATCGACCTCTGCTTCTAGCACACACGGCTGGTGTGAATCACATGGAGACTGCACTTGGGGCACTGTGTGTCTCTGGGACATGCACACTGTGGACTGTACACCAATAAAGCACACATATGCAATGAAAATGTCCACACATTTCATTTTGGGAAAGAAAAAAGTGTATTCAAACTATGAAACGTCGTGACACACCCCCTCCCCCCTCCCCCATGAACACCCCAACACACCCCCTCCCCCCTCCTCCCTGAACACCCCAACACACCCCCTCCCCCCTGAACACCCCAACACACCCCCTCCCCCTGAACACCCCAACACACCCCCTTCCCCCTCCCCCCTGAACACACCAACACACCCCCTCCCCCCTCCACCCTGGAATCCCTACAAAGGTGCGGTAGTGTCTGTGCAGCAGGGTGTGCAGTAGTCCTGCTCGACTGTCAAGCCACTAATGTGAATCCCCTCCCCTGGCCCCCGGGGCACCCCTGCCCGTGCTGCGTAGATTGCGCCCTGATCTGCGGATGGGGCTGCTCTGTGCCGAGCTGGCTGATGAGGACGGTCCGGCCTGCACATCCGGACGCATGTCCCTGATGGTCTGGACAAGTTCTATGTGGACATTGCGCACAGCCGCGAGTTCCGTGCATATGTCCTTTGTGGAGGACCTATGGCAGCTGTGACTCGGTCTGCCAAACTCTCCATGCCATCCCTTGGCACCCCACACTGTGCAACATGTTCGTTGAGGAGGGCGGATAGCTGCTGCTGGCGGGTAACTATATCCTCAAGTGTCTGCTGGTTCCGCTGGCCCATGCCCAGTGGCATTTGCATGTCCATTGGGCTGCTCACCTCAGGCTGGGGGGGATGGGGTGGCTGGCCAATCCTCGTCCTCCGACTGCCCCTGTGTGGCATCCGCCTGCAGGGGGCTTAGGGATGTGCAGGGGGAATGTGGCTGGGCAGTGGGCCTTCCCTCATCGATGACCTCGATGCTGCCTGCCTCACTGTCGGAGGTTGCCGCTATGGCAGCGATTTCACCCAGGGTGCTGCTTGCAGCAGAGCCTGTCCCTTCAGTGGGCACGACTAGTGACATGTGCGGTGCTGCTGCTGGGTCTGTGTTTGCTGTTGTGGGGGCTGGCACTTGCCTGTCCTATTCCCCAGGCAGGGTTTGCGGCTGCTGGTGTGTTTCCTTCAGGACGACTGAGGTGGATGCCTGTGGCCTGGCCCTCTTGGTGGATCTGGATGCAGTGTTGTCCTCTTCCTGGAGGTCTGTGTCAGATCCTGTGGTGGAGCAAAGGAGGGATAGTGTTATTGATGGGTCCGCGGACATTGGCCGTGCATTGTGAGGGATGACATCTATACAGTGGGTACATGCAGCACATTTCAGGCAGGGGCATACAGGTTTTGTGCCTTTTGTGTGGAGGTAGCATGGTGGTATGTGTGTGCCAGCAGTTAGGGTGTGCATGCTGCATGTGTACAGGGTGGAGTCTGGATGTGTCTGTGGACATACACCTGCCGATGTGTTGCATATGCACTATGGGGCTACATGGTACTTCACATGATGGGACTTTGTTGAGTTTAGCATGGCTTGCTCTGGCCACCTACCTGCATCTCTTGAGTTCGGCGCTCCTCTCTCCATCCCTCCGACACCATGGATGCTCTCCATCCCGATGGTGGATGCACAAATTTCCTCCCATGCTTGCAGCTTTATGGGCGAATCGGATCCACCCCCAGTTGACGTGGCTAGGTTCCGGTTAGCTGAGAGGATGCTTCGGACACGGAGCCTCAAGTCGTCCCAGCGCTTTCTGCACTGCTGGGCAGTGCGGGGTACGGCCCCCACTGCACTCACACGCTGTGCCACTAGGGCCCATATGGCCTTCTTTTTCGCTATTGCCGGCCTTGTCATCTGCGCGGAGAATACAGCTGCAGCATTTTCTTGCAGAGTCTCTGCGAGCATGGTTAGTTCCTCCCTTGAGAAACGGTCTTGGCGCTGCCGGTCACATGCTTTTTTAACGGCTTTGGGCATTTTTACTTGGCTAATTGGGTGGGTGGTGGGTGTGGATAGGTGTCAGGGTTGGATCAGGTATGGTTGTGGAGGATGGCAATGGATTGTGTTTTTCAAGATGGCCGTCGTGCAGTTTCCCGTTCTGCCGCGATGACGCTCTTTCCGGTTCCGCCTATTTACGGTGACTGCTAATTACGGTGACCGCTAATTGCGGTCGCCGCTATGGTGTGTGTGGCGGTAGTGCTCCTTGCGCGGCGTGCGATGGCAGTAAGGGCCGTTTTTGCCCCATTTACGCCATGCCGTACTTTACATTAACGCCATGGCGTAATGCACGTGCCCGTTGGGTCGGAATATGCCGCACTTTACGCCATCGACCCACGGCGTAAACGTTGATTACGCCATGGCAGTAATGTTCGGTACTTACCGCCAGGGTTGTAATGAGGCCCAGTGTGTCAAAGACTCCAGGTGATTTCATTTGAAAAAAACGATCAAACCCAATTTTAGGGAGGCCAGGGTTTGACCAGACCTCATCCACTCTAGAAGCACTTTATATATCCAGCTCACTGTCTGGCGAGCGTTCCACCTTGCCTGGCATTACAACTTTCATATGTGTAGGAAAATCCAAATTAAATGTGGAAACAGTGGTTTAAAGGATTCCTCTTAATCATATGCTGTATGCTTGAGGTTGGCACTATAATGGCTCATATGTGTCCCTTACCTTAGATATATCAGAATATATGTTATTATCAAGATTCTACTTCCTGCTTACATCCTTCAGTGTCGTAATGTGGGCAAAGACCCCATGACAGTGAGTGATGCGACAAGCGAGGGAATTCAAATGAAAATGAGATTAGTAAATTTAATTATGGTATTTTATGAAATGCAGTATTTTTTTTAAAAAAAGGTCCTCACTGTTGTATGTTCTCAGTTCAAGGCTGTGTAGATTTTCCCCATTTAAGGCACTCCTCAAAGTGGCACATGACTTACTGTTTCATTCAAGACCTGACTGCTGTCCTCAAAACATGTCAGGGTTGGAAAGGTCTTTTGGGTTAAAGTTCTCCATTTCTATATCTTTGAGCATTAAGCTCAAAAGAAGTAGTGCTGGTACACAATCATTGTTTAGCAGACAAACTAGCCTGGAGAGCTCAAGACTCAAGCTGCCACCTGTTCCCAGGAGGCAGTGGTTTGCCAAGAAGCAGAACACTGCTGTGACGCGAAACAGGGCGACTGTTATTATTATTAGGGTATTCATTGCGCACAAACCTGGCTTCAGGAAGCAATAAAGCGATTTACATTCATAGGAGGAAGAATAAGGTTAGGGAGCAGAGGACCAAGGTAGTGGGATCTAACAACAGGGGAGAGAGGGCAATAGTTGGCAATTAATCTACAAGTAAGCAGAGAAGAAAACAGTGGGGATCAGATCACCCAGTTTTTGGTTAGGTGGGGAGATGACGGTGTATGGACCTAGGAGTTAGGATGGTGCAATTCTTTGAAGAGGAGGGTCTTGAGCTTCTTCATGAAATGTAGAAGTGAGTAGGCGAGTCAGATGTTGATGGGGAGTAGATTCCAGAGTCTTAGGGCATAGACGGAAAAGGCCTGTCTTCTGTTTTTTTCCTTCCTGCACCAGAGTTCAAGTCTGGACATGCCCTTACTTCTGGTGGATCGTAGGCCTCCGGAGATGCTGTGTTTCTCAGTGAGGTAGCTTGGGGAATTCAGAGTGGCAGTCCTGTAGATGATGCAGAAGAATTTGAAGATGATACGGGCTTGCAGCGGGAGCCAGTGCAGTTCAGTGAGGGTCAGGTTGACGTGATCGAATTTGAAGAGTCCTTTGATGAGTCGTACTATAGCATGCAGGACACATTTCAGGCAAACCAGGGTGGGCCTTTCAAAAAGGGCATTGCCTCCATCCAGGTGGGAGAAGGCGAAGGCTTGGACAGCAGATCTGAAGTTGTTTTCTGAGATGAAAGGTTTTATTTTTCACAGGAGAGAAAGTTGGTACCAAGCTGTTTGTGTCTTCCTTGCTGTGTGCTGTTTGAACCAGAGGTGTCTGTCGATGTTGAACCCAAAAGACTTGGCGCAGGTGGCCAGATTGGGTGAGAAGCCCTCGAGGTACATAGCAGAGAGTCAGGTCTGGATGTCTGGTTGTTTGTTGTTGTTGGTAAGCAG
This sequence comes from Ambystoma mexicanum, assembly GCF_040938575.1. Taxonomy (NCBI): domain Eukaryota; kingdom Metazoa; phylum Chordata; class Amphibia; order Caudata; family Ambystomatidae; genus Ambystoma; species Ambystoma mexicanum. The sequence continues at coordinate 1,263,573,908 of NC_090937.1, read as the reverse complement.
TAATAATTCAGTTTTCTTGGAAGGATAGATCTTCCGATAAGCACCGGATATCAACGACTGGATCACCGAGAGGCAGGCCTTGAGCTTGTGCATATCTTTATTATAGGATATCTTGAGGTGTAGCTTTGTGTCATCTGCGTATTGGTGGATGTGGATGTTGTATGGAGCAAGGAGGATTCCAAGCAGTGAGAATGGATCCTTGCAGGACTCTACAGAATATGGACAGAGTTGGTGATCTGGAGGAAACCATTTCTACAAATTGGGGGCGATTAGCTAGGCATGATTTGAATCAGCTGAGGATGATATTGCTGATTCCCATGCAGAAATGTAAATTGCTGGAGATTGTCTGGTGGTCTACTGTGACAAATGCTGCAACTAATGTAACAATTGATAAGCAAAAGCCAGGCCAGTAACACTATGGTAAACGCTCCCTCTCAGCCTCTATTATTGCAAAGGAATTGCAGACTGCTCAAGAACCGCCAGTCACCCCTACACACCTTCCTGTGCTTACGGCGAAAAGAAATGAGCATCTGGGTGAACACACCCATACAAGCTCTGCCACCTTGTAGTATCCAGTCCCTGCTGTAACACGAGCTGTGAGCTTGTCAGGGTTCTCATATTTGCGAGCACACTACGTAACTTGGTGTGCGAGTGCTATGGAACTCTGGCAGTGAGTTGAACATAAACTGAACTGCACAGCCGGAGTCCGGTGGGGCTCACATCCACTCCTCCTTATAGTTCTTATTTAAGTATCTAGTTATAATAAAGCCCTTGTTTTATCCCTTTTCTGTGCTTGTGTAAATCCATCCACTACACACCTATATAGTCACTCCACAACACCCTAAGGTCCACACAATCACCCTCAAGACCCTGGCTAAAACCAGGCAGCCTCCCACCCCCCCTAACCACCGTAAACATCAACCCGCCAAAAAAAACCAGCCCAACCACCATTCCTTCCACAGAGACATACCCTCTGGCCAATGATGCCTCTTCCAGCCTTCAACCTGACCAACATCACATATACAAAAACAACCTATTCAAAACAAACCACATGCTACATGCAGCCTTCTAGGGAGAATTCTCAGAAATGTGCTAATTCCCTTCTACCTTAGAGACCCCCAGCTCTTTTTGCTGGACTTTAGGACTTTTAATTTCTAACCTGGAGAGGGTGAGAACTTTTCCCACTCATGTAATTTTCTGTGATTTGGACTCTGTGTTTCTTTTGACTTTGGAGTCTGACAAACTCCATAGGCATCATCTTTACATTGTGAGACACACCACCTTCAGTGCAGTGGCACAGGGAAGTCTCTTAGATTTCCCAAAGGTTTAAATACATTCTCTTGGTGAAACTACGTTTTCCAAGAGCAGTGAAGTGAAATTGACTTTACTTACATTTTGTAACTTTCTAGACCCAGCACACACTATCTTACAGTAGGGTGCTTGAGGGGTTACTTAGTATCTTTGTAAGTCTAGTTTCTCATGTGACATTTTTATGTTACCCTTTTGAACAATTAATGGCTGGTGGCAGTGGTTAACTTTTTCCTACCACTGTGTGTTTCTACCACGGGCTGCAATTGCAGCCAAAATGGTCCTGTCTTCTTTTTTTGCCATTTCTTGTTGGCAAGGTCCTTCTTGAAATTTACTCTGCGCGCCAAACCAGTTTTGGCCCCTTTGTTTTGTCTTTAGCAGGATTCACTGGTGAAGTCTGGCTCTGGCTCCAGCGTGTCTGGCAGGGGCAGGAAGTGAGGGAGGTGCCCGAAACTTCCTGCGCTTAATCCCCTTGGTTAAAGGAATGCACCCAAAGATGATTGGCTGGCTGGCTGTGCTTGGCAGACAGCCACCCTGCTGTGTGATTGACAGCTAGGCTACGAATGAATGGGAGAAACCTGCATAAAAGGTGACACTTTCTGCTTGGAAGGCAGAGTAGACCACTGGACAAAGGAATAGGAAGAAGAACTCGGAAGAGAGGCCTTCTGCAATTTCTGGACCATTGGTTTGCCCGGTGAAGCCCTTCTGCTGTGCTGATACTCCAAATTCGCCTCGACTAGAAAAGCCCTGCAAAGGACGACTTCTTCCCTTGGGTTGGTTGGACCAATCGACCCCGAGACAGCTCATCTGGAAATCCTTTCAGAGCTGGCTGTACTTCCATTGCTGCTGCAGGAACCGATTGCCAGGGAGAGGAACACCAAAATCAATTGAGTGTCTTTAAGTCGGACCCGAGCTCCAGGAAGATCCTCCGGACTCCCAGGAGGTAGGACTGACCCGCGGTGGTGCTATTTGCAAGGGTCATGAGAAGCTGAACCTGCAAAGTGCTGCTGATCTGAAGTTTGCCAATTGCTGCCACCAACCTTCAATTCGTAGTGCAGGAGTCCCCAGACGTCAACCCTCTTGTCCCCACGACTGAGGCCCAGGAACAACAGGATCTGCAGACCTACACGGGAACAGGAGCCAGCTGGAACCCATTTCTTCTAACCAACAGTACTGTAAAACTAAGGGGACTTACCTCTTGTTGTGTAGCCTTGATAGTTCTCAGTTGAGACTGGTCTTGGTTGCTTTGCAGAGTTGCTTGCAGCTTTGCCCCTCACACACCTCCCAGCTTGTGGCCCTAAAGTGATTTAATTTGTATACAAAGACTTCTACAAACATTGTGCAAGACTTTTTACCTACCTGCAAGAAGTGCTCCAGCTCACCTAGACATTTGCTCAACTAACATTGACTGCCCAAGCTCCCTGAAAGACTTTTCTACCTCTGACTTTGTGCTTTGCCTTTTCCCCAGGAAAGGGTTAATTTACTTTGCATTGGAGGGTTCAAAAAGTACTTACCTGCTTAAGAATATTTGTTAACCATTGTTTTATTCCCTCATCTTCTCCTTTCGACAATAACCTCAGTATTGCTCTAAATGTACCAGTGATATATTAATGTCCACAGTGCCTTAGTTATTTAAGTCACCTCAGGGTGTACGAAGAATCTGTGTGCCATCCCAAAGGGATATTTACTGATTTAAAGAAACTGCGAGGGTGTAGTTTGAAGTATAGTGTTGTGTTACATATATATTGCTCCCCTCTAAAGAAGGTTTATTCAACTGACAAATAATGTTTTAATCAAGAAACCTTTAGTGTATTTATTTGGATACTTGTCATTGTTAATATCTGTGTAATAACCCTACAGCTCATATTGACCCCTCTTGAGATAAGCCTGGCTGATCAGTCCCTCTACCAACTTGTATAGTACATGCTTTTACCAAAGGCTGGGTTAACTACTGCCAAGAGGACAAGGCGGGTGTAGTCTCCCACAGAGTACTGCATACAATCTTGCCTAACACAGCCCTAATCAATGCTAGGTCTCTACAAGCACACGCTATTGACATCAACGATTTAATATCCAACCTCAAGCTAGACCTCCTAGCCATTACAGAAACCTGGCTCCATGAAGCCCCAGGAGCAGCATGATCCCTCGCACTACTGGAAGACTACACAATCATTAGATGCGACAGAACAAACGCACAAGGGGGCAGAGTTGCTCTTGTCCATAGAGAAATCCTTCTTATCGGACTCTCCAATATGGCTTCTAAAGGTAACTATGAATGCCTCATTGCCAAACTGGTCACAGCACCATCAGACCTTACATGTCATCTATCGCCAACCTTCTACTATGCCCAATTTCAAAGACAACCTCCGTTATCTTCTAGGTGAGAATGTCAAACCCACATCTAGAGTCATTCTCCTGAGTGACTTAAATCTAGGCCACCACAACAATTCCAACAACACCTCTTCAAGTATCGCCAATGCACTTACCAACCTAGGATTTCAACACCAGGTTTCTGCCCACACCAAAGGTAGAACCCTGGACTGGGTAGCCGACCTCAACAACCAGATAACCATCACCTTCAACAAACCCGTCCCCTGGTCGGATCACTGTCTCATCATGTTTAGTCTCCCCGCGTCTAAACCACCCCTAAACCCCCGCCATACCCTCCAACTGGGCCCGCAGCATCAAGATCACTAGAGACACACTATCTCCCTTCCTAATACCACTGCATAGGGAAAACATCGGTACAACTGACCCGCAAAGACTAGCAGATCTATACTCTAGTATGCTCACTAAAGCTATCAACATCATAGCACCTCTCATACCCAGAAAGCCCAAGCCCAAATACTTCCGCAACTCTTGGTTCACTGAGACACATTATTATTATTATTATTATTATTGCTTATAGTACTGTGATCCAAGAAGAGGCAAGCAGAATATCTATGGAGGAAAAACCCATCAGCTGACTCGAAACTTTCATTTACTAATCTCGCCAAAGAATACAAACAAGCAATCATCAAAGCTAAAGCAGAAACATACAATGCCATGATCACTAGAGCAAACTCTAACTCTCAGGAGTTATTCAAAATTCTAAGAGAGCTCGAAACTCGCACATCACCACCCTCCATCATCCTCAAAGATGAATCCTGGTGTGCCATGAGAAACAAAATTTGCCTCCTACAGTATAAAATTGACTTAAATCATAGTCCAACTAACCAGAGCCTCCCACCAGCCCTAGCCAAATTTATTCAGCTCCAAGCCCTTCCAATTCAGAACAATCTCAGAAGTGGAAACTACCAACATCATTAAAAATCTGAAATCCTCACGATGTCTAGGTGACATCTGCCCAGCCACCATCATCAAAGACAGTACCCCTGGCTTGGTCCCTTTCATCGCAAAATTCATTAATGCCTTGTTCACCACCAACACAGTACCCACCAACCTCAAAGAAGCATGGGTCCTCCCCGTACCAAAAAAGTCATCACTAGACCCTGCATTACCCAACAACTACCGCCCAATCACCACTGTACCTTTTCTACTCAAAATCTTGGATAAAGCTTCTTACAATCAGTTACAAGTCTATCTAGAATCAAATCTCATTCTGGGCATGCGACAATCAGGATTCAGACCAGGTCACAGTACTGAATCAGCTCTTCTAGAGCTCAAAACACAAATAGACTCTATCAAAGTTGAGGGCAAAACAGCCCTCCTACTCATACTAGATTTCTTTTGTAGCCTTTGACATCATCAACCACAAAACTCACTGCCACTACCTCGCGTCCTCTGTTAACTTTTCAACAGAAGCTACCAATTGGATTGCATCCTTTTGTGAAGGGAAAATAATGAGTCTTCTCAGGAACCTCAAATGCTGCACCGACCCCTATCGTGCAGGGTACCACAGGGATCCCGCATGTCACCATCACTATACAACATTTTCACGAAACCATTATTTGACCTACTTGATGACCTAGACACCACATACACCAACTACGTGCACAATACACTAAGTCCTCCTCCCGCAATCAGATTCTTATGACAATAACTCCATCATGCTAAACAAACTATACACAACCCTGATCAATGCGGCAAGGCAATTTCTAACCACAGAGAGCTGCCTAACCATTGCTAGAGCAATAACCAGCGCTAAACTAGACTATTGCAATGCCCTTTTGCAGGAAGCTCTACACAGAACTTGAATAAGCTGCAAATAATACAGGACAATGCCCTGAGAACAGCCCTCAACCTTCCAAAGAGGAGACATCGCAACAGCAAGAAAACAAGCCCACTTGCTGCCTATCAAACAAGGGATCATATTCAAAATCCTTACAAATGCTCATAAATGCCCGAGAAAAACAGCCCCACACTATCTGGCACAAAAAAATCAAGAAAGTACAATCAAACAGCCCAACAAGATCACTACACAATGGCAAATTAACTACCCGAAGAGTAAAAAGAGTAAAAGGCGAAGGAGCAAACTTTCCCGAAGTTGCAGCTCACCAATGGAATGCCATGCCAACCAACCTCAGAACACAGGAATCTTACTGGGCAATTCTGCAAAACCCTGAAAACCTGGCTCTTTGCCTAACTACTGCAAGTTATGGTCATTACACTGATGATCACTGACATTTAAGTGTAACTTGTTATTGTTTCAAAAGCTTTTTTTATAAGTGTAACTGGTATGCAACAGCTCCCTGATGCCTTAGGGCTTAGGTGCTTTACAAATGGAAACAATGGGCCTCATTACACGGTAGGCGGTGAGCCATGGCGCTATTAGAATACCGGCACCGCCTTGGCGGAAAGGGGATTTACCGCCCCATCCCAAGGTTGGAGGGGCGGTAAATCCCCCTTCCGCCATTGCCCTTCCCCATTCCCATTTCTGCCCCATAGGGCTCTATGGGAATGGGGAAGGCGCTAATTATGGCACCGGGGCAATTTTGCGGTGCCGTAATTAGCTCCGAGGTCCCTTAGCGGGTTGGTTTTTAACGCCTGCAAAAAGCAGGCGTTAAAGCTCCAACCCGCTAAGGGACCTCGTAGTAAGGCGGCAGGGATTTACCGGTACTGGTATTTTACCGGTAAATCCCTACCGCCTACCGTGTAATGAGGCCCAATAAATAAAATAAATAAATAGGGTAAGCCTGTGTAAGGACACAGTGCTACTCTGAAGTGGAAAGGAGCTGGTCGGTGACATAGGGTGACATGGGGGAGTGTCAATTATGGGGGAGAGTAGGAGCAAGGATGTAACAAAGCGTGGTGCAGAGATGTAATGAGAAGTGGGGTGCTGCTCCAAAGAATTGTAGAGGCAGGTAATGGCAAAATCTGATTTCACCACGGTTTCTAATTAAACGAGTATGCACTACTCATTGACCTTAGACAACAGAGGGTGGTGTCTCACGATGACAAAGTAAATGTTAAACACATAAGCACATTAAATGTCAAAGCATATATCAAGTTGAGCAAGCGGCAACAACCCAAAACAGACTCAAATACATTGCAATACATGTTTTTAATACATAATATTAAAACATGTGGACTCAAGTGGCCGCATATCAAGCAGAACAAGAAATATATAAAAGGGTGTAAAGTCAAGCAATACAGAAATGCACGCGTACAAACTGATGAAGTGAAGGGTGCTTAATGACTTATAGCCCATAGAAAAATACACATAACAGAAATATACAAAAGTGCAAAAACATAAAAAAACTCAAGGGTACTTATCGACTGGTGGTACCAGGATACAATACTAAATTTGACAATGATCACTTTGTACCATACACTACATGCATAGTCTAATGGCAGACCATTAGTAGTGGCCAATGACCTTGTCAATTCCACCAGCATTGTGATGACTGCTTCAAACCAACACGAGAACGTCCTCTGGCTTAAGATTAATCACTATATGCAATGTCTCTGGTTAAATATATTAAATGGTTTCCACACTTTAATGACTACTGCTTTGCTTCATAACTTATTTAAAAAATATGTTTTAAATGTATATACATTCAGTCAAAAACCCCTGAAAAAGACCTAAGAAAACCCTGACTGCTAGTTTTTCTGCTCCTATGCACTGTAAACATTCACCAACTCGTCTCCACATTTTAAACTCCAGCACGGAGCTCTGCATTAAAGAAACAGACTATCATATACACCGATGTGTTTAGGGGAGCTTATTTTTTCTAAAGGTGAGCCATACAAAGTGATGTGATCCTGTTTTATTTTGGGCAATGACACTGAAAAAATACATGAATATAATATATTGTTTAGAAATATGAATGTTAACCGAGCACAACACAATATTATTGTGCTTGGTATTAAAACAAACAATAGTAATAACAATAATAGTGTATAAGGAGCTAGCCACATGAGAATTCTCTTGGCATTTAAAGACTTTGATACTTTAAGCTTTATGATTTTCACCCAAAAAGCTTTTTATTGCTATGTGTAGTTGCTATTGGAAAAGGGAGGATCTGCAACCACTGTGGAACAAAACCTACTATGATATGAAAGCCAGCAAAGGTTAATTTTGCCAGTCGAAGCCTCATAAGCACTCCCTCTACACGCCCGCACCACTCAATATTAGATTTGTGTTTTTTTATTGTACAAGGGACGAACAAGCAAGACATCTGTATCTGTAAATGACAATATGAGCTGGAAATATTGGTGTATAACTTACAAGTACTCCAGGTGGAAAAGACCAGCAAAGGCTTCATCACGTATGACAGTAAATGTGTTGGAGTTCAGCAATCTGAAAAGGAAGAGATAAAATGTCAACATTGTAAACTGGAACTACCATCCCATCATGTGGTAGAGGTAGAGCTTTAAGTTTTACTGTGCCCCACCAGGAAAACAATGCTTGTGTCGAAAGGCAGGCAGGAAACCCTGATGGTGTAAACACGCACGACTAAAACTAGTAACACCATTTATTTTACTCAATATTAAGATAGTATAAAAGTTCTAGCTTAGAAACTCATATAACTTGTGAGTCCGGATATCAACAAATTGGTTGCCACTTTTAAAATAAAAAAATGAGACAAGTCTGCACTTTTGCCCAGACCTTCTATAGCCCAGCCCACTTGCCCACAAAACAAGTGTACTAAATGGATGCTTTACTTTACTCTACCGAAATGGAATCCCAGAAACAAAATACCATTCAAACCCCATTCATGGCCACCATGCTTATGAAAAACAATTAACAATAGGTAAATGAATGACCACCCATGATAATGTATAACTTTGCCTAAAGCTAACTCAAAAATCACAACAATAAATAGCAAAATATATGTTCTATAATTCATAATGTTTTCTCTAAGCACTTCTGAAAATCTCATTTATATTAAAGGCGATTTTTCATGAGTGTAAACATATAATCATTTCATGACATCATTTCTAAACCAACATCAAAACAAAACCATAAATAAACAGGATACAAGAATTAGTAGAATTCTATGCCAATGATTTTAGCACGTTCAATATATTTTACATTTAGAGCAGGAAGTTTGCCATTAGCGACACATACAACATTAGCAACATTATCTGGGGGTCAATTGAGACTGATTTATGTCCACACTGTGAGAAGGCGATAGAAACTGTGTTACACTTATTATTGTTTTGCCCTAGGTATAAGGTTTTAAGAAGATACTTTTAAAATTACTATTCTTAATTGCACATATAGTGACTAAAGAAACCTTATGCACATTTATCAACACAACACAAGTATATCATCAAAAGGTTTTTCCAAAAATCAATAAAATCAGTAAAGCATCAAAATGTTTCCTAAAATCAAAAGAACTTCATTTCCTATGAACAATAAACAGTGTTCACACATAAGACTAGTGTTCAAACAAGTACTTTTGTTAACATCTTTAAAACTGCACTGCTCAATGACATTTTGTGTGAATTTAAAGTCCAAAACCAAAAAGAATAAGTAATTAAACATTCATCAGACACTACACATTTCATGAACATTTCCACTCAAAGGCTGCAAGGCTAAGCAAAAGGTGACCAAATGACATAATGTTTCAATTTCAAATTTGCAATGTCAGCACAATCGATCACCTCTAAGTTTCTTCTCCCACGCCCTCATTACTTCTCTGGTCGCATATAAAGTCATCAAAAATCTCAAATACGGAAATCTAAATGCCCTAGAGGAGTGCTTCCATTAAAAAGGCAGTACAATGTTAAATGCATTTATATCGATCTATATGGAAGTGATTATAAAGCAGATACTGGATCATGCACAGTCTATTGTCAAACCAGTCAAGCACACACATTTTCTGCTTGACTCTACTGGTAGAAGCTAACAAACTCCCTCTCACAGGAGTCCACTGAACAAAGAATGGTTCTACATTGTAAGCTCCACCCCTTGCCACACAGCCCACTGGGAGCATCCCAACTATTGAGGCACCCGGTGGTTCCAGTATTTTAGAATACAATTGCATCGGTTTCCAGGATCTGCAGGCTTACAGAAATCCCCAACTCATGGCGTATAATACAAATGGGTACGCAACTCGGCAGGCCCAGGGGCCCCCACCAAATGAGTAATTAATTTTTGTCCCATTCCACCTCAGCCAGGCAAGTCAATACATTATCTTGGGAAGTATCTTATGTGTGTAAAACCGAATCTTGTCAATCTCAATTGGTCTTTTATTTAGATGAAAGCGGAACTTAGGGCACTTTCAGCCTCTGGACCGAACCAATCTCATAATTAAAATGTTTGGTTTGTCCTCTTTCACTGTTGGATCCATAGCTAAGAAATATGTATAAGAACCCAAATCACAACCATAAATCATGCGCATATGCCACGTATTGAAAGCGTACAGAACCCAATCTTGGAGGATAAGTATGAATGTGATCAAATGCAATAGCCATGTTGTGAATATAAAAATTTAAAACAAATTATGACAAGAAGCAGCCTAGTCACAGCCCACGCTGCGTCTTAATCCACTGCCTACTACTTTCCAGCTGATCCAACCAAATTCTAATCGAGGTATTGGACTGGAAAGTGACCAAGACGTTCAATAAACAAGGCGGGCAACACTTTACAGCTAATATCTCCCAGAGTTTTGGTCTGTGCACACTATCAAAAGCCTATGACAGGTCAAAAAACGCTAAGTAGAGAGGTTGACCTGTCTGCGTAACTTTAGCCACCAAAGGTTGTAAAGCTAAACCGTTCTATGAGGTTCCCAACTTTCTTTTGAAACCGGCTTGCAAACAATCACAGAGGTCCATCTCACTTGCCCATGCTTGCAACTCCTTTAGAACCAGTGAACCAAACAGCTTGGTAGAGTCCAAAAGGGAAATTGGGGTATTGTATTTCGGGTTCCTTTAGTCTCCCTTTTTAAAGATCACCACAATCAATGCTTGCCTCCAAGTGACCGGGAAGGAATGTATCACCAAAATATTCTGAAAAAGGCCCAAAAGGACTCTCGCCCATAATTCCGGATTTGATTTAAAAGTTGCTTTGGACAAACCGCCCGGTGCTTGTGATGGTTTACAGTTTTTAATAAGCTCTCTGAGCATCTGAAGGCTTAATGGTAAGTCCCAACATTCTTTGCCCTCACTATATACCATTATTCTGCTGGAACCACCCTCCTCCATAAAGTTTGTTAAAGTGGTCAATCCAGACCCTTGCTTCAATCGGCTGAGCCTGAATAAAGGCCTGAACCACTGGGTGCCTTCATCAAAACCCAAAAAGCACTTAGTATTTTTTCCACAAGGAATAAAGCATCTGTTCGGAATCCCTATGGAACATGGCTCTTAAGCCAATTCTCAAACACCAGATTTAGATGCCTTGCCTCTTTGCGTCCATCTGTACTCTACACATCTAGTCCCCTTTTAGCACACTGAGATCTTTCTTTTTCTCCTGAACAAAGGGATCAAACATGTGTTTACTTAAGAATTATTACCCAGACTATCCAGATCTTTACCCCTGTAAATACCCCCAAGAATATCCTGAACACATTTCATGAAAAACTGCTGGTTCTCGGAACGTGGGTTGGAGGAGTCAAGTTCTCGCTCAATACACTTGTTAAACCCCCTGCCCATACAGGGTCTCCACCCAGCTTGTCTTAGCTTCCACTGTAATAGTCCCTCCCTTTGGTGTACATAGCATTTCTACACACAATATATGTGATGAATCTGATGATGTCATCACTCCTATCCCTGAGATAGCCTCTCCTCATGTGGCCAGGGGACGGCAGCCGCTACCTGATCCTGAACCTGGCGGCGGCTATTTGAAAGAGGACTTCATGGGGGAAGCGACACATGGGGGATGACATGACATTATCAGTTGGGGCATGGTATCCTCCTTTCCCTTGTAGGGATATTCCCTCCATTCCTTATGCCCTAGTGGCATACTGCCATCATCCCCTTCAACAACTTGACAATTTTACTGACAGTACTACTCAATATCAGAGAGCAAATACAGAAACAAAAACTGAGACGAGGAAGGGGCAAGGGTCAAGGAGCAATGATGATTACTCCTAATAAGAACCAACACCAGCAGTCTAGTAGCTGGAAGAAACCGATTGGCCCGACATGTCATCTTCTTATCCAGCTGTGGTGAAGACAGCCTGGGAGAGAGACCATGAGTACCGTGGATGGCGGTGCAGGAGACTCACTGTTTCCGACGCATGTCGGAACAGCCGGACAAAGCAGATGGTCTTGCCAAGTTGTGGCAGGCCAGTGGATGTCGTTCAAAGAAGCTTGCAGGTCGAAGTACTGCCACCGGGGCACTTTAAAGAGTTTACCGCGTACCGAAGGAGACAAAGGGGGTCATTACGAGATGGGCGGTAAGGGATTACCGGCACCGATAAGGAGACCGGTGCCGGTAATCCCTTACCGCCCAATTCCGAGGTCCCTTAGCGGGAACTGTAAGGAAAGTGTGGTCTGACCACAGGTCCCGCTCGGGGACCAGTGCGCTAATAACGGGCTTGCCATTCGTGACCCCGTTATTAGCACCCTCCCCATTCCCATTGAGCCCTATGGGGGCTCAAATGGGAATGAGGAATGGTTTGTTCAATGGGGACTTACCGGTCCCGCCAGGGTCGGAATGTACCGGTAAGTCCCCATTGAACAAGATCGGATTCGGACACGGTATGGGAGGCAGCCATGGTGCTAATTGCACCATGGCTACCGCCCATCTCGTAATGAGGCCCACAGTGTGAGTTCTGGAGGAAGTCTGAGCAGAATAACAGGGCCCTTCCACATTTGATTACAAGGTAAGAAGTCCATTAGAAAGGGACTGAGACCCATAGCCACATTAGAAGGTACATGTGGAGAAAACAGTGTGGCAGAAAGGACGAAAATTAAATACATGTTAAAAGAACTGGCAGGAGAGTATACGAGGCAAAGCCAAGTGGGTGAAGTGAACTACAGAGATTGCAGAAAGGAACCTGGCAGGAGAGTATACAAGGTGTTTTTTGCAAGTCTGGGAACCGCGCCCAAGAACTATATGAATTAACCTGGCAGGGGAGTATACCAGGTGCTGTTTTGTGTGAGAATACCAAGAAAGCTCCAAACCCTGAGAATTTTTGGGATTACGTTGAATGTGAAAAGAACTTGGGGAAGGGAGTCATTTCCCCTGAAAAAGAATTGCAACACCAAGAGGAGAGGAGGTACCCTCTTAAGCTACAAAGAACATATTCTTTTGAACTTTTGTTTTGGTGGAGAGAAACCAAGGGAAGGGAGTCATTCCCTGGAACTGTGAACATTCTTCATTTGGAACTATTGTTGGACTTATGCCTTTTTGTTGAACGTGAACATTTGCACACTTTTCATATCAGAGACATTACCCTTAGCACCTTAGAGTTACTTTTAGAGTGTGAGGAATAGGATAAGATTTCGGACACAGGATTTTTTTGCTTTGGAAATCTTGACTCACCACAGGCCCTTTGTTTTGGTTGGGGTAGGGAAATACCTCCTAGTTTAGGGACAGTGGGACATTTTCGAACCCCTTTATTATTTAATAAAGGTTTTGTCATGAGCGCTACTCCCGAGGAGCCAAGACTGGCCCAGCGTCCCCGGGAGCAGGCTCATCATCCACACCCCCGGTTCCAGCAGACTCCTACAGGGGCCCTTTGGACCATGTCCAGGCGCCTCTGGCGCCAGGCTCATAAGGAACCACAGTCACGGCGCCATAGGCGCCGAGCGCATATTCTTAAAGGTTGCAGTAGTGATTGGGTGGACTTACCTGTGGCAGACCATGCTGCATACTCACCTAGAACAATCCAAGCTGGGTGAAGTCCCAGCCACTGGCTGGGAGGGACCAATCCTCTGTTACAGGAACTCTTTTCTTACCTGGGTGGGGCTGATGCTAATCCTCTGACACTGGAACTCTTTTCTTACCTGGGTGAGGCTGGAGGAAGAATACTTACCAAAGCACTTCTCCACTATTTAAACCACGTCCGATAGAATTCACGTGCTTCGCGTTATTCTGCAACAGCAGCAGGACGCTCACCGAGTCGGCTCCTGCATTCCAGGTCCAGACACACCCTCAGCTTCTCGAGCAGCAACCTGTGGATGAAGAAAAGGCACAGGAACATCTACTCACCAGAATTCAGCCACAAGAGTCCAGTCTCCGACAACCTGCAAATAAAGACATAAGGTTAGAAAACGGGCAACACGCTCGCAGCTGCGCTCGCTTACCTTATCCATCCGTGATCACACCGGAATTCACCGCGGCCTTCGCTTCGGCAGCATCCCAGCAGCTGGAAGACAAAAGACATTGTTAGTGGTGTCCGAGCCGAAGGGTTCGCAACTCAGTTATACTTACGCGCTTCTTCACGCGCAGCAGTGGCAGCATCGCCCTCAGCATTTCGGCACCTGAAAGGAAGGAAAAGACATTATCAGAGGCGCCCATTTGGAAACGGCCACAATTCAGTTATACTTACTTGCCACCGCACGTGCAACAGCGGCGGCATCACCCACAGCATCTCGGCACCTGAAAGACAGAAAAGGACATTATAAAAGGGTGCTCCTTCAGAAGCGGCCTCAGATCTTCTATACTCACAAGCCTCTTCTTGCACAGCAGTGGTGGTGTCGCCAACAGCTCCTCGGCACCTGAAGGACTATTACAAGCCACAAAAGGACACTGAGCCTAAACACTGAAATCATCCAGTGACGTAACTGGATTCCACGCACCCCTGCACCAGAAGCAGGATGGAGAGCTCGGCTTTACTAAACCAAAGGTGAGAGTTCGTGGAGACCAGTCGAGAACCAAGAAGTGGGAAAAGCAGAAGATTGGTGGGAGAACTTATCCAACCAGCTTGTAATTACCTCTTTTTCTTCCACCTGCAGAAAACTCACCTTACAAGCCAGACAGTCAATATTCGGCGGTCCTGCCCAGAGCGTCTTCCGAGTTCTACGCCTCATCATAGTCACAGAAGCAACTGTAGCAGTCCAGTTTGGGTCAGCGCCTCCGTGGGAATCAGGTGAGCGTTACAGGTTTATGGCAAACACCATGCGTCGTTGGTGTCTGCGTCTCATTCCTGACTTCACATATACCATGAACACTATTTACACTGCGTGGTTACTGTCAAGGATAAACATCTTCCAGAAGCCTCCCCAGAAACAAAGATAAAGTCCAAAGTGGATCTTAGGTCACCATACCGTCGGGTGTAGTTATGAGGTACATCGCCCTGTATAGACCCATTTAGGAACTGGTCAAAATACACTGCTCACGCCCTTGCATAAACGCATGTGTTTTCAGATGTTGATTATTCACATACCACCCCGGTCTAGACATTTACTGTTAAAGTCTCCCAAAACGATGGACCCTGAGCATGTAAGCAGTTCATACACTCTGGCCGTTCGTCGCTCTTGTGGTTGGCAATACAAACCACATCCTGAGTGTTAGGGCTACTGATTCTAAGTGGATCCCTATAGTTAGTAAAGCCCCCAGAATCATTCCTAGCCTCCTTACCCAGATTTTCAAACACATCAAAGCCTAACTGCATGAACATATGTGCTTCTTCCACAAGAGCATTACGCACTGGGCAGCAATTAAAAAAAGGATTAACTAAATCAGTCGAGTCATCCCTTGCAAATTCCATCTGGCAATTGTCACCAGAAATTACCAGTCTAAGCTTTGGAATTTCATATAACAAGGCCATTACCAAACTTCTGTTCAGTGGAGGTGCAGTTTTAACCTTAAGGATTCTCTCTAAATAAAAGACCAAACAGCATTACCCTCTGGAAGCTTACTCCTCAGGAGAAACCCCTTAAATCCATCCTTCGAAACCAGTGGCCCCTCTTAGATCTAACATCACTAGTGCTTTTCTGGTTAGAGTAACCTGCCAGGCTTGATTTGGCATTACCTATACGGCCCTTCAAAGACTTACGCTTTTCTCCTCTAAAGTCAAGAAACTTGATGACTGGTCCACCTCAGTGAACAGCCATGATCCACCATACCCAATGTCTCTCTTTGAGGAGCTGACATAACAACTCCCCCCAACAAAGACAGGAGTGACATCCTCTGCGGGCTCCTGCCATCATGCTCCTCCAACAAGACCTCTCCATCACAGTAAATTGATAAATCAGTGTAGCAAGTGAATGATGTTCCTTTTGTTAGTAATATGTGTCTTATTACTTTTTTTTATTAAAGTTTTAATACTTGGGAATTTTACAGATCAAAACACTTTTTCAATCAATTAAATTTTAAATGATCAATTATGAATCTATTTATTTATTTATTTTGCCATTTGAAGAGCGCACCGACCCCAAGGGCAAATGGATGCTGGCAACAGTAAAAGCAAGATACAGATAGACAATAATAATACTTAATGATACATAACACATGAGAGTTTTACAGACTTGGAGGGGCATGGTAGCTTCAAAGAGTTAGAGTTTTAAAGACTAGGAATTGCGAGTGGGTGGGCCGGGTGGGTCTGTTGGATGGTGATTTAGAGAATTTTCTAGATAAGTATCTGGGGCCGTGTTTGACAAGCATTTGTGCGTTCATGAAAGTGTTTTGAACAAGATGTGTTTGCGAACAGGTAGCCAGTAGGCCTTCTGCCTTGCAGGAGAAATATGCTATTTTTTTGCATGGTTTAAAGCTGCTCTTAGTGCGTTATTTTGTATGATCTGTAGTTTTTTTAATGTTCCAAGTGGTTCAGCCTACGAAGAGGGCACTGCAGTAGTCTACCCTGGAGAGAATGAGGGATATGACAATCGTAATGCAACTTTAAGGGGTCAAGAAAGGCCTACAGGTGTTGATGAGTTTTGAAGTGTATGCTGACGAGGCAATGGCGTTTAGATGTCTTGTTAGGGTAAGCGAGGAGTCCAGGTAAACTCCCAGCGTGTTTACTTCTTTTGAGATTAGAATAATGTTACCATCAATGATGAAGGATTTATAGTCTTCGATAAGTTTATTTAAACAAGTTTGTGATCCTATGTGGAGCAGCTCCGTTTTCTCATCATTTAGGCATACCGCATGTTGAGCCATCCACGCCTGGATGGTTTGATAGATTTTACTTAGAGTGTTGGAGTCGGTGTTGTAGTTGCCTGAAATGGGAAGGAGGATCTGTAGAGAACACCCAGATCATCGAGCAGGTCGAACAGAGGTTTAGTAAATATGTTATAAAGCGTTGTGGATACACAGGAGCCTTGGGGAACTCTGCATGTGACTGGGACAGGTGGGGCAGCTGCAGAGGTGGAAAAAACCCTCATTGTTCCGTTAGCTAGGAAGGTCTAAAACCAGGCTATCGCTTTCGTGGAAATGTAGGCTGCTGAGGATAGGTGTTGACAAAGGATTTGATGGTCCATCAGGTCAAAGGCCGCAGAGAGGTCAGGCAAGAGGAGGATGTCAAGATTGCCATTGTCTTTGAGCTTTTCCATTTGGGTTTTTAAGTCTAGGAGTGCTGATTCCGTTCTGTGGCCTGGGCTGAAACCTGTTGGTTTCAAGGTATTTTTGAATTTGCAGATATGCAGCACTGTCTAGTATTTTTAGTAGGATGGGTACTGTTGTGATAGGGTGGTAGTTGGTGGGGTATTAGGGTCTAGTGTGAGCTTCTTGAGGAGGGGGAGGACCCATGCATCTTTTAGATTAGTTGGTATATAGCCAGAGGAGAAGGAGTTGTTGATAAGTGAGGTGATTAAAGGGGAGAGCTCTGCTGTGCAGTCTTTTATGAGCAAAGCTGGACAGATATATCTTTGGCATCTGGATGGCTTCAGGCCTTTGATGATATTTGTGACTTCCTTGACTGGGGTGAACTCAAATAGGTGCATGGAGAGAGGGGGTGGGGCCTCAGTTAGTACCAATTTGTTTTTTTTTTGCTACAATTTTCGTTTGGAGTAAAGAGATTGTGTCCAAAAATGCCTTTTGAATGTTAGAGCACCAGGTGATGTCTTTAAGGCAGCTATCTGTGGGAGGGTGTTAGGGGGAGTGATTGGAGGTCATCTATAACAGCTATTTGTTTTGGCCATTCTGGTGATTGGAGTTCTCGTAAAATAGCGAAGAGATCTCTCGTACCTGAGCTAGCCTTTTCTATTCGCTTATTGTAAGTCAAGCTTTTTACATGGAGAATAGCATGTTTGTAGGTTTTGGATAGTGAGGTGAAGTGGTCTTTATTGGAAACTAAAGGAGGCTTTTCCAAGAAGACTCGGCTGCACGCTTTGTAGAGCCTAGTGCTTTGAGATTTGGGGTGTACCAGGAGTTCAGGTGAGCTATTGGTTTAGGTTTACGTTAACTCAAAGAAGCTACATTGTTGATGGCGAGTAGGAGGGTTTGGTTATAAAAGTTCTACCATGGAACTAGGATCATTGGTTGAGTGTGGTTAGTCGGTTAAGGGTTTCAGCAATGGGAGCATGTTGGCTGGGGTGATATTTCTGACATTTCTTGAGCGGGAGCTGGTGCAGGTTGAGGTGTAACACAAGTTAGACTATTCTTGTGAATAGAAAATAAGATAACCTTGTGGTCAGACCAGGGCCACGGGGCATCAGCTATGATTTTGGTGTTGCAGTTAGAATCTGCCAACCAGTCTAGAGTGCGACCTTTGTCATGAGTGGGACGTGTGATACGTTGGGTGAAGCCCAGGGCTTTAATGGAGTTGGCTAGGACAAGCGCGCCGTCATCATTAGGGTCATTTAAGCCTAAATTTACATCACCCAGGAAAATGATTCTGGAGGTAGGCTTGTTATCACTGGAGAGGAGATGTGCAATGTCTTCCTCAAAGGGTTGCATGGGGCCAGGAGGGCTACAGATCAAGTCGATATTTAGGGTGGCAGTGTTGCAGAGGGACATTTTGACTGAGAGAAGTTCTCCTGACTGGAATGGTTGGGTTGGTTGGAGATTTCTAGATAGCCAGCTGATTTTTGGCTATGATAGACTCCAGCCTCCTCTGGTGACCGTTCTGTCTTTCCTAAGGATGGTGTAGTTATCCACGATGGCAAGCGAGAGGGAATGTCCAGCAAGCTGCATGTAGTCCTGTTTCTGTGATGGCTATTAAGTCGAGGTTATTAGAGGTGACAAGGTCAGATATATCAAGGGCGTGGGCTAAGAGGGATCTAGCGATACTGAAGGCTCCCTTAAGGTGCGTTGTAGTTGCGTCTGTAATGGCATAACAGTGCTCACCGCTGGTGCGAGTAATCTTGCCAGATGAGTGAGTTTTAGTCAAATTGGTGTCACTGGTCGCGTCAGCTGCGACATAAATGCCAACAGTTGTTGAAGTAGTAGGCTCCCCGGTACAGGTGGCGTTAGCAGTTACATAGGCACTCAGTACCACAAAGAGTGAGGCGTCGCTAATTACAGGGATTGCAGGCTCCAAGGTGATTGAAGCATCAGAGGTTACCGGGGCAACAGGCTCCTGAATACTTGTGGCTTTAAAACATCCAGGGGCTACAGGCTCTAGGATAAATGAGGCATCAATAATTACAGGGGCTGTAGGCTACAAAGTACATGTGGCATCAAAGATTACAGGGGCTACAGGCTCTAGGATACTTGAGGCATCAATCATTACAGGGGCTGCAGTCTCCAACATACCTGGGGCATCAAAGATTACAGGAGCTGTCGGCTCTAGGATACAAGAGGCATCAATAATTACAGGGGCTATAGGCTCCAAAGTACCTGTGGCATCAAAGATTACAGGGGCTACAGGCTCTAGGATACATGTGGTATCAAAAATTACAGGGCTATAGGCTCTAGGATACAGGAGGCATCAATAATTACAGGGGCTGCAGGCTCCAAAGTACACGTGGCAGAGAAAATGACAGTGGCTACAGGCTCTAGGATACATGTGGCATCAAATATCACAGGGGCTGAAGGCTCTAGGAGAAATGGGGCATCAGAAATCACAGGGGCTACAGGCTCTAGGGTACATGAGGCATTACAGATTCCATGGGCAACAGGCTTCAGAATACATGTGGCATCGCAATTTAGAGGGGCTACAGGCTCTAAAAGACATGTGGCATTAATAATTGCAAGGGTTGCAGGTTCCGAGGTGCATGAGGCAACAGCAATTGCAAGGGCCATAGGCTCCATGGTACGTGAGGGATTGCGGGGGCAGCAGGGTTCAGTGTTCATGTGACATCCATATATACAGGGGCCGCAGGCACCAGGGTACCTGTGACAGGAGTAGATTTGTTGGCAGCAGACTCAGAGATCTAAATGGCTTTATCGTTTGCAGGGGCATCATGTTCATAGTTTCTTATGGCAACAGTAGTGCCTGGGGCATCCTTGGCTGTGATGGTCTTGAATTGAGCAGTGGGTGCCAATATGAGTGAGGAAGCCACTAGATCGGTACCCAGCGCTATGTGGGTATGTGTAGAGTGGATGCCGACAACCCATTTGCTGTCTCTACTAATAAGGTTGTGGAGCTTGTTCTGGAATGCGAGTGTTGCTGTACTCGCACATATGCTTTTGGACGAGTAGCTGCGCAGGTAGCTATGTGGGGCATGGGCTTCCGTCAATATGCGGGTAGCTTGGGGGGGGGGGGCGCTCCTCAGTGGCTAGTGCGCACATCCCTTACTTTATGATTGTTTTGGAGATGCGGGGTGTGCACATATTTGTGATACCGTTTTAAGCACAGGTATCGTGGGGCGAGCACATTGTAAGAGGCGGTGGCTCTTGAGCCCATGCGCCTATTCCTGATGTAGGGAGTGTGGGGGGGGGGGTGCGGTTGATGGGAGACAGTGATGCTTAGCTGTACCAAGTCGCATATTCCTATGTTTGCATGTTGGAAGCCAGGGGGTCGCATTGCAGCTCCAATCTGACTTGTGCTGATATTCCAGCAAATTTGTATGTGATTGATGGGTGTTGGCAAACCTAAAATGTAATAGAATAAAGAATATTATAAAGTAGTGGTGGGAATTGGTATTCCAAAGGCAACATAGGTAAATGCAATTTTGGATTAGGAAATAGATTTTTGATAGTGTATGTTATCTGTACATTTCTTGTCATGGCCACAGGCCCCAGAACACAAAAAACACACCATCTAGTGATGGGGGCAATGGGTCATTTGACTCACTTATGTCCCTTTGGGACCCATAAACACAGGGGCCCTGGCTGGACTCAGTCCTGGCGCCTTTGACACCAGGCTCATATAGAGAACACTTTATTTCAGTGCAGAAGTGCTTTTACTTTATTTCAGTGCAGGAGTGCTTTTATTTGACAAGAACTTTCCAGGAGCTGAAAGCCTTTATTCCAGAGAACATCCTCATGTGCTGACTCATCTGGTGTGGCTCCCTAGGCCTAGTCTTCATTTGCTGACTCATCAAGTGTGGCAGGCAGGCTGAACCTGGTGGGCGTGGCTTCAGAAGCTCAGCTATATAAACTGCTCCATCCTTAAGGCCGGTGCTTCGCGTTACTGTGCACTCGCGTGCAACGTGGCGCTCACTGCCGCTTGGACCAATTTACTTACCTTTGAAACCAGGTGTTCTCCTGCATACTCACCTCCAGGAAACAGGTGCTTAATCGCTTCATCTGCAGACTCATCTCCTGACATCCAGTGATCTTGATCCCGACGCCGCAGCACCGCACTCGGCATCCACGAACTCGGACCCTGTGAAGAAGAAGAAAGACAAGGTTAGAACATCTGTCCTAGGGCCGCGCCGCAATTGAACCCCACGCGCCCCCTAGTTAACAACTACTAATAGCTACTGTACCGCTGCAGCTTCGTTCCTCATTCCCTCTGGCTGCCGCCTCGAGCTCCGCAGCTTCTGCCGGGCCGGCAACATCACCTGCAAGGGAAGAAAGCAAAAGAGCTAACATCAAAAGTGCAACGCACAGCAATACAAGACAACAAACTTTACAATACAAAAAAAACAGACGAGGAAAGACAAAGGCAAACAGGAACACTTAACTGAAGTATAGTGGCTTAGTCGCAGCAGGACTGGACTACCACGTGCAAGGGACCAGTGAAGGAACTCGGTCCAGATCATACAAGCGCCCTACCAGAAGCAGCAGGACGGAGTGCTTGCCAAAACTAATCAACAGGTGATCTTTCCAGGGACAGCACATCCCACGGGTACCACGGTTTGGGAGAAGGGGTCTGGAAGGGGATCAGGCGCACAAGCTGGCATACTCATGCCCCCTATTCACAATGCAGGAGCAGTCCCGAGCAGCATCACCTATTATCACCAGTCACCACATAAGCACAGAGGGCGAAGTCGGACCCGAGCAACCTCACCCTCAGGAGGGCTGCAACCGTGCCCTAACGCCTCCGCAGAGACCAGGTGAGCGTAACATTCCTATATTGCAACTGTATTTGATAATATGTTTCCCTTTATGGCAAATTTGCCAAAATAAAGTTATCATTGAATGATTGATTGAATTTTATGTCTTGCAGATATTAGGGTTTTATGGATATTATGTAATTTTTGTGTTTGTTGCTATGTGTTGATTTCATCTTTGTGGTAAGGTTTGTGGTTTTGAAATGTTCTCCATAAAATAAATCAGTGTGTTGCAGCATGTTGAGGCCAGGTGCATTGCCAGAACGCTGGTGAGGAGGGTATTTCACCATCTATGTGGGAGATTATGAGGACCTCGGTTGTGGTTCTGAAGTCCTCCGGTCAAAGAAGGGTTTTATCTTCAAAAGGTGGTTTAGCTGGTAGTAGGCAGTTGGTATTCTTTGTTATTGAAATGTTGTCTGAAGGTGACAAGTGTTGTCTATGGTGAACCCATATGATTAGGTAGTCAGGGTCAAATGAGGTGTGCATTCCATTTACCACCCTTGAATGGCATCCTGCTTAAATGGGCTCCTGAGTAGGATGATATTTGTCTTTGTCGGATTGAGCTTCAGGCATTTCATCCAGACTTGGATGGAGGCGAGGTAATTCCTGAGATATGAGATGTTCCAGATACCACTGACTTTTAGGTGTAATTGCGATTAGTCCATGTATTGTTAGAGTGTGATGTCAGAGTCACTGAGAAGGGCTACCAACAGCTCCATGCATAGATGAAAGATTACTGTGGAGAATTGGAGCCTTGTGGAACACTGCATGCTACCTACCAGACTGTGGTCTTATCTGAAGTTGTCTATCTGGATGTATTGGTGTCTGTAAGATGTCAACCATTTGAGAACTGTGCCCTAAAAGCCCACTCATTTCATAAGTAGACTAATCAGAGGGAGGTGGTCGACTGTGTCAAACATGGCAGAGAGGTCAAGGAGGACCCGGGAAAATTAGTTGCTTTAATCCGTAATTTAAAAGTATCATCCATGACCTGGATGGTGGCTGTTTCATTGCTATATTTTGATCGCAACCCAGACTGGGAATTGCATAGTTTGTTAATTGGCAACTGCCTTCTCAATGATTCTTCCAATGAATTGGAGGGTAGTTATCACTTTGTTAGTTTGCAAGAAGGCCTTGGTCCAAGGTGGGCCTTTTGAGGAGAGGGCAAAGTAGTCCTGTTTTAGGGTGCTTGCCAAAATGCTATTCTGAGAGAAGAATTTATTATTTCGAGGAAGATGGACAGTCCCCTTGATCTACCTTAGGACGGCAGTGGGGAGGGGCTGATCTTAGTATATGGTTTACTTAAGTGATGCAAGGAAGAAGGCAAGATCCTAAAGGGTGAGGGGAGTAACGACAGTCCAGTTTTGTGTTATGCTCTGTGGGCTCGAGAACAGGGGTACCACCAATTTTGCGGTATTGATCTGTTGTCGTATGTTATCTGTCTTGCTGATAAAAGTTAACATCATTGCATTTTTAAGTAGATTCAGGGACTCATGCAGCAGGTTTGAGTCATTTTATAATGCCCTGAACAGACCTGGCACCTGCAGAGATGGGTGATGAGTAATATATTGTTTTGGCTTCAATGATGAGAGAGCAGAGTGCACTGCAAGAGGGCTTGAGGACGAGGAGGTCTGTGTTCCTCTACAATTTATAACAGCGTATTCCGAGTAACTGGATGGTGTGCTTATTGTTGATTATTTCTTTGTGTACCAGAGGACTGAGGATTTAATCCTGACGCAACATTCTTTCAAGGAGATATGTGTTCCAACCCATTCCATAATGGTTTGGTTGAGAATTGATAAGAGATTGTCAAGGTTGGGGTGCTGAAGTTGGTGGGAGTTCTAGTTTGTGTACTAGCGCTTCCGAGGCTTCTGAGGAGAAATCCTTAAAGGAAGGACTCAATGACATGGTGGGCTTGCCATGTCCTTGTTGGACGGAAGAGTAAATGCAAGGTGGATGGGCATGCAACGTTGTGTGCCCATTAAAGTGGGATAGGGTTAAGACTTTGTATTAAGTGAGTTGCTGAGAAGACAAAGTCAAGTACGTTTCCTCGGATGTGGGTGATATTTAGGATGTGCTGTTTTATGTCCGGGAATGCATCGGCTGGAAGAGAGTGTTGGTGGTGCTTCTGTTGGCTTGGGTACCTTGCAGATTAAAATTGCCACAGAAGATGATTATTGAGTATGCAATTAATGCAGAGGTGATGCGGTTTTAAATGTCATTAAGAGATGACCCACACCTTTGAGTGGGGTGGTAGAGTAGCTGGAATGTGGCAGTCTGTTTATGCGGTAGTGGAATAAGAGAAGCTCTTAGATGTTAATGGCTGTTTGGCTGAGGATGTTACAGACCCATTCTGAATGGTGGAAAACTGCCAAGCCTCCATCTGCATTCATGTGCAGTCAAAACTTTGGATAGAGTTCCTATGTGGGATGAGGGCAGCAATGACGTGGTTATAAGTGGAGGACAGCCAAGCCTCCATGATAGAAATGAGTTCATGTGTGGTGATGAGGTTGGCGATGTTGACAGTGTGGCATATGACTGAGTGCACATTGATGACTTTTAGGTTGCAAGGGAAGTGTGTGGTGGAGTTGGTGTGTGTGTGTGTGTGTGTGTTAATGAAGGGGTATGTGAATGATGTTAAGAGGACATGAGGCACATTGGTATGGCAATCGTTTGTGAGCGTGTGTCCTGGTGAGTATGGGAATCAAGTGATGCTGTAGGAGACAATGTAATGTCTGCCTGATGTTGGAGAGGCATGGGCTCTGACCCTTCACGCTGTCCAGGCCCTAACAGGCGCAAACAGGCAATATCCTTGCCTTCGTCCTCAGCTGGTGACGCCAGTGATCTGGACACTAAAGGAAGTCTGGATATAAGGAAGAGCAGGATGGTCATGAGATTGGCCGGTGGGATGGAGGAAGCCGAGCTGGTCAAAGAACCAGGACAACATCTCTGAGACCACTCATTTGGTGTCAAAACCTGGGGGAGGCAGAGCTGGTCTTGTGACCACAAACACTCCTCTGACCTAGTGGAAAAGCACTGCAAGGAAGAGAAAAACCAATTCCTTAAGAAGTCACTGTTGATGCGAAAAGCTGGAGGTGTCAAAGCTAGTCACTATTTGACATGAAAAGAGGAGGGCACTCCTTGGAGCCTGCAGGTGCTTGGCACTAGCTCATGTGTAAAGTAGTTCTTGTGGACAACACTAGAGGGCACGGAACAAGAGGGCTGCATTGCTTGGTGCTCCATAAAGCCTCATCCTCTTGGCGTTATGGTGTTATTGCGGAACAAGAGTACCCCTCTAAGAGGTTGGTGAAGATG
The DNA here is from genome assembly GCF_040938575.1 of Ambystoma mexicanum. Taxonomy (NCBI): domain Eukaryota; kingdom Metazoa; phylum Chordata; class Amphibia; order Caudata; family Ambystomatidae; genus Ambystoma; species Ambystoma mexicanum. The sequence continues at coordinate 1,263,548,624 of NC_090937.1, read as the reverse complement.
TAGTAAGAGGGCTCCCAATCGCCCTGCAACTGAGGAGGAAAGGGCTTGTGTCACTTGGGGCCCACATGTCACCTCAGAGCAAATATTAATCCTGATGTGAGGGAGGCTTGATCTCATAGCCCGGGGCTCAGAGAAAGATGCAGTAGAGCACATTCCCTGTTGCCAAGGAGAAAATCAGAACGTATGGCTGGCAGATTGTGCCTGGGCTGTGGCAAAGTGACAAGAACAATAGCAACTGCCCTCTGAAGGAAGCACTAGAAAGAGGAGTGAGAAGGAAGATTGAAAGTCCTGGTGTGACTGGAGGAAAGACCGCGAGTTAAGGCAGTTCCATTGAAAACAGAGAGAGCATGTGTGCCGGAAGAGGTACCCTCTTAACTGTCACAATAGACCAGGTGCCTGAGTGAGAAGTTGGTAGAGTCTTGAAGGGAATCAGAGGAGGAAAGGCAAGAGAGGAAGAAGGGACCCTCGTATGCATGGCTAGTGCAGGGAACACTGCAGGAGAGGAAAGAGGTCCCACAATAATGATAGGAGACTAGCTGGAGTTGCATGGAATCCAGGCGAGAGATTAAGAATCTGGTTGCATTTTGCTTGGTTTTATTTACTCTTATTATTTGCTGAATGCTCTATGAAGGGAGAATGGAGTTGCCATGGCCAATCTGCTATGACATGAGGAGGTAAAGCATGGCAGAGGGTGTTCATAAGTGGGGGGGAAGGACAGTAAAGGTTTCCATTAGGATGTTTCATTTTTCACAATGGGAGGAACGAGGAAGGGGCTCAGGGGAGGTGTTAAGGGAATTATTTATTAATTTAAATTTTTATAAAGCGCTATATTCCCAAAAGCCTTAGCGCACTAACACACAACAAACAAACATAGTCCAAAATAACCAGAATATAAACAAGTCAACAATCGGGAAAGAAAGCAACAAAAATGCACAATTAATTCTAAAAAGAATACAGACATTCGAAAAAAGCTCATCAGTCCTCCTTCAAATCAAGCAACCAGTCTCAAGGACAACGCCCTTTTACAAGGATTGGCACAGACTAAAAGATAGTGGCAGGTTACTAGACCCGCATCCCACAAGGACAAAGCCACTATTCTTCTGGAAGCACTGGTCATCCAGCTCAAACCTACGTAGGGCCTTTAGGTCAGAAGTTCTAATAACCCCCTACCCTGTTCTCTGGCAAAGCCATGCAAGTACTTTATTATGGAGGGCCTCCCTGGGCTCTTTCCCTACTGGCCTCTCTATTTTGGTGATGATGAAATGTCTTTGATCCATAAAGAGTCCTCTTATGATCTTATTATCCCTTACCACAGGCATCTGAGCTTTACTCAACCTCCAACTTTGAGTGGCAACACATTTCGTCTTACAATCAATAAAATAAATAAATAAAAGCTTGTGATGACTCTGCAGTCTCAATGGTGAAGATACTAACACTGCATGTGGATCGGAAAAATCTTCAAAACTCTGACACCCAGCTCCTATCTGCAAAGTTTGCGAAGATTTGTCCACTCTTTCTGGGTTTTGGTCCATTTGACAGAAGTTGTCCTTCTTTTCCAGATGGTATTGTAATATACACGTATCCAGTGAGTCCACCCATGTGCAAAATCAGACCAGTTATTTCACTGATAAAGCTCATGGGTTATGTTAGTCTTCACTCGCAGCCATTGTGCGTGGGTGATATGCTCTTTCAGAAATGTAGACTAATAAGAGATTCCCCAAGACCCCAACAGAGGCTGGTAAGAGGGGTGTGTTGGTGGCTCTTGAATACCCTCCTCCACCCTTTCCCCAAAAGATTGTGTGGCCAGAGAAGAAGACAGCACTGGATCACTGGTACTTCCCAGTTGAATCTCAGTAGTAGCAACCGCTGGGTGTTCCTCATTATTTTCCTGACAAACAGGCATTTCTTGTTCCAAATTTGCACTTGAGTGTCAGAATCCCAGCCTGGGACATTGTGTCTACATTCTCCTATCCTGAAGCCTCTGTCTCCTACACACATTAAGTGCCAGGACTTCAGTCAGCCGATTCCTGTTAGGTGTTAGAGAGACGGCCATAATGCCCTGCTCTACAAGTGTAGGCTCAGGCGTCCCATATATTGGGCCATGTCTAATAGATTCTTTTGTTCTCCTCAAACCAAAATTAGCAGAGCGAGTGGGTAAGGAAGATGATTCAACTGGATCCGTAGATAAGGGGCAAGCAGATCGGGAGAGGAGTTCAACTGGAAGAATAGGTGTCTTTTTAGAAGCCTTTGCTCGTTTAACAGCCATAATCTATATTTATACAAGTGAAAATATGTGGGTGGCTGTGTTTGTGCCAAAGCGTTGTTCCTTATACAATTCCAAACTGTTTCACCAATCTGCACCAGATTTTGCATAGTTATCTGTTAGGACCCTCTGGACAATACTGGCTATATGACATTTGGACATCCCACCCCTTTTGCCAGATTTCAACACAAGGAACAGAACTCAAGGTCCCTATGGAAAACCACGTTTTAAGGCCCTAGGACACACGGTTTCTGAGATATTTGCACCACAAAGCACCACAACAAACTAACCATGCCAGGGTGAAGCGACAGGTGGGGAGAGAGCACAGAAGGTCGCAGTATGTAGCTGCACACCAAATCTCGCATACCCACAACGTCTGCTCTGGGCTATGTCAGCCCATTCTCAGTGCAGTTTACTTCAGAGTGCAAAGCACATCAAGCGATAAGTGAATCAGAACAGCGACCTACCGGATCACTGATTTTCAACAATTGAGTGTTGTCATGTCTGTCTACAGAACCCGTTCAGAGAATATTTACTTTTTGCTAGTACACTGCGAAAGGCAACATGTCAGACTTTCACTTAAAATAGAATTTCGCGCAAGTTTCCCAGGAAAAAGGTATGACCCTCCTACAAAGTGCATACACACGCACAATAATTTCAGTGACAATAAGGCTGAATGAAAGGCCCAGTTCCAGCAATTCGGCCAAAAATCCCAAACTCCTAAGCCATGAATTGGGCTTACAAACATGCCAAAGGTACAACACATGTTATTACTGAGATGGCACTCTGCTGCAACTGTAGCACTCTAACAGGTGCTGGCTTCCCACCTCAAGAAACAAGACACAAAGATGTCAGAAGAAAATGCAGAAGGGAGAATGCTACTAACCACTGACACCAGCGGCGTGAAAGCCAAGCAGCGAGATGCCGCGGACAAGTACACCAACATAAGCTCACCAGATCAGTGTATATGGGCACGAACACCACAGTGTTACGGTTTTGAAGAACACCAAGGCACAAACACCGTAGACGCTGAAACGCTGTGCTGCTGTCGCTTCAACAGTCATGCCAGTGTTGAGATGAAAAAGCTAGAAGAAAGGACCCATCAGGGGTCCAGAGGCGTCAAGCAGCACAGCTAACCAAAATGTTACAGCCGCTTCTGACGCATTACAGTAGGTTCCTGGGTGGTAAGTTGTCCCTACCCCAAATGTAACACACATATTGGCGCACATGCTTGCTCTGAGCACAGGACCGATAGCCTGGTCCGGGGGCAAGAGAGGCTCTGCATAGTGACTGGACGCCAGGAGGGGAGGGAAGGGCTATTGGGATTATGGGGTATATTTTTGTTGGTGATAGTAAGGTCTCACATGTGCTTAGATGGAGGACCTACAAGCACTGGGTAGAACAACCAGGAGTGGCATTAGGGGAATGTTATCCCATCTCAAATGGGTAATTCTGGGGTGTTCCTTGTGATGTGCTGTCTTAATTCCCGAGATGTTAATTCTCCCACAAAGCGTTCACTGCACTAATGGGGGAATTTCATCAATCTAGGCTCGACTTGTTTTTACAGGAAACCTGCTGGGCAAGGGGGAAGGAACCGGAGTTGAAATCGAATTTTATCAAAGAAATATTCCACTCATCGGCAGACTCTAAGAAAAGGGGGGTAGCAATTGTCACCTCAAGTAGATTGGGACTGATAGTGGAGAAGGAATTTAAAGACCCCAAAGACTGCTATGTATTTGTAAGGGGGCAATTACAGAGTAAGGTGACACAGTGGGATCGATTTACTGTCCCAATGAGGGGCAGATCATTTTCTGTCAGATGGTGAAACACAAACATATGGGATTCGTTGAAGGTCCACTGATAGTATGAGGGGACGTAAACATGGTGCTCGATCCCGATAGAGATAGGAAAATAATGAAAGAAATGGGAGAAGCAACACCGAAAAGGGGAGACGCCAAGAGAATCCAGTGGATTAACCAAGACCTGGGAGCGACAGAATCTCAATAGCAGGACGGGATTGGAGACTCACTGTTCACCTATTTCTCACAGATACATGACTCCTTTTCTAGGATAGACATAATTTTGGCAGACCTTGCCCTCAAAGGGCTGGTCTCTGAGTCAATAGTGGTGGCAGTACCCTGGTCGGACCATGACCTAGTGTGTATAGGCTTGGGAGATTGTGGGGTGGGGGGCGACATGAAGCAGAGGAGATGGATGTGTAATGACTCCTTATGGATGGATAGGGAAATAGCTCAGAAACTATTGATGGAAATTAAAGAGTACTACAAGACTAATGACAATGGAGAAGTCAGTTCCTGGTATGTTTGGGAAGGGTTCAAAGCCACCTGGAGGGGGTTCCTAATACGAATAGGGACCCAAAAGAAAAAAGAGAGGCAGAGTCAGGAAGCAGAGTTGAGGGCAGAAATTGAGGCTATACAGCCAGGAGTACTCCATTAAAAGATCAATACAGATTCCGAGTTTATCCCAGGAATTAGCTGCTAAGATAGATGACCCTATAACAGTGATGATAGAGATCGTACCTTTGGGGTACCGAAGGGGGAAGTGTGTGAGGAGGAATGAATCAGCCAATGAAGGGAAGTAAAATCACAAAACATCGAGAGCTGCAGAGCCTGAAGTAACAGGGGTAGCATGGTGGTACAAGGGGGAAGGGAAGGAGTAGCCGCACTGGTCCTATGACCTCTCAGTGGCTTTTGGCTGTTGGGCTAGAGAATGTAATGAAAACTAGAAATGCAAAAATGTCAACGCAGATTCCAAAGTGACCTTGAGAATCACAGATCATAATAGCAATTGCATCAGTAACTTATGTTTTGTTTGGGGGGAGAGGGTGGGGAGGGAACTTTGGGGAAAATGTTGGACTAAATGACTTGATTTAATTGTTGTAATTTTATCAATACTTTAATAAAAAAAATCAGTTAAAAAAAATAAGGTGGGGAAAAATTAAATGAGGGGGCACAAGGAAAACAGTTATGGGAACCAGAAGGTTCATGGAAATGAGCTCTTCCTCACTGGGGAAGAGATAAAAAGGATAATGAGAGCGCTATCAAAAGATACACTGAAAGACAATGTTGTTTCTAGGAGAGCGAAAGGGACTCTTACCTACAAGATGGATAGATCTGGAAAGGAGTGATATCTCTACTTGCCCACACTATTATGGGTATAACATCAAGGGGAATGTTGAAAGATGAATGTTTGAATGTTTATCAGAGGGAGAGGAGAGGGGTGGGAGCTGTGACGAATTGCAAGGTTCCGTTAATTCTTCCCGGGGTTGGAGGGCTTTCCCTTTGAGGCTATGGAGGTGAGCCTGCTACGCAATACCCTCCATAGGGGTAGATGCAAGTGGGACTTCACCGGGAAAGACTCCCCCTCAGGGGACAAGGACTCCCATTCTGGGAAGAAACTCCCTAAACCCTATGGTTTTAACAATCCTTCAATTTTGACAGAAAGGATGAAGAAGCTTTGTCGGCGTGCCGCAGCCTTCTCTGGTCTTCCGTGGGTCTCCCCAGCTGCTTGACGGTAACCTGTTGGCACTCTGGTGTTTCCATTCGCCGGAGAGAGTCTGCATTCAGCTTCAATTTGTGTGCTGCTTTGTGAAGCTTCCATGGGTACGTCTCTTTACTGGATGCCGCTGGAATTTCGGGTCTGCCCTTCTTCGGATCGCCTGCCGTGCTCTCTGTCCACTCGGAGATGTTGAAGAAGCCATGGATCTCTTCCCTCTGTGGTTTTGAACCACAGCTGACCAACCGGGTTTCTTGAATGACTAGACCATCACTGTTGGTTTTCATTGTGGGTAATCTTCATGTTTTCTTGTATCTTCCTCATCCCAGTATTATTGCTATCTTAGAGATCAGTCTGGTGTCAATGGTCTCTATTTGGGATGGGCAATATAAATACATGCAGGTCTCAGCAATTACACGAGGGGAAGTCTGATAAGAATAGATGGGAGTGTCAAAAGGATACTGCATTCTCCCGGGATCGTCACTACCTCTAATGGGGTTTTCCCTCCCCATGTGAAACACAAGCTGAGCACCATCCGCAGGGGGCCTTAACTCCTTGCCCTCATGGGGAGGGGCTTCCCCAGCAGAAGCAGTGACAATCTCTCAGCAGTCGTCACACAACTTACATTGATCTTCCTGTAGCTCACAAATATTCCAACAGATTTTTGTAAAAATACTCAGACCCAAGGTAACATGTCCAATTAAACGTCATTCGAGGTCATGCAAGTGTTTCCTTTAACCTCCGAAATATGCATATTCAGGGAGTCGCTGATGGCAGTTTTCTTTTGAACAGGCACAGATGCATGATTAATTCTAGCGCCATTGATTGATTTGTACCAATGCTTTGAGACTCGCTAGACGTGTTATTACAAGCATGTGCTTGGCCCTCATACTGTAGACTGTTGCATAGGCCAAGTAGCAAGTTATTATTGTCCAATGCAGTCGTGCCCGGGCTTTGAACTATAACCAAATTGGCTAAAGGCACTGGAGCTGTTTTCAGGAAGCGCTGAACTATAACCGGGAAATACAAAGGGCCTCATCACGAGTTTGGCGGTAACCCTTAAATGCGGCAGTAACACTATTACCGCCGCATTTAAGGGTCCACCAAATCACAGGCTTGGCAGATTTTCCCCTAGCTCTGAGCTGGGGGGAAATCTGCAGCGATTTTGCTGATTTTCGGCCCCATTACTGCCGACAGTAATAGCGCCAGCGGTAATAGCGCCGAACATTCCCATTGGGCCCAGTGGGGAATTGGAAATTCCCGATTGGGCCCAATGGGGAATGGGGACTTACCGTTCCGCCAAGCCTTTAATCTGGCGCTAATAGAGCCGAGGGTTTGGAAGTAGGGCTAATAGCCCCGGCGGTAATACCACTCGTGTTAGCGGCCAACTTGTGATGAGGCCCAAAGTGTTTTTCATTTTCCCCAAACTGTTGGGATCGTGCTGCTCCATTTTATCTGTAGCGACTGTAATCAAGTCATCACAAGCTCTATTGGAGGATCTCCAGCGAAGCTCCCCACACCAATTAAGAGGGATGTCCCTAAACCAAGGCGTAGCACATGGGCAAACATGGGGAAGGGGTGGAAATCCAGAGCCCTCCTGCAACAGGCACGAGCCATAACCAGGAAACCATCTGGCAGAGAACATATAACGCATGGCTGCACACTAATGGGACCGGCAGTCAGCACTAATGAGGTGGTTTGGCCCGGGCTCTGCACTGTCTGCGTCAGACCGAGAGTGCAATGTCACTCATAGGTCATCTCAGCAACAGGTTTTTGCTCTGTTAGCAAAGTGTGTGTTTCAGTGCTTTAAAATGTTGAAAACTCGGTTGCTCCAAGAAGCTGAAGTGATAATGGAACCAGATAGCGGCTGACACTAACCCTGATCCCCCCTCCTCTGTAAATAACTCAGATCCCCAACTAGCACTCCCCCACCCCCACTCGAAGCTGACATTTGTGACTCTTAACGTAAAAGGCTTACATTCTCCAGTTAAGCGTAAATCAACCCTACAGCGACTGAAGGACCTGAACAGCTCTGTTGTATTTCTTCAAGAGACTCACCTGACCCCACAAAACTTTGCTTGCCTGTGCAGCATAGAATTTCCGAAGCAATTCCTGGCATCCAGCAGGATTAAAAAAGGTGGCACAGCGATCCTCCTAGCGAGGGGGGTCCACTTTGTAGAGCTAGAGACGCAGCATGTAATTAAGAATAACCACAAGGACTCTTGGGTGCGCTCCAAATAATGTATTTATCTTCTTAAATTTTGTATTCAAAGTCATACAATTTATCTTCTCAAGTTTTGTATTCTAAGTCATACATCCCTTATTATTCAATCTGGTAGTCACCTTTGATATGTATTCCAATCATACATAAAATTCAAACATTTCTTCAGTTAAATTTGTACCAGCTTTGTTTTTCCATGTAATTCAATGTTAAATCTCGAACTGACTTTTTCAGTGTATACATTGTTATCTTTTTTCTTTTCTCCCTCTTGTCTCCTTCTACATGTGTTTCCCCATCCTTTCAGGTGGTTCTTCAGGAGGGTTTTTCTACCTTTTGAATAATTATTGCTTTCGAATTGTTTGTTTCATATGATGGTTCAATATTCCTGACTTGTTCTTGTATGGCCTCTTATTGTGATACCGATATTGCTATTATTTTTCAAGCTGTTGCTGTGGCTATTTCCATATATGCCATGCGGTGTGGCCCAGGTTTCTCGCATGGTAATGTGTTTGCCATCTATTTTCTTTTTAGTCTTGAAAACTGATTTTCTGTGAACTCCCAAACCGCATGCAGAAACTGGTCATGTTTCCCGATAGAGACGCAATATGGCCTGGAAGGACGCTATGTGGGAGCCAAAGGTATGCTATTTGGTCAGGTCTATACCTTGATCTCTGTATACGCCCAGAATGAGGGGCAAGAGGCTTTCCTACTGGAGTTGGAGTCCAAACTGACCCCCTTTGTCGAGGAACAAGTTGTGATGTGGTGACTTTAATGGGCTGTTAAAACGCACCAACCCACGTCTAGGGACTTCAAAATTGCACTGGGGTTGCTACGCATGTTTAAATCCTTGGGGGTTATCGATGTTTGGAGGGTACTACACCCAGGGGGAAAATATTTCTCATTCTTCTCTCACATACATCACACTTCATCCTGCATAGATCTACTTTTAGCCAACCCCCAGCTTATGTTGTATGTAGATGACGTGGCCATAGGAATGAGGGTGCTGTCAGATCATGCCACAGTCCTCCTAGCAGTCCGAATTCATGACCCTGAGCCTCCCACTAAGCCCCCATAGAATCTATATGATTCGATTCTTAATGATATTGCTCTTAGGGACGGGATTGCAAAAGCCATTCCAATTATTTTCGGGAGACTCCCATAAGACCCACCTCGATGGCGACAGTGTGGGAGACCATAAAGTCAGTGATCGGGGGGACCTTATAGCCCATGCAGCGTCCTACCGTAAACACCCGTTTGAGATGAGGGCTCAGTTGGAGAGGGAGGTAGCTGAGTCAGAAAGTAGGCACAAAAAGGGTTGGTCTCCAAAGGCGCATCGGTCCCTCCAGGTAGCCCGCAATAGATTGGAGGCGCACTATGCAGAGGAAACGGTACACACCCTTCTCAGAACAAAACCGGGGTACTAAGCCAAGGTTAATAAGGCCAATACATTCATGGTTATAAAGTTGGCAAAAACACGACAGCGAAACACAATGGTGGGCCTGCGGGACACACAGGGGATAATACAATACTCAAAAGATGCAGCATCTCACTTAATTGGAACTATGTCGGCCACTCCCAAGTTATTGCAGACCAGAGACAGTATGTAGATGGGGGCTGCTCTCCCGTACCTTGCAGAGGCAGATAGGGATACCCTGGATCACAGGTGCAGAAGTGGATTCCGTAATCAGATCCCTGAAGGCCAGAGCCCCGGGCCCTGATGGCTTCACGTCCAGGTAGTATAAACTCTTTCGGGTCCAGTTCCTAGCTCCCCTAACAGATCTCTTCAACTCCTTCCAGCAGACTAGATTCACAACCCCTTCCATGATGGAGTTCTCCACTATTCTATTGCTGAATCCTGGCAAGGACCCTAGAGACTGTGCCCATAGGCCAATCTCGTTGCTGAATATTGCTGATAATATTTACTCCAAGATCTTGGCTAATCGGTTAGCCGTGGTCCTCCCCAAAATAATCAACACGGATCAGTCCGGATTCGTAATGGGTAGAACAATAGGGAATAATATTCGCCGGGCCCTAAACCTGGTGGAGATAGTGATTTCAGAGCACCTTAAAGGCATGGTCTAGTAAAAAATGTTATTTAAAAAATAGATAGGCAACATAAAAAAAAAATACTAGCATTCTCTTTTTTAAAACTTCCTATGTAAAATTTTGCGCTATTCACCACAACAAATTGTACTTTTTCACAGTCCCAGAGGAGGCAGTGAAATTTATTGAAGCCCATATCCCGATCCCTGGGCCGGCGGTTGACCTGGTCGAGGAGGGCTGAGTCGGTTTGCCTTGTACCCATTATTTGATTCACTATGGTATCGCTACCACTCTTGTCATATGCATGCTTTTGTAACCTAACATATCTCTTCCTATGTGCATTTATAAATTGTCGTAACTCATTACGCATGAAACGCAATATGAGACTTAGTTGTAGGGTTTATGGGTCACTGCACCTAAAGCTGGGATCCTCTATTCTTATACCCCCAAATTATTGGACTCTACTATGTTGTCTTCTGAGAATGTTGTGCTTAATTACCGCTGCAAGATATTTGGTGTACTCCACCGTCAATTATCTTAGTCGGGCTCACGGCAGCAGCATCCCCCACTGCAGTTGCAATGCTGAGTTTGGAGTGTTTTGTTCACTGGTTGCTCCCCTGTTGGGTGTGGGGGCTCGGCCTGCCCCGTTGGGCTTGGCGTGAAAGCCATGAGGCTATGGGTGGGTTCCTGGGCACTGCTGTGTTGGGGAAGGCAGTGATGGAGGGGGTGGTTCAGTTTGGGAATTTTTTAACAAAAATGGCGAGACTGTGGCAGCTCCTGGTATGACGTATCTGGCCGCTGTATTAGTGGCCGGCACTTGTTTGACAAGCTATGACACACACTACTCCGATTCCCCCTAAAGCCGTACTGAATGGCCATTAGGCTGATGTCTTGGAATATCAGAGGGCTCAGCAATTTCACAAAGTCTCGTAGGATCACGGCGTATGTCCAAAGACACGGGGTCAAAATACTTCTCCTACAAGAAACCCACGCCCTCGCACATTTCTCTGCCTCTTTTGCTCCTGCATGGGGCCCCAATAAATACTACACAATGTTCTCCTATTAGTCCAGAGGAGTCCTAACCCTGATTCACAAGTCCTTGGAGTTCTCCCTTCGCACCAGCCACATAGATGCCCGGGGCAGATATGTGATTCTTCACTGTTTCCTTGCTAACACAGAGTTGCCTGTTGGTTAACACGTATGCCCCTTGTGTCGATGCACCTGATTTTTTTTGATCACATCCTCGACATCCTCCTTGCCTATGTGGGGGTTCCCATTATTTGGGGGGGGGACATGAATCTTATCCTGGACTCCGACTTGGACAGATCTGGGGTTGCACCAAGAACACTGTCCAGAGCTGCTTGCCGTCTCCAGGCGCATATGCGCTCTGCCGGACTGGTAGATGCCTGGAGAGAACTCCACCCAATGTCGAAAGAGTTTACATTCTACTCTTCTCTCCATGACAGCCACTCCAGGATAGACCTTTTCCTTCTCTCCGCAGGGCTCATGAGCAAAACACTTACCACACAGATTCTGCAACGCACACTATCTGACCATGCCCCGATCACATTGGACATTGCCCTACACCCGGCGCTCCCCCAGCACTCTAACTGGTGGTTTAAATCAGATGCACTGCAAGATGTGGTCTTCAAGGCTGACATCCTAGCAGATATCACCTCGTTCTTCGATAATAATAAGCAACACGACACCACTGATGGGGTGAGATGGGAGGCCTTTAAGGTTTTCATCAGGGGCATGTGTATCTCTAGGGAGGCTGGAGTACTGAAAGATATTAGAAATGCCCTGCGTCGTTCTGAGACCAGACTTGCAGAGTTAGAACGGGATTATGCGACCAACCCCTCTCCATCTAAGCTTGCGCTGATAAGAACCGAACTAGATGCGTTTGAGTCCTTTGCCCACAGTAAGATTAAATACCTTGCCCGGCCCATTGCGGCCCGGAAGTACAGCGAAGGAGAGAGACCTGGCCGAACCCTCGCCCGGGCCGAGGGTGGTAGAGTTCGAATTGATAGTATCATTGACAATAGCGGGGTACGACATTGGGCGGAACGGCCCATTCTCGAGACCTTTATAGATTTCTACGCAACCCTCTACGCCCAGCAACCTGAGCACAGCCCGCAGGACCTGGACGACCTCCTAGACCGCATCCCAATGTCCCTTATATCCCTTGCCACCAAAGAACAATTAGATGCTCCCTTCACCCTTGACGAAGTCGTCGCTGTTATTACGGATCTCCCTAAGGGTAAGGCCCCCGGCCCAGACGGCCTGACCGCCGAGTTTTATCAGGAGCATGTGGCCCTCCTTGCTCCACGCCTCCACGAGTTTTGGGAGGAGTCGATGCATCTTGCTACCCTCCCCCGGTACCTACGTGAGGCTGTCATCACTGTGCTTCCCAAGCCGGGTAAACCATTGGATGAATGGGGCTCCTATAGACCTCTGTCACTCATTAACACTGATACCAAAATCTTCGCCAAAATTATCGCAAATAGGTTCCTCCCCATCATGAAATACCTAATCCACCCAGACCAAAGTGGTTTTATCCCGGCCCGTTCCACTGCCTTAAACATCCGGCGACTATTTAATGTCATATCTAGAATAGACCCCCGAGCCAATGCTGTGGCCGTGACGTTGGATGCCCAAAAAGCGTTCGACATGGTCTCGTGGCAGTATCTGTGAGCGGTGCTCGAGAAGATGGGGATTGGCCCATACATGTTGTCCTGCATCAAACTCCTATACACTAGCCCCGTGGCTAGGGTCCTAGTTAATTCTCACCTGTCGGCTCCCTTCTCCCTCCACAGGGGGACGCGACAGGGGTGCCCGTTTTCTCCCTTGCTATTTGCGATGGCCATTGAGCCCATGGCGGATAGTGTACGAAACAACCACGTGCGCAAAGGGATCCAGCTGCGAGATACCCCTGAAATTATATCACTGTACGCTGATGACGTGTTTCTATACATTAGAGACCCCTCGGTCCACCTTGATCCGATCATGCGCGAAATTATCAAAATTGGCACATTCTCGGGCTTCACCATAAATTACACTAAATCAGAAATCCTACCCCTCACGCCCGCAACGCCCCAACCTACCTGCAAATTTCCTCTCAAATGGGCACCGGGGGGCATTAAATACCTAGGGGTCCAGGTTCCCTCTCAAAATCCTCCTTATTGTCAGATAATTATGGGGCCGCTGCGCAATATGCCGGCGCCAGGATGGAAAAATGGCGTAATCTCCCCCTCTCACTATCGGGGAGACTGTCCCTCATAAAAATGATCATAGTCTCGAAACTCCTTTACATATTCGCTAATGTTCCTCTTTGGCCCGGGAAACAGTACTTTGCAGACCTGCATGCGGGATGCATCTGTTTTCTATGGCATTTGGGTGCCGTGCGCAGGAAGTGGCAGCATATGACCCTTCCGTATGAGAGGGGTGGCTTCAGTGCACCTGATCTCACTTAGTATTGGATAGCCGCTCAGGCCCAGCATGCTACATACTGGTACCATCACCACGACCCCCGCCCCCCGCATGTTAAGCTTGAAATCCTGGCGACTGAGGAGGTGAATGTCATGTCCCTGATCCTTTTTCATTCATACCGCTCGGAGGCCCCTGCTGACCCAGTGGCCTCCACTATAAGAGCGTGGCGGCAGATTCTGAAGCCCGGTTCTGGCTCCCCCCCCCGTATTACAAATGGCTTCCCCTCTGGTCATTCCCTGGCCTCACCCCCACACAAGATAAGCTCCTCATGCGCCACTGGTCGGACCTGGGATACAAATAATTCTCCGGCCTGTTCCCTGACGGGAAATTCATCACCCCGGATACGTGGAAGCCCTCTTGAGTTGCTACAATACTTTCGAGTTAGGGCTGCGGTCCAAGACATGTGGCCGTCATATCCGGACGAGCCCCCTGAATCCCCCGAGGTTTCCTACATCTCCAATTCTGCTGGTGGAAGGGGCATTGTATCCTCCCTTTATAAAATGTTGATGGCGCGAGCTGTAGAACCCCCCCACACTGCTCGAGATGCCTGGGGCAGGGAGCTGGGATTAGACATCACAGATGGTATGTGGTCCAGAATGTGCATACATACACGCAAGGTTTCTCTTAATTCCAGAATTAGATTTGTTCAATATAAGCTGTGCAATTGCCTGTACTATACTCCCCATGCGATTGGGAAGTTTGCCCGGGATCAATCCCACCCCTGTCAAAGATGCAGATCCAATGATGCGGACCACGGCCATATGTTCTGGCTTTGTGGGGCACTGATGCCGTTCTGGAATGCGATGCTTGAGACTCTCTCCGAAATAGTGGGGTTCTGTGTTGACCCTGTCCCCCTGTCTCTTTTGTTTGGGCTCTGGGTGGGGCCTGAGGCGAAACAGGAGGCTAAATTTCTGAATGTGGCGGCGAGTGTGGCCAAGAAATGCATTTTGCAATGCTGGAAGCGCAGAGCCCCCCCTCCTCCCTGGAGAAGTGGCTGAAAGCCCTCACCTGGACGCAATCTTGCGAAGAAGACTACATTAACATGTTGCCCAGTAATGCTCGTCCTAAAAACATATGGACTGGGTTTTGTAGCTACTTGAACTGCAAAGTGGATCTGGAACTTTTGTCATCTCCCCCTTCTCTGGAACAGAGGTCAGACCGTAACACATGATAAATGCTTCTACTGTAATTGATCTTAGCTAGGATTACATGTGTCCCTCTGTAGAATTTATGCTTTCCATTCATGTCCGAAATGTAAACTGTGTGTGTTGGATTGTTGTAATTTGCGCTATGCCAGCTGCCTCTTCTTGCCAATAAACAAAAGTTTAAAAAAAAGTATCACACATATGTAGCCCTGGGGTGGGTTTGACATCGGGAGAGGTGGAGGCCCTTCAGCCCTACTTCCCGATTAAGTGGGACGATAAAGCCATAGAATATTTGGGTGTTCACATCTCAGCGCTCCCGAGGAAGCTCTATGTGGCTAACTTCCCACATCTTTTTAGGGAGTTGGAAGCTGATCACGAGAGGTGGTTGTCCCAGGAGATTTCATTAATGGGTCAGATCACATCCAGTAAAACAAATTTTCTCCCAAGATTCCTTTACCACTGGTCAGTGATCCCAGTGAAGATCCCAAAAGCACCCCTCCTCCGATTGCGCCGGAAGATCATCCAATTTTTATGGCGGGGAGAAAGTCTAGGATTCCTAGAAAGGTGATGATGGACAATGCCCGATTGCGGGGATGGGGGTGCTGAACCTGTGCAATTATTATACAGCGACGCAGCTGATATTATTTCTCGCCTGGCTCATGCCCAATAACCTCCCCACCCCCTGAGATGGGCAGAAATTGAACAAGTGCCCCTTCCCCTCCGCTCTCTGCCATACACCTCTGCCCTAGTGCGAAAACACTGGCCCAGTCTTCAATCCTCCATGGCAACAATGACGAAAACATGGGGCTGGGAGATGAAAAAGGTGGGAATACCAAGGGGTTTAGGCTCAGACAACCCAATCTTCCATAACCCAGACTTTACTCCAGGCCTTCGGCCTGCCAAATTCAAAAGATGGTCGCAGGGGGGCCTAAAATAATTGTCTCAACTCTTTGATAGCGTATCGCCCTGGTCCTCTGTGAACTGTAAGGAATGGTTCTACCTGTCTGAGGTACATAGGTACAGCTATGCCCAAATCGGCACTGGATAGTTCACCCACTGGTTCGTCAGAGGGCTACACGTGACCTGGGATCCATTGAGCTCACCTTGCTAGAGGGCTCATGAGTGGGGAACATTTCCAGTCTGTATAGACTCCTGCAGGTGGACATGTGAACGCTGTGACCCCAATACATGGGCCAATAGCAGGCAGGCCTAGGCCATCCTATAGAGGCCATACATGGGTGAACGTTTGGGCAAGAAACTACTCCTCCTCCAAATGTGTGACTAATAAGGAATGTGCCTTTAAGTTGACATATCAGTGGTATCATCCCCGGGGAGTCTGCACTGCATCAAGAGTTCACTGAGTCCGGTTTATTGGAGGTAATCTGGGGCTCAAGGGACATATCTACACATGTGGTGGGAATGCCCCCTTATTCGAACCTTTTGGGAGAAAGTGGTTGACTCAATCGAAGCTATCACTCAGGTTGACTCCCTATGGGGGCCTAGTGACCTTGTTGGGGGTACCAGCTCCGGGGAAATACCCGAGATCAGGGGCGACGGCCAAGCTAATCACCCAGCTCCTCCTGGCTGCAATGATTACGATTGCCTGTGCTTGGAAATCTCATGAAGGCTCGCTGTTGCCTCTGTGGTGGGCCAAAATCTGGGACATTTTAGTGGCAGAGATGGTCACACCAGCCAAAGGAGGGGTGTTATGCCAGTTCACTGACATTTGGTCCCCGATCCTGTAGTACGGCCTGAACTTTCCAGCGCAGGCACACAAACCGCACCCAGTGGCGCAGTTCCTGCACAATCGTTAAAGTTTTGTGTGGTTCACTGGGCCATGGCACAGTTGGGAAGGGGGTGGGGGATGGACGATACAGGGTGGGTATCGACGATACACGGTAGGTAGGGTGGGAATCGTCAAAAAAGTGCTAAAGCAAGCGTTTATGTCTCTCTGGTCCCTACTGTTTGAAAAATGTTACATGAATGCAACCGATTGTAAACAAAGCTGCCCAGAGAGGGAGTATTACGCGACAGATGCCTCACTTCCAAAGTGGTCCATGTTCCAATGCCAGCACAATGTCAATAGATCCTAGCAGCAACTGCATTCCCTCGTACTCTGCGGTGCTCCCCGCCCGGAGTCAGTTTTTAACACGACAGATGCATCACTTCAAAAGTGGTTCATGCTCCAGCACCAGCACAATGTTGAAAGTTCCTAGCAGCCTGATTCCTGCAGCAACTGTACTTCCTCGTACTTTGTGGCGCTGTGTACCCGGATAGGGGATTTTAAAATGGCAGATGCCTCACTTGAAACACAGTCCATGCTCCAATACCAGCACAATATCGATAGTTCCTAGCAGCCTGATGCCTGGAGCAACTGCACTCCCTCGTACTCCGCGGCACTTTACGCCCGTAGAGGGTTTCCAACATGACTGATGCCTCACTTCAAAAGTGGTCCATGCTCCAAGGCCAGCACAAAGGCAGATCCATTGACTGGCTAGCTGATCATAACTGCTCATCTGCAATTACCTCCATCTCGGCCCTCCCTTGGATGGATCATTACTTCATTCAATTCTCCATTCCTACCACGCCCACCCATAAAACCTTAACTCATGCCCCCCGGCAAAAGTAAGAAGCTCCAAAAAACTCACTGCTTCCAACCTCGCCCCTCTCCTCGATATCCCTGAACTCAAGCCTCCATTTACCCATGACCCTACCTCTCTAGCCAACATCTACTCCAGCACACTCACTCAAGCCATCGAACTCATTGCCCCTCTAGAAGAAAGAAAAGGGAAAAAAACAATGCACTGCAACTCTTGGTTCACTGAAGAACTATCTGACCTTCGCACCAAGAAACGCAAAGCTCTATCCAGATGGCAAGCAGCGCCTAACCAATCCTCGCTTAAAGATTTCAAAGAGATCTCATTGACTTACAAAAAAGGCATATTCCACGCTAAATCCGAATCCTACAACCAGAGAGTCACTAATGCCAGCTCCAAATCAAGAGAAATATTCTCCATATTCAAAGAACTCACCACACCAGACGAAATCATCAAGGATGAAGCATGGTGCACAGGCATCCAGACTGCCCTCCTCAATAAAGTTAAAACACTCTAAGACAAAATAGCCTCCCAATGCAAAGCTCTCAACACCTCCACCTGCTCGCCCACACCTCCCACTAACAACTCTCTCTCACAAACACCCCTTTTTGCTTTCAGAGAAGTCTCAGAGACGGAAGTCAAGGACCTCCTCAAATAAATTCAACCTTCCACCTGCAAAGGGGATATCTGCCCACCCTCCTTAATCAAAGAGTACTCAGAATCTCTCACCCCCAACATCACAGCTTTCATCAATGCTTCTTTCGCACCTGGAACTGTACCACAATGCCTAAAAGAAGCTTGGGATCGCCCGCTCCTGAAAAAACCCTCTCTCGATCCTTCCTCCCCTAATAACTATCGCCCCATCACCACCGTCCCCTTTCTCCTCAAAATCCTAGACACAGCTGCACACAATCAAATCCTACACTACCTGGAAACCAACACCATCCTAGGCAAAAGCCAATCAGGTTTCCGCAAAGGCCATGGGACTGAAACTGCCCTTCTAGATCTAAAGAATGAAATTACCAAAATAATGGACACAGGCAAACCTGCTCTCCTCCTACTGCTCGACATCTCTGCTGCATTTGACCTGTTCGACCACAGCATTCTCACATCTCACCTCTTCAATGCTGCACACTTCTATCACAAGGCAACCACTTGGATCACATCCTTCCTTGAAGGTAGGGCCATGAAAGTGTACTCTGACCAGGACAGCGCCCCCCAACCACTATAAATTGTGGAGTCCCACAAGGGTCTTGCACTGCACTGACCCTTTATAACCTATTCACCAAACCCCTCTTTGACTTATTGGACTCCCTCAACATAGCCTACATAAACTGCGCAGATGACACGCAAGTTCTCCTTCCCCTCTCCGGAGACTACGACCTAGACTCAGAAGCCCTCCTCAAAATCTACTCCACTATCCAAACCTGGATGGCTATCAATGGTCTTTGCCTAAACGGAGACAAAACCGAAATCATCATCCTAGCCCCCAGCGAAACACTAACTAAACTCAACCCCGATTACTCTCACATGATTATCGACAGTATTAGCATACCTGTCTCATCTGCTGTCAAGACATTAGGAGTCTACATTGACGCCACACTCTCTATGACCTTACAAACCAGCGCCATCGCCTCAGCTTCTGCTCTGACCACCAAACTCATTTATGCCATAAAGCCCTACCTTAACACACCCAACTGACTCTCCATAGCCAGAGCTACTATAGGAGCCAGCCTGGACTACTGCAATGCCCTCCTGGCAGGCACATTGACAAAAAACCTAAGCAGGCTCCAAATAGTGCAAAATAACGTTCTCCGCGCTGCACTACACATCCCCAAAACTGACCATATTTCACAGGCCAGAAGACTCGTCCATTGGCTCCCAGTCAAGGAAAGAATCAACTTTAAAATCCTCACTCTCACACACAAGTGCATCAATCACACAGCACCCCCCTACTTATCTGAAACTATAACAAAGAACTCCTCCATCCGTCCCAGAAGAAGCCATCACGCCAACCAACTCCGAGTACCCACTCTAAGAAGAGCCAAAGCCGGCGGCATTGGCTTCCCACACATAGCACCTAAGCTCTGGAATGCCCTCCCCAACTCAGTCAGAGCGGAACCATCGCTGTACTCCTTTCGCAAATCCCTCAAAACCACTCTATTCAACTAACTTCTTCCCTCCTTCACCTACAATAGCTCGCATACGTCTGATACAAAATGTGTCCTGTAATGAAAATTGCTTTGTAACCATCTTCCTTCCACTGTAACCAGATTATGTATGTCTTCATGTAACAGCGCCACGAAGCCCCCGGGCTGACATGCGCTTTAAATAAATCCAAATAAATAAATAATTTTTAAAAAAAAATAGTTCCTAGCAGCCTGATGCCTGCAGCTACTACACTCACTCGTACTCTGAGGTGCTATGGCCAAAGATGGATTTTAACATGACAGATGCCTCACTTCAAAAGCAATCCATGATCCAACACCAGCACAATGTTGATGGTTCCTAGCAGCCTAATGCTTGCAGCAACTGTACTCCCTCATATTCCACGGCGCTCCGCACCCGGAGAGGGATCTTAACACGACAGGTGCCTCACTTCAAAAGTGGTCTGTGCTCCAACGCCAGAACACTGTTGATAATTCCTAGCTGCCTGATGCCTGCAGCAACTGTACTCGCTCATATTCTGCGGCGGTCTGCACCCAGAGAAGATTTTAACATGTCAGATGTCTCGCTTCAAAAGTGGTCCATGCTCCAACGCCAGTACAATGTCGATTGTTCCTTGCAGCCTGCTGCCTGCAGCAACTGTACTCCCTTGTACTCCGGGGCTCTCCATGCCCGTAGAGAGATTTTAACATGACAAATGCCTCTCTCCAAAAGCGGTCCATGCTCCAACAACAGAACAATGGGAATAGTTCCAAGCAGCCTGATGCCTACAGCAACTGTACTCCCTCGTACTCTGTGGCGCTCCTCGCCCGGAGAGGGATTTTAACATGAATGATGCCTCACTTCAAAAGCTGTCCGTGCTCCAACACCAGCACCACGTTGATAGTTCCTAGCAGCCTGATTCCTGCAGCAACTGTACTCTCTCGTACTCCGTGGCGCTCTGTGCCTGGGGAAGGGATTTTAACACGACAGATGCCTCACTTTCAAAGCGGTCCCTGCTCCAACGCCAGCACAATGTCAATAGATCCTAGCAGCCTGATACCTGCAGCAACTGTACTCCCTCGTACTCTGCGACGCTCCCCACCCAGAGTGGGATTTTAACACGAATGATGCCTCACTTCAAAAGCTGTGAATGCTCCAACACCAGCACCATGTTGATAGTTCCTAGCAGGCTGATTCCTGCAGCAACTGTGCTCCCCAGTACTCTGCAGCACTCCAAGCCCGTAGAGGGATTTTAACATGACAGATTCCTCACTTCAAAAGTGATGCATGCTCCAATGTCAGCACAATGTCGATAGTTCCTAACAGCCTGATTCCTGCAGCAACTGTACTACCTCATACTCTGTGTCGCTTTGCGCCCAGTGAGGGATTTTAGCATGACAGATGCCTCACTTTAAAAGTGGTCCTTGCTCCAATGCCAGCACAATGTCAATAGATCATAGCAGCCTGATACCTGCAGCAACTATACTCCCTTGTACTATGTGGAGCTCCCCGCCTGAAGTGGGATTTTAACATGAAAGATGCCTCACTTCAAAGGCACTCTGTGCTCCAAAGCCAGCGCAATGTCGATAGTTCAGTGAGAAACCTGAGGGTATTCTCACTTCTTTTTCTCTTGGATCCTCTGCTCAGGTGGCCAGATCACAGCCATCGTATTTGGATCCAGACCCTGGGCGTCGACCAGTGCGGGAGGATCACCTGGGTGGAAGGACCTTGGGAATTGGGAGTAGGATGCCCACGGGTGAGACGCTGTATTCCCCTTTACCTAATTAGCAAACATCCTATTCTTTCCCAATCCTAGCAGGATATTGTCAATCTTACCCTGTCTTCCCCTGCCCAATTTCGAAAACCACAGGGATGAGGAAGAAGAGGAACAGAGCTACGAAGAACCAATGTACCATGGATTCCTATGGGCAATCTCCATTTTGTCCCGATAATGAGGCCAGGCAGGGTCAGGCCTCCCTTTTCTACCACCCACATCTGAAACCGGTTAAACCTCCCTACCAGTATAAAAAGCAGAGCATAGGAACACACTCAGAGAACTGGGGATGCTAGAATGTGCATAGAAGCCAGAGCTAGACCAATCAAGCTGGAGAGAACCTGGAAGGCCTGGAGGAGGAAGAACTGCCCAGACACTGGACCTGTGAGTACAGGGGAAGCTGCAGTGTGGAGTGGTAGCTGTGCCTCCAGGGAGCCAAACCAGGGGCAGCTGGGGTTGCCTAGCAGCACTCACATAAGCGCTCCTCCCCTGGGCCAAACAGGAGAACCCAGCCTTCTGAGGGGCAGGTGGTAGGACCCTGACCTCAGTTAAACATCCCCTTGTGCTCCTGCTGCTCCCAAACCACGAGAATGCTGAGCTGGTGAAGTAGGAGCAAAATACAAGGAAGTGCATTATGGGACTGGAAGTCCAAAACCATTTCTTTTTGAAAACTGAGAGAAGTCCAAGCCCGGGTGTGAACATTAAGGAGGGATCAGAGAACCCAAAGAGCTTTTGGGGAGAAGTCGAGAGCACAGTAGGACCCAGAAAGACAGAGTGCAGAAAGAAGCATTGATAGACCGGAGGGGAACGTGGAGCCAAGATGCTGACTCACTGCTGCAGAGAGGCTGTGGTATGTCTAGGGAGACCTATCTCCAGGAAGCCGCGAGAAGGCAGGCTGCAAGCTGCTGGTGATGCCCTGAATGAAGGTGAAATACAGGAGAACTGTGAACGTAGCAACCAGTGAGTTTCAGAGTACGAAAGAAACCTGGTGCGTGCAAGTGTCAAAGAGGGACAAAATATAACAGAGTGGTCCATCACTGCGGGTGTGCCAAGTCGAAGGTCTCTGTTTTTTGTGTATCCTATCAGAAAAGGAATGAATGTGAAATACATCAAAGTGGTCATGCAGAGGTTAAGCAAAGTCCTTGCACAGTTGAAAGTCTTTGATTAACTAAGAAGAAGGAAATGTGAACAACAGGTCTGAGTCCGGCTGAGGGAGATCTGTGAACTTGTGAATAAAAGGCCAGAGCACGGCTTAGGGAGGTCTATAGAGGACATTGAACTAAGTATTTAGGATGAATGTGAACAACAGGTCCGAGCCCGGTTGAGGTAAACCCATTACAAACCGTGAACCCTTAAACTTGTGAACTTTAAAGAAAACCTGAAGAAGAGAAGACTGTGCCGTGGAAAGCCATGACTTCTGTCCTGAACTACATCCTCGAGCCACAGAAGCCAGAGGGTGTTCACAGCTCGAGTGTGCCGCCTTGTCCCGTGCTGAAACGTGGGGAAGGGGGAGTTTACCATTCAACTATCCTGACATATTGTTTCTTGAACACTATTCTTTTGCATACATCGTTTTCCCACAACATTTGTATTTAGAAGTAAGGATTGGCAGTACTTTTATTAGTATAGGCCTTTTTTTTTACAGAGACTCCACTATGACTGCACTATTATTATTTGATGGTCTTAGTTTGTTCCCATCATTAGAGTTAGGGTTAGATAGGCGTTCAATAAACACCCTTGAACTGTGATTACTTGTGTGCTGCTAGGAACTGTAAGGAAGGCATGTTTGATACCATGCCTTCCTTACAGTTCCTAGCAGCCTGATGCCTGCAGCAACTGTTCTCACTTGTACTCTGCAGCACTCCAGGCCCGTAAAGGGATATCAACATGACAGATGCCTCACTTCAAAAGCGGTCTGTGCTCCAACGCCTGCACAATGTCGATAGCTGCTAGCAGCCTGATGTCTGCAGCAACTGTAGTCCCTCGTACTCTGCGGTGCTCTGCGTCTGGAGATGGATTTTAACAAGACAGATGCCTCACTTCATAAGCGGACCATGCGCCAACGCCAGCACAATGTCGATAGTTCCTAGCAGCCTGATGCCCGCAGCAACTGTACTCCCTTCTTCTTCCTTCTTTCACCACTCAGGTGTGCCAATCTTTCTGTTTCCCGACTACGAGCAACCATGGGCTTCTTACCACTCTGGGGTTTCTCAATACTTTCCCCACTCTGGGGCTCGACTTCATGCTGTTCTCCCCACTTTAGCGATTGTCTCACTCTCTTTCCCCTCTCTGGGCTTCTATTGTCTCATTCTCTTTCCCCACTCTGGGGTTTCTCACTTTTCTCCCCACTCTGGGGATTATCTCACTCTCTTTCCCACTCTGGGGTCTCTTGGCTCTTCTAGTAACTCGTTTGTTAGGCACTGCTGCCTTCCAGCAGCACAGACTGTGGACTGGGACACTGCGTCTGGTGTACTCGCTCTCTGCCAGTCCACGCCTCCTCCGGGCCTTTCAGCTTACCTGGACTCCAAGGCTCCCTCATATGTTGCTCCTGATTGGCTCTTTAACTGATGCTCCTCCAGAGGGCTGGGCCATTCGCTTCTGTGCTGTCTCAGAGGTGGCTTTGGGATAGTTGGGGTCAGAAACCAAACCAGCCATTGAAAAAAGGGGTTTTAGAATTATCATACAACTCCCACATATCCAACAATGGTCTTAGTAGTTGGAGGGGGTTACTTTGTCTGCCTCTCTGCGGTTCCTCCAAGGGGCAGGATCACCCCCACAGGCTCCCTCTTTCCCTAGCGTTAGGTAACATTTCACTTACTGCTATTTTACCTCTATATTACCTCTATATTTGTAGACCCCCCCCAACTTATTGCTTTTGTTTCAGCCTCCTGTCCTGACGTTTTGCCAGTGGAGCACAGCGAACAGCTGCGTTCCACTGGGCTTTCGCTCATCCTTCTGGGGAAACTGACTTGTCCTTCAGACAGTCAATAGTGGGAAACATTGTTTCCCTTAGTCTATGGCTTTGTTGCCACTTTTGGCAACTGTATTTCAGTGCGCAAAGTACATTACAGTACCACGCACTGGGGTCGTTGCATTTTCGGCCCTGGACATCCCTTAAGGATTTTCTGGTAACTGGACAATGTGCCTAGGAGTAGATTGGTGGCAGCAGAAGCTTTTTCATGTATTTTAATTAACTTTTACATGTCATGAGGTCTTTTGTCTTCTCCTTTGTCCATTTTGTCAGTTGGCCTTCCCCATGCTCTTTGTGACCCGGGGGAGTCCTTATTTGGGCATGCATTCTCCCACGAAAGCCAGTGCTTTTTGCGGGCAAATGCATGCCACATGGGTGGGTACCCATGAAGTGGGCTGGGACTGTCTGTTCCCAGTCCACACTACTGGTGCCAGAATGTCTGGTATGCCTGTGTACATAAAAGCCTCAGTAGTCCCTTATTGGACTACTGTTGGAGGGCATTAGTGGGCAGATCTCCTCATTGGCCAGCCGGGTACGAGCCTGCCCTGGACTTTTAGGATATGAAGAGGGGATCTGAGAGCAGACCCGCAGATGACCCTTAGGTCCGAATCGACCTATACACAGAGCCTAGTATCCTGAGAAGCGAAGCAGATCCAAGGACTGTCCGGAACCGTGCAGAGAAGGTTTGGCACCCTGAGGCCGCTGCTGTTCAAGTAGAGCCCTGCTTTGATTTCGAGACCTGCAAAGGTCCTTTTGAATAGTGGGACCAATCACTTTGAATGCCTTCTTGGGGCCCTGCAAACAAGCCTTCTCGGAAGTGTCCCTGTATCCTCCAGTGGACTGACAGGCTTGTACCTTGGCACCCGTGATGGAGCGTTGCTGCATCGTGTTTTGGCTCGAGCTTTTGGAGAACCCTAGTTTACACTGCAAAGCCTCTTCTTGCCAAATCTCGTTGTCACTACTACTTTGGGCTGTGAGAGAGAAGCGTGCGTCAGTCCGCGAGACTTGGGTGCTCCTGCGTCACGATGCGACAGTGGCAGTCATAGCTGGCGATTTTCCCACCTTTCTTCAAGTGTCCTGAGACCAGTTGCATAATTGCTTTCTTTGTCCTGCATTCGTGAAGAGAGATCCAGCTCCAGATTTAAATCAGACCTGCATCTGCACCTGCATCCCCTGTGCACTTTGAAGGGTAACCAAGGAGGGGATTTCGTAGTCCAGGGGACCTCCTTCAAACCTGACAAGTATGAACACGGAGTGAGCTATGGGCGGTAAGTAATCATAACACTTACCAGTGGCCCCTAGTTTATCCATCCTGTTTTTACACACAAAGGATCCATGTGTGGTCCTTGTCTTGACTTGGGTAGCTCTTACTTCCTATAGTCATCTGAAAGTTTGTTCTCTGTAGCAGACCCACCTCTGATTCTTGGAACTGAATTCCTCACACTCCAGTGTCCTCTTCTAACTTTTCCTTCCCATTGAAGTCTGACCTTTGTGAGCTGTACGCATCAACATAACATTGAGCACAAGGCTCCAATCTTCATAGGGCTGGACTTCGTAAATTAAGGATATCCATTTCTGGAGTTGACCATTGTGATAAAGTTTGTTTGCGTTTCCTCCTCACCGGTTTTGGTGGGAATCTGCACTTTACCGCAATGACCAAAAAGTGACTGTACATATATTTTACGTAGTGTGTTTTTAAGTAGTAGTATTACTGTGTTCTTCATTATTCACTTGTGTTTGTTCTGGGCCCTTATAAAGTGTACACTTTTGATATATTACTTTCTAAGGGTCATTCTTGTCGTCCTACTGTTTGTGCTTATCCAAGACCTCATATCACCCCCACTACTCCGGAAACTCAGCCTTAACTCCTCTCCAAGCTACCTTGAATTGTCCTGGCTAACTTTGCAGAAGTGTTCCCTGTTTCACTAAACAAGGGTGGCCTCATGAACATCTGTTCCCCAGCGCAGAGTTCAGAAATCCATTCTAACACCTGTCCCCTAGAGAATCTTAAGCGTATTAGGCTCACCTCCCTAGTAATAAAAAGAGGGTGGCTCCTCCTAGGGAAAGGTGAAAGTGGGTTAGAGGCAACATTTATGAATCTCAGCTTCACATTCGACATAGTGAACATGGCCATTCTTTGGAAGATTCTAAAAGACCCAAGGATAGAGAAAGCCCTTTTAATTGTTACTATCCAGCAATACACTAGACTGTGTGGGATGTATTGACCCACTCCGCTTTGCTATTGTTGTGTCTTGACTGTCATGTAGCCGAAGAGTCCTCTGTCCACAAGTGCCGCACATAGAGAATCAAAGTCACTCTATGTGCCGCCTTTGAGGCCACAGGTGGGAGATGTTCTTTCCCGAACTGCGGTACTCGTGGAACCCCGAACCACTGTAAAGGAAACACTGGTTAAGTGTCAAGCCAAAACAGAATCAACAACCAATCAACAAGTGGAACGGTCTTACCAAAAGGTGTCTGTGGAGTGGCGGTTGTACCTATGGGGGAGGTTCTGAGACTCAGCAAGGCAGTTCTTTCAATATGTAAGTATCCCAGCAAGGTTGCAATTGCCAGGCCCACCTGATGCCAGAATCCGCACAAGAAGGGCAGAACATAGTAGGAGTCCGTGAAGCAGTCCGTGGTTGTAACAATGATCCAAAAGCAAGTACCAAAGCCAAGGGTTATCCGTTGCCAGTCCATGAAACAAATCTGAGGTCAAGATCCAAAAAGGGGTGAAACAAAAGGTATGTAGCGCTGTACAGGAATCCGAAGAAACAGCTGTGAAGCACCGAAGCACCGCAACAGAGCCGTTTAAATACTGGCGCTGCTATTTCCTCCCGGTCACATGACCCGCGAGCGCATCACGTGAGTGTAGTCCAGAAACACTTGAGCGAGAGGCGGATATCATGTGACGCGGAAGAAGTCGGTCAAGCAGCCGCCATGGGAGACGCCAAGGGGGCAGACGTCTCCGCGGGCAAAGAGCATGCCGACCCAAGCGGCGCCGTGGCAACTGGGGCGTAGAGAGAACCTGTGAGTCCCGGAACCGGGCAAGAGGGCGAGGGGTGTTCGGGGCACGGGGATGAGGATTGGGATCCCCAGAGGGAGTGGAATGCGTGACGGAGCCCCCCCCCCAAAGGCCCACGACCCCGTGGGCACGAGGGATGGTCCCTATGGAACCGTACCACCAAACGGGGGAGCCTGGACATCAGTAGCCGGGACCCAGGACCGCTCCTCGGGGCCATACCCGGACCAATCTACAAGGTACTGGAGACACCCCCTAGAGATACGGGAACCCAGAATGGCAGAGACCTCAAAAACATCCGGAGTGGATAGACACCGGGGCCCCAGGAGAGCGAAGCCGTGTGGGAGCGGGACAGGGCTTAAGCAGAGAAACATGGAAAACAGGGTGAAGCCGCCAGGAACCCGGGAGAGCAAGTCGATAAGACACAGGGTTGATAACACGAGTAATCGTATAGGGACCCACAAAGCGAGGTAGACACTTGCGACAACCCACCAAGTGCAGATGTCGGGTGGATAACCAAACGCGGGATCCCACAGTATACAACAGGGCCATCACCCGTTTCCTGTCCGCCTGCGCCTTCATGGACGCCTGGGCCTCGACAAGATGAGTCGACACCTGAGCGTGGACGGAGGCCAGGTCCCTAACACATGCAAGGGCAGCTGGATTGGCAGAAGTAGGCAAATCCGTGAAGGGCAGAACACGAGGGTGCTGGCCATAAAGTACATAGAACGGGGAGAGACCGGTGGAAGAATGGACAGCGTTGTTGTACGCGAATTCCGCAAGATGCAGTACGCTCAACCAGGAAGACTGCAGCTGTCGGGTCAGACAACGCAAGTACTGCTCCAGCGTCTGGTTCAGTCGCTCGGTCTGACCGTCCGTCTCAGGGTGATATGCTCAGGAGAAACAGACGTTAATTCCGAGCAACCTAGTCAGGGCCCGCCAGAAACGCAAGGTGAACTGCGAACCCCTGTCCGAGACGAGAACCGAGGGAAGCCCGAAAAGACAAAAGACATTCTCGAAGAACAACCGGGCCAGTGTAGGCGCCGAGGGGATGCCCTTACAAGGGATAAAACGAGCCATCTTAGAAAAGGAATCGATGACCACCCACAAGGTATCGAAGCCCCGGATCCGGGGTAGGTCAGTGACAAAATCCATGGTCAAGGTGTTTCACGGTTTGGGAGGGACAGGTAAAGGAAGCAAGAGACCCACAGGGCGACCCCTACGGTGCTTACTCTGTGCGCAAATCGCACATGCGTTAACGTAAGATTCAACATCCTTTCTCATAGACGGCCACCAGCACCACCTTCTCAGCAGCGCCAAAGTGCGTTTTTGACCAGGATGACCATGAACCGGGGCGTCGTGAGACCATTCCAAGGCCATGTTGCGGGTGTCTACCCTGGGCATGAATAGACGATCAGAAACAAAGGGGAGACCATCGTGAACCACCAAATCCCAATTGGACAACTGGCCTGGGTGTGAAGTAACCCAATCCCGTATTGCGTCAAGTAAGGACAGGGTTAGAGTACACAAACAAACCACCTTCCCGACGTCCAGAAGAGTATCTGGAAACGTCGGCAAGGCCACTCCCCCAGGGGAACGCGATAAGGCATCGGCTTTGCCATGGGTATTACCCAGGCGATGTTTGATCACAAAGTCGAAGGTCGAAAAGAAGAGATGCCACCTGACCTGCCTGCTGTTGATACACTTCAGAGATGCCAGGTCTTGTAAATTCTGGTGATCGGAATAAACCGTGACACGGTGCTTAGCACCCAAGAGGTGATGCCTCCAAACGCGGAAGGTGTCCATGACCGCCAGTAGTTCCTTTTCAGTCACGGTATAGTGGGTTTCGGCATCTGTGAATTTACGGGAATGGAAGGCCACAGGGTGAAGGCGACCAGAGGTAGGGCAAGTCTGTGACAATACAGCACCTAGGGCAAAGGATGAAGCATCAGCTTCCACTATGAATGGCAGTTCTGGGTCTGGGTGCTGCAAGATGGGGGCAGTAGTGAATGCTGTCTTTAAAGCCTCGAAGGCCTGTTGATGTGTGTCTGTCCAAAGAAAAGGTGTGCGAGGGCTAGTCAGGGAAGTGAGGGGAGCCACCAAAGAAGAAAACCCGGAGATAAATCGCCTGTAAAAGTTAGCGAAACCAAGGAAAGACTGGAGTGCCTTCAATGAATCGGGGGCCGGCCAATCCAGCACTGCGCGAACCTTGGAATTGTTCATGGCTAGCCCTCCAGAAGAGATGTGAAAACCAAGAAACTCTACGGAGTCGGCATGGAACTGGCACTTCTCGGGTTTGGCAAACAGGGAGTGCGTCCGTAGACGAGACAACACTTCTCTGACATGCTGTATGTGGTCCTTCATGGTCTGGGAGAATATCAGGATGTCATCCAAGTAGACCACCACAAAAACATCCAGGATGTCAGAGAAGATATCGTTCATGAACCTTTGGAACGTGGCCGGAGCGTTGCACAAACCGAACGGCATGACCGTATACTCATACAAGCCATAGCGAGTACAAAAAGCGATCTTCCATTCGTCCCCGGAATGGACACGAACCAGATTGTAGGCACCGCGGGGGTCTAATTTGGTAAAGACCGTGGCATGTGTGAGACGGTCCAAGAGGGGCGTGATTAGTGGAATGGGGTATCGGTCTTTCTTGGTGATGGCATTGAGTCTGCGGTAGTTCACACAAGGCCGTAAGTCACCCTCCTTCTTGGGGACAAAGAAAATGGGACTCGCCGCCGGGGATGTAGAAGGACGTATCTGGCCCAGACGGAGGGACTTTTGAATGTACTCCTTGAGGGCTAGATCTTCAGTAGGAGACAAGGAGTAGATACGACCTGTGGGGATAGTGCTGTCCGGAACCAAATCTATCGGGCAGTCGTACGGGCAATGTGGCGGTAAAACTTCTGACGAACCATGGTCGAACACTTCTAGATAGTCTTGATACTGGGCCGGAATGAGTGTGGAGACCAGTCCAACCGTGTGGTGTTCTGTGGAGGGGACAACGGGATCCTCTAGAGATAATTGAGCCATGACCCCAAATGCTTGAGCGGGTGTCTCAATAGTGGTGGCTGCGGTTAGACAGAAATGTTGACAGAGATTAGATTCGAAATGCACCGAACCTTCTTTCCAGTCAATTAAGGGGTTGTGCTCCCATAGCCAATGTATTCCCAATATTACACCGAACTGGGGCATTGAGATGAGATCGAAACTCAGGGTCTCCCTGTGTATAGCCTGTATGGTCAAGAGCATCGGGGCGGTCTGCTGTTTGATTGGTCCGGAAACCAGAGCAGTCCCATCCACTGCCTCTACTGGTTCCGGCCGGGTTTTGGCTAGAAGAGGTAGGTTCAGGGTTTGGGCCAGTGTGATGTCCATATAATTACCTGTAGCCCCGGAATCTATGATAATCGTAACTGGGTGTGAGATGTCAGGTGTGGGTTGTAAAATAGCCTGCACATATATGGGTCTGATGCGGCCGAAAGCAAACACAGGGTTCGGGGTATGACAAGGAGCGCTCAACCCGGTCCCTGAGTTTAGGGTCGAGCACTCCGAAAACCCGATGGTTTTAGCCTGGGGCGACGGGGACACTCCTTCACGTAATGGCCAGCTAGACCACAATAATAGCAAGCATTGTCCACCCTCCTACGTTCCCTTTCTATGGGTGTGATCGGGCTCCTGATGCCCCCAATTTGCATGGGTTCGGAACTGGTGTTTGAGGGGGCCGAGGTGGAAGGAGATGGGGCAGTGGTGTGCAGGAAACCGGCCTCAGCCCTACGTTCAGAACGTCTGGCGTCCAATTGCAGAGTTAAATCGACTAGATCATGGTAAGAGGTCGGTAAGGAGGGGACAACTGCAAGGGCATCCTTCATGGCGTTATTTAAGCCGTGATAATACACAACGGCTTTTTTGGATTCAGGCCAGGAAGTCTCAGCTGCAAGCTGATTGAACTTAGTAATGTATTCGATCAAAGACCCCCTGCCCCAGGTCCAGGAGTTCCAGGTCTCGGGTCTGGACTTTATGGCGTGTATCGAACACTCGGGACATCTCAGTGACCAACAAATCAAAGTCGTAAAGGGCTGGGTTGTCGTTTCCCAGGAGTGGATTGGCCCAGGCAGCAGCAGTGCCTGCTTAATGAGAAAGAGTAAAGGCTGCCTTAGAGGTGGAGTCTGGAAAAGCCATGGGTCTACACAAAAAATGCAATTTGCATTGATTCAAGAAGGTTCTGAACTTGCCGGGATCTCCATGATACCTCTCAGGGGCTGCCAAAGGAAAAGGAGAAGGCAATACTACGGGGATGGGGTTAGGAATGGGTGGAACGGGAGGTTGGACGGGCGGGGGGGCCTGGTGGGGTATCCCCAAATTCAGCATCTGAGGGTAGAGGATGTCTAGCACTTTGGATGGTATCCAAGCGTTGGTGAATGGCTGTATTTGCTGCGGCCATGTCCGCACGTAACACGGTTATGGCCTGAACCATAGTGGTGGTCAAGGGGTCATCCGCAGCTCCCTCCATAGCTACACGACAGGATGGCTTCACAGTCTGTTGTGTCTTGACTGTCGTGTAGCCGAAGAGTCCTCTGTCCACAAGTGCCGCACAGAGAGAATCAAAGTCACTCTCTGTGCCGCCTTTGAGGCCACAGGTGGGAGATGTTCTTTCCGGAACTGCGGTACTCGTGGAACCCCGAACCACTGTAAAGGAAACACCGGTTAAGTGTCAAGCCAAAACAGAATCAACAACCAATCAACAAGTAAGTGGAACGGTCTTACCAAAAGGTGTCTGTGGAGTGGCGGTTGTACCTATGGGGGAGGGTCCGAGACTCAGCAAGGCAGTTCTTTCAATATGTAAGTATCCCAGCAAGGTTGCAATTGCCAGGCCCACCTGATGCCAGAATCCGCACAAGAAAGGCGGAACGTAGTAGGAGTCCGTGAAGCAGTCCGTGGTCGTAACAATGATCCAAAAGCAAGTACCAAAGCCAAGGGTTATCCGTTGCCAGTCCGTGAAACAAATCCGATGTCAAGATCCAAAAAGGGGTGAAACAAAAGGTATGTAGCGCCGTTCAGGAATCTGAAGAAACAGCTGTGAAGGACCGAAGCACCGCAACAGAGCCATTTAAATACTGGCGCTGCTATTTCCTCCCGGTCACATGACCCGCGAGCGCATCACATGAGTGTAGTCCAGAAACACGTGAGCGAGAGGCGGCGGTCATGTGACGCGGAAGAAGTCGGTCTAGCAGCCGCCACGGGAGATGCCAAGGGGGCAGACGTCTCCGCGGGCAAAGAGCATGCCGACCCAAGCGGCGCCGTGGCAACTGGGGCGTAGAGAGAACCTGTGAGTCCCGGAAACGGGCAAGAGGGCGAGGAGTGTTCGGGGCACGGGGTTGAGGAATGGGATCCCCAGAGGGAGTGGAATGCGTGACAGCTATGCGGCATCACTCTGAAACTTATGGAGCAAGAAGCAGCAACAATGGCAGCAAAACTCTGGTGTACGCCAAAAACCTACAAAAACGGCGTTCTGCAACACACAAAAAGATGGATGCACAACCTGCCACCCATGGTGCATATGTGGTGGGATAGAGCACACACTGCAGAAAATGTGCCAGTGGGCACCATGACCAACAAACAGAGTGCAGAGAGAGAAGCAGCACTTTGCAAAGGAAACTCAAAAATGTGCCTGTAAATCACATTTGCTTTGTTGCTAAAAACTCCAAAATGCCTATACACAACCCTTCTCAACATTAAAATCTTGCTTGGTGCTCAAATTCGTGCAATCTTATGAAGCATGGCAAATATATAAAGTCTTAAAGTGTAAAGAGTAAAAGATTTCTTCAGAAAAACTGGATTGCATGTAAACTGACAGCTCCTGTCAAAATCTGTGTGCAGTACCCTGGGCTACCTGTGAATGACAGCTGTCAGATTCAAAGCATTTAAACTAAAAGTCTGCCAGATTACCAAACATAAAAGGATTGTTGCTAAAAGGAATACAGATCTTAGTTGTGTTTGTGATCCCACAGATTTAAAGCTCAGAAAGTAATGTATTTATGTTTGATGCAACAAGTTTGGTTTTTGTTGGATTTTTTATTAAGAATAAATTAGCCTGGCTGAGCTGCCACCCTGTGGAAGAGGAAAAACAAGTTTCTTGCCAGGGAAGCAGACATTCTCTCAGCTGAAACTCACTGGGAGATGATAATTGTGTGTTACCTTACACTTTTGTCTACAGAAAGAGAATGAACAATGGCAGAGTTTCAGCCCAGGAAACAGAGGTGTGAAAGGGGTCGTAAACTGCTCCTGGAAGGAACTCCAAATGGAGGGGGCTGCTTCTGGACTGCAGGGAGAGACAAAGGGGTAGGACCATTTGCTGTTAAGCAATAACAATGAACAATCTTTAAAGACTCATAACTTGTGATTCAAAGTGATGAAAAATGTACAATGGACAGATCTGTTAATCTGATTTTTGGCTGCACGTTTTAAGGGGCGGTAGAACTGTGTAACATGTTCTGGACAGGAATGGCAATATATGTGGTTTTATGTGAACTGTGTTAATTCTGAAATTGTGAAACTTTACACTCATATCCCTTTTTGTAAACACGCGCATTTGTGGAAAGTTGCAGAAAGTTTGCAAATTGTGTTCATGGTGAAAAGGACAAAATTCTGTAGAAAAGGGAAACAAGATCCCACAGCTGCAGGATTTTGAGGAGCAGATGCTACATAAAATATGGAATCCTTGTGTGTGATTTTTTGTAGAAGTGACCAATGTAGAAATATGTATTTAGGATAAATTCCGATTTTGACACTAGTGGCTGAGGGGAGGTTTCTAAGGACTGTAAAGCTAAACCATAAATGTGACATCATCCGGCCTTGATCCAATCACTCAGTTGCAAGGCAGAGATGAGATTTTGATCCAATCCCAGCTCACAGGGGCAAGCTTAGTTAAGCCGGCCCATACACCCATTTTGTGATGTAATTTGAAAGGATAGAGACAGCTGACAACATATAGGGACTCACTGATTCATTCACTTTCCTCATTCGGCGAAGCACTCTGATCCAGCATTCTACATCCAGCTTTAACATCCTTCCAGATCCAGATGCCAAGACTCTTGCAAAGCAGTAGAGAACTATTGATTTCAGCAAGGCCTAAATCCTCAAACTTATTCTTGCAACCCAGTGAAGCGCTGTGGTGTGAGAAGGCCTTTTGCTGTGGTTTGAAAAGGCCTTTTGAACTAGTATCCTGAAATTCTCTTGCTTGCTACCACAAGGCTTGCCTGAGGAACTCGCTATCCAGCTGATTAAAATATTCACAAACA